>NC_045699.1:33031394-33631394 GCF_009834535.1 Camelus ferus | reverse complement strand
TTTCATATCAACAGGTGCTTCTGCATCCGTGAGGAGGGCTCCAGACTCAGGCTTTACATATCAGAAGTCATCCCTGCAGAAAATATCCCTCCTCACCCTCTACAGTACCCAGATACTAGTGAGAAACAGGGAGGGAGAGAGGAAGAATTCTCTCTTACTATATGCTTAGAGGGCCACTGACAAGTGGCTCTGACCTTGTGAGCTGGAATTAGGGTAGCCAAAAAGCAAAACAAAACAACAAACAAACAAAAACCCCAGGACATTCAGTTAAATGTGAGTTTCAGATACACTAACAGGAAATAACTTGTTAGTATGTCTGTCCCATATATTGCAGATACTGCCAATTTGGATGGGACAGATTTATATTAAATATATGTTCATTTTTATGCATAATTCAATTATCATTTGCTATCTCGGGCAACCCTAGTTAGAACAGATTTCCCCAATGTTATTTGTTCCTTCTGAACCATGCCACCCTCAGGCACAGAGAAAATGTGCAACCTGAACCAGACTTTGGCTAAAGACTTAAACCTTCTGTTTTGAAGCATCTGAAAGAAATCATGAGGGAAAACATTTTATGGGAGGATTCTCCTCATTTCCTGTGGTCATGACAGTCTGGAAGAGGAATCAGAGTCTGGTTCTAAAGTCAAGGAAAAATAATTCTTTTCTTTTTTTTTTTCTTTCACAAACATTTTATATACACAGTATACACACACACTTAAAAAAAAAAACAAGCAAAATCTATGATTAACCAAAGGCAGGGATCAATCAACACGGGAGGCCAAGTGAGACTTCTCAGGACCTAAAAAAGGGGAAACAAGACTGGCATTTCAACTCTGAGAGTTGAATTAATGCAATTGATTCATGATTGCTTCAAAACTTCCCGGAATAGCCGTGTGACTGCAGGAAAATCTGCAACATTAGCAAATACATGAAAGGTAGGTATGATAAGGAAGAGGGTAATTAACCACTGAGCAGGGGAAAGGCAGATTTAAAGAGGAAGGCTCTGGCAATGCCTGAGTCCGGGGATGCCAGCTGAAGTGAGGGAAAGCTAAAGGGAACAGAGGAAGAACTCAGAAACAGGAAAGACCTGGTTCAAGGGTAATTTGTATGTTGTTGATATGATCAGCATAGTGAGAACTCTGGCTCATTGAAACATCCTACCTGCCCTGCGCACAAACAATGATGGTACGTAACAGGAGAAAATGATAGGGAATCATACATCAGTTGTGTGCCCTCCTCCCCACCCCGCAGAACGCACTGGGGCTTCATGTAAATGGAGCAATGGTGGTTGTCTCCCCCTCAGTCACTGTACTTTTGACCAGGATTCAGTGTAGCCACCAGTTACTTTGTTCACGTCCTCCTCCTGGCACTAATGAGGTGGGTAACAGTAGACAAGGAGGAAACGGCAGGCAGGCAGGTGTCCAGAGCACTAATCTATGAAAGGACAACTTCCTCTATGTTTGCAGCAGGTGGGATGCGGCAGCTCAGAGAACTCTTATTCTTTGGTGATGTTTCCTAAACAGAGCCTCGTTCAATTCTCGTTTGCCAAGCAGCTCCTCTCATACACCTCTTGTTTATATTCTTTCCTCTGACCGTTCAAGGCCCGAAACCATGGAATCAAGGTCAAGCTCATTTATTTTTTGTTTGCCAAATGCCTATGTAGCACATGTTACGTGCCGGGCATTGTTTTAAAGTAGTAACTCATTTAAGCTTCCTGTTAGCTGTATGAAGTAGGGCCCACTATCATCCTCATTTTACAGATGGGGAAACTGAGGCACAGAGGGGTGAAGAAACCTGGCCATGTAAGTGGCAGACTCAATACTCTGGACCACTTTGCTATATGCTCTCATCTTTGAGAAGTGCTGATGTAACCTGCACCTCTTGGCTGTACCACTGTTACAGCCTGATTCCTGGGGGAATAAATGTTCCTGAGTAGGAGAGGTGGGGATGGCGTTTCAACAGAATGCATACTGTGAAGTGGGAAGGGAAAGATCAAATGTACCACGGTTAACCTTGGGACACAGTTGAAAGAAGTTGTCTCAAGGAATCTAGTTCTTGGCTTGCCAGTATTAAGTTTGGGGGGAGCATTTAAAAAACGGTTATGTATCGTCAGAGAAGAAAAACCAGGTTAGCAGCTGTCTCATCCCCTGAAATTCAGCATCTATGGATCTGAAATGTTCAGAAATGCTTTCGATTTAGCTGAAGCCAAGGATATGTTTTTTTCCTAAAGTTAAGAAAATTTCTCCGTGTGAAGGAGGTATCAATCATATAGCTCATCATCCAAATTGTAGCACTTTTATTTTGCTTTTGTTTTGGGGATTGGTAGTTAGGTTTATTTATTTATTTTGATGGAGGCACAGGGGATTGAACCCAGGATTTTGTTCATGCTAAGCATGCACTCTACCACTGAGCCATACCCTCCCCCTACAAACTGCAACACTTTTGAGAGTAAAGGGACACTGCTAATAATTATGCAAGGACAAACTGGCATTAAACCAAGACTCTCCTTGGCAAACAGAAGGTATGGTCACTCTCATGGTGAATGACATTAGAACCAGCATCTTCAAGCTCTGACATGGGTCTTATTCTGGATAAGCCCAGCTAGGAAATCACACGACACCCTTGCTGTTCTTGCCCTGGGTTGGCACTGAAAAGTCAACTAGGTTTTATAAATGCTGTGAGAGCTCGTGGTGGTATTCTGATGAGACCTGCAGGAGGGCTCTGCAGATTTGCTTTGTCCGCCACTGATGCAGCTGCTTAACAGCACCTGAGACTCCACAAAGTTAGGCCAGGTTAGCAACCGAACACGTGGACTCACTATTTTCAACAGATGACCAACTGCCACCTGAACATCCAAATGGATTTTTCTGAGCCCATTTGATATGCTCTAGTTGAGTGGAGGGTGACAGGATGTCAAGGAGACTTGAAGCCCTGTCAACGAAATGACAGCTGAAGAAAATGGGAACATATACCTTGGAGAAGGAAAACATGAGGACCCCTGGGGGTGGCATCAGACAGCTGACTCACCGCCATGTGCAAGAAGGAATAGCCTTATTCTGAGTTGCCCAGAGTGTGGTACAAAACGCAAACTTCAGGTAATCAGGTTTGGGTTCAATTTAAGTGATTTCTCTTCTTTCTGTGGCTTTTTTTTTTAATTTTGAGAGAGATGTTCTAATGATAAAAATAGCATGTTCTCCTTGTAAAAAAACATTCAAACAATAACAAAAGATACAAGGTAAATAGTAAAAGTCTTCCTCTTTTCTCCCATTACTACTTCCCCTACCTGATTCCACTCCCCTGGAATACCCTAGGTATTTATCGTCCCACTGCCCTACCTACACACATGCAAACACACTATCTGTGCACATGCACATGCATGCTATAGGCTTACATATAATTTTGCTCTACTTTTATTTTATTCTTAAAAATACAGCCATAAGATGGGCATATCTCAGGAAGTGATAAAGAAGGGTCCTCTAATGTAAATGTGAATTCCATGAATTCTGAATGATGTGACACAGAGACACCTTGCTAATGGATGGGAAACGGTCAAATACGACTTAATTGTTGACTGTAAGTATCTGAAGTGTTCCACAATTCAGTTAACCTGATTTGACTTTTTTTTTTTCATTAAAAGTTTTTTACTGGGTGTTTTGAAAAATGGAAGTCAGTATTTTGCTCTGATACTTGTTTATAAGAGGGAAAATGTTCAAAAGATTGAAGCCATTTGAAAATGCAAGGGCTGTCTAGGTGTTCTGACCACTGACTACGCTGAAGAAGAGGGTGGATGACCACTTGTTTGGGACGTTGTAGAGGAGATTAAAGCCACAGACGGGAAGGTGAGGAAGTTGGACAGAATGCCTTCCAAGATCTGTTTCAGCACTCTGAGGCCCTGATTTCCTGTGCATGCTCACCTGGGCAGTGAGAGAGACCCAGGAGGAGCTCCACAAACAGGAGCATCCAAATGGCCCCCAGCTTCAGCCCCAGCAGGAACAGCCGGTGAGCACACAGCCTGGCTGGCTCCGGCGGCTGCCCACTGACACGTGGCTGGTGGACAGGACTGCCTGCAGGAAGCAATGCCTGTTCCAGCTGCTCTTTGGGCCTTGGGAGCTTTCAACTTAGGTAGCTTGATTTAAAAGAAAACAAATCCCTCTCTAAATACTGCAGATTGAAAACTGACAGCAAATACTGTACATTCTTAAGAGCCTGGCAGGACAGGAAATTACTCCTTCACCTGTTTCCTATTTTGATGTTTCATCAAGATGGAATTTAGTGGCGATGAAAGATAATATTATTGTATTTGACCTTAAAAAAAAAGACACTGGTTAGATTTTTCAGTGTTCAGAATCCCCTCTACTTGTACATGGGTTGGACAGATGTATTTCTTTTCTTTTTATCTTAAAAAAATACCTCCTCAGAAACATTGCAAAGAGTACGTTGAACATCTATACACTCTTACCTATATTCACCAGTGATTAACATTTTATCACATTTGCTTTACCTCTGTATAAATAATATTAATATTATTGTCAGGAACTGCTATAGGCTGAATGTTTGTACCCTGCCCCCTCCTCCAAGTTCATATGTTGAAACTCTAACCCCCAATGTGATGGTGTTAGGAGGTGGGACCTTTGGGAGGTGGTTAGGGTGTGAAGGCAGAGGTCTGGTGATCAGGAGGAGCACCCTTATAAAAGAGACCCCACAGAGCTCCCTTGGCCTTTCCCCCACTTGAGGATACAAGGAGAAGCTGACAACCTAGAAGAAGGCCCTTCCTTAAACATGCTGGCACAATGACCTTGGACTTACAGTCTCTAGAACTGTAAGAAATACATTTTTGTTGCTTGCCAGTCACCTAGTCTGTGGTATTTTGTTATAGCAGCTGGTATGGACTGAGACAGGAAGTATCTCAGGTGAGTTTCAGACGCTGTGATCCTTCCCACCTAAATATATGGGCAGTGCCTCCCAAGAACAAGGGCACAGTGCAATGATCATATTTAGGACACTTAACAATAATGTCATTACTGAACCAAGTCATATTCAAAGTTTGCCAGTATTTCCAATTTGTCCTTTATAATATGTTTTCCCAGTCTAGGATGTATATTTACACTTAGTTGTCATGTTTCCTTAGTCTCTTTTATTTCAGAATACTTTGCCAGCCTTTGTCTTTTATGACACTGGTATCCTTGAAGATACAGGCCAGTGGTTTTCCAGCATATCTTTTGATCTGGGTTTGTTTGGTGTTTCCTTTGGACAAGATTCAAATTATGCACCTGCTGTGTCCTCCTCAGTACATCACATCAGGAGGCACCTGCTGTCATTTTGTCCCATTATTGGTGATGCTGACTTTGATCATATGGTTAAAGTGGTACCCAGGTGATTTCTCCACTTTAGGGGACTCTTTCCCCTTTTATAATCAAATAATCAGTGAGTAGACATTGGTTGTGTTAACCAGATTTCTTCACTCTAAAGATAACTTCCCCCCTTTGTTGTAATAAATAATCTATGGAGAGATATTTTTAGGCTGCTGTAGATAGCTTATTTACAAACAGACTGGTTTTAGCATCCATGGATGACCCTTGTCTGAATCAGTTACTATGGTGGGTAGATGCTTTTGGAAAAGGGAACATTGTAATATAGAGGTTTCTTCCCTACACCCTTTCTTCATTATTCCTCTAACACCAAAAGGAATTCCTGAGGCAAACCATTTGGGCCAATATGACTAAAGGTCCCTGACAGCACCTTCTCCCCACCATCCCAAAGTTTGAGCTCTGCCTGGAGGATGAGACAGCCATGGTGCAGCAGCCAGAGCCTGAGATTGAGAGTCAGATGAGCAGACGACCTGGCATCTCCCCTTGGAGATTCCACAGGATCCTCTAAGTGAACACATCCGAAAGTGAACACCTTTGAAAAGATCACTCCCTCAAACCTGTGCCTCCCTCAGAGTTCCTATTTCAATGAACATCCGTATTATCCACCCAATTGCCCAAGACACAAATCTGGGCACATACTCTCTTCCTGACTCTTCCTTACTCTCCACATCTAATGAACAATCAAGCCCTGTGTGATGATACCTTCCAAACATCTCTAAGAATTCATCCTCTTCTCTCCAGCCCTACTGCACCACCTGGTCCAGGCTACCATCATCTCTCACCAGCTCTTCTGCAACCACCTCCTGACTGTCCCCTGCTGCCAAGACTTTGTGCACCACACTCCATTTTTCCCACTTCATTCAGAGTGATCTCTCTGCAGTATAAATCTGATCGTGTCCCCATCCCTCCCTCCCTCCCCCCACCAATAAACCCTTTGGTAGCTCCCCTTTTCTGTAATCACTTGGTTAAAATGGTAAGTCTCCACTCTCTAACATGGTATACAAGGCCCACAGCCTAGAGTTGACCCACTTCACCAGTGACATTTTTCTTCATGGAACCACCTCTGACTTACCTCCTGGCCTCACTTCTGGCCAGACTGACCAAGGCCAGCACAAGATTACATACTTTATAGGAAATGTGTTCTTGAAAAAACATATGCAACTCAATGTGTACAGACAAAGTTATCTTCCCACAGGAAATCATGGAAGCAGCTTTGACCTGGCCACTTTCAGGACTCTGACTTTACAAAGCTAACCCCAAATGTGGATTCTTCTTCTTAGTTGAAAAGAGAAGTACTCACCCAGAGACAGTTCCTTCAAAGTTTGCTCATCAGGGCAGGCACAGCCATTGAAAAACATAGGCCACCAGAGGGCGCACCATGACCCCACAACGGGCTTGAGGAGAGATGGGTTCCACATTTATCTTGAAAGAAAAGATACTTGGAAGCATATCAGATATATTTATTTACGCTTTCTGACTACCACATGTATTCCAAATCCCAGGGCAGACATGTTCTTTTATTTTTGTGCTGTATCCATGGTTTCAGGACAAACATGCTCAGAAAAACCTTTCCCATCACTGAATAGAAAAGGAAATATGAAATCTTGGGCTATTTTCTTCCTTCAAAAAGTCAGACAACATTTTAAATACTCTCTCCTTAGTCAAGAATTCTTGATTCATTGAAGAAACTTCTAAAACTCTGTATGTTCCGTTACTTATAAATACTGGACAATTCTCAAGAATATTGAGGATCAGGTAAAATGATAATAAAATATGATAAATATCTACCTCTTATTGAGCATTTACTATGTTCCAGATACTATGCCAAGAGTTTGATATGTATTATAAGCAAATATAAATATATGCAACTCACATAATAAGCTTTAAAGGTAAGTACTATTGTTCCCATTTTGCAAGTGAGAAAACTGAGGCCCAGAGCACCTCAGTAACTTGATGAAGATCACAAAATTAGGATTTGAATGGAAGGCTATCAGATGTCAAAGTCCGTGTTCCTACTCAAAGTGCTTGTGTCTTGGTGTCCTGTCATCTTTCTCTTCGAAGCCCACTGTCTCCATTTCAGGACCTTCCCTCTCTCCTCTCTTCCTCCCATGAGTACACTTACAATGCTAGCTGTGACTCCAGCAGACATCCACCATACCCTAGATCCAAACTGCCCCACTGTTCCCTAGACTGTACCTTCTACTCCCAATCAAAAGTGGACCATCCTGTGTCTCATTCCTTCAGGACCATTAGTCATTCAGGACTAGTACCTTTTAGTGCCTAGCAGTCAGGCAGTCAACAAATACTTACTGAACATCTCTGTGCTAGACTAATGTGATTCCTACACACGCTTGTTGGATGGATGAATGGATTGATGGGTGGACAGATGAATGAATGACTACTAACACATAGTTAGTGACAACAGAGGAAGTTTCTAGTAGAGGACAGAACATGAGTTCTGGAATAAGAAAGATTTGGGTTCTAGTGCTATCATGTGGGTGGTCTTTAGTACCATGTGTTTACCAGGTATCTCTGGCTATGGTCATTTCAGGTACTTGGTAGTTCTACCTTGCACTGCTCAGTGTTTCCAAATTCCCAAAAGGCATCAGTCTTTGGGATTTGGGAACAAGAAATCAGAATTCCCAGGAATTCTCAGGAATTTTAGAATCATAAATTACTCTGTATTTTTCATGACATTTTATTTACAGGTATTGAAATCATAATGAGTAACCATAATAATGAACATTGAATCATTTCTCTGTGATAGGGTTATACTGTCAGTGGTTTTCTGTAAAAAATTATATAATAATAAATTCATGGTTTATTATTGTTATGAATCAATTTCTTGTGATAAGATTATCTATTTCAATAACATGTAAAGATAATCTTTCTTATATAGACATTTGATACTAAAAATATTAAAAGAAGGGGAGAATAACACTAGATAAACACCAAAGAAAATTATTATAAAAATGGAATATAATACAACAATTATTTCTGCAAGATATTGTTATTAAAATGAAAATTTATAACACACAAAACATTAATTGCCTAACCAGGCTCCTTTTTGGCCTTGACATCTGCTCAGTTGTTGGCACTGCATCCAGAAGTATCTTCAAGTCAATAGTTAAGATTACATACTGCTTCCTATATGCTTGTTTCCTTTTATAATGATGAAAATTGAGTATTTTTCTTTTCTGCTTGCTCTGGTTTTGAGTTTGCTGTTGAAATTGATATTGCTTTTGTTAATTCAGATTTTTGCTCAGTTTCTGATTTCCTGTCAGAGTGTTCCACAACAACAGTCACATCGTATGCTCTTTGCATTTCTTTTAGCTAAAGTATTTACAAAGAATTGTAGCCTAAAGGGAATATTCAAACACTGGAAAACACCACTGAACGTTATTGGGTTGCATTCAAATAAAATAGCATTGAGATCTCCTAGCAAAGTTAACAGCATGTGCTGAATGTTTCCAAAACTTATTTCTTATAACATCAAAGGATTTGTATGAATTACACTAAGCACACAAACTTACTGATATTTATTTGAAAGAATGGCTCACCCAACAGACAGGGCCATGAACATGCACTTATAACATGGCAGCAGCTAGCAAGGCTGCCTGATTAGATGGTTTTGGCTTCTGGGGTGCTCCTGCTCCAGTTCCTGGAAATGTCAACCTTCACCTTGGATTCTATGCATCAGGGTTTCTTGGTCTTGCTTTCAACTTCACATGAGAGTCCTCTGAACCAGTAACATCTCTCTGTTGAACCTATGGTTTATGCTTCCAGTTACAAATTGGGTAGTGCTGTTTGACTCTTTAAAATATGAACACATATTGCTCTGAAATAAAGATGAGTTACTATTTAAAAACTAATAAATATTAGCTCTGGGTTCTAGTGCTGGGTCAACCACTAGCAAGTTCTGTAACACTAGGTAAGTCTTTTTACCGCCCTGAGTCTGTTTCCCCATCTGTGGGTGGCTGCTTTGAATTTATCATCTATATGATCTCGGAAATCTCTAATGCACTATTGTGAAAATGCCAACTTGTAAAACATCGCAACTTATTTTCACAAATGCAGTTCTTTTTTCATAGATAAAGCACTAAAACACACCAAAACACTTTAGGTTTAAAAAAAAAAGGAGTACAAGAGCTCTGACATGCTGGCTTGTCACGGAGCACTTTCAAGAGCCTGGCAAGCTTCATAAGAGAGCCATTTTCAGTCTATGAAATGTGGTTAAATAAATACGGCCTTGAGCGTTCTCATTTTCACATACCCCACTTCCGCCCCCCTCAGGACAGTTTCAATAGTTATTGGACCAGAATTTCATGTCCAGGTAAACCACCAGGAATAATCTTTACCCTGGAGAGATCCCTGTGTGCTTCTTGCAGGTATAAAATGTCTTGAGTGAAACTAATGAAACAGATGGTTCTGAGATTTTCACTGGAGAGAGTTTCTTCTCCAGCTCCCCTCAAGCTCCCCTCGGCTGGTTCCCTCTCTGCGCTAAACCCCCCCAAACAAGGAGGGGAAAAGAGCTCAGCCTTTCCAAAGGAAGGGTCAGTCAATGTCACAGCTCCTCCCAGAGGATTCGTCCCACTTTGCATATGCCAGTACATTGAATGCCCTAAACATCTTTATCCCCATTTTACAGATGGAGAAACTGAGGCACAGGGAGATGAAGGAGCTCACCCAAATTTGCACGAGTAGAAGTCAGCAGAATCAGAGATGTGCTTAGGTCTGTGTTACATCAAAGCTGGTGTCTTTTCCCCTTGGGCTGCTTCTCTGTCTCCCCGAGGGCACTGCCTGCCTTGTGCTCCCAAGACCAGGCTGGAGGTGGAGATCAGACTGGACGCAGAGGCCAGGTTTGGCTGGGTTTGAGAGAAGCTCAGATATTTGGTGACTCCATGTATGTTGCCATGAGATATGTTGGCTGTTGAATGTCTTCTCTCAGTTTTGGTTGACTTTGGTCGTTCTTGGTCTCCTTAATACCTTTAAATCCCAGGTATGGACAGAGAAGTGGCCGTCGGTGACACTTAGGATATAGCGGGATAGAACTGCAGTCCGACTTGGCCTCCATCCTTGTCCTCCTGCTTGTGGAGGGTGGGGAGAGGCAAGGGTCTCTGTGAAACCCTGTTTGCTAATCTGGTCTACAGAGCCTTCTTGGCCCCCATGTTCTGAGGACTGGCTTAGAATCTGCTGCTCAGCCTTCCGCTTTGGGAACAGAACCAACTGGGCATAGTCTTCCAGGCAGCAGGGGTGGCCCCTCAGGCAGAGCTGCTGGAGTCTCTGTGGGGCCTCTGGGTCCTAGTGATTCCTGTAGGTGCAGAGGGCCCATACCTTGGAGGCTGCATCAGACAGATTCAGCTGAAGGCCCTGGCTTGGATTTTACATAGTTACTCATATTATTTCCTTTCCAAATTGCCAAGGTGAGGACTAAACATGTTTTATTTTAAAATAACATTTCTTGGGTTTTGTTTTGTTTCTTGCTCAGATATTACATATGCATTACAGAAAATTTAGGGGAAAAAGGTAAAGTAGAAATAAGAAAAACGAACATTCACTATAATTCCATCGACTAGAGATAACGTTTAAGATTGTGTAGCATGCCATTCTTTTTTTCTGGGCCTCTCTATTTTCACTTTTATTTCTAAAAATGGAATTATATCACATTCACTGTGACGGTGGCCTGGCTAACAGCCATTCATCTTTCTCCTTTGCCAGTCAACCCTGATTTTGTTCAAATATAGGACAGCCATGTGCCTGAGGGAAGGCTGGGATCTCTTCTAGCCTGAAGGAATAAAATGTAATTGGTCCAGGCCATTTTGGATAATTCAGTGATTGGGAATAAACATGTGGCATTATTTTGACCAAAGAGGCATGAGGCAAGTCTGTGGGGAGCTTCTGGGAAAAGTTTCGTTGCTCTTTTAAAAAAAACCCAGCGTTTCTGCAGTGAATGCTATTCACAGCTTTTAGACTTTTAATACATATTCCAAAATTGCCTATGGGTCATTATTGACATGTTTTGAACTGATGCTTAAAAATTCTTCGTGGAAGGTCTAGTGTCTTTTCTTTACAGTGAGCTATCAAAAGAATCATTATCAAAAAATATTATTCCTGCAAGTGTAAACTTATTTTCCAAAATATATGCAAAGTATGTCTCCTAAAAAACACCAATACTTTATGTTCTTCAATCACATTACACTAAACTCAAATGATTTAAATCATAAGGTGTTAGATCTTAGGGCCAAGGAAGGTCGTAAGTTTGGGCTGATGGCTCTCAGCTCTGGCTGTACACTGGGAATCACCTGGGGACCTGTCAGTGAAATCACAGAGGTGTAACTGACATGCAAGAAACTACACATAGGGTGAGCAATTTGATAAGCTTTAAAAATATATGTATACATCCATAAAACCATCACCAAAACCAATATAATAAACATACTTATCACCCACAAACTTCAAGGCTTTGTTGTGGCCCAATGGTCACTGAGTTGGAAATGACGGTTTTATTCGTTTTGTTTGTTTTTTAAGTTGTCTCAGGTAGGAGGGAAAACCCACTCCCTGTTACTCTGTCTTGGACAGAAATAGATATTCCCCACCTGGGGAGCTTTTGTAAAACAATCTCTAGGTTCTACTCCAGAACAAACAAATTATAATATTTGGGGGATAAAATAAATCATATTTATTTTAAGGTATAATTTACATGCAATAAAATGCATCCTTTTTGGAGTACAGCTTTGTGAATTTTGGCCAATGTATACACTCATAAAGTTATCACCACAATCACGATATAGAACAGTTCTGCCCCCTCTTCCAAATTCTCCCCAAACCACTATCTCCCAGCAACCACTGATCCTACCCCTCACCGCAGCATGCATACATGGACCAGAGTAGATGTTAGGGCAGTCTTGACAGATGAAAGGTCTAGAGTCAACAACACACATCTGCTCCTGTAAAAAAACTCAGGAGCAGGCACACCTGGCCAAAGATCTAGTTTACCCCTTAGCCTGATGAGCAGCTATGGTCTTCAGTGATGTTTCCTGGTCAGTGAGCTTATGGGACCAGAAAGGCCATCACCACTGGGGGGCAATTTAAGGCCTTATGAACACTGACTATATCATGAGTATCAGGTGCCTCTTGGTCCTTCCATTCTTTCTTCTCGCTGTTCAGCATTTACATGCTCTGTCTGCCCTATCACGTCCCCTGGATCACCCACCTATGTATCCACACTTCCCATTTGTTTTTCTTGTCCTTGAAAGCAGCACTGAATTTTCTTAAATAATACACAAATACACATTACCTTGTGGCACATGTAAACGCCACCTGTCACATGTAGCCACAGAAAAAAAAGATCAACGCCACTTGCTGAAGAGACTGTCTTTTCTCCATTGTATATTCTTACCTCCTTTATTGAAGATTAATTGACTGTAAGTCTGTGGGTTGATTTCTGGGCTCTCTATTCTGTTCCATTGATTCATATGTCTGTTTCTGTGCCAATACCACACTGTTTTGATTACTGTAGCTCTGCTGTATTGTCTGAAGTCTGGGAGGGTTATTCCTCCAGCTTTGTTCTTTTTCTTCAGTATTGCTTTGGCAATTCTGGGTCTTCTGTGATTCCATATAAGTTTTAGAATTATTTGTTCTATTTCTGTGAAAAATGTCCTAGGTGATTTGATAGGGATCACATTAAATCTGCAGATTGCTTTGGGTAGTATCAGCCCTCTCTTTACATACTACAGTGGGGATTAAATCATCTCCACCTTCTCAAGTCCTTTAAAAAGATAAATGGTCCTAGGATAGCAAATAGCATCTGGAGACACCGTTGATGGGGTGAAAGAATGCTCATCCTTTCCCCAATGCACATGGTCAAACTCACAGAACTCCAATGACTACTACAACCCAAAGAAATTCTCCCTCCAGTTTGCAATTTCCCCTCACCCTGTAAAACCTATAAAGCTCATAAAGAATAAGCTGTTAGGGGTGAGCGATCAGCTGAGAAGGGCAAAACTGGTTCTCAGCCACCTCCCTTCCTTAGGTGGTCCTGGAGTTTAGATTTGAAACGTGGAAGTAGCTGCCAGCTGTTGGGTCTCAGCTCAAACTGAGAACGAAGATTTCAGTATAACAACTTGTTCCAGACTTTCAGAATCCTCAGCCATAAACCTGCTTGGTGGATTACAGAGAAGCTCCCATTCACTCTGGAAGTCAACCTTCCTTCAGTCTCTTCCCCTCTCTGTGCTGCAGCTCAGGTCAGTGGCTCTCAGAGAGTGGACCCTGGGCCAGCAGCATCAGCACCACCTAGGAATCTTTTCTTCAATGAGGTAAAATTTACGTAACAGCAAACTAACCATTTTAAAGTGTACCATTCTCTGATAATTAGTGATACTGAGCATTTTTTCATGTGCTTATTGATCGTTTGTATTTCTTAATCTAAAAAAAAAAAAAAAAAGAACATAAATACAAAACAGAAACAGACTCATAGGCATAGAATGCAAACTTGTGGTTGCCAAGGGGGCTGGGGGTGGGAAGGGACAGACTGGGAGTTCAAAATTTGTAGATACTGACAGGCATATGCAGAATAGATAAACAAGATTATATTGTATAGCACAGGGAAATATATACAAGATCTTGTGGTAGCTCACAGCAAAAAAAAATGTGACAATGAATACATGCATGTTCATGTATAACTGAAAAATTGTGCTCTACACTGGAATTTGACACAACATTGTAAAATGACTATAACTCAATAAAAAATGTTTAAAAAAATAAAAAGAAAAAAAAAGTGTACCATTCATTCTCATGTAGTACGTTCTCCGTGTCGGGCAACTATCCCCTTCATCTAGTTCCAAAACATTCTCATCATTCCAAAAGGAAAGCCTGCACCCATTAAAGCCGTCACTCCTTACTTCCCCTCTCCCAGCCCCTGACAACCACTAATCTGCTTGCTCGCTCTATGGATCTGCCTATTCTGCACATTGCAAATAAATGGAATCACAAAATACATGACGTTTCATGACTGGCTTCTTTCACTTAGCAGGATGTTTTTGAGGCTCATTCAGGTTGTAGCATGTGTTAGCACCTCAATCCTTTCTGTAGGTCTAGGAACTTTTTTTAGAAATGCAAATTTCCTGCCTCACCCTGACCTAGTGTATCAGAAATTCTGAGGGTGGGGTCCAGCAACTTTGTTTGCTTCACAAGCCCTTCTGATGACTTGAATGCCTACTAAAGTTTAAGAACAACAGATTTAGGAGATGTCAGCATATGCTCTTTAATTCAGAAGGAAGTTGTTCAGTTCCTAACTTCAGGATTTCGTTATTCTGCAAAAACCCCGAGTTGGGATAGATGTTTCAAAAACAAAATGTTTTTGCCTTTTTGTTAAGTTGTACAAGAGGGGCTGTCAGGATCTGCCAGATTCATTTCTTGTCTTAAAAAACAAAATAAAAAATCTAGAGCACATTTTGTCAAAATAGTTCCAGACTATCTTTAATCTCTTAATGTTAATTTCAACCTCTTCCATTTCTTTTCCATCCTATTTATAGAAGGCCTAGCTTCTTCTGGAGCACCTCCAGATGTGCCTTCCGTTACCCAAGCTGTACACTGCAGGTGCTGCCAACAGGACCGTCCCAATGAATTCCCTTCTTCGCTCCCTCCTTACGCAGGACAGATTTATCCTATAAACAAACCACGTCTATACCCAAGAGCCCACTAAAAGGCTTTCAGCTGCAATGAATCTACAAAGAATTTCTATTGTTTGACACCCAAATTCCAAATTTCTCTGGTATTTTCCCCTCATGGTGCCTTGTGTAGCCTTCCTGGCCCTCTGCTGGTAATTTGCAGATGTAGGAAGAAGAGTTGTCATGGATGGTGTGGGAAACTGTAGCAGGAAATGCTAGGACCCAAATGACTGGGTTCCAGTGCTGACTCGATTCATGCTCTTGTTCACTCAACAAATATGGAATCCACTGAATACCACGCAGACTGTCTACTGGGTGAGAAGACAGCAGTGAACAAGACTGACACTGCCCCCCCCACCTCCCATTTTGGGGAGCTTAAAGTCTAGTGGGAGATCCAAACAAGCAAAGAGACCATTTCCGCACTGTGTGAGGAGGCGCTAATGGGGAGTGTCTGTGAGATGTGCTAGGGAGGACATAGAGAGGTGGGGTGGGTGGGTGTACGTGTGTGTCTGTGTGTAGGGAGGCAAAGGAAGCTCTGAGGAGAAAGAGAGGGGTAAGTTTAGACATGGAGGATGAGTCAGCAAAGCTGGGTGTCAGGTGGGGTGGGGGTGGCCTAGTTGGGAAGAGCATTCCAGAGAGAGGAAATGGCATATATAGAGGTTGGGGGGAGAGACAGGGCAGGTGTCATGCTAGGAACTAAAAGGAATGTAGAGTTGGTGGTTGTAATGGTGGGCGCAGGGCTGCTATGACATACAGTCAGCAAGAAAGGAGGCTGCAGAGCTAAGTCGGGGCCAGGTAAGCCACGTCGCCTTGGCAGGAGGCTCAGTGGAAATCCACTGAAGGGTTTCAAGCTGAGTTGTGATTTGACATGCTGTGTGTTCCTGTGCTCACTTGGACTACAGAAGGGGAATGAGTTGGAGGGAATTAAAAAGGAGATTGGGCATCCAGTCAAGGGGCTCTTGCACTGGGGCCTCTCACACCGCTGCTAGTGGAGGATAAATTAGACCAGAACTTGGGAGAGCAGTTCGGGAATGTCTAGTCAACTCGAAGATCTGGGTGCCCTGTGATCCAGGAACTCTGTTCACAAGAATTCATGAGCAAGATGCTCATAAACTGTATTCTTTGAAATAAAAAAAAATTAGAAGGAATTTAAATGCCCATCAGTAGAAGAATGGATAAGATGGGATGCATGAAACATGCTACATTTATACAATGGAATTTTATGCAGTAGTTAAGATGAATGAACTGGGGCTGAATTTACTAAATGGAAAAATCTCAAAAGCATAATGTTGGGTAAACAATCAGGGTCTGCAGAAAAATAGGTACAACTTGACACCCTGTACTTAAAATTTATAAGATGTATCATTATTTCATGCACCATTAAGATAGAAAACATGCCTGAGAATTAAACTCTGACAAAAGGCTTTCTTGTCAATTATTTGATAATTTCTACATGATTAGACAGTTTTTTAAACCAAACACCATAGTTGTACACGCATAAAAAAGGAAAACAGAAGGCGAATAAATCAGTTAAGGGGTTCCCCAAACTTTTTCACATTTAAAGCCTGACTTTTCTAAATTCTCTTGACTCTAAGTCACTAATGTCTGTGTTTCCCACATAATAAATCCTCCATCAACTAGAGGATTGATGGCAGAGCATTCCTGAAAGTAATCCGTACAGGAACAGTCATTGGCACTGGGCTCTTAAGCTATTTTTGCAATTAGATATAGCTAACCTTCCTTAGACCCCTCCTCCTGGAACAAAGTTAAACATTTCTGATTTATCACCTCCCGTACTCTCTCCTCACAACTACTCGGTTCCTGAAGGGAAAAAGAGTGCCCTGCTATTGCCTCCACAGTTTTCTCCAAGTTTGGCCCTGCTACTTTTTATATTGGAGGATGTGCAGGCAGGATAGGTCTGGCACAATTGCCACCGGCCTGAAAGCTACTGTAACATGTCATCAATTATAAGAACATCCTATTATTTATAACAGCCAAGACATGGAAGCAACGTGAATGTCCATCAACAGAGGACTGGATAAAGAAGATGTGATACACACACACACACACACACACACACACACACACACACAGGAATACCATAAAAAAGAATAAAATAATGCCATTTGCAGCAACATGAATGGACCTAGAGATTATCGTACTAAGTGAAGTCAGACAGAGAAAGACAAATATCATATGGTATCACTTATGTGGAATCTTAAAAATGATACACATGAACTTATTTACAAAATAGAACAGACTCACAGACATAGAGAACAAACTATGGTCACCAAAGTGGAAAAGGGAGGGGAGTGATAAATTAGGAGTTTGTTATTAACAGATACAAACAACTATATAAAACAGATAAACAACTAGGACCTACTGTATAGCACAGGGAACTACATTCAATATCTTGTAATAACCTATAATGAAAAAGAATATATACATGTATAACTGAATCACTATGCTGTATACCAGAAACTAACACAACATTGTAAATCAATTAAACTTCAATAAAAATTGTAAGATTTCAGAGATACTAAAACGTGAAAAGAGATGTGTGCCTTAGAAATAATGAAAGATGGCACATATTATTTATTAATAAAAACATCTTTATAAAATGTAAAAACCACGCATGGAAATGATAAACGGCAAATTGGAGACGGTGGCTACCACAGAGCGAGGGGGGTGTGTGGAAGGGGAGGGTGTGTGACTGGGAACTCGTGCTCAGGGAGCTTCAGACGCACTGCCCACATTTTCGTCTTTAAGCCAGGTGCTGTTACTGGGGTGGTGTCTGCACTACTCACCACACTTTCTGAGTGACAAAGCAGGAGCTGTCTTCCAACTGCCCGCGGAGCCCCAGGTCCGTGGGCCGGGACGGCACAGAGGCCCGCGCACGACGGGTGTGCCGGCGGCGGCCGGCGCCATCGCCCCGGGGCCTGTAGGGTGCAGTTGCTCCTCAGGGCCCCGTGTGTGACGGCGAGACAGGAGGGAAGGGCGCAGGGCACAGCCACTGGAGGAATGACACAGCACTGAGGACAGGACAAACTGGTCAGAACCAAGATGGCAGGAGATTCAACTTCCAGTAGACCTTGAGCCTCGCGGCGCACCCACGGGCGCCATGACAGTTCCTCGGACTGACCTTAAAAGGTCAAATGTGGGCGGGGCCCAATTCCTGGAATTCCCCACCCCTTCCCCAAAACAGTTGGAATACTCCCCCTATTCACTGCCATATGAAATGACAGGCCCATAAAAACTAACAACTCTGCACCTCCTGGTCGCTGGCTCTCTAGCCTTCTGAGACAACCCGCACTCTGTCTACGGAGCGTGCATCTCCCTGAATAAACTTACTGTCCCTTTACTATGCCTCATTCTTGAATTCTTTCCTGCACGAGAACAGAACCTCTTCTTCAGCAACAATGGTACCCAGATCGTGTTTCCTGCTGTCTTATCCTAGCAGCAGCTGCCAAAATCCTCTCCCAGAAAACCTTTTCTGTGACTCTAGAGGGGAAGGTGTACTCATATAGGCTTTTGAAATTCTCCTTAACAATCTGAGTTACAACGGAACATTGTAGTATGAGTCCAATTCTTGTTTGTTGCATGCATTTTGGGTTAAAATATGTCACTTCACCTTATAAACGCCCATGGTACCAGTGGGGTAGGGGCAGGGGCTGCTGGTTGTTCACAGATGTGGTTACTGCTTGTGAGACAGACTCCTGAAAAGCCCAGGATGGTGGGAGCACCATCTGGCTTCATCACTCCCTTCCTGCAACACAGGATCGCTCACGGCCTGGCGGGGGGATTCAGGAAGGGCTCCGAGTGAAGAGGCACGAAGGATAGAGAAGATTTTGACAGGTGAGGCCAGAAGAAATGTTTTAACCAGGTGATGGGTAAAATGAGCAAGTCCTGGGGCCCTGCATGTGCAGGGGATGATCAGGAGAAGGAAAAGTTCTAGTGTAAGAACAGAGCCTGGGAAGCTGACTAAGACCGGACAGGTAAGGTGGCAGGGGCGGCACTGGGGAGCCAGAGCCTCAAGCATGGACAGCTGGGAGACATGGCGTTGCATTCTGAAAGCAAGGGAGCAAACACAACATCACGTGAAAGCAGCAATTCGTCCTGGCTTGTTCTTAATTCAACCCTGTGGCTCTAGGGTAAGCACAGATGGATGGAAATTGTGTGATTCTGAGCACATCCTGTGTAAAAAGATCAGAAGGCTCTACCTAAACAAACCCTTGTAAAGCAAACGATATAAACTTTAAAAAAAAATCATGCGTATAATACATAAAAGCACAAATAAGCAAAAGAGAGGGGAAAAAAGAACTATCACAATTCTACTATCCAGAGATAATCTACAGTTCTATCCAGAGATCATCAGTATATCTTTCAGACTTTTTTTAAGGCAGGGCTATAAATCTATATTACATAAATGGGCTCATACTGTTCTAGAACCTACTTTTGAAAACTTATCTTGTGACTATCTTTCCATCTCAATAAATGTACTCCTCAGCATATTTTAAATGGCCATTTATTTCTCCATGTTGAAGAACATCTTGAACTGTCTCCGATCTCCCACTATTTATGTTAAAACCTTAACTGTATCCATTCAAGCGATGTGTTCTCAGCCACCTGTGCAAAAAACGGCACTTGAAAAATCAAACCCAGAGTAATCACTGTCATTATGTTCACGACTTCAGAGCTCTTTTCAGTACACACCTGATGGAGTACTCTGCAGTCTCCCAGAAGAGTCTTCAGGTGGTACTGTTAGGTGGCACAGTTCCTTCAGAACACAGATTACTCATTTGGGGAGTGTGTGGGCTACCTTGGTCTTGACTTAACCCCGCCTGTTGTCTCTGTCTTTCTGCATTTACTCCAACTTCCTCAAAAAAGGAATGACGAGAATCAGATATTTTGCAGTTGTTTGTGATCGACATGCATTCTTGAAACAGCGAAAATGTTAACGTATTTAACATATCCTGAAAATGTTGCTAGTAGACTGAGCAGAAGAAAATGCCTTTTCTACTAGGTAAGCTGTACCTGGGGCCTCCAGCAAAGTTCGCCTGATGGGATGGAAGTGCTGAGCTGAACTGTGCCCCCGTGGTTTGCAGAGCCCAGTTTTCTCTGACACCATCCACGCACGATAAAGTATGCTCTTAGATGAAAGCATCTTTAAAATGATGACAAATTTGAATCTCGGGGAAGAAAGACGCATAAGGACTCACTGCTGCCCTCTCGTGGTTACGTCCTGTTTCAGCCGGCCTCTCGGCACTAGATGGGTCCTGTCCCGGGAAACCCAGCGCCCTCTTGTGGAGGGCAGGAGAAGGCCTCCACATTTTTGAGACAGCAGATTCCAAGGCTGCAGAGAAGCCTATAGTCTGGCAAATACCAACTTGACCTGAGGGACTGGTAAACACTGAGTCATCTCCGCCAGAGCTTGTGGGTGTTTTCCCCCTCAGAGATTTCTTCAAAGTAGAATCAAATCGATTTTCATTCCTTGGGGATGACTGAATTGTATGTCTTTTTTTTTTTTTAAGTTAAATACCTTTTGTTATTGTTCTATTTATCCTGTTCCTTTGAACACCCTCTTGGAATTAGCCAGTTTAAGTATTGCAATATTGCCCCATTTATCAGACATGGTCTGTGAACAAAGGGAATGCTCCAGAGAGCTGACGATGTAGCCCTCGGACCGCTATAAGCTTTGTCAGGTTTTGCAGACAGAAGACAGTGATTAAAGGTGCGGGCTCTGAGACCTAGTTCCCGTGCTGGTTCTGCTATCTGGGTGGCAGATAGGCACCTGACTTAACTTTCCAAATCCTCACTTTCCTTTCCCACAGGATGAGGGTGATCATAGTTCCTACCTTGCAGAGGTATTGTGACAATTAAAGAATATAATAAATACATTAGCACAGTGCCTAGCCCACTGTACTTAGAAAATGTTAACTATTACTATTTTACTATTTAACCAGAAGATGAACATTTTTAAAAGGTGCATTCTTCATTGCCTTCTTTAACAGAGTACAATGATCAACATTAACCATTTTCCAGGAGGCCCAGATTTTTTCTGGTTAAAAAAAAAAGACTCTGTGACCATAAATAAGAGCAATAAAGTGCTAAGGAGTGGCTGAGATCTGAGTACGTTCTCCTTTTTCTACGACAGAGCTCGTGGTGGGCATGTGAACCGCCTCTAACGTGTTCTGACTTATTTATTTTCACCTGTTTCCTATCTTCCTCCCTAACACCGCTGCTGCTGACTCCACCCCTCTTTCTAATCTACTGTGAAATCAGAAATAAGGCGACAGAGCTCACAGAACTCTGCCTTATGCAATAGGTTGAACAGAATCCAGTGGGGACTCTTCCCCTCTTGGTAAAACACGTAATCTATCAGAATACACGTATGTCTTTTCGTGCCTGCATGATCCATAGCCAGTGGGTAGGAAGCCGCTAAAAGCATGCAAGTGTTAAAGGACTTTCCTTAGGATGTGTAGCTGATCAGGTGAGCTGGGAGTTTTGGAGGCAGCCCTATTTTGATTTTTGCTTCCTGGGGAGAGGGCGGGTGGGGCTGGGTGCCTGGTTTCTCCTCCCTGGGCTGGAAGCACTGCCCTGTAGTGGTGGGAAGGGCAGAGTGCCGCCCAAGGCCTCCTGCAAAGGGCAAGCAGGTGTTACCCAGGGGAGGGTAACTGGGGAATCAGAACCAGAGTCAAGGTGGGAGCAAAGAACACAGAAGGGAGAGGCAAGGTGGGTCTATGCCTGAGTACAAATCACAAGGTGAGAAGGGGGGGTGTGGTACACGGAGAGGATCACGGCAAGGGATTCAGGATGAGGATGGTGAGTACTAGCTCGACGTAAAGATCGTATTTGATGTGATGCTGGTTCTACTGCATAAGAACAGACTTCATGACTTCAACAATTTGGATAGAGACAGTGGAGGGGGGAATATCTGAAACAGGAAAACTCCACAGGTAAAGAGGTGCTGTGTTCCTAGGGGATTATCTTCAACAGTGCTCTGTAGTATTTCCCAAATTGCATCCTCCAAAACACTGGTGCCCCATGAGTTGTCATCAGCGGTCCATAAAAATGGCTTCCAGTGTTTAAGAAATTGCTGACAATTACATACCAAAAGTACTGAAGAGCTTGTTTGCCCCTCTAGACCCACACTCCACCCTTCTCCCTGGACTCTCGGCGTAGTCCCCTTGGACTGGCTGTGTCCCTTGATAAAAGGCCACAGCCTCAGCTGAGGCAGACCTCTCTCTGGAGGAATGATGGTAGCCCCCTGTTACTAGCTCTGGGATATCGTGCATGTTGATACCCCCACATCCTGCCTGCAACTTTACAAACAACCCTTCTATAAACTGTCCTTAAATTACCCAAACCGGGTACGCCATCTCTTTCCTTTCACAACCCTGACTGGCACACCATGTATTCCATCAGAGATCCATGATGCCTAATGATGTTTTAAAACCCATTTATTTTATTTTTAAATTTCTCCATTGTGGTCTCTTCCACTAGAACATAATCACATAGTCGGGCAATATAGAAGGTGCTTATCTTAGATGGTATTTCCTTAGAAGCAGTCCCTGAACCAAAAATTTGAGAGCACGTGATTTATTAAGGATGTGTTCCTGGGAGAAACTGCTGAGGGAGCAGGGAGGCGGGCGAGAGAAGAGGAGGAAGGCAAGTGATGATGCAACGTCAGGAGAAAGCCCTGGTCTCCGGAGCCCAGGGGAGCACTGGGGCATCAGCTGCACCTCAGAGCTGGTCTCTTTGGGAGTCAGATGTTCCCTCCCACAGTGAGGTCAGCCCCTGAGCAGCAGAGGCCAGTGAGCAGACGGTGGGTCGTAAACTCCCAGGCACTTTGACTCTCTAAATGGACAAGTGACTTCAGTAGTCACGGTCAAAGCTTTGAAGAAGGGAGAAACTGTGAGCAGCTGGCAGTGAAGCACACAAAAGCTGGGGGTCTGGGAAGGTGTCCACTAGACACCTTAAATGAATGAATCAAGGAGTGAGTAAAGGCTCCCTTGAGTCCCTCTACATAGACACACAGGGTACCATCTTTTTGCTTTATATCACATGCATTTACATCCCCATTACCTAGGGTTCTATGGATTAGATTTTGGTCAAGAAACATTGCTCAGGCAGAGAGCTCATTTCTTCTTATCCAGGACACTGGGGTCAGGGCAACAGACCCTCCCATGACAGAGGCAGCAGGACTGAGTCGATTCAGAGTCAGACCTTCTAAAGAACTAGAGTCACCAGTATGTGACATGTGTGACCAGTGACAAGATGTAACCGGTGAGGTCATGGAGCCACATCAAAATGGACAGGATGGAGGCTGATGGGACCCCGGGCCTGTCACTGAGTGGATGACCAAAGAGCAAACGAGACCCTGGGAGTCTGTCCCCAGGCATGGTGAGTACAACGTGAGGACAGAGAAAGGACAGATCAACGTAAACATCCCTGTCAGCAACTGCAATAAACAGTCCCTGAGATAATTTTTTGTGGCCATAAATCTCTTGCGTGGAGATTAGGAGAATATGTGGACATGGGAAAACCCCCCAATTAAAAATAAGATGGTGGCTTTGTCCTTGCTGCTCATGGACAGAGAACTACATCATGACCCGCTACCCCAGGGCAGGCAGCAAAGATTAAAACCAGAATGACTTCCATTCGTGATGTTTATTTTAGCTGAAATGTGTAAAGTTATTCAGTAGAAATTTTTTGTTTGTCTGTAGTGATGTGGTTATGTTCACATAAAGATACTTTCTTATGTCCCCATTAAAAGACCCCCAGCCTGGGTAGTAATGAGGTAGAAACGCGCAGTGCATCTGAGGGTCAGTGCACGTCACACGTGTGCAGTCCAGGCTAGAAGACCGAGCAGAAATTGCTATAGAAACCATCCCCCAAAATAAGATCCCAGTAGACAGACTTTGCTACATAAGCATTGTGTGTTTTAGAGTCATAGAAACAAACAAGAAAACAAACAAAAGTACATTCTGATTCTCAGCTTCGTTCCCAGCAGTTGAGGGTACAGGGTGGTGAGAGTGGAAGGGTGAGGGGGCTACGGTGTCTGACGCCACAGAAGGGAACCCAGACCACTTCCTCTCCACCGTGTTTGGATCCGGAAGGTCCGTCTGCTCCATGTGCCCTTCTCAGCGGGGACAGGTGCACATGGATTAAAGGATTAAGACAAGAACTGATCTGACCCTTGTAACGCCCTCTCAAGGAAGCAGAAATAGAAGCCCTGACCACAAACTTGGGCTGGCTTTTGCAGTTTAAAAATGTACAGCTAATCCACACTACTATGACTTTTTAAACAAATTGAAGTATAGTTATTTACAATATGGTATTAGTCTCAAGTGTACAGCCAAGTGATTCAGTTATATATATTTTTCAAATTCTTTTCCATTATAGGTTATTACAAGATATTGAATACAGTTCCCTGTGCTGAACAGTAGATCCTTATTGCTTACCTATTTTATGTGTGGTAGTTTGTATCTGTTAATTACATACTCCTAATTAATCACCCCTCCCCCTCCTCTTTGGTTACCATAGTTTCTGTTTTGTATATAGATTCACTTGTGTTATTTTTTAGACTCCACGTATGAGTGATACATAATATTTGTCTTTCTCTGTCTGACTTACTTCACTCAGTATGATAATCTCTAGGTCCATCCATGTTACTGCAAATGGCCTTATTTCATCTTTTTTTATGGCCGAGTAGTCATGGTTACTTTTGAGCTTTAACTATAGTAGTAACGTGCGATCACAAAGGGAATTGTGAGATATTTTTTATAGCCCAACCTTAAGTATAAAAAAATGGAACTGAAAATGAATTCAACCCATGAACCATCATGGACACCTACGGGATTGCTTGCTCTGCATGTGGGAAGAGTGGTGTGGGAGAGGGGGCTGCAAACTAAAAAAATGTGTGATGGAATCTCTGGTCCCGAGAAAATGAGTCAACACCTGTGGTAGAAAAGATGGCTTAGGAATGAATTAGTACCACTCTGTGTGTTGACAGTTTGAGGCTACATGTGCTAGTAGTTTTCTAGAAAGAGATTTTCTACATTTTGAGAAATACTGAAGAGGTAGGAAAGCCACCAATGTTTGAGTCCACCCTGTGCTTTCTGATGATCTGCATGTAGGCAAAGTCCCTGTGCCTGACCCTGGGGGAACAGTTCCCTCTGCCAGTAAGTGCTGCCTGGGGAAACCTGCAGCAACCATCTTTTTGGAGGCCCGGCCAGACTCAACTCACTGTACGGAACAAAGGTCCTGAAAAGAGACTCCCTTGGAGTGGGCTCCAAGCTCTTCCCTCCGTGATCCCCTGGCACCGTGGTCCAATTCGTGTCCCTAAAATTGACCCATCCTACAAGAACTCCTCCTCTTTGGAAGTAGCCGTCATGTCACTGGGGCTGGAGCCCAACTCTGGCCACAAAAATAATGTGGCCAGTGGGTAGGAACTCAGGTGAGGGAGGAGTAATAGCTTCAGCTCGGTTATCTGTAGGTTTCTGATGACCCCCTTCCTACGCTCCACCTCCTCCACCGCCGCCACCGCCACCGCCCTTCTTCTCTAGGAGAGGGAAACAGCTGGCTTTCTGGACACTGGTCTCAGCAGACCAGGAGCTGCATAACTAAATGCCAAGCAAGTAACAGAAATTACAAAAGCCTGCTGAGTGTCAGGCCTCCTGAAAAGGCATTCAGATTCAGGGAGTTTTGCCTGCTTATTTTTGTTTTAACATTGTGCTGGCCAAACAAAACATATCTGCCCAAATTCTAACTACACAGGCCGCCAGCGTGTAACTTCTGATATAAACCACTCTTTCTTTTATGGACAGCTTTTAAAATGTTATTTGTCTATTTATTTTATTGAGGCATACTTGATTTATCACGTAGGTTTCTGGTGTACAATGTTGTGATTCACAATTTGTAAAGGTTATACTCCATTGGTAGTTATTATAAAATATTGGCTGTATTCCCTGTCTTGTACAATATATCATTGTAGCTTATTTATTTTATACATAGTAGTTTGTATCTCTTAATCCCCTACCCCTATCTTGCCCTTTCCCCGCTGGTAACCACTAGTTTGTTCTATCTGTGAGTCTGTTGTTTCTTTTTTGTAATATTCACTAATTTGTTTTATTTTTTAGATTCCACATAGAAGTCACATCGTACAGTATTTGTCTTTCTCTGTCTGCTTTATTTTACTAAGCATAATACCCTCCAAGTCCTCTCATGGACAGCTTTTAAGGTACATTTGTAGTGTTGGTGGCCTAGAAGAGTGATTCTCAACTCCAGTTGTGCACATAGGTCACCGGGAGAGTTTTATTTACTTACTTACTTACTTAGCTGGCTATCTCTTTTTAAATAGGCTTTATTCTTTTAGAGCAGTTTCAGGTTCATAATAGAACTGAACAGGAAATACAGAGTTTGCACATAGCCCTCCCCACCCACATATACTCCCCTACCCTCAACATCCCTCATCAGTGTGGCATATTTGGTACAATCGATGAACCAACACGGGGGCATTATTATCAACCAAAGTCCAGTTTACATTAGGGTTCACTTTTGATGTTGTACATTCTGTGGGCTTTGAGAAATGCATGATGACATGTAGCCACCACTGTAGTATCATACAGAATAATTTCATTGCCTTAAAAATCCCTTGTGCTCCATCTATTCATTCCTCCCTCCCTCCCTCCCTCTCCCCAAATCCCTGGAAACCATGATCTTTTTATTGTTTCTGTAGCTGTGCCTTTACCATAATGTCATTTAGTTGGAATCTTACGGTTTGTAGCCTTTTCAGACTGGCTTCTTTCATTTAGTAATAATGTCTTTTAAGTTTCTTCTATGTCTTTCATGGCTTGATAGATCTTTTTTTTACTGCACATATATTTTTAAGTTTACACATATGTACTGTTCATTGATTCTAAGAACATTTAGAGCTTTAGCTTTTTAAACTTATATAGTTATCAAAGGAATAAAGCCAACCACAAAATAAGAATTAACTCAAAAAGATACACAGACCCTGCTATTAACAGCAACATTATTTATAATTGCCAAGATTTGGAAGCATTCTAAATGCACATCAATAGTTGAATAGATAAGGGAGATGCAGTATACACACACACACACACACACACACACACACACACACACACGTATATATGTAATGGAATACAACTCACCCATTAAAAAGGATATTTTGCCATTTGCAGCCCTTCATTCACTTTTTTTTCCGCTTCAAAAACCAGAATTTTATAACTGGCAGTTATTTCCATTACATCAAAAACAACAAAATACTTAGAAATAAACTTAACCAAGGAGGTTACCTATACTCTGAAAACCGAAATGACACAAAGAAATGGAAAGATTTCTTGTGCTCTTGGATTGGAAGAATCAACACTATCAAAATGGCCACACTTCCCAAAGCAATCCACACATCCAGAGCGATCCCCATCAAAATACTCATGACGTTCCTCACAGAACTAGAACTATTCCAAAATTTATAAGGAACCACAAAAGACCCCGAATAGCCAAAGCAATCTTTTGTAGGTCTTTTTTTTTTCTCTTTCTTCTTTTTGTTCTCTTTTCTTATGGTTAGATGACTAGAGAGGGTCCTTTAACATTTGTTGTAAAGCTGGCTTGGTGGTGCTGAAATCTTTTAGCTTTTATTTATCTGTGAAGCTTTTGATTTCTCCATCAAGTCTGAATGAGAGCCTTGCTGGATAGAGTATTCTTGGTTTAAGCTTCCCCCTTGCATCACTTTAAATATATCATGCCCCTCCCTTCTGGCCTGTAGAGTTACTGCTCAAAAATCAGCTGATAACCTTATGGGAGTTCCCTTGCATGTTATTTGTTGCTTTTCTCTTGCTAATTTTAATATTTTCTCCTTATCCTTAACTGTTGTCAATTTGATGACTATGTGCCTTGGTGTGTTCCTCTTTGGGTTGATCCTGTGTGGTACTCTCTGTGCTTCCAGGCCTTGGGTGACTGTTTCCTTTCCCAAGTTGGGAAAGTTTTTGGTTATTATCTCTCCAAAATTTTTCTCAGTTCCTTTCTCTCTCTCTTTTCTCTTTCTGGGACCCCTATGATGCAAATATTAGAGCACTTCATGTTGTCCCAGAGTTCACTTAAACTATCCTCATTCCCTTTCTTTCTTTTTTCTTTGTTCTGTTCTGAAGTAGTGATTTCCACTAATCTGTCTTCTGGCTCACTGATCTGTTCTTCTGCCTCATTTAGTCTATTCTTGGTTCCTTCTAGTGTATTGTTCATTTCAGTGATTTTGTTCAACTCTGAGTATTCTTTATGTTTTCCAACTCTTTGCTAAAAACTTCACTCTGCACATCTATACTCCTTTTGAGTTCTCTGAACATCTTGGCCATCATTACTTTAAACTCTTTCTCAGATAAATTGCCTATCTCCTCATCACTTATTTCTTCTTCTGGGATTTTATCTTGTGCCTCGGCCTGGGAGATACTCCTTTGCCGCCTCCTATTGTCTATCTTTCTATGTGTTTGTGGAATCCTTCCACAGGCTTTGGGATTGTTGTTTTCTTATTTCTAGTATCTGCCCCTGGTGGATGAGGCTGGACTAGAGGCTTATGCAGGTTTCCTGGCGGGAGGAGCCAGTGCCTGCCCACTGCTGGGTGAAGCTTGGTCCTGGACCTCTGGTGGGTGGGGCTGTGTCTAGAGGCCTTTGTGGCTTATTAGGAAGTCTGCTGACAGGTGGGGCCGTGTACCCACCCTGTATGTCGTTTGGCCTGAGGCTTCCCTACAGGCTGTTGGGTGGTACTAGGTCTTGGTGCTATTGATCCAATCAAGATGTCAGCCTCCAGGAAAGCTCATGTAGATTAACACTCCCGGAATGTCTGCCACCAGCTTTTCTGTCCCCTGAGTGAGCCGCATCCATCCCCCACGTCCCCAGGAGACCCTCCAAATCCAGCAGGCCAGCCTGGCCCAGGTTCCTATGAAATCATTGCCTCTGTCCTTGGACCTGGTGCACATGAGTTTCCATGTACACTTCTCAAGTGAATGGAGCCTCCGTTTCCCCCAGTCCCATGAGGCTCCCAGAGCCAAGGCCCCCGGCCTTCAAAACCAGATGTCCTGGGGTCTCCTTTTCTTCCCAATGCTGGGACCCGAGCTGGGGAGCCTGACGTGGGGCTTAGAGCTCTCACTCCTGTGGGACGGCCTCTATGACTTAACAAATCTTCAGCTGTAGGTTGCCCACCCAGGGAGTATAGGGTCAAATTATATTGCAAACACACCCCTCCTACCATCCTGCTGTGGTTCCCTCTTTATGTTTCCAGTTCCAGATCTTTTTTGCTAGGTTCCAGTCTTTTTTTCGATGGTTGTTTAGCATTCAGTTGTGGTTTCGTTGTAGTCATGAGGAGAGGCAAGCTCATGGTCTTCTGGAGCTTTAAAAATATACTTATAAATGAGTTCTTGATTCTACCCTGGAGCAATTCATTCAGGATCTCTGGGGGTAGGAACTGGGCATCAATAGTTTTCAAAAGCTTCCTTAAGGAGTCTGTTGTGCAGCTGGAGTCGAGGACCACCATCTTCAGGCTGCCTTGCCGCTGCGCTCCCAAACCCACAGGTGTAAAGGCAGCACTGAGAAGCCAACAGGAAGTGCCCTTAATACCCTTTGGGTGAGGCCTAATTTGCAAGAGACACTTTCAGGATGTTGCTGGTGGGCCCTGCAGTTCCTTCAGACTCCCACCGACCTGGCTTACACCTGGCCTGTGCCAGATTTAGACTCAGCCTTGACAACTTGACCTAAATATCTTTCCCTATAACTTTTCCCTCTAACTACCCACCCCCCAACAGTTGTATCCACCACCAAACCCAAATGCTGAGAATTAGACCTTGACCTCCAGCAAGGCATGAATCCAGTCCCTTTATGACTCCAGAGGATGTGGTTAAAAACAAAGGGGTTGAATGGAAGAAAAGAGAACAGAGCCAGAAGGAACAACATGTAAGGAAAGAGAGAAGGGAGGAAATGTTGGGTTAAGTAGCAGCAAAGGGCCCAGCCCAACCCCAACTTCAATGCAGGTCACAAAAGTCCCACATGGTTACGTGCAAACATGGTCACAAAGAATTGTGTATTAGTGCCAAACTTTACTGCCACTTTATCAAAATTGAATCTGCTATCAGCTTAAGGCTTAAAGTGAGTTGCTTTATTTTGGTGTATCCAGGCTCCTTTGTGGTGGACTGCACAAGAAATAGCTGAGAAGTGAGTCTGTTATAGGAATAAAGTCCTCTCTGCATCTTCAGTTTGAATGTCAGGCTGAAAGAAATGATAGTCCAACTTCCATTTTTTAGATGTGAAGAAACTGGGGGCCAGGATGGTGAAATGATTTGTCTGAGGTAGTATAACTCTCTTGTGCAAAGCTGGAAGTGGTATCAAGATCCACAGTCAAGACACACTGCTAAACAATCAAGACATTCATCTCTACTAAGTCTGGGTACAGCCTCAGAATCCTTCGCAATAGGGATTCTTTAAGGCCCACTATCAAGGGGTCAGAGTCAGCACTTGAAAGGAAACCTGTTTTACTCTCTGTTCTAGGGTATGCACTGAGAGGGAGGGGGACCCTGAAAGATATATTTATAACCCACAAGAAACCCTTTCACTTGACCCCATATTTGGACATGCAGAGCCCTGTATCATTTCTGTAGTATCTATTTTAGACTGGGTGGGTCAGTGACTCAGAGGAGCCCTATACTAGGGGAGGGAATCTGGACACTGAGTATCTGGAAGAAAAGAACAAATTTCAATCATCCAAAATTCCAAATGTAGCCAAATAACCACATAATTGACTGCAGTTTAAAAAAAAAAAAAAACCACACACAATTGAATACATTATCTACCAATTGCTGTTATTAAAGGATAAAAACTCATTCCCATCCCAAGTCATCCTTAAAAATGAAGCTTAAAAAAAGTTGAAGGCGTTTTAATTCCTTCTGGATACTCATTCTTAATTCCCAGCCTCTTTATTACCCAGCTGGGGGTTTAGCCTTTCACTGCTGGCTCCCCTTGTGTTTCTCTCTCTTCAGCTTGGACACCACATTGACCTTGAGGTTTAGCAGTGGCTCCTCCTTCATTCTCCTGTGGATTCTCTCTGGCTCATGTGAAACAGAAAAGCCAGGGGCTCTAGATAGGCTCTCAGTGCCCAGGAGACTATCCCAGGGAAGACCCCGCCTCCCTCTCCCAGTCTCTGCCCGGCTGGCCAAGCAGCCCCACGGCTGTGATCACTCCCTCAGCTCTCTCTGCTCCCTGACCCTTGGGTCAGTGCCTCATTTCCTCAGAATCAATTTTTTCCCCCTCAAATAAGTTTCTCTGTCTCATATTTTAGTAATTATTTACCCATCTGTCTTTCCTAAGAGAATTCGTACTTCCTGAGGACAGAAACTATGTTGACACAGAAGAAACTATGTTTCTGTCATTTTGTACTTTACAGTATCCAGTAGGTTCTACAGTTAATGAGTCATTATATAAATGGGTGAATGAAAGAAATAAAGACAAAAATGAAGGAAGCAATTTTCCTATCTTTGTTTATGTCGATGGTTCTCCCTCTAAGGGAACTAGCGATTTCGTCCAGCTGTACGGATAAAAGCAGAATTAGAAAAGAAACATTTCAAAACACAATTTTACAAGAGCGTCTTCTGGCTGCTTATGTCAAAAATAAGAACCCAATGAACCTAAAGTTAATGTTAATTTTGAAAATGTGTTGATTTGGTGGTTCTTGGTGATTTAATACAGATGGCCTTTAGACTGGGGGGAGGGGCAGAGAGGGTGCATAGAACTAGCACAGAACCGGCCCCAAAGAGACCAGTTGAAAAAGGAGTAAAAAATGCCCCCCACACAGCTCCCCCACTGGCTTGCTGCAGAGCCCTAACCTGTTGGAATTAGATCTCTGAAAACTGTAATAATTAAATAATCAGACACTGAAAGCCTATGAGTCATCAGATCTGGGCATTTTACCATGGATATTTCTTGTCTACAGGCATAGAACATGAACTGGTTGACTCGGTAGCATGGGTTGTTTAATTTATTAACCAACTGGACACCCTTATCTCCTAGCAAAGATCAGGGGTCTAAGGAAAATGGGCAGGTAAGTTTTATTGGCCAATATTCTTCCACTGGAAGTATTTCCTTTGACACTATCTGTTTTTGGTGACAACTTCTGTGGGATGGGATTTGCCCAACTTTTTTTTTTTTTTTTTTTTTGCCAGTCTTACGAAAAAGAAGATTTCCTCTTCCTTTAAATGAATGTTCTGTTTTCCTAAAGAAACAAGTCAGCTTTGCCATTTGACTAAATGCCCCACACCATGTAGCCCAGGGCTTATGCGTGGCCGTTAAGGCTCTCAGGCAGGTAATGCCATCTGCACATGCCTCAGGGGGGTATCTCTTATATGACACCAAACAAACATTTGCAACTTATTAAATAACTACTTTATTTTTAAAAAGCTTAACTCAGAGGGTACATTTTGTCATTATCCCTGGAAGATTGCTTATGGCTGTATAGTTTCCTCAAAGCCCACTGTGGAGTCTTCGACTTCTTCTAAAATTACAGATGAACCCCATGAAAAATCCCTGCCTTTCCAATTCTGCTACCAGAAAATTGATCCTTAAGCAAGTTATGTATTTCTTCTGTGTCAAGTTTCTCACTCTCTGAAATGGTTGCAATGCTACAACAATCAGACAAAGAAAAGAAAGAAAAGGGAACCAAACTGGAAAGAAAGAAGTAAAACTGTCATTGTTTACTGATGACATTACAGATACATAGAAAATCCTAAAGACACCACCAAAAACTACTAGAGCTCATCAATGAATTTGGCAGAGTTGCAGGATACAAAATTAATACACAGAAATCTTTTGCCCTTCTATACACTAACAATGAACTACCAGAAAGAGAATTTTTTAAATAAAATCCCATTTATCATTACATCAAAAATAATAAAGTATCTAGTAATAAATCTAACTAAAGAGGTAAAAGATCTGTACTGGGAAAACTATAAGACACTGAGAGAAACTGAAGATGACACAAACAGATGGAAAGATACATCATGTTCTTGGATTGGAAGAATCAATATTGCTAAAATTGCCATACCACCCAAGGCAATCTACAGATTCAATCTGATCCCTATCAAAATACCAATGGCATTTTTTCACAGAACTTGAACAAATAATTATAAAATTTCTATGGAAACACAGAAGACCCTAAATAGCCAAAGCAATCTTAAGAAAGAAGAACAGAGCTGGAGGGATCATGCTCCCTGACTTCAGACTATACTCCAAAGCTACAGTAATCAAAACAGTATGACACTGACACAGAAACAGACACATAGATCAATGAAGCAGGACAGAAAGTCCAGAAATAAACCCATACAGTTATGGTCAACTGTGACAAAAGAGGTAAGAATATAAAATCGGGAAAAGACAGTTTCTTCAATAAGTCGTGCTGGGAAAACTGAACAGCTACATGTAAATAAATGAAATTATTTCTTTCTCACACCATATGCAAAAATAAACTCAAAATGGATTAAGGACTTAAATGTAAGACTGGAAACCATAAAACTCCTAGAAGAGAACATAAGGACAACACTCTTTGACATAAACTATAGCAATATTTTCTGGATCTGTCCTTAAGGCAAAGGAAACAAAAGCAAAAATAAACAAATGGGACATAATTAAGCTTAAAAGATTTTGCATAGCAAAGGAAACCATATAAAACCAAACAAAATAAAAAGACAACCTACTGAATGGGTAGAAAATATGATATGCTTAACAAGGGATTAACAACCAAAATATATAAACAGCTGATGCAACTCAATATCAAGAAAACAAACAACCCAATTAAAAATGAGTAGAAGACCTGAATGGACATTTTTCCAAAGAAAACGTACAGATGGCCAATAGGCACATGAAAAGATGCTCAACATCATTAGTCATCAGAGAAATGCAAATAAAAACCACAATAAGATATCACCTCACACCTGCCAGAATGGTTATCATCAAAAAGACCACAAATAACAGCTGTTGGTAAGGATGTGGAGAAAAGGGAACCCTTGTACACTGTTGGTGGGGATATAAACTGGTGCATCCACTATGGAAAACAGTATGGAGATTCCTCAAAAAACTAAAAATAGAACTATCATATGATCCAGCAATTCCACTCCTGGGTATGTATCTGAATTAAAAAAAAAAACACTAATTCAAAAAGATACATGCACCCCAATATTCATAGCAGCATTGTTTACAATAGCCAACATACGGAGACAACCTAAGTGTCTATCAAAAGATGAATGGATAAAGAAGATGTGGTATATGTAAATGTATGTATGTATGTGTGTATACACACACACACACAATGGAATACTACTCAGCCACATAAAAGATTAAACTCTTGCCATTTGCAACGAGAATGGACCTGGAGGGTATGGTATTATGTTTAGTGAAGTAAGTCAGAGAAGACAAATACTGTATGTTATTACTTATATGTGTAATCTAAAAAATAAAATGAATGAATACAACACAACAAAAACAGATTTGCAGATACAGTGAACAAACTAGTGGTTACTAGTGGGGAGAGGGAAAGGCGAGGGACAAGATGGGGTGGGGGATTAAGAGATACAAACTATGTATAGAAAAAATAAGCTACAAGGATATATTGTACAGCACAGGGAATTGTGTCAATATTTTATAACTTTAAATGGAGTATCATCTATAAAAATTTTGATTCACTATGTTGTATACCTAAAACTAATATAATATTATAAATCAACTATACCTCAATAAAAAATACAATAAATGAAAAATCAAAAAAAATAAAATGGTTGTGATATCTGGTCCTACTTTTTAAACTGTCCTTAGGTAATGTATGTGCATGGAAATACGCATTCACAGACAAACACATGGTAACTTGTGGACGTTCTAGTTTGTTAATAAATTATAAATGCAGATTCAAATCTCTTTGCTCTAAAACCCAAGTAGTTCAAATGACAGATTTGGCACTTTTAAACCATGTAATCTTGGGAAATTATTTGCCTCCTATGAAATTCAATTTTCCATCTATAAAATGGAGATAAAGAAAACATTTTTGCACAGTCATTGTAAAGATTACATTAGTTGATTTACAGAAATATACTCAGCACAGTTTCTGGTACATTGTGCCTTTAAACTGTTAATTTCCTTTTAAACTATTATGCTTTTTAAATTTATGTTTGCAGCTCTTGGGACATAATGTGGAAAAAGATATTAGAAACACACAACTTACCAAGACTGAATCAGGAAGAAATAAAAAAATCTGAACAGACCAATTTCTAGTATAGAGATTGACTCAGTCATCAAAAATCTCTCAACAAAGAAAAGCCCAGGACTGGACAGTTTCATTGGTGAATTTAACCCGACATTTAAAGAATAATTAATGTCAATCCTTTTCATATTCTTCCAAAAAAAACTGAAGAGGAGGGAATACTCCCAGATTCATTTGATGAGGTCAGCAAACCCTGATATCAAAGCCAGAAAAGGACACGACAAGAAAAACAAACTATAGGCCAATATCCCTGATGAATATGATTGCAAAAGTTCTCAGCAACGTCCTAGCAAAGCGAATAGAGCCGTACATTAAAAGAATCATTCACCATGACCTAGTGGAATTTATCCCTGGGATGCAAGAATGTTTCAAAGTATGCAAATCAATGTGATCTACCACATTAATAAAACAAAAGAAAAAAATTATATGACCATCTCAAAAGATGTCAAAAGAATTTGACAAAATTCAATATCCATTCTTGATAAAAACTGGTAACAAATGGGTATAGAGGAAACATACCTCAACGTAATAACCAACAAATACGACAAGCCCATAGCTAACATCATATTCGTGGTGAAACATGGAAAGCTTTTCCTCTAACATCAAGAACAAGACAAAGGTGCCCACTCTCACCACTGCTATTCACTCCCAAAACATATTAGGGTGTGTTCTTTGTTTATTTGTTCCCCATCTTTGTTACCCGACATCTTGTCAGATGAGTCTCTTGGAAGTTTAGGATAAATATACACAAATACTATCAAAATTCCATAGCTTGTTAAGTCCCAGGAAATGAATGTTAAACCTCCTTCCCCTCCTCATACAAAAATTCTAAACACAGGTCAGATTTCATTTTGAAACACTAAGAAACTGTCCCTGATTCCTCCTCCTCCTGCCCTGTTCCTCCTCCCTACTCTGTCTAAAATAAATGGATCGCCATCTAGGCTTTGAAATTTAAGCTATTTATGGTAACTTGACTTCACTGTCTATTAACAATGAAGAAACCTCCCTGAAGGGACTACTCCACACAGATGCACCCAGGCTTTAACAGCCCAAAGAAATGTTCTCCAGTGTTCCTTCTTTGCAAGTTTATTCCTTGCCTGTTTTATGATGGCTGGTAACTGAACCAGGCTACAGAAATAAATAATTATCGGTAACCATGTCAACCTATCAGAAGATTCAGGCTCCATTTTCAAATACACACACATGCTGAAGCTGGGAATCTTCACTTTGCAGGTTGTAAAAACTCTTAATCATTTATTTAAAGAGAGAAATGTGATTGTGTAATTGTGGACCAATGAAATTTTATGTGGTTGATGATTTCATCGATTACCTCAATGTTTGACAATCTTATTAAACTGTTTTCCAGAAAGAGTCCATTCAATTCAAACTCTCATCCTCTGAAAATCATAATAAGCCACTTTGGTAAACACACTAATGTATATAATCATTAAGCTTCTCTATAAAGATTATATTTCTGTTTCTGCAAGATTTTTTTTTTTTTTGGTATGAATGTGAGCAGTAAAGTTAGAGCAGTCCTGGTGTGATTTTCTAGCTGGGAAGCTGGGAGTCGTTCTACTCAGGGCTACTGCATTGTGCTCCAGGAGGCGCCATTTACATACAAAACAAAGTGAATGATGCTCCCTGTAGTTGTGCAAGGTTCTAGTCCTGATTCAACCGTCCTGAACCTCAGTTTCCATATCTGAAGAATGGGAAGACTAGTAACACCCAGAGTGGTTATGGAGGTCAAATGGCAATGCTTGTAAAGAGTTGAGCACAGTTGTCTGGTCCATAGTAAGCGCTCAAGAAATGGCAGCAGCATTAAAGACGGTAACAATGCCCAATATTGGAAACAATGGATTCTGCTGAAGGAGAGGTGATCTGCATGTTCTCTTCCAGTACCAATGTTGTGATCTGGAGGTGGTTCCATGTAACAAAGACAACGTAGACTTTTCTCTTTTTAAATTATCATTTCTTTCTCCTGATGAAAAGCCATAATTTTAGTTATTTAACTTACATCAAAGAGAGAAGTTTATGATTCTCCCACTCCATGAATAAATGCAGTGTTTTCTTTGAAGTGAGTCACTTGTAGTACCATTTCTTGAAGACATCAAGACCCAGCACCTCGCTGATATGCCTCTGTAGGCTTTATTTTTCCCAGGACATAGTGCACTGAGAATTTTTAGGAAATAAACACTTACTTAGTTATCTACCTAAAGAGCAACTAGGTTATTGTTCACAAAAGCTATGCTAGCCAGCAAGCTCAACTGGCCAGATAAAAATCAAATCAGAGAAGCAGGAAGTTAGTAGACGAGAGAATGAAGTTCGGGATGGAGGCTGGGAAGAGTGTTCAGAACTGGGTCTTTTAGTGGTACATGTGCACTCATGTTATATTTCCAGCCAAAAGACCACTGAGAGGAGAGCAGGCCAGGGAGACAGGGAACTGTTCTTGTCCTAGCTGCACCCCTGCGCCTTAGCTAATCACGTAAACCTCTGGCTTTCTATGTCTTCATCTATAAAATGAGGGAGCTGGATTAAAGCAGCATTTCTCAAACTATCTGTTAAGATCCATTTTATGAGAATCCTCAGTGAAAATCAAGTAAATGCAGAGCTGCCTCTGGGAAGTTGGGTAGGTGAGTCCAGAGATAATGACCCTCACTTCTTACCTCTGGCAGCTCCAGAGGGAAATCAGAGGGGATCCATCCAGGGGTTCCTTGGAACATAGATCGAAAACCACTGAGTGGAATGAAATGCCTTCCAACTCTAACACTTCCCTCTCTAGCTTTGATCTGTTTCCTCAGAGAAATGACCATGTTTGACACTCAATTATGTAAAGTTTTATTCCTCATCATCCTTCATAGCCTCCTTTATCTTCCAACAGCTCTGCATGGAAGCCATTATTTAGCTAGCTTTGTTCATGGGCAAATTGTAAATCTTACTTGCCCAAGGATTTTGAGGGACACAAGGTCAGAGCCAAGATTTAAAAGCTGCAAACTTTGCCTCTGGTACACAGACTGAGTAAGAGACTAGTTTTAACAAGTGTTCCAACTCTTAGGGCTGCAATTCATGCTGATTTTCTTTGATTCAAAGTGTTTTGTTTGTTTGTTTAATCCTCATCTTCCAAATAACTGGATTTCTAGAGTCAATAGCCATGCATGGTGAATTGGTCATGAAGAATTTCATGCCATTTTATTTATTAGACTTCAGTGAAGTTGCTGGAAAGCCTAGAGGGAAAGCAGATGGTTTAATAAAAATATTCTTTCCCAGTGAATTTGGGGTACTTTCCTACAAGCAATTACAGACCATTATTTTCCTTGTTATACCTTTAGTCAGACAGATGGCACAAGACAGAGAACAAGAATTCTAGAGAGTTTCCATGGCAATCGCAGCAGGGCCTTGGCCTATCTGGTGTAATACGCAGTATCTAGGGTGAAGGTAGAATCACAGGGATTCTTTCTGCAACGCCCACTGAGTTTAAGCCTTTCCAGTGGCATTGGTTGAGTTCCCCATTGTCTCAAAAGCAATCTCCTAGTTATTGGGAGAGGAGAGAAAATGTCAAAGGCAACACATTATTGGCTTTTCCTTCTAGAAGTTTACAGTATTGAGTGACACATATACAGGTACTATAAGGGCACTAATGAAATCCGTAAGTGTGTCCTTAACATTGGGTTTCCTTTAAACAAGTGCTGTCCACTTAGGCCGTGGCATGGATGCAATCCTTGTAACCTGGGGTAGTGAGCAGCTTCTCTGCATGCCGCAGAAGAGGCGTTGTATAGGAGCCCTGGGACTCTGAGGACGGGTTCTGAGCCAGGCTGCCTGTGTTCATATCCAAGCACTGCCGTTTCTTAGTTGCCTGACCCTCTGTAAGTTAAGTTTGCTGTATCTCAGTTTCCTCATGTATAAAAATAGGAATCATAATGGTATGTAGCTCATCAGGGAGCTGTTAAGAGGATACTGTTGAGTTTATGCACGGAAAGGGCTGGGAACAAGGTAGGCGTTCCATACGTGTTCAGTGTTAGCCAGAGGTATAAACCCTCAGTGCAATTTTATTCACCGGTTTTCAAAAGGCCAAACTCATCTGACCTAGAGTAGACAAAGAACAGCGTGGTTAAGATGATACACTGTCTAGCTCTGTGACCTTTGGCAAGCATCTTCACCTCTCTGAGCCTCATTTTCCTCATCTGTGAAATAGAGAGCACTCTATCCACCTGCTGTGGTGACCTCGTAGAAGTGAGATGGACCCCCTACCTAAAATTTGGCTTGGATGTTGAGACCAAGTATGCCGCACAGACACCAAGGGGGTCTGAAAAACTTTAGAACTCACAGAAGGAGGCTTCCTGGGGACAGTAAGGTGGGCTCCAAGAATGGTTTAGGCAGGCAAGGAAAGGACACTGGCTTTGAGGTCTTAAAATGGGACGATGGGGCTGGGGTGATGGTTCCCCCTTGCAGCTGGGGTTTACATGGCTTGACTTCCCAACAGCGCCAAACAAGGGAGCACTTGGGCTTTTTTTTTTTTTTTTTGTAAGCTTGCCAAGATCTAGGGCAGAAGGGCAAGGGGCCTGGTGGGGCTTGACAGCAGCCGAGCATCAAAGATGGAGTCAGATTCATTATTATATCACCTTAGAGGCTTGTTGTCAGGATTAAATGAGATTATACACAAACAGCATTTAACTCCGTGGCTAGTAAATGGTAAATACTCAATAAATGTTACCTTTTGAAATTAACACAGTTCCTTTTAAAAAAAATCACTCCATTTTAAAACTCACCAAAAACACAAGCAGCAAACAGAAACAGATTCACAGACATAGTTAACAAACTTGTGTTTACTGGAGGGAAAGGGAGTGGGAAGGGATAAACTGGGAGTTCCAGATTTGCAGATACTAATTACTATATATAAAATAGATAAACAAGTTTTTTCTGTATAGCGAGGAAACTATATTCAGTATCTTGTAGTAACCTATAATGAACAACTATGAAAATAAATATATGCATGTATATATATGACTGAAACATTATGCTGTACACCGGAAATTGACTATACTTCAATTAAAACAAAAAACAAAAACACAAGAAGCAACACCAGCTTTTCCCTTGTTCTATTTGTTTATAACTAGGTGCACTTTTTAAAAAACTTCAACATAATCTCGATATGTGAAGAAAAAATTACCAACAGTCTCCAGCAACAAAAAGGCCATGTTCTAAAAATTCTGTTTTAAATTGTCACTTGGAACACTTTTCCCATAGAAACAATGTTATAAATAGAGTTAAGTTCCCAGAGGGATGCTCAAATTCTTCTTAAACCATAATATAGCTAAAATAGTCCTTGACAGAGTAGAGAACCCTGAATCCTACAACAGCATGCGGACCTCTCAGAACTCCAAGCTTTCCCAGCTCAAGGTGAGCCCAAAGAAGCTACTGCAAGAGCAATAAAAAGGTGTCTGCAGAAACCGGGAACCATCCCTGACTCCACATGGTATCCATTAAGCCCCATCGATGCCTTGACTTTCTCCCAGCCACTCTCTTCCCCTTTGCCTGGTGGGCACTGAGCATCCACAGGACTCACTTGAAGCCCATCCCTGTCTCTCCTGACCCAGTAAAAGTGCACAATAGTATCCTGGGATCCCCTGCTGTAACAACTCTGAATACTTGAGCTTCCCTTGTCAGGGACTTATCTTCCCACTGGACGGCGGCTGCCTTCCCTCTGTGCCCTCAACACGTAGGACAGTGTAGAGACTTCATCATCATTTGCCTCTTCAATAAATGAATTTCATTTAACATAAGCAGACTCCATGTGTACAAGGTATGAGATCAACAACGAAAACCCCTTGATACAGTTGAAAATTTCTGAAAGATGCATTTGATCTTTCTGAGTACCATTGTCCTACAGGCACTTTTGGCTGGAATCTACATTTAGATTTTTATTATGGAAATATTTACACAAGAGCATGTGTGTATGTTTAACTTACATAGATTTTTTTTCAAGTAATCACCACCTGGCTGGAAATTTTAACCAAACTCATACCAATGGGGCAGTATTATTTTTTTTTATAAAGTCATTATTGAGAGAATTTATAGAAGAGTTCAATATTAATGTTCTTCTAACAACAGGCAATGAGATAAAAAACATTTGATGCTCATTCTTTGAAAACTTTTCCTTTACTTATTCATATAAACACGCCACCAAAGCCTCATGCTATTTCATTAAATGCAATCATTTTACTTAGTCTTTGCATTACCCTCACCAAAGCAAGTGTGGACAAAAAAACGTCACCTGTCATTTCAGTAAACAACGAGTGTTGCCTGCCATCAAGCCATCCATCAGCCACTGCAGCTGCTGCCCCCGACCCGGATGGTGCACCCAGAGGGGAATTCAGGATGGAGAAAAACATGATGTGGGCCCTAAACAGTTAAGATGCATATCTAAGGAATAATTTCAATAAGCTCAGACTCTGGCATCTTCCTACGCATAGACAAGCACTAAAATCATTAACTTGAGATGTCTGTTTGGGGGATTAACAGTAATCTTTTGATGTTTGACTATGTTAGTTGTTTTTTTCCAGGAAAAAATCTTATATATCATAACCCCTCTCTCATGTCTTTGGAACAGTTCCTCAGAGCTATCTGAGAGGATCCTTCCCAGGCTATCGTCCTCAGCAAGTTCTCCAAATAAAACTTAACTTGCAACTTGTTAGGCTGTGCATTTTTCTACAGTCAATACTGCATCCCTTTGGAATCCGTGTACCTTAAATATCCTGGAGTGTGCTCCTTTACTTTCAATGCTGAGGACTTAATTGTTGCTCTGATTACTCAGTATCCCACACCTAGGAGTCCGGGTAAGTTTCACTGCAGTCTTCCATGACCAACACTTCACAGCAGCCTTTAACCTCCAAAGTTACATGGTGGGTTGTTGAAAGCTAATTCCTATTGAAACTCCCCTGATAACACTAAAGTATGCCCCAGGAACTCTTTTAAAGTTCCATTTCTACACAGAGATTGCACTTTGTATTCCCAGACATTCGGTGGTTTGAGAAGAGTTTTACCTCTTCATAATTATGCCCCATGTGAGTAAAGTAAGTGCTCTAAAAGTCCCTGGACTTTTCCTAACAAGCTTTGTACTTGGTAATTATTAAAGCAGTCTCTACAATTTGACTACTGCTTTCACTTTCTTGTGGGTGCATTGAAGAGAGGGGTGGCCGGCTGGTCGTGTTAAAAAAGTACTTCGAAGGCTGTAAAAGTTCCCTATTGACATAGACAAAATTTGAATATCAAAAAAGGTTAATTGCAGGCTGCTAACAATAAATCACAGTAAAATTTGCCCCACATTCTGCAATTTTCAGAACATTGTGAAACTAGGTATGACTTTTACCAATAAATCTATGTTTAAAAGTCAGATGCCCCTGGTTGTCACTGCTATACCAGCCTGCCTTTCCTCAGGAGACACACAAGAAGCAAATGAAAATCTTCTCTAAATGTCACACATTTGCATAATAATAACATCAGCTATCACCTCCATAATGCTTACTGGGTCCCAGGAACTGCTTTATGCCCCTGACACAGGTTAACACATTTAATCCTCACCACAACCTTGGAAGGCAGATGTTATTCGCATCCAGGGAAAGTAAGGCAGAAAGACCATCAGAAATATTATGCAGGGTCACGTACTCATGATATTTGTTGTAGCCAGTACACCTCAGCTATAAAGTACTGATTTGGGGGTGTGTGTGTGGTATTTAGGTCTACTTATTTATTTTTAGAGGAGGTACTGGGGATTGAACCCAGGAGCTCATGCATGCTAAGCATGTGCTCTACCACTTGAGCTATACCTTCCCCCAACCCCCGATTTTTTTTTTAACTTGATGAAATTTTTCTTTTTAAACTTAAGTTTATTTCAAAAGTGAACTTCATGTCTCTAATTGTAAATGGAAAATCAGTATCACTTGCTATAAGTAGGAGGTAACTGTGAACACGGATAGGATGAATGCAATACAATAGTATTAACTTCTAGCTTGATTCCCTTGCCTGCCAACATCAGAGATTTGCTTTCTCTTTGTTAAGAAGTGGGGGAGTAGAGAGAAGCAGGTGTTACCAAGGTGCTAAAAATATATTAAAACCAAAGTATAAGACAAAACAAATAACAAAAAGGAAAATTTAAAGTATGCTTTAACACCAGAGTGAGACTTTCTCCTCCATATAATTGTAATGAATGAAAGATTCAAACATTATTTTCTTATTATGTGCCGTGGTTTCCAAATCTGATTGTGTGCCCTCTTTGCCCTGTGTCATCTGACTGCCCTGAGCCTCAGTTTTCCATCTGAAAACAAGAACAACCTCAGAAGTTTAGACGTATACACGGAGCTGGGCACACAGTAGGCACTCAATAAAGCACTATGATCAATGCTTACTTCCGGGGGCAGGGAAAGATGTGCCACCTCTCTTAGTTCTGTGCCTGATGTCAAGCGGAGCAGGGGCAGGCTGGGGTAGGGTGGTGTGACAATCACATTCAGCAGAGGCAAGGTAAAGATGCTTGGAGGGCTACTGGTACGAGGAATCTGCTTATCTGCAGATCCTAAGTTGGGGTCCTATGTAGGTGGTAAGGAGAAACAGCAAAGTTCAATTCTGAATACCTTAAAACTGCTGGGAAACAAGGGAGATCACAGAATCCACTACCCCTGGGGCCATGGGTCAGGACACTGACCCTTTGAACAGCAGAACCCTGCCCTTGGCCCCTAAGCAGACAGAGGCAGCCAGATACAGCACTCCCTTCCCAATCACTGTGCATCTTCCCGCTCAATGTCCCTTCAACATCCTTCTCTTGAACCAATCAGCAGCCCCAGGCTCTGAAACCCGGAAGGCTCTGAAGACCTATAACCCCTATTTCCAGAGTCTGGGTCCCAGGATCTTAATTTCCAAAATGATTATTGGCTTCAATGCTATCTACTAATTTGCTAAAACCTTAGTAGCTTTTCTTAGAAAATCAGAAAAATGTTACTCTCTTGCCAAGCCCGGATCACATCCATTCTCCAAAAACTATACCAAACCAATCCAAATCCATTACCCAGGGGAAAAAATTCCACTTGGGGCTTTGGTCTGTCTCAAGACAATTTTGAGTCCCTCGAGAGAGCACTTGCTGAGCCACATGCTGCGGAAAACAGCCTGACCTTCCAGCTCCCTCTCCAAAGAAGAAAGACAGTGAGGGAAGACAGAAGGACAGCCTGAGAGACAGACAGGTTATAAACCTGTCACTGAGTGGTGCAACCAAGTTGCAGAAAAATCAGAAGCAGCAAGCTCCCAGACTGCTCTCCGCCAGAGGGGCTGGGGGTGGGTGCCCGTGGACCGGGCAAGAAGACAGAGGAGGAAACATTTAGTTCCAGGAGAAAGAACACCATGAAGTGGGACTGGCTGTGATCAAAGCAGGTTTCCAGAGAACCCAGCTTCAGCCAAGGCTGCGTTAGTTTGGTGTGTAGAGCACTACCCTCATAGAGGAAGCACGTGAAGAAAGAGAAACACTTAATTTCACCAAAACATATTCAACTGGAAAGAAGGCAAAGAGAGGGAAAAGAATCAGAGGAGTCCACGTGAAATATTAAGTGGAGATGAGGCCAACAGTACCCAGAAGCACGGTCATTAAGAACTTCCCTGGAGCTCCTCTGGGAACCACAGCAGACATTATTCCCAAGGCCAAGAAGACAGCAGCCGCCTCGGCCTATTCTTTCTCTGAATGGACAGGGCAGGGGAAACACTGCCGGGGACTTTACTTAAATGCAACTTGAACTCTCGCCACCAGCAGAGGTCTCCCCATGCCCTGATGCGGGAATGAGTGGGTGTTTTACATTTGCATCTGGCAGGTGGTGTGGAAAGGTAAGAAAAGGCCTGTGCTTCCTCTCTGTTGGGCAGTGCTAGTGCTACAAGTGATGGAGATGCTGGCAGAGCCTCTACAGAATGCAGTGCGTGCACCTACATGGCCTGTCCCAAGATAACTTTCTCGGGAACATGAAATTGCTTTTTTTTATTAAAGTATAACATGTCCCTTTCCCTGCTAACCCCCTTCTGCATCTCACCCACGTTTGTCTGATCAGCAGGCTGCTCAGAATCACGTCAAAGGGGAGATGTGGGGAGGCAGGGGTCAACCACACTGTAATGTTTAACTATATTACTTACAGCAACTGGAGAAAACTCATTTTAATTTTCAACTCCCAAGAGAGGCCAAGGCCAAGGGGATTACTGTAGTATCCCCTGGGGACATATTGAGGAACAACCTGCTGAAGGGCATGAAAAATAAAATGAGTGAGGCCTGTTAAAGTCAGCAGCCTTGCTGTCCCCTCTCTGTTTGCAGGCCTGATGTGGGCAGAGGAGCAGAAGAGACAGAAAAGTAATGATTGGCAGTAGAAGGTAGAGAATCACAGGCCTTCAGGTGTCGATAAGTCATATCTCTGAATGTGTTTTCTGATTAGAGACAGAGAAGTCAGACTGGGATGAACCATTGCAGAGATCTGATTAGTCAGCAACGTACTTCTGTCAGATGAGTAACCGAACCAGACTCCTGGTGAACACAGGTGCTTCTGTTAGACAGATGAAGCTCTGAGGGCATTGACAGCCCTACTTGGAATATTACAGTAGTTCAAACCTCCCAGAATCTTTCAAATGATAATGTTCCACTTTCAGCAATCAGGTGTTCTTTTAAAGATGTGACATCAAAATTGGCCGCCATAATTATTTAAAGAAACGTCGTAAACACAGTCTTATATCTATTCAAAAAAGGATGACAGCTGGGTACCAGACCCTTGGTGCTGTGGTACCAATGTGAAGAGGCAAAGCAGAAGCCATCTTCGCCTTGATGGAACTTAGTCTCATAGGGAATATAGACCTTAGAACAAATAAATAATTATAACTGTGCTATATGCTCTGACTGGAAGGACCTAATCTTACTCAGGCCTCCCTAAGGAGGTGACAGCCTTCTGAGACTTCAACAAATAAATAAGGGATGGTTGGAAACATTAAGAGATGGAGGGAGAAGAGAGTTCCTGGAAAGAAAGGCATCTCTAGAGGCCGAAACATGAGACAGTATAGTACGTATGAAAAACTGAGGGAAGCCCCAGATGGGACGCTGTGAGGGCTGGACAGGGGAGACAGCCAGGGACCAGTTACAGAGTGCCTTCCAAGCTCGACTGATTTGTAGCTTTACCCTTCGATTTTAGTAGGGAAGTGACATGGTTAATAGATCCCTCTGTTTGCATACTGAAGAATGGATTGGCAAGGGACAAGAAATGGTGTGGAGAGGTGAGTCAGGAAGCAAATGCCCTTGTCCAGAAATGAGATGAGAGTGGTTTGGATCAGGATGGTAGCATGTAAAGGAGAGGAGTGAAAGGAATTTCAAAAATACCTTTTTAAAAGGTACTTGGGGGCGAAATAAAATTTAGAGACAGAAAATAGTGTGTGAAGGGCCAAGACTGACTCCGAGGATTCCAGTTTGCCTCAGTGGGTAGATGGTCGTGACAGTCCTTGATGCAGGAGACACAGGAGGGGGAGCAGCTTTGGAGCTGCTGGCAGGCTGAAAGGGAAGATGGCGAGTCAGGCTCTGTGAATTGCTTTCTTGGAGGACGGGCTGAGCAGGCAGTTGAAGATACGGGTTTAAAACTGACATAGACAGACAGGTAAAGTCAGAGGTTTGAGGTAAAGTCACACACATACACGCAACACACCAGGAACAAAAACTACCCCGACCAATTCTTACCTTTCCCATGTGTGATACTCGGTGATTCTCTGTTCTTTCCCCTGTTCCGGTTAAAACTTCTATGTTGATTTAATGGCCTGACAATGTTACTACCCACAGTTTGAAAAGTCTAATTTAGAGAAGGCATGATGAGAAGAAAAGAGGGTCCAAAATAGAGCCCTGAGGAAATCCATTGTTTACGGCGTAACTGGAGAAGGTGAATGTCAGCAGTCTTGAGTGAGTAGGCCGTGGGACCCAGGTCAAAGTTCACAATAACTTGCACGTGCATGAGGTAAGAAGTAAATGCACGCATGCGCCGATAGCATGAGTAAGCATTATGAACAAAACGCACGCGCAGGCACAAAAAAAGGATAAGTGTCTACACCCCCTTGGACTGCAATGAAGTGCTCTTTTGCTCTGTGCTGGCTCCTCGCGCCTTCTTCCAGTTGGGCAGCTCACTTCCTCAGATCCCTCTCCAGCCTCCTGAGGCTGACAGTGAAGAAGACCGATCGGACGGCGAGGTGGGTGCCAGCAAGGGTCTCTCCTTTCACTTGGAAGTTGAACACAGCAGCTCCAAGGACCACATCTTCACCGTAACTTCCAAAGCCGAGAAGCGCCAAGTCTCTACCTTGGGACTCCTTGTTAGAGCAAAAAAGACTGCCTAAAAGCCCCCATCAGCCTTCCTTTCATCTCATTGGCCAGGACTGGTCACGCCGCAAGGCCCAAGCCAATCCCTGGCAATGGGAGTAGAATTACCGTGATTGACTTAGGCTGATTGACAGGCTAATCCCATGAAGCGGAGGAGAGGTTACTCTCTCCGAGCAGGAGGGAGGGTAAACACCTGACCATTAGCGCTCTAACAAGGGGCTAGGGGATGCAGGCACGTAGCCTCTGTGCTACTTAATGGTGGTCCAGGGACCAGCTGTATTGGCATCACCTGGCAGCTTGCTGCAGGATTTCAAGCGCCACCCCAGACCTGCTGAATCAGAATCCGCACATTCTCAGGATCCTCAGGTGATTCACAAGGACTTGCAGTTTGAGACGCTCCAGCCTCAACACCAAGGGCCCTCACGGTGTCTGCCACATCACTTCCCGCTGCTCCGCTCTTTTTCCATTTCTTCTCTCATTTGTCAGTCACAAACCCCGAGCGCCACACATGCTTTGCAAGGTTTTGCTTCATTTACTCTAACAGGTCCTCTTTTCCTTTGCTGCATAGGAGATGGAGCAGGGTTTTAGTATAACTATAACAGGCTTCCAGCTGTGCCCCGCCCAAGCCAAAAATACTGTTCCTTGAGATCACCCTGGTCCAATAAGATGTGAAATCCAAATCCAAATTGTGGGGGTTTGTCTGCTTTTTAACTTTTAAAAAATGTTTAGTATAGCACCTTGTACTGAGTCTAGGGACTGCAGACTCTGCCTGAGAACGTCCACGCGCAGGAGGGAGGCAATCCTCTCCCCGAAGCCCCAGCAAATATGTAGTATGGGGGCAGGTTCTCATTTAGCAAGTTCTGTCCCGTGTTTGAGGTTCTGGACTTTAAGAGACACATAGAGGACCTGGAAAAATTTCAGAGAAGAACAAACCGGGAGAATCCAATGTAAGAGGAAATGTTAAAAGATCGACATTTGCTGGCAGAGGAAAAGAAGAATGGGAAGTAATTAACATGTAGAACTGGGTGACATTTTACTGAGGCCTCAGCCAAGAAGCAATATTCACTAATTTTTGTTCTTGCTTTCTTCAAAAATAGCAGGTGTTGGGACTCAGAATTTGACAGATTGTCGAAGGTTTAACATATAATGTCTTTCTCAACTTTCTTCCTACTGATTCATTCATTCGTACTTATTGATCACCTGTTATGTACCACGCACTCTGCTCAGACAATCTTATTTTACTCTAGTTGGCAGGAGAACACAGCCTTCTAAGAATGGTGAACATGCTCAGACGGTCATTCATTTGAGACGACCTCTGATACAGTTCTGATAAAATGCGGCAACCTTGGTATACACGCACTGTGTCCTTCTGTGGCATTTATACTTCCATAGTCTGTGCCCAGATGACGTCTCCAGCCTCTTATTTCATTGCTTGTCTCATGTAGCTGCTTCCCTATCCCATCAGTCTACCCATCTTTGCCTGAACCTGCCAGACCACTGCATGGGGTTCCCTTAGTTGGAATGCCTCTCTTCCAAAAATATCCTTCAATGCTTTGAAACCCTTTGAGCTTGTAAAGCTCATCTGTATTCTTCTCTGCAAAGGCTTCTGTGCGCATGCCATTTAAAATCCATCATTCTTTCCTCTGTGTTCCCCTAATGCGATGCTTATTCTATAGTTCGGCGCTTATTCTCCTCTGCCTTGTGGTTGCTTGTTTGCATGTCTCACAGGACGTTTTCTACGGACAAAGACCATGTCTTGTTCTTTGTCTCCCCCCAGCACCTACTGCATGCCTGGTGAGAGTTAGTGCCACTCACCAAAGATTTCTGGCTGTTAGAGACTTCTTGGTCTATAATAGGTTTTCACTTCTTGGTCCCCTGTTGTTGGGGACACATGGCCAATTATCACCAGTGAGTTGTAAGTAAAGTGGTGTGTGACACATCTGGGCCAAAATTTAATCCCCAGTGCAAGACACTTCAGGTCATTTTTCCTCTTGGCTATTGTGATTCATGCTCTAGAGAATAGCTCATCCCTCAGCTAGAATTATGTCAGCTAATAACAGAGCCCTAGCTGACCCATGATGGACATGGGTGAGTGAACATGAAATAGATTTTTGTTACTTACAGTCATTGAGATCAGAGGTTATTTGCTACAAGGCAAAGCCTAGCCCATCCTGACTGATACACTTGTTAAGTGGTAGGTGCTCAGTAAATACAATGAGTCTATAATTTTCTTTAAAATCCATTAGAAGCTGCAATTAATAATTTTATCAATTGTAAATTAGTCAGGTGAAATCACCAGATTTAAACTCAGCTGTCAAGAGAGGCATTGTGATACACGATGAAGAGTGTAGGAGACAGAACCAGTTAGGTGTGGGTGTGCAGACCGGCTCTAAATGACCTTGCTCACTGCTCCTTTCAGAACTCAGCCTCCTCCAGTCTCGACTGGGGCTTATGATAGCTACCTTGTGGAGTTGTTTTGAGAATGAGAGCTAGTAAATGAGTGGTACCTGGCACATGGTGGTACTCAACAAATCGTTATTAACAATTGTCTTAGGCGCATCTTCCATGTTGGACCAAGTGATGTGGTAAACATGAGAAACTATACATATTTCAACTTACACCAGGGTATTCACCGCTACTCTTTCGATTTTATACATCAGCGGCAAGTTGTCCCCGCCATGATTCTTTCACTCATCTTTCAAAAAATAAATTAATTCAGGCCCCTACTGATTAAAAAAAAAAACAAACCCGTGAGACTACTATATGTGAAGAGATACTTTATGTGCAAATCTCACTTCTTATTCAGACAGAGGAATATTTTCATGAATTATTCAATTTTACTCTTGCTAGACACCAGTGATTCATATGAAATAAATAGATGCCTTGAAAAAGGGAAAGGGGAAAAAAAGTAAGACTCTGGATTTGTTTTTTAGTTTTTGTGGATAGAAAATGGGAGTCATCAGCTTTTGGGCTCTCAATTATATTTATAAAATTCGAAAAAATAATTCTGGGTTCGATGAGCAATCTTCTCTGCAAGGATCATATTGTCTTTTGCTTTCTTGGTTTGATTTCCAGCACTTGTTCAGTTGTAGTGAACTGTTCATCCCATTACACTTAAATAAAGGTTTCTAACAATCTGAGTGTCACAATCCCATGATAGTTTACAGCTCCTGTCATGGCGTTTTCACAACTTGATTACACCCCTGGCTGTGAGGAGACATGATTTAAGTCTCTCAACATAAACAGAGAATGACTCATCCTTCTGAGACAGTAAATAGCAACTTGCGTAGATCAACACTATCTTTATACTTCTTAATACACCTGCAACTTAGAAACATATCCCCTTGGAAATATTTTATACATATTGTGATATGTGCTGAAAGAAATATTGTGTTCCAAAGATAGGTTCTTGTTTCTAGGGCTTTAGTAAGAGGGAGGAAAATCTCAACCTTTGTATTTCTCAATCCAACTAAAGATCAACTTTTTTTAGTGAGGTAAAATTGGTACATAATTTGACACATTATATTAGTGTCAGGTGTACAACATAATAATTCCATCTTTGTATACACTACAAAGTGATCACCACCATAAGCCCAGTTGCTACCCAACACTATAAAAGTCACCCCCTTCACCCATTTCACCCAACCCCACCATCCACTTCCCCTCCGATAACTACCAATCTGTTCTCTGCATCTAAGTGTTTTGTTTTGTTTGTTCATTTGTTGTTTGTTTTTTAGATTCCACATATAAGTGAAATCACACAGTATTTATCTTTCTCTGACTTATTTCACTTAGCATAATACCCTAAAGGTCCATCCATGTTGTCACTAATGGCAAAATCTCCTTTTTATGGCTGAGTAGTATTCCTCTGTGTGTGTGTGTGTGTGTGTGTGTGTGTGTGTGTGTGTAAACCACATCTTCTTTATTCATTCATCCATCAATGGACACTTAGGTTGTTTCCACATCCTGCCTATAGTAAATAATGCTACAATGAGCATAGGGGTGCATGTCTCTTTTCAAATTAGTGTTTTTGATTTTTTTGGATAAATTCCCAGAAGTGAATTGGTAGTCCTGTTTTTAGTTTTCTGAGGAATCTCCATACTATTTCCCATGGTGGCCTCACAAGGATCAGCTTCTGTAATAGTACAGAAAGGTAGGAGAGGAGGGGGGAATCAAACCAAAACCCAGGAAAGCACACATACATTGTTCCCTCCTCCCAAATCCCCCTTCCTCCCTGCTTCCCCTTTCCACCTCCTGCTCCACATCTGTGCATTGGTCCTCACCTATTCAACTGAAAAAACAATCAGACTGAATCAGGAATACTTACGAACTACTGCATGCCAGACGTTTCAATACTACAAAACTGACATTTTCTCTCTCCTCAAGGATCTTACGATTTAGTGCCGAAGAAATAAAGAAAAATGAGTATATGTACTCCAGGATGATGAACTATGAAGTTTCATTCGAAACATGCTACCATTAAAAATGTTTTAAAAAACTAATGTTGTTCTAGCAAAAAAAGCAAAATACAAAATTACATATACAGTGTGACCCTAATTTTGTAAATATCCATTCATATCCTCATACACTCAGAAAAAATACGGGGATCAAATTGGCAGGCTGAGCACACCTGTCTGCTTTTCTCTCTCCCCTAAATTCCACTGAAATTCCAAAAAAGGAAAGTTACATTCAAAGATCAGAAAATGTGAAGATTTCCCAGAAAACAGAACAAAGATAAAATTGGATTGAATGAGCAAAAGAAGCCAAAAGAAGAACACTGCAAAGGTAAGCACGAATCTTCTAGAGGGTCTTCAAGCTCTGGGTTAACAGTACATGCAGGGAGGGACCTTGTCAACAACTATCTGGTCAGTAAATTAAAAGACTACATTATCAACTGATGGGTTTATCATGATCCACGCATGTCCCTCATATGCCGAAATTCTGGCAATGGTGCATTTGCTCCTGTGTTAAAACCTAAATAACTGCTTTACCAGTGAACGTGGGTGGTCTCCTATCAGAAGGGCGGATTCTGGACAGAGAAGTAGAGCAGAACTTGATAACTCTATACGTACAACAGTAAAAACTGGAGTGGGGAGAGGTGGCAAGAAAAAGAAATCGCGAGACGTTTCCGATATAAGATGTTCCCGATATAAGACGTTCCCGGACCTCAGATGCTGGAGAGAGGAACCTCCCACACCAAGCTACTCTACCTACAACATTCTACTCTACACACCTTAATCAGAACCTTCATTCACTAGGATGATTATTGCAGCCGTAAGATAGAAAAGCAGCCTTGTGAAAAAAAATCATCAGACTGCTGGATTATTGAAAATATAATCACCATTACTTCAAAATTGGGCTGGATTCCCAAATGGACACAGATGAATAATATTTTAATAAGCCGCAACATTGGGCCAAAAAAGTCTTTCAGAACAGTGCAAAGATATACAGATATTTCCAGACGCTCCTACATCTGTCTCGAGAGTTTGTAAGGGAGGTAAGCAAAGGCAACTGATGGAAGGGCATTCAAAAGTTCAGAGAGGACTGTTTTCCAGGACTGAAGAAACATTATGAACTCATGGATTTTTATGTAATTTATTTGTTTCAATTCATTTCAGTTTTTGAAACTTCAATGCTCAGATTGCCCCATCTTGGGCTAGTACTGTGGTTCCTGACTAGGGACAATTCTGATTCCCCAGGAGACATTTGGTAATGCCTGGAGATATTTTTGATTGCCATGGTTGAGTGGATAGAGGTTAGCAGGGTTTCTAATAAACAGTGTACAACAGGGCACAGGGAAGCCCCCACTGCAAAGGATTATTTGGCTCCAAATGCCAACAGTGCTGAGGAAGAGAAACCCTGGGCTAGTACGGGCCCCTTCAGGTTGGCTCCTACACCCCTTAGACATAACTCCTGGAGTTTTTGTTAGTTTCCTTGTTCCTCGGGTCAATATTACGTCTCCTAGATCTTCTGCCTGAGACCTAGAGTCAGACATTTTTAACAAAGATTTTGTTTTGTTTTGTTTTGTTTGTTTTGGTGGGAAATGGTAGATAGAGACCACAATCTGAGTGCTATGGATGCTTTTTGCAGCTGGGTTGTCATTGCTTCTAAATGCCTTTTCAGCACCAGATTATATGTAATTTTCATAAAGAGAAAAATAAATCATGAATCCATAGTGCTTTTATAAACTAAAATTTAAGATCATGCAGCTCCTATTTAACTTCTTTGATTTTTATTTGCATTTTATACTGAAATGTTGATCTATACTGACATTAACCTACTTGACTTACTCTACAATGTACATATAAAATTTTTGAAAACAATATTCTATATTTTTACTAACAATATGACTACTTAATACATATTTGGATTTATTGGTAGGTTTTGTTTTTGTTTCCTTTTACGTTGAAGTCTTTCCCACTAAGTGATAATACTGCATTAGACTTAGATTATTTTCACCCAGAGCCCACAGTTTATAGTAGGATGCAGTCTTGGTGGTGTCCATTCTATGGTTTTGGACAAATTTATGACATTTATCTTCCATTATTATATCAGCCTCTCCTTTTTTACACTCTAAACTCCATTCCGTTTACTTTGCCTTTTTGTCTTATCAACATATTCTGGAGATCATTCTATACTAATAAAAATATATTACTCATTTCTTTACAACTATGTAAGATTATATTATGTAGCTGTACCTTAGTTTATTCAACTGACTCATTATTCATAGCCATTTGGGTGTTTCCAGTCTTACGTAATTACAAACAGTGCTGCTCTAATCAGTGGATCTGTGCATTTATACTTCTGGTTTTTCGCCAGTGTATCTTTGGAACGAATTTCCAGAAATGTGATTTCTGGGTCAGAAGAAAAATACAAATGTGATTTTGCTAGATTTTGTGTTCCCACCAGTAACATTTGAGAGTGCCTTTTCCCAAGCCTTACTAACAGAATGTGTTGTCAAACTTTTGAGATTTATCAATCTGATAGGTGAGAGATTATATTTTAGTGTTTTTCTTAAGTAAGGCTAAACATTTTTTCATTATTTATAGGGTATTTTCATTTCTTTTTCTACAACGTACGTATTTGTATATTTTGCTCATTTCCCCCCAGTATAGCCCTATCTCTATTTCTTTTGTATTTTTAAATTTTTATACAATCTTAAAGGTTACTTTCCATTTACAGTTATGGAGGTGGGAAATAGAAAGTTAATATTAAAGAGAATTTCATGAGGTGGGATACAGAACCCACTGCATATTTACAAGTCACCAGCGATCATGCCAAGGGGCATAACTCAGGCAGTCAAATCTGCCCTGGTTTGAGGCTTCTGCTCTGATGCAAAGTGGCCACAGAGGTATGGTCTCCTTTCAGTTTTCTAAGGCTCCAGAAAGAAATTAAATCTCTTCTGGCTTATTTATGGAAGCTGAGCTCACTCTAGAACAGAATTTGTCTTCTTGTTTGGTCTGCAGACATGACCCAATTTCCTCACCAAAACTTTACTTACAGAAACAGAGGGGGCAGCCAATAAGCCATGTTTGCCTATTTGATTTTTTAAAACATTATTTGAAAATTTGGTTTCTCTTGCTAACAAAGATTTTGGCACCCCTATACGCGCTGTTCTCTAGTTGAGTGCCTCACGGGCCTCACCCCACTCAGGCCTTGCTCAGAGCCCTAGGTTCATGCCAGGGTGACTATGAGTCTCGCGTGCTGGTTCAGCATCTTCTTCCCTCACAGCGCTACCTGTTTTCTGTGGAGCGTTTGTGCCCTGCCAACCTATAAATGCCTCCCTTTAAATCTTCCTGAGGGAGTGAAGGAGGAAAAGAGAGGTGGGGGAAAGGGTTGAAAGCAAAGAAAACAAGGAGCGGGAGAAGGAAGTGGCCAGTGCCCAGTGAACCCGCAGGTGTGAAAGGCTAATCCGGAAATCACTCAGTAATCACCACCATGAAATCAGAGCAGGTGACCTCACTCACTACGCAGACGCTCACTTTCCCCACCTCCCACAGAGCCTCGCTTCCTAAACCGAAGTGACCTTCTGAAATCTGGCCACTCTGCCCCAGCTCTTGGCCCCAGACCCCTCCTATGCACCACTGTCTACACACCATTAGCTTCCTTCCAAAGTCCCCTCCCCAACTATTTCTCATCCAGAGCAATATGCTTTTCCTGCTTTCAAGAGAATGGCCCGCGTGCCCAGTAAACAAAGACTGGAGCGCAGAGGGCTGTCAGAAGTTCCCAGGCATTGACGTCTTCCATGGGAGAGTTTGAAAAAAAGGGTGAGGTTTCGGGGGCTCTGACATTGGAAGGCAGAACAGAGCTGGGAACTCGGCTGCACTCCATGTTCAGAACAGCGCTCGTGGGTCGGTCATGCTCAAAGGAACAGAGTGTTGAAAGAGTGATTATGTTTTAAGATAGTTTGGCTGCCCACCAAACAACATGCTACTGCCTGCTGCCAAGTCAGGCACTACTGCTGATGGGTGAATTTTTAAGAATGAGAATAATAAATAAATAAACTGATTTAGAAGCAAGACATCATTTCTTAGGTGGATCTCTTGTGGAGGGGATGACATTGGCTTGGCTTCCACTGGGTCTCAGAACATTTCTCTATAGAAGGTGGGCCTCTGTCCACGCTCCTCCCAGAGTATCCATTTTCTCGTCAATCCCGTGCTGACCATATGAACTTAGGTGAGTCATCAGTCTCTGTCTCTTGCAGTTTCTCTGCTTTTACATGGAGTCAGTATTCTTGGCCCCTTCCTCTCGCACTCGGTGCTGGCTAAGTGGTGAGGTGGGCAAGAACAGGAAAGCTGGCTGCGAGAGAAGGCAGACCCAGAAGACAGGGCAGGGCCTACGGAAGTCCAGCCAGGGGCCCAAAGGTCTCCCGAAGCTGACTCTTTAAGGTGATTTTTAAAGAGTTTTACTGGCTCTTTATTGGATTCTTTTCATTTTTCCCCAGCCCTGAGGATTTGGCCCTCTTCTCTCTTCCATCCTTACAGCTGCTTTTCTGCTTGGGTTTCCGCCCCTTTGAGACTGACGAAGACCAGGAGGCTCTCTCCCAGCATTTGTGCTACTTCACTGTTAGGCACGCATCTACTGTTATTTTTCACTTTTCAAGAATGTTTCCACTGCTAGTGATTGTGGGGAAAGAAACACACACACACACACACACACACACACAAACACACCAGGGAAACCACAAGTAATTAGGATTTTTTAAAACTACAGATCACTGTTTTACTTACCCTTGGTCATTTCTGAGGGCAATTATGCTCACAGAGCAGTAATGCATATGGTTCAGAACTGAAGCAGAGTTACAGTAAAAAAGTAATTCTTTAATCACTTATATATTTAATTCTGACAAGAAACACAAACATGCAAAAATACTTGGCCTGTGTACTGATACATGGGTGAGAGTGGGCATCAAATCAGGGCAGTATTCAGAGCCAGCAGTACACAGAAAAGAATGATCTAAAAGTTTTTTTGTAAAACATCAGTATTTTCAATAGTGGAAAATTTAATTCCTTGCTTATTACATTTATAATGGGCACTGCATACAAAACTGCTTCTTCCATTGGGAAAGTAAATGAGAAATAATAGTAATGGAGCAGCGAAAAAGAGGGGAAATGAAGACAGGAGACTTTTGGGCAGGAGACTTTTGGCAGGGACACGCCAAAGCATCAAATAAAAAAGGAAGGAATCAGGGCATGAACCAGACCTGGAATAGGGTGTCTACAACCAAAGACAGACAAGATGGAAGAAGCAAATTCCAGATAGGAAACAGAAGGCTGGTTCCGAAAGGATTTTTTTTGAGGCAGTGCTACATAGAGCAACGATACAGCGGAGAGGACAGGGGAACATTTTTTTAGCAAAATCCTATCAAAACAAATTTCATTTAATATGTATTTTATGAGGGGCAAAATTGCAGGACTTTTCAGAGCCTTTAAAATGAAATTCTGAGATGTGTGTGAGGGAGGGTAAGGATTGGACTGGCAGCACATGTCACACGTATTTGTTTTGCATGGAGGTGGAAACATGCCACACATATTGCAGGGATGTTCTTTTATCAAATACCTACAGCTTATTTGAGAGCAGGAAGGGTGGGATCTGGTTTAAATGTTTCTAGTAAACCAAGAATGGTGGCCAGTGGCTGAGTAAGAAGCAAAAATAAATTATCTAACATCTATGTACGAACCAGAAATGATCCTAGGATGTCAACACTTGGGTCCCAACAATAGGAAAGATACAAAATCAGAATCAGAGCAGAAGTCACCAGATCGTTACCATTTACAACCATCCTCAGAACTTGCCTCACTTCCCCAAAGTTCTGTCTATTACAGTCCTTCCAGCCAGCACTCTCTTTCCCCTCCTGCTGATGCTCCTGTTTGAATCAGGGAGTTCACCCCTGGGCTTTTTTCTTGGAATTTTTCCAACATCATAGTGTGAGGGCAATAAAGGAAGATTCACTGAGAGAGGCAAGCCAAACATGGTAAGAGCCTTAAAAAATATATCTTTTTAAGACAGAAAAAAAGGAAGACGCCATTAGGAAAGGACTTGCTGCCAAACCACAAAGAAAAGAGTTCAGCAAGGAATGTGAAATGTCTCTAGCATTAGTTTGGAATCACCTGCCATGGGGATTAAGAGACCCCTTTAATCAAAAGATGGGAGACCTTCCCGCAAATAACTGGGGTCAGCCTAAGGTTCTGTCCAGCTCAGAAGAGCAAGACAGTGATGAGAAGCCACCCCCTCCTGCAGTACACAATGCTGTGTTTTTAGGTCAATCGTCCAAGGATATTACGGTTACTTTCAATAGTTAATGAATAGCTTCTAAGTGCCTGCTTCATTTAATTGTCCAAAGGCCAGCTGGTCTCAGAGTGTATAAAGCCTCGAGCTGGCTAATGAGAGCACTCTCTCTGGGCAGAGGAAGCCAGGAAGTGGCCTGGTCAGGGAGCTGGGTTCCAAAGGAGCAGGGATGCAGAACAGAACCAGTCTGCTCTGTGCCTTTGCCCTCCTGGTGGGCTTTCTGATGATCTGCCTGGGGGCCTTCTTCATTTCCTCAGGCTCTGCATTCAGCTGTCAGGGGAAACTGATCCTGGCCTATCTGCTTCTGCCTCTGGGGTTTGTGATCCTTCTGAGTGGAATTTTCTGGAGCACCTACCGCCAAGCCAGTGAAAACAAAGGGGTGTTTAGCCGTGTGCTCAGACAGCACCTTGCTCAGGGGGCCCTGCCCCTGGCCACAGTGGACAGGTATGTGCTGGGAAGCCAGAGCGTTGGGGAGGGCTGAGATGGGGCTGAGTTCTGGAAAAGGTAAATGGTTTCTAATCCCACTGTGGGGCAATTTACTGTCCCATGGGGTACGTGTCTGCAACTGAAGCTACATAGTCAGGGAATTACTCTGGGATTAGCCATCAGGAAGAATGCTGCTGCCTTTGGGGAAAACCACGAAGTAGAGGGAATTTATCTCAGAGAATAACCACCCCCATCCCCACCACTGAAAACCCACCTAAACCAACTTAAGAGGCTCAACTCAGGTTTTTGCGTTGTATCGTGGGAGCTGTCCCCAAAGGCAGGTGATGGTTAGTTAGCCCCCATCGCCTGGCTACCGGGTTATCAGGAAAGCAAGTTCCAGACCAAATTCTGCCACACAACAAATGAGAAATCAGACATGAAATCATCTCTGCAGTCTCTTCGTGAACTCAGTGAAGTCCCAGCTTCCTGTCCTCTTAGGTGCTCTGATCACACCTTGCATGAAAGAGTTCTTTGAGGGAAAGCAGTCATATTCCAGAGGTAAGATGTGGTTAACCTCACCACCTCATACCCATTAGGTTGTCAAAAACATAGAAAATATCAAGGTTAGCAAGCATGTGGAAGAACTGGAAACCTTGTGCCCCGCTGGTGGGAACGTAAAGTGGTGAAGCTGCTGTGAAAAATGGTATGGAGGTTCCTCAAAACATTAACCAGAATTACCATTTGACTTAGAAATTCCACTTGGGGTGTACCGACAAAGGAACTGGAAGCAGGGACTTGAACAGATATTTGTACACCAATGTTCACAGCAGCATTCTTCATAATAGCCAGAAGGTGGATGGACGGACAAACAAAATACGGTATATGCACAAGATGGAATATTATTCATCCTTAAAAAGAAAGGAAATACTGATGTATGCTATCACATGGATGAACCTTGAAGGCATTACGCTAAGTGAAATAAACCATTCACAGAAAGACAAATACCACATGATTCCACTTACGCGAGGTACCGAGAGTAGTCACAGTCACAGACAGAATGTAGAACCGTAGTTACAAGGTGCTGGGGGAGGGGGAGTGGAAAGTTATTGTTTAATGAGTGCAGAGTTTCAGTTTGAGATGATGGGAAAGTTCTGAAGATAGATGATGGCAATGGTTGCAAAACCACATGGATGTTTTTAATGCTGGTGAACTGTACACTTAAAATGGCTAAAGTGGTAAATTTTATGTTATGTATATTTTTACTACAATAAAAAATTTTCAGTTAACCGTATGGTCAGTAGCAGACAACCAAAAATCTCCTAATTCTTGGCTGAACATAGGATCATTTAGGGATAAAACCTCAGGCAATATCCTTAAGGTACAGGCTGTTAGACTCCACAAATTCTTTTGCTCGCTTCTTCTAAAATATATCTCCTTCATGTATCTTGAATATAAGTAATTTTATCCAAGACAGCTGATTTTGACATTATTATGCTAATTAATAAGATACTAATCACAATAACCAAAACCCATCTCAAATGTTTATTATACTAACCTCAAGGTCTCTGGGTTTGATTAAAAAATTAAACATAAGTGAAGTCATTGTAGATGCTTCTAGAGTGATGATTTTTTGGTATAAATGTTAGATGACTGCCCCCAGAGTGTGAATGCCTGATAAGAGTGACTGGTGGCCTTTTAGCTTAAATTTACTAACGTGCATAATATTATACTCTCTGTGCTGAAATACTTAAAATTATGGACATCAGGACACCCCTATTTTACTGCCTCTTTCTGCTGTGTCTAAAAGATGCCCAGCTCACTAAGAATGGCTAGTAAGTCAGTAAATGAAAAGTTGCATTTCTTAGAAGCTTTTGCATTAAAAATGGGTACCCAGCTTGAGGTATCAAAGCAAATGAGTCTACAGTGGTAGAATTCAGGACACTGGGAATGTGAATGGGTGTGGGGAAGGTGGGGACTGGAAGAAGTGGATGGGATATGGGGGCAGGGGGCAGTCATCCTGGAGCCTCTCAAATCACTCCAGGGAACAGCTCACCCTCTGTCTTCAATGTCTTTACACATGTGCCCTAGGACACAGCCTTGGCTATTCTGAGCGAAGCCGGAGATTTATGCTGTACAGTAGATAGCTCCTTCAGCTACTTGGCTTTGGGCCTGGTAACATTTGGAATGGAGCTGTGGCTACAAATGGCAGTCCCTGTTCTGTTGTGGTTACACACCAAAACACTCCCTGTAGGCACTAGAAGGATTCGCTCTATAAATACACAACTCAATCAAGTTCACATTCTCTCTTCCTCACCTCCACACCATCCCTAATCTCATTCATGGTGGAGAAGCCGGAGGATTTAGCAATTAGCAGCATTGGACAAGATTACCATTTGTGCCATCAGCTCTGGTACGAATGGCTCCTTTCACCATTGGCCTGTTGGCATGGAAGGGGCCACTACTGAAATCTACACAAAGCTGTCAGTTCAAATAGTTTGAGAAATGAATTTTGTTTCACTTTGAAACATGGCTGCTAAGACTTGAAAGAATGATAGGAAAGAGAGAAGCAACTGACATAGTTCAGGAATCTGCACAGAGCTGGTTTTCGTTCATTATTTTCTGGGCAGTGATTATCCAAGACGGTGAGTGCAACTGAGCAGAAGATGATGTGTGTGAATGGCGGCGAAGACGTGAATGAACTAAACAACTGGGTAGAGGGAGGTTCCACAGTCAAGGCCCCCAGGTCCCCACCCCTGATAAGGATCTCACGCTGGAAGTTCCTGGTTCCAATGAAACAAGTGAAAGAGAATAGCTTGGAATAACCCACTGGGAAAAATATGACTGTAGAGAAACACATCCCAAGGCTGATAGAGAGGGTTCTCCTGGAAGAGCGGTGTTTTTTTAAAAAAAAAAACTAGTGATGTCAGGGAAGAAGAACATCTGTTTCAAAATCAATGTTTCTTAACAGTTTAACTTCACACAATGTGATCTGAGAGAGGCAGACATATGCCGCTTTGGCAGTAACCACTTAAATAACATATGTATGTTTGTGGCATTTTGTCCCCCAGGCCAGATTTTTACCCTCCTGCTTATGAAGAGTGTCTTGAGGCTGGAAAGCAAGCCTGCTGGGCAGAGGAAGAGGCCTCGGGTGTTCCTCCACCTCCGTATACAGAGATGGGCCTTAAATTTGAGAATGAAGATGACGCCCACCCGGAGGCCCCACCATCTTACGAGTCCATAGCAGGTGGGGTGGCGGCAGCAACCCCACCGCAGGATGCAGAGGGACAGAGCTGAGAGTGCTGGGGCCGGGGAAGCTCTCCAGCACTCATGACACACCCTCATGGGATGCAGCTGCTAATAACAAACACACGCAGGGACTGTGGGAGGAAAAGTCACATCAGTGACCCCACCCGAGAGCTCGCAGAGGGGATGCTGTGGGAGACAGCAGTGCAATTCCACACACGTGGTTGGCCTGCAAGGGCAGAGTGGGGCCCTGGAAGGGTGTGGTCAGCACCACGCAGGCATTTCAAAGGATTCGAACTAACCCTGACCCAGGTGAGCTTTTCGACTGCAAAACTGATGTGAGAGCCCTGCTTCACAGAGAGCCTTTCTGCTCTCCCTCAACTTCTAGCCCATCACCTCGGTCCCCAGCAGAGAGGAAGAGAGGCCCCTGGTAGGGACACCGGGTGCTTTCATGTACCGCATTATCTAATAATCACGAAGGGAGAGTATCCTGGAGGTGAAGGGCCATTACTGTTTAAATTCTAGGTTTTGCTGGGTGGTTTCATAGTTATCCTCATTTACTGTATTACCCGAGTGACACAGAAATTCACATTGTAAGAGATTTGTCCCTGGAACCTATGACTGTTATTTTGTATGAATTTATTTTAATTATGTGTATTTTATTTCTATGTGAAAGGAAAGCGACTTCAATATTTGCTTTCCAAATGGCTCAAAGGCAAAATTTTAAATGAGTATTTTAAGAACAGGATGGTTGGACAAGATTTCTTAGAAACTCAAGTTGAATAGACAGAATACTTAAAAATTCGTAATACACAGGATTCAGGAAAAAGAATTTGTACTCGCCATTAATTTGCCTTAATACAGAATTTGACACAAATCTTGAAAAGTTTTAAAATACACATGAATCTATTTTAATAAATCATCCGGTAAATCTCTAGGATTTGAAAGAAAGGAAACCATATTGTAGTACTTTGATCATTAATAGAAAACTCTTTGTGTTTCAAGATATAGAGCCAGGCATTTTTAGACTTAGGACGTTTATTTTCAAGCCCAATTATTCCTATTCAGCGTTATTATATTTTATTATGGATTTTAACACAAGAGGACAAATTGGGTGGCGGAGTGGTGGAGGGAGAGGCAGCCTGATGCTTTAGAGCTTGAGAAAGAAACTTCATCTCTTTGGGCCTCAATTTCCCCCCTATCAAGTGAGGAATGTATACTGGGATTAACATCTAGCAGTTAGGGAATGCCTTTTATATGGCAGGCTCTGTGCTATGAACTTGTTAGGCTTTTTTTTTTTTAGCCCTCACTATATCCTTCAGAGATCAGTGCTATGGTTATTCCCATTTTACAGATGCATAAATCGAGGCTTTGAGAAGTTAAGAAACCTTTCCAACAGTACAGAGTTATTTCCAGGAAGATGAGGAAGGGTCCAGAGAGGGGCATGGGAAGACATACATACTTCACACTTTTGTGCTCGGATGGGTTAATTTAACCCTGTTTTACTTCCCTCCTCCCAGGGAGCAGTTTGGATTTCTCTCCCCTACAGGAAGTGGGCCCTCACAGGGAGTGGAGCCCCAGGGTTGCTGCATGATCTTAAAGCCCTTGGAGAGGCAGCAAAGCTTGCCTCAGGGCTAACAGCCTGGCTCCTTTTAAAATGTAAATAAGCCCTAGGAGCTTGGCCCTCACCTCATGGTATAGTTTCCTTTCATACTGATGATGAAAGATGGTTCCTAGTGATAACAGACAGCCTTGGAAGGGCACAGGAGGGCTTTGGACAATGGTGGGAAGGATGAAGGGCTTTCAAGAAGGATAAGGGTGGCAGAGATGGGGTGGGGCCTCTGCAGCCTCCTCTTCCCTCTTGTTGCTGAGTGCTCAGATAAAGCTTGTCCTGACAAATACACAGGAAGCCATAAAAGGAAATCCCAGTTCCTTTACACAAAGCATGACTTTAGGCATCCATGATTTGAATCCTTGACATCAAGAGCATAACTCGATATGAAGGTCACTCATGATTGTCCAACAGGAAGGCAATCATTTATCAGCAAGGCAATGTATTATTTCTCTCTTGCCATCTCTTTCCATTCCTCTACCGCGATCGTTAGCCTGAAATTTTCCTTGGGGTCTGAGCACATTCACTGACCTCAACAAGCTCTATCACTGGGCATTCGTCCAGAGTTTGAACTTGGAATGGATGGTCTTTCCAACTACTGGTAGTCATGTGAAACCAATGTAATTTTGGTTTACATAAGAAAATTGTTTTAATCTCTTTACTGCAATAAATTTTGTACTTAAACTTTCCTCCCTTTTTTGCTGTTGTTCTGTATCAGGAAAAAAAAAAAAAACAATAGAGGCGCATAAGCCAAAGTTTTCTTCTCCATGTGAAACAAACACAGCATCCAGATGAGTTCGTCTTTTTGTAAAGCCTAACGTGATTGAACACCAACTATTGATTCAGAAAATAAGCCAGGTGCTTTTCGAAAAGAAAAACTACTAATAGGCATTTGTTGCCTTCTTAAAAAAAACATACTCTGAAGCGAACATCAAGAACAGTTATTACCCCCAACAAATCCTGCCTTTGAGAGACCCAGCAATTAAAACGCACTGGGCAAACCAGATGACAGTACCCTGTTGTGATTAGTAAGAATTCACCGGCCATCCCTGGAGGAAGAGGGAGTAGACATTGTATCTCCTCTTCCTGAAGTTTATGATTAAAATTAATGGTGATGGATTGAGAACCACGATTCCGTGAATGGCAGAGGGGGTGTCACTTTGACTATGAGAAAATGGAAAAGAAGCAGATCTCTACTGCAGTCTTTGCCCATTCCCTCCTCTCAAATGTGAACAATGGGCTCACATGTCACGGGACAAGGGAAATTCTCAGAGGTGACGGCTCTCCTGTGTTTTAATCTTATCACGTTTCTCTAAGTAGCAAGTGTAAGTACCCCCCCCACCCTCCTGCCCCTGCCACCGCCACCACACAAACACGCATGCCACAGAAGATGAGCACAAGGTCGTTTACAGACTACATTGTGCTGCATCTTTTGTATATCTGAGATGTAGTGTGTATATTTTTGGCCCCTCCACTCAAAAACTCATAAGCACTTTTACTGACAGTCCTATCCATCCTTCAAGTTTCTACTTAAACACACAGTCTTTGGTGAGGTATCTCTCCAGCTCACCTGTTTTGCAGGGCATATACGAGGTGCTAAAAGACATGGAAAGAGGACAAAGGCACGGGTTTAAACCACATCTCTTCACCATATTCTGTAATAGTCCATAACAACTTAGGGTGATTCACCTACCAAGTAAGCTGTCAACCGCATGAGCCATCCACTGATAAGGTTTCCAGCCGGTTGGAGTGGAGCAGGCATTCCGCCAAGCTCTGCCACCTCAGATAATCTCTAGCTGTTTGTAACTGCTAAAGGACCAAAGACTGATTTACTGGCTGTTACAGCATTCCCAAAGGCATGTGATTTCTCAGATCCTTCTCCACTCAGGAATGGAAATCTCCTCCAGGCAGGTGTTTGGGATATCAGGGTCCACGAGTTTCGAGAGTGCTCAGTGCCGTAATCAAATATCAAATTGGAGTCATCTGTTCTATCACTATCAGTTCCCGCAGGTGTGTTTCAAATGCCCCACACCCACCATGGCTGATGGATGTGCTGCCAAGGTAAATCCCATGCCTTACACTGAGCCACACAGGCCAATCAGAAGTCACCACGCCATTATCCCTGCCATTGCCTGTATCAGTTGCAGAGAAGACTGGCTCAGTGCAGCCAACTGTCAGCCCGTTGGGCCACCATGGGACTGATCATCAATCTGAGGCTTCCTGTGCAGACAGCCTTCATGTCACGCTCAAGCCCTTCAACCTGCAACGTCATGCAGCACTATTTGTCCCATGAGTGCAGTGGATGTAGGCTGCACCTTGGATCAGTTAAGACTGATAAATGATCGCATCTTCATAATGGCTGTCTACCTATTTTCAAGGTCAGCTAATAAACTCAAGAATCATAGATGAGGCAAAGCAATTTTTTGTTCTAGGGGACTAGCTGACACCTGGCAAGATATTTTGCATCCTTGGTCCCCTCCCACTAAATGCCTCCCTAGCACATATACACCCACATTTGCAACCCCCTACCCCGGGTGGGTAGTGGCACTGCCCTGACTGGGAACCACTGCATCATAAACACTGTTGCCTGTCATCGCTCCAGAGGACGTAGTGCAGGGAGTGAACCCTTCAGTATGAGCCGATAACAAGGGTGGCCCTGACAGTTGCCACACTCTTACCATAGTTTCTTCTATGCTTGTCTCCTGTGGTCCCATAAAGTTCTTGGACCTCTCCAGGCATTTACTCCTAAGAAAGGCGGATAGCTGCAGCTCTGTCTTTAAGGACACAAAGAACATTACGTGTGGAATTATGACCTCCTGTATTTCACCTCTCCAGAAAATAAGGCAAGAGGACGCGCATGTATAACTCGGCAAGAGAAGCCTGGATTTTATGTAAAGCAGAAATCATCTTCTGGCCATGTGAATTTGAGCAGCTTCCAGAGGCAGGCTCTGTCCCAAGCCACTCCCGGACCTTCCCTTTGGCAACCTTGCTGAGAAAAAGCTCTGTGAAAATAGGTGGCTGTGCAGCTGCTTCTTTCCAGAGCTGGGCGCAAGCATTTGCTCTGCCTGGTATTTATAATACTGTGTCTGCTTCAACCCCACTCATCCAAGCCAGCTTCTCGCAGGACCCAAAGCAAGCCTCCACTCCAGCTATCCCACCTCTCCACTCCTAGTCTTTGTTCTGGCTACATTCACCCTTGATGAAATTATATAAATGGTTACCAGGCCCAGAAAACTCCACTCTTTGTGGAACCCCAAAATGCCTAGTGCCTTCTATCTTTCAGTCAATCCCCTGTGCGTTCCCATAGCAAGTAGTCTGTGCTACGACTGACTTTCATGTCTACTTGATTCTTTGTGCACGTTTGCCATAGCTTCTTGTCCCCAAACTACAAACTCACAGGAGCAGGAATAATGTTTTCTGCATCTGTCTGCTGTACCCAAAACAGGACTCTGCACAGAATAGTTGTTCAAACCATGTTTGCTGAATAAATGAATGAATAAATGTATATTTGGATGACTGGACATACATGACTCCATACTGAAATAAAGAAACAGGATTTTGAAGTCAGGGTTAATTTACATTTGAACTTCAAAATGAGAGATGATGAAAAGTTCAGCAACTTGAGAGAAAATATTGAGAGACAACAGGCTTAGCCGTCTCAGCCTAAGGATGCATCTCATCGTGCTGCCCGCCACGGATCTCCACCTTAAAGAGGATGAGAACCAAAGCAGCAAGGCAAGCTGCATCCCACTGCTGATACATTTCACAACTAGTTCCTTAGCCGCTCAGCTCAAAACCACCCTCCTGTTGTTCTGAAATGAAGATACTTATGATGCAAGACTAGATGTCACGATCATTTCTTCTGATGCCCAAAGGCAGTTTTTAGCAGTTTGGCTTCTCTGTTCCATTGATTTACTAAAGCCCCAAGGTCATAATAATGAAAATCAGCCCTTGCAAGGGTTCTGAGTGGCAGACTTATCCGAAGTGACCACTACTGGAGTTTCTCAATGAAAGAAACAATAAGCAAAAACCCACAATTCTCGCATAAGATTGAAATCAGGAATTCCTTTGTTTTATTGGATACTAAAGGACCTAGCAAGTTTCTGGAAGCATAGATAGAAAATGGAAACAAATACCTTGCTGGGAATGTTTCCGGGCTTGCACTAATCTTGACTACAGCCATAACGCATTGCTCAACAGTCAAAGCACACCACATCATCTGTGCAAATGACGTGATAAGTGAGTGTCGTTCCCAAGGAAGCAAAACATATGCAAACAGGTCCCGTGCACCGAGGGTTCTGGCTGAGTTCTGATAGGGCTGCCAGAGCTGCAGTAGCCTTTTTCTGGGTAAAGAAAGCCAGTGGTGACCCTCTGCTTTCTTGTAGAGGACCTCACCACCATCTCCATCTCATCAGGCCCATAACAGTGCTGCCAGTAAGGTTTTCTTCCAGCATCCACTTCATCTTCTCCTTTTACAGCATTTTGCTGTCTCCTTTACAGCCATGGTGAGTAAGATCTGAACTGTGTCCAAACAAGTGCATGAAAACAAGCCCTTACTGGGAGATAAGACAGCAGAGAGAGGAAGTCAGGGAGATGGCACACATGGTGGTATTTTGTCTTCTCAGCAGGAATTAGGATTAACCCATGTGTCCACCCGGGTAATAGAATGGTGGATCGGCCTGAAAATGGTAAGCATTCACTTGCAGAGTCCTGCCAAGAAATGACCTCCCACCTGCATAATGAATGGCTGAATTTGAAGGAACGCAGCCAGCTTAACAGCTAAGATTATTTACGACCGAGACAGAAAAACACCCTTTGCTATGCTTTGTTGAAAGTGTGCCATGGTGATGTGTAGAAAGCTCTAGAAGACGCGTGAGGAGGAGGCACAGGGACTTTGGAGATGGGAAGGAGGGTGAGTGGGCTGCCAGGTGGCTGCTGGGCATGAAGTGGGCTATGAGGAGTTCAACAACTTTTGCCCGTGGGAGACCTGACCTGGGATGAAAAGTTAAATTGTCCCCCTGCTGAGGAAAGTCTTCTTAGGTCTGCCCAGGGGCACCTGGGGCTTAGGGTCAGCTGGCTTCTGGCACTGCATGCTCCTCGGTTATTCCAGAAGCTCCTCTCACTTGGCACCAATGATGCACAGATGCCATGACCAGAGTTCTCAGCCCACTTATTCTCTTCTCAAAAGGGCAGGTTCCCTCGTGTGATCAAACACAAGTGCCAAACGATAGTGCAGCTCTAACACACCAGCGAAGACTCTGTTGCATTTGTTGAAACAGACTAAAACCCAAACAGATTTTTTTTTTCTTTTCCCATCTACTCCCCCATCCCACCCTCCCCCCTCCAAGCAAATCATCATTTGGTGTTTTTCAAAGTCATAAGAGGCACAAACAGGTAGCAAGAAGGCATGAGTGAAGTGTCTCCCGCCGAGCACACTCTTTTGGCCCTGCTGAGTGGTCTTCCCTCCGCTCAGGTGATGACAGTGGGGCCCCTCCGGCCGGTTCGCTCGTGAATCTGGGATATTTTCAGCGCGATGGCAATGAGAGGGCTGAGCACCGCCTGGAAAAGGAGGAAGAAAGTCTGTGAACAACTCGAGTCAGGCACGGGAAGGCCCCAAGGATGGGTTTCTATCAGAAGCATCTGGATTCAGTTCCGATGTGCGGCTCACGGGCGGAGTCTCTCAGGCAGGACACCTGTTCTCAGGGCTGTGGTTTCCTCTTCAGTCAGAGAAGACTGGAATGGGCAGGGTCGGGGTAGGAGAGGGAGAAGATGATCTCCAGAGTCTTCTCTGGCTCCCAGAAACAGCGCTCTAAGATGAGAACTTGGCAGTTAGGGCGTTTTACCAACAGAGCGCTGTGAATCAAGTTCAGAAAACCACCCCCCAACCCCGACTTCCTCGGCCGCACTCCCTCCCTAACACGTACCCTTCCCCGGCCCACACATGCACATACACACGTAAACTGCAGGCAAAACGCTCCTTCTCCATCCTAAGACCATGGCCTGAAGGACCTACTCTCTTGAAGTTTCAGAGAAGACAGACTGATCCATGGGCTAGACCTGCAGAAATAACTGCTCGTTTCTTCCCGTCATGTAACACAGTGGCTCAGGGGCAATTCAGTGTCCTCTAGAAGGAGGTGGGGGGGTGGGAGGCCTAAGGAATAGATTCTTGGAAAGGCGAAGAGCAAGAATCACATCTTGTCTTTTAGCTGCTCATCACTTCGCTGGAGTCAGGTACTGTTTTCCAAACTGTGGAGCACATGCTACTCAAGATGATTTGAGGTGGTGCAGGAGATTATTTTAGCTGGTGCGTGAACACGGCACCAAACCACTGTTTTCCATTCTTCTCCCATTCTCCTAATTTCATCAAGGAGAAAAATCTACTTGCTGCCAATCTTCAACACTTTTACCCAGACACAGCATGCCTCGGGGAAGAGTTAGATGGAAGGTAATATCATTGTGTGATTTTATTGAATTCATTTGTATGGTGAATTTTATTTATCAAGGGATATTGTTTTATCTATCAAGGGACTTTATTTATCAAGGGTTACTGTTTTTTCTTCCATGTGGAGCACTGATATAAACTTTCTATAATAAATAAATAGATTCAAATGAAAATAAAGTAAGTCCATTTAAAGGCAAAGACTGATAAAGGGATACCGGGATAAGGGGAAAAAAGATACCATCTTTAGGAAAACAAAACCTGTCTTTTTGGAGGGGAGAGGGAGATTCTGTAACTTGCAACCTTCACCTATTCCTTACAGATAGAGGCAGGAAGGGGACGCATGCATTCTATTCAGACAAGAAGAGCCCAAGCAAACACCCAGGGCACCGGAAGCACACATAGTCCAGTGTGTCCTGAGGAGACTGTGGACACAGAGCCGTCCTGAACAATAAGCGAACAAGCCTTGTTTGGAGGGACCTAAACACCGGGGCCAACTGTCAGGATTTAATGCATTAGGCAAGGGGAGATGCTGGAGTTTTTGAGCCAAAAGGTGACACTATCAGGGCTGTGCTTTGGAAAGATGGCTCTAGCAGAAAGCCCAGTAGTTTAATACATTTGTGGCTAAATGTATTGAATTACCTTACTTTCTAAAGATGGCTAGATGAAGCAGCTCAGATGTCGTCTTGGAAGCTAGATGAGAGATGAAAATCTAGGGAATTATGAGAGGGAGCCCTAAAAGTGCCCCAATTTGAATTTTTTTGTCAGTCTTGTGGAATGGGAGCTGCAAGTCACAATTAATTTAAGGATCAGAATGAATTTTTTTCTTGCCTGAGTGTGTAAATAAATATATGCTGGAATGAATGGTCACACCATGAGGGTGGGAACTTAGTCTAATTTAGGGCTTAGAAAATGCCTGCTATTTAGGAGCTTAATAAATACTGGTGGGATAAAAGAACGTGATATCAGTTTGATGAGAAAAAAATGACGGGGCAGATAGAGACTTCGGTGGCCACTCATGCAGGGCACTCTGGGTGACTGGGAGGGTCAGAAGTACAGAATTTTTCACCGTTATGTTTTTCTTTCGAAATCATAGCTTTGATACACGTGAATCCCAGAGACTTCTCATGTCATCAGTCATGCACCATGGAAAAGAGAGAGGGGAGATTAATTTTCCTCAGGCAACTGAAAAGGCCCTCAGGTTGGAGCATGGGAGGAGGGGTTAAAATCATAAGCCTGCAGGTGTGAGATTCTTGAGAGGGAACTGGACACAGAGCTTGAGAAGCAGGGAGGAGCCTGGGATGGTCTAGTTTCATCCTTTCATGTCACAGACGAGGAAACTGAGCCCTGAGAGGAGACCTGATGGGCCCCGGGTCACATGTCTGTTTGGTGGCTGAGCTGGGATGAGAATATAGTGATTCCTCCTCTATTGCTCTTGCTGTGTGTGACACAGTTCTAAATATGAGACCTGTGAGTGAGAAGGAAAAACAGCAGACAAAATGAGCCTACATGGAGGGATGGGGGGAGAAAAGGAGGATCATCATCCCATTGTACCAAACAAGCCCCATGTCAGACGAGGGGTCGGAAAGGACTGACCAGCCATCCTCACTCACCAGGAGCAGGTTGACAGTGGGGAGAAGAGCATTGGTGGTTTGTTCCAAGATGACTCTTCGTCAATAAAGGAAATAAACTAATAGTGACTATAATCCATTAAAAATATAGCATCTTCCTTCTAATTCCAGTGCTTCTTAGAGTACCTGACATAGCTTTTTTATGCTCAGGAGTAGGAAAGAGCGAGTGCTCATCCTGCAGCAAACCGAGACGGCAATGCACCCATTCAGCAGGACTCACACTGTGGCTCCAGGGTTCCTCCTCCACCTGGAGAGGTGGGTGAATGTCGCTGTCAGCTTGAGTTAATAAGCCTATCTGGCTAACGAGGGAAATGGAACTTGTCTCTACTTAAAATTTTGAAATTTTATCATAGATTTTTCTGCATTGGTTTTGATTTTTTAAAATCTTGCATTACAATATTTATCTTGATCACTGAGCTTTTTTTGGCACCCTGTTAAACTTTGCAACTTGCTAACACCACCCTCATCCTGGCCCTGTGTTAAGTTTTAACCTGTTCATATCCCCTGGAAGAAGAGAGACGTTTTTTCCTTTCATTTTCTTTCCCATCTTCTCTCTTGCTTTATGTTGTTGATGCTTTGATTCATGCTGATGTAAACTAGAGCCATAAAGAGAAACCCCTAACAAATGAACTTCTTACCCTGACTGGTAATAGACAGGAGAGGTGTAAATGATCTGAATGTCACAAGACTCAAAGTAAATAGTTAACTGATTTTTTCTTTTTTTTGGGAGAAGAATAAATCGCTAACTACAAACACAATCATTTATTAAGTGAGGTTTGTTATAAGGCCCACTTTATAAGTGCCCTGCCCAAAGAGGCAAGTGGGGGTGGAAAATTAAGCCAGCTCCTCTCAACAAGCCAGGCATCCTGGCAAGAGGCTGCATCTCCCCAGAGGAAGGCATGCCTTTTGTCTTCTCACCAAGGTGCCCAGCCCCACCATCCTGTGCCTTTCTACAGAGGGAGCCTTTTAAAAATTTGCACGAAGATGCCCTAGAAGCCAGATGCTGCCCTGTTTATAGGAGTCAAAATTTTAGGTAACAAAGATAAGATGACTAGCTATTTAAAACCCATTTGAGAAGCATCTAGAAGAGAAACTGTAACTGAAAACAAAATCAAATCTGTTTCTTTGCTGATAAAAGTTAAGTGAAAATGATAAACACTGCTAACATTTTGCTCTTTATTCCAATACATACAACCACGCTTCTAACTTTAATCCCCGTTTCATGGAATAAATCTACCTGTCTATCTTGTTCCAAAATGGACCTAAAAATAACCAAAATATAGAATATGAAAAATGACTGTAGATAAATCTGAATTCCGAGCCCAACCCCAAGGGAACCCATCTATCTTATGAATATCAGAAAACAGGCCTCTATAAAAGCTCTCTTCTGAGAGAGAGAAAGCCATTTCAAGATATCAGCGGATGAAATACTCCCAAAGAAGTTCAATCAAAGCAAAAATTAAACTAAACCAGGGCTTTGGGAATGCAGTGACGAGCCAAACAGAAACCACACTGACCAGGCAGGCTCGGCATCCTTCTCCACCACCCTCCCCACCTTTGCAGTTGATCTAGGACTTCAGGAAGCGAAAGGCGGCGCTAAGGTTGCAAACCCAAAATAAAGGAGAGAAGTCATGAAGCCAGTTTTCCTGTTTATTCAAATTGGAGCTGCATTTGGTTCCACGCTTGGGAGTATCATGCTGGGTTGGAGAAGGAGAGAAAACAGATGTGCTGGCCAGCCTCTGGGGGGCACAGCTGAAAGGCATTACACAGGATCTTGGTGGCCTTTCATGGTCCTGTCCTGCAAACACAGACCAGCCTGCAGGAGTTCACAGCCTCTGTTTCATAGAAGTGCTCTCCGGTCACTCTTTCCTTCCCCCCTTTCCTCTTTCCTCTCTTCTCCCTTTCTCTGCCCTCCTCACACTCCCCCAACCTCCACCGTCTGCCACCAAAAACATTGCAAAACGATGGGAAATGACTGATTGGTTCAGATCACCACAATTTCTGCCAGCCTCCTCAAATGTCCCTATCGTGTCATCAATGTTTCTTTCCCTTCATTGGTTCTCTCCACAACAGACTTCACATTCCCTGATGTGGAATCCACCTGCCAGTTTAGAGGGGAACTAGAGTTGCCCACCCCCTCTACTGTCACTTGCAAAATCATTAGCAAAAATATAACTGAACTGTATAAGACTGAACGCAGAGGTTAAGAAAAAAAAAAAGAACCATTATCCAGTTCATGTGCGCAAAGGACTCTCCTTGTAGCCATTCGCCTCCTCTTTTCCCCTCTGTTCCCTAGCCACTTCCACAGCCAAGGTCTAGGTTATCAGTCATCCCTGTAATACTTTAAAAAACTGAGTTGGAACAATAAGGTGATTCAGCTTGACTCTCTACGCGTAGATCCTAGAAAGCCTTGCTCCTTAGAGATGGGTTAAAAGCACCAAAAGACGTCTCCCAAAGATTAGTCAGCAGACTGCTACCTGAGGGCGAAGTAAGACTCGCCAGGGGATGCTGCTGTGGGCTTCCGTCATGGAGATGCTGTTTCAGTGAATCTGGGGACCAAGCAGGGGAGGTGTAGCTCTAACAAGCTCCCGTGGTGCTTCTGGTGCATACCCAGGTCTTCAAATCACAATTAGAAAGTGGTGTGCTACCTGCTCTAGAAGCAGTAGCCTAGAACAGTGGTTACAAGCATGGACTCTGAAGACAAAATGCCTATTCTACCCTTTATGAGCTGTGCAAGCTTGGGCAAGCTACTTAACCTTTCTGAACTTTCATTCGCTTTACATGAGATAGGGAGCAGTTACCTACCGAGATGGAGCTAGATTAGGGCATGCAAACTGGAGAACAATGGCCACCAGATCTACTCCATGATCGCTTATTTTTGCTGGCACAAAATTAATATATATATATTTAAAAATATGAATTGAAATCCTTTAGATGGCATGCCAGTCCTAACTAATAACTTCCTACTGTTTTATGCCCTGCTGCTCTATTCACATTGGTGAGTTATCTGCCTGTCATTTGAATTTCTGACCTCAAGGTTTGAGCTTTAAGATGTCCAAAGATCTTACATCCTCCCCACCCTGGAAGAGTACCTGGGTTTAATGACCCAAATGGAACATATATCAGGACTATGGGGTATCCCTGAAGACCAGTGATTCTTAGACATAGGTGGTCATAGGTTTCAAGGTGTACTTCAGGATGGTTAAACCAAGCTTGGAACTCCCTACCTCCTCAAATGCATGGTGTCCACTGGACATTTGAAGTTGGTGTATGTAACAGAATCTGAACACATTCACATTCACATTCATCCAAATTAGCTTACTTTTCTACTTTTCTTCCAAAGGATTAGTTACAAATATTTGGTTCCAAAGCCCTCAGAAATGTAGGCTCAGAAAGTCTATTTCAACTAATTGAAATATAATAAGTCTATTTCAAATAATAATTTACATTCCCTTTCTTTCACGGCACTACGCATCACTGTGGTAGTCCTTGGTGCCACACACCAGTACCTAGAGTTCCTCTCCTCCCTGCAATGGAAGGGTGAGCTTACAGTCCCTCTTATAGTCAGACAGGGCCCTCTGACAGTTTCCAGTCAGTGGGTTAAGAGCAGGGGAGATACGATCACTTGCAGCCCAAGCTCTTCCTCTCCTTACAGAAACCAGCTGTAGGGGAGCAAAGTTTGCCACTCCAAAATGTCTCTTTAGCATGCTGATTCTTTTGAGCTGAAAACATCAAGTCCTAAAAGACTCAGAAAGAAGTTTTGCCTTCCCCCTAAGTGCCTAAAAAAAAAAAGAGAGAATTAGATAGAGGACCTGTTCCCAGAATAGAGTTATCGCCAGAGATCTCTGCAGAGAATATATACTGGGTATGATGGTATAGAGTGCATCAGGGAGCAGAGTGCACTCTGAGTCCCATTGTCTGTGCAGGACCCAGCAAATATTTATTTACCAAACATTTGCTTCTCCATCTCCAGGTCAATTGCCTTCCTCCCTTTTGAAGTCCCTGCCCTCAACATCCTCTTTTGTCTTTAGCTGAAGATGGTATTTAAGGTGAAAGGTTCAACCATTTTGGCGAGTCACTCTGTGCTTCTGGGTCTCTCCCACTGTATACATATTATCAAAATTTTGTTTGGTTTTCTCTTGCTAATCTATCTCATGTCAATTTAATTCCTAGACCAAAGAAGAAACTAGAGAGTAGAAGAAAATTTCCTTCTCCCTGACACTGTGATGTTCCAGATGCCTGTACTGTATACCTGGACACTGAGGAGCGCACCCAGCCCAGGTGTGGTGAATATATAATGGGAATTAGAAGCAAACCTTATTTTCAGTGGTGGTTTTAAGCCAGTGAGATTTTAGGTTGCTGGTTACCATGGTATTGTCTAGCCCAACTGGACTGACTAAAAGATTATTCACTAAAATGAAGTGGGAAACGCCATTTCAAAAACACTTTTCCAAATCAGAAGGTATGAAGAAAAAGAATGTCTTGGAAACCCCATGCTGCTGACTCTTTGTTTGCTTTTAGGCATGGGGCCATCTTTATTATATCGGATATTCTGAAACCAATTAAAAGAATAAGATTGATGTAACAGTTATAAAACATGGCTGCACATTCTTTGGAATTCTTCCCATTAAGAGGTGGGGTCTACTCCCTTTTCCCTTGAAACTTGGCAGGCTTGTTCAACCGATAGAGTTTGGCATTAGTGCTGTTTTATGGCTTTTGAGCCTGGGTCACAGAAGCCCCGTAGCTTCCTCATATTGCCCTGAGCAACCCTACGTGTGAGAAGATGGACTCTCCTGAGCCCAAAAGCTGAAGAGATCTCCAGAGGATTCCAGGTCCCAGCCATTCGAGTCACTCTGTTTTTCTAGTTTTCCTACTGGAGACCCGAGATATCAAGGAGCAGAGGCAAGCCATCCCACTGTGCCACGTCCAAATTCCTGACGACAGGGCCCAGGAGCACACTGAAATCACTGCTGTAGGGGGCTGCTAAGGGTTAAGGCGATTTCTTAAGCAACGGTAGCTGAGCAGTCTAAACCAAACAGTGCTTTAGGCTGATACATGGCTTGACTGTTCATGAGTTGGGGAAAGATGTTAAGGCTTAAGTAAAATGGGAGACCATATAGCATGTTGGTTGAATGTATGAATCCATTTGGCTTGGGCTTAATTCCATCTCCGGCACTTCCTAGGTAAGGTTCTTAATCTCTCTGTACATCATTTTTGAAATTGGGATGCTAATACTAGTTCCTGCTTCCCGGGGTTGTCGTAAACATGAAATGAGACACAGTGTGGCCCTCAGCAGCATCCCCAGGCCTGTCTCTGTGGCTCGGTCACTGAAGGCTGCCAGGAGGCCTCACCCTGTGAACCACACAGCTTGCACATAGGAACATCAGAACGTTCCCACTCTTGCCTAAGCAGTCTTGGAAGCCAAAAATTGTTATGTCTCCTGGCTAGGTGTAGGTCACAGGCAACAGAACTGGCTACGCAACAAGGCAGAGATTGATTTATGGGCTCGTGAAAGTCTTGGGAAAAGGAAATGCCTCCTCTTGCTCTCATCCATAGTTTGTGCTTTGGGTTCTTCAGCGGTTTTTAATGGCAGACACTGAGTACATACTGTGTGCTAAGCACTCTTCCAAATTCAGGTATGGAGTTAATTTTTATCACAGGTTGTTATATCTTTATATAGTCTACAATAGATATATCTATTCCATGATGTAGGTCAGATGATCCCATTTTACAGATAAGAAAACTGAGGCTCAGAGGCATGCATAACTTGCTCAAAGTCACACAATTGGTAAGTGGCAGAGCCTAGCCCGGAACCCAGTCAGTGCCGTGATTTTAACTGCAAAGCTGGGCTGTATCTCACTACCCTAGACTGCCCTTCTACTGAGAGAAAAGTTTTCATTTTCTGAAAATTTAAAATATTTGCCTTCATGCCTTTACTGTAAAAAGTCTCTCTGTCGCAGGTACACTATTTGAAAACTACCTTTTTCAGAACTGTGAAGTACAGCAATCACAGGGAAGTGCATAAAAGTTATGTACTTGAGTTGTATGTAAAGCTGATGCTTGTAATTCTGGAGCCCTAGAGCGTCTGAGTTCCACATGAACTCATCAGATCGTTTCCCTAGTTAGCATGACATAGAGTCAGCACATAGAGCCTGTGTCCAAGATTTTTCTCTAGCAATACTCTTCATGAGATTAAAGGACTTCATTTTGATTCCTATCTGCAGAATTTTTATTATTAATAGACGATTTAGAATTGGATTTCTGTTTCTATTTTGTTACTACTTTCTAACCTAATTGCCCTTGTGATAATACTCTGTATCACTTCATTCCCTAGTATATAATTAATTTTTACATGTGTTCCTTGTGGTATGAAGAGAATTTGTATGTTGATGTTGTTTGGTGTAGTACCTACATATGTCCATTAAACAAGGCATGTTAACTATGTTGTTCAAATATTCTATAGTCTTACTAATTTTTCTATTTCTTTGTTCTAGTAATTGCTGAGAGGGTGTTAAAATATTCCAGAGCTATTGTAGATTTCTCTTTTCTTCTTATATTTTTGTCAATTTCTTACTTTACAAATTTAAAATTGTTAGGTCTTCCTGGGGGAAGGAAATCTTCGATCATTTTGAAGTATCCCTCTTTATAGTTAGCAATACTTTTGACCTTTATCTGAAACTAATAGAGCCAGATTTTTTATTATTTTATACATTGTTTTCCATTTTTTTAAACTTTCAAATTTTCTATATTTTAAGATGTATCTCTTATAATGAGCTTGTACTTGTCTTTTTAAAAAAAATCCAGACTTTGTCTTTTCCCTGGAGCATTTAGTTCATCCACATTTAAAGTAATACAAATATATTTATATTTAAATCTACCATCTTACATGTTTTTTATTTGACAAATCTGTTTTTTCTTTCTTCTCTTGGATTGATTTTTTTATGTTATTCTCTTTTCCTCTCTTAGATTGAAAGTTACATGCTTTTCCTCTTTTTTCTGTGATGGTTACCTAGAAATTACAACATGAATCCTTGATCCATCAGAGTCTCATAATGATCTACACCTTTACTTTCCTCCAAGAGATGCAACAGTCTTAATATATCTTAACTATGATTACTTTCACAGTGCTCAGAGCTATTGTGGTTGTATATTTTAGTTCTTTATAGTATTAGTATGATAAATACTTGCAGCACCACAAGACATTACTATTAATGTTTCATACAGCCAGTGTTCGTATAAATCAACACTTTTAACGTTTCTTTGCATTTTATTTCTTGATGCATCTCTGAGGTTCCATGTGGGCTAATTTTCCTTCTAACTGAAAAACATCTTTGAGACTTTCTTTTCGTGTGGGTCTGCTGGTAGCCCATTCTCTCACTTCTTGTTTGTCTAAAAATGTTTTTATTTTGCTTTCATTTCAAAAAGATAGTTTCTAGACTGTCAGTTATTTTATTTCCACCTTTGGATTTTCAGTGTTGCTGTTGAGAAATTAATTGTCAATCAAGCAGCTTTGTCTTTGATTTTTAGATTTAGATTTTTTTTTGCCTTTGTCTTTGATTTTCTGCAGTGTTAGTCTAGACAGAAATTTATTTTTATTTATCTAGAACCAGTGGGCTGATTTCCTTCACTGGTTCTGGGAAATCCTCAGCTATCATCTTTTCAAGTTTTACCTACCCCTCAGTCTCTCTCTCCTCTCCTTTTGAGACTCGAATTAATTCTGTTAGACCTCAGTGTGTCCTACATGTGTCTTACCCTCTATTTTAAATTTTCTATTGATTCTGGTGCACATTGATTTATCTCTTCAGGTGCTTTGTAATTTTTTATTGTTTGCTGGCCATTTTGTATGAAAAAATTACTTATAGAAATACCTTGAGACCTAGGATATTGTTTGCATCTTTCACCTCCTTCTGTGAGACTCCTTAGGGTGCTTTGTAGTTCAAAACCATGGATTTATAACCCCTGGGTTACAGTCTGTACTCTGCCTTTGGAATGATTCCCTGCGAGTTTACAATTCCCAACATGGGTTACCATACCAAGATCTCTGCCTTTGGTGAATTCTTAGCTCGAGCTATTTTTCCTTCAGCCACATGAATCTGCCACCCAAGTCTGCCCCTTAGCTGCCTCCTTTGGTTAGTCCTTTGGGCAGCAGGGGCAGCTGGAAATAGACTAGGCTCTCCACTGGACCTGACACCTGTCACCCACACCTTATGGAATTCACCAAAAGCAGCTGTTCCTAGCACTTCTCCTGGCTAGGCAGACGCCCCAGGACACAAAGAGCTCTGGCTCATTTTCTTACACTCCAGCCACCTTCCTATTTGTGTTGCTATCTTATTAGGTCATTGGTCATTGATGCCTCTCAAAAGACGCCTTTATAGATTTCTTTCAGTCTTTTTCTTTTCAGAGGAGGGTTAGTCTGAATCACCTCGCCCACCCACAGCAGAAGCTCTTCACACAGGGGTTGGTTTTGTTTTGGTAATTATTTTCCTGCCAATATTTAAAAATCAGATTTCACATGAAAAATCTAGATTTCTGAAAATTCAGAAGATGTGGCAACTTGGGCTCATATATTAATAATAATTAATAACTGGAGAGAGCTGAGTGTCACCAGAGTTCCCACCGTCTTAAACTAGCCCCAGTCCCGGATCTGCTGCCTGTCTTGGTGGGCATCTGAACTTGCTACCATTGAACAAGCAATGATGGAGCAGAAGCCATGAGATGATTTCAATATTAATAAGCATACATCTTACCTAAAGAATTATATATCCAGGAATCTAGGACATACTAATTAAAATTTTTTCCTTTTTCTGAAATAGAGATTCTCACTGTGAGGAGCTTTAAGACTGTGAGGGAGGGCTGGCAGATTTGCATGAAGAGCCCAGAACACATTTGGGGAATGAAGGTGCTGAGATCCTCCCTAACCCCTATTCCCTGAGATTCAGACTCAGCATGGACTGAGCCAACCATGACTAAGACACAGGACTGTAATCCACGAACTCTCCTCTCAGCCCAGCCCTCCCCGGGAAATATCAGAACCTGGCAGAGCAGCCACGTAAAGGAAGCCCAGAGAGAGATGCTGAGACCCTAGGTCCACTCTGGCAGGGAGAACTCCTGGCTGAGTGGAGCCCTGAGAATATGGGCTCCTTTCCTCTCCCATCTTGAGGAACTGCCAAGGCCCAGGGGCATCTTCAGTGGCCTAGCCCCGCCATCTCCTTTCAGGCCCACCCCCGAGGAGCCCAGGCTGGGATGGTGATACTGCTTCTCCAGGGGAAAAGTTAACAGCCTCTCTGCATGTCCTACAGCTGCCACCCCCAGCGCACCTGGTGTAACTGGCTACAGTAACACTGTGGCATTCCCTAGCCTCTAGAAGGTACAGCCTTCTAAGAGAGGACCAGCCCTTTGGAAAGGATTTGAGGGCATAAACGGGGGTAGGAAGTCTGACAGGGAGACCAGACTTCCCACTACTCTGGAATTGTGGGGCTCACAGACTGCATCTGAGAATACTCTCAGAGGATGGGCTGGGTGCATCAACGATCTGCCAGACTAAAGATGGGCACCCTGACTAGTCTCATTTATTTTTTCATAGGTGAGTGCACATCCCTGTATTTTTTGATAGCAGATAGCTTGGCACCCTCATTAAGACCATGGGCTCTAGGGTCTGGGTTCAAATACCAGCTGTACTACTTAGAAACAGTAGGTTATTCAACTCCTTGGGGCCAAAGGTCTCCCATTTGTACATCATGAATGGTTGAATACCCATCCCACTGGATGGTGGTGAGAATCAGACAGAACACACACAAACATGGAGCAGTCTCCCTAGCCCAATACAGGTGGGCACGTGATACATGCTAATGAATATTATTATTGTTCTTGTTATTCTTGAAGCAGGAAGCCTAGCTTGCTGGAACAGGAGGGCGGAAATGAGTGGACTAGCATTCTAGCCCCAGCACGCTGACCTTTAGCAGTTAGACAACAACCCCTCTGCCTCCTGCTCCCTTGTCCATAAAATGAATACTGAAGTTCCTATGATCTTATCTGATGGAAGAGCAGATAAAAATAAAATTAAGAATATCACAAGTATTCTCAGCAATTTGAATGAAAGACACCCAAAGCCACTCCAGTCAGAGGGAAGATCTCTCTCTAACAGTGCGATGCTCTGGGCCCCAGGAAATCCCATCTTTCTTTCTGTTTGTGTGCACTGGGGGCCCCCTCTATCCAGCCAGAGTGAACACAGTCAAGATTGCAGCTGGACAAGACAAAGCTGAAAAGAGAAGGAACAGAGGTCGCTGCACTCAGAACACATTCCTCCGGGGGTGTACCCCCCTTCTAAAGCAATGCGTTTGCAAGGACTGCCACACGGAGCACGAGGAGCAGAATTAGCATGGGAAGAAAGAGAACTTCTGCTGTGAAGCTGCTTGGACCTTAGCACAGGGCAGTGCCGCAGGCTCGTGAGCACTGGGCTCTGGAATGACAGAAGTCAGCCCTCTGCTCAAAGCCTCTCCCGTGACATAAGGACTGTGAGTGGAATTTGTGGACAGTGAACATACATTTTATGAGTGCAGTGACTGAAGGTTTCCTCCACTTTTGACAAAGGAAGATGTTCCTCTGTGGACTTTGCCCTTGAGATGCAGTTACCATACCACCATTAAGTACTTTAAGTATGTTGTTGACCTTTACCTAGTAACCGAATTGTGCTAGACCCACAATTTTAGCAAGGCTTCCTATCTTGGTAAAATTAAATCAGAACTTTCTTTGTCCCCAGGTTATTCTGAATCTCTTAGTTTGACTAGTACAACTGTGCAAAGAAAACACAGTCTAACACTGCAGAGTTGGTACTGAGGCAGGGTTTCTATGGAGATGCAAAGTGAAATTGATTTTCTTGTTTCTTTTTTTTGTAAAGTTTTCTGAGAAGAAGAAACAGGTCTTCAAAGGTCTTGGGACATTTGTCTGGGTTATTTTCTGCATTTCAGGGGGTAATTTTCCAGAAGGAGGAGGGAAAAGCAGAGGCTAGATCCACACCCCCAAGCCTCTAGTCTACAAATGCTTCCAAGCGGTTTGGCTTTAAAGGGATTTATCTGATCTGGAAGGAAAGCAGAGGTGGAAATAAGGATCCTGAAGGTCGTCACAGCAGGAATGCTCAGACTTGAAAGGACACAGATCCCCTGGGAAGCTTGTTAAACTGAAAAATCTGATTCAGCAGGTCTCTGGTGGGGCCTGAGATTCTGCATCTAAGAAGCAACCAGGTGATGCTGATGCTGCTGGTCCAGCGACCACCCCTTGGGCAGCGAGTTGCAAATACTGATAGAAATAGTATAAATTATTTTGCTTTTCAACTGTTCAGCGAATCTTATCCATTACACAGATGGTGAATTCATCATGACTGCAAATTCTGAAATACCCTATGTTAATATAAGTAAGGGTGAGTAGCGGGATTCACCACATAGAAATGCCCATGTGGTCAAAGACAGTATCAGATGTATAGCTGAAAAATCTTAATCAATCATCAAAGTATCTTAGCTTTTGTTGAACACCATGCTGCCCATTCCTGAGATTGTAACTAAAAGGAAACCAAGAACAAGAAACAACAACAGACCTGACTTCCTAAGGGATGTGGGGCTTCCGTGGGGTCACTGAGAAAGCATCTAAAATGCAATGGTACCTTGTTACCAACTCCTGGAAGCCCCATTCACAGCAGAACACAATGCCTAGGCACTCCTGGCTTTGTTCAAGTGCTGACACGGCCCACACTTGCTGCCCATATCTAAGCATTCTCCAGGGCTCTCTCCCATACCTTTCTTTTTTCATCCCGTTTATCCCCGAGTCCTTCCTGAATAGTTTTCCTTTGTCTTCCAGCATAGTTACAATGCTGCTCATCTGAAGTTCATTTGTAAGCAATCACTTTAAATAGAAAAAGAAGGATTCTTTTCTATGAGAAACCAAACCCCTGAAAAAGGAATTCAATTTCATGAAACAAACATGCTTGAAGACATCTTCCTTTCCTGTTTTGCTGCAATCAAAAGCCAGGGAGAATTTTGGAGATTTCCAGAGATATTTGATACTTTTTTCCCAAAACCTTAAAAATTCTCTCTATATAAACACATGTGGATACAAATGTAGTTTTACCTTTTACCAAATGTATCATTCACCTGAAGTCACTTGGATGTATGTGTTCCTGAATGTAATCAGAAATTGTGCGTCATGTTCGAAAAGACCAGGGTCAGCAAACTACAGCTCTTGAGCCAAATCTGGCCCATTGCCTGGTTTTTGTATAGTCTGTGAACTAAGACTGATTTTTACATTTTTAAATGGTTGGAAAAAAATCAGAAGGGTATTTTGTGACATGTGAAAATTATATGAAATTCAAATTTCAATGCCCATAAATAAATTCACTAGTTCGTTTATGTACTGTCTATGGCTGCTTTTGTGCTACAATGGCAGTTGAGAAGCTGCAACATGGACCGTATATCTAGTGTTATGGGCTGAACTGTGTCCCCCTCCAAATTCATACGCCGAAGTCATAACCCCCAGGACCTCAGAATGTGACCTTTGGAGATAAGGTCTTTCCAGAGGTAATCAAGTTAAAATGAGGTCATTGGGGTGGACCCTACTCCAGTGTGGCTGGTTTACTTATAAGAGGGGGAAATTTGGACACAGGCACACATAGAAAGAAGATGATGTAAAGAGATACAGGGAGAAGACGGCTATCTACAAACCAGGGGGAGAGGCCTGGAACAGAGCCTTTCCTCACAACCCTTAGAAGGAACCAACCCTGCCAACACCTGGATCTTGGACTTCTAGTCTCCAGAACTGTGAGACAACACTTTCTGTTGTTGAAGCCATCCAGTCTGTGGTATTGTTCTGTCAGCCCTAGCAAACTCATACAGCCAGTAAGACAAAGTATTTACTATCTGGCCCTTTACAGAGAAAGCTTGCTAACTCCATGGGACTAAATTTTTGCATTTAATACTTTGAAGCCAGTAAGCACACGCTTCACCATCAGCAACAGAGACTCCAGAAATCCTCTTCAGTAAGCCTACCCTTTATTTAACACACACCCTAATCTTTTAATCCTTTCTTTCTGGAAAATGGGTTGGGAAAAAACAACACATTGCCCATTATCTTGGATAAAATAAGACTATTGAACAACCCCAACTCAGCACCTCTTGCTTCAAGCCAGGAGGGCAGCAAATTTGTTCAACCAGCTCCATGGACATAAGGATTCTAAGTGATGGGAGGAGGGAGAAAAGAAAAGGAGAATGGAAACACAGGAAGAGAATCTTACTCAGTTTTGAACCTTGCAGTACAGTATTGTGTCTCTAAAACACCTTGTCACAAGGCCCTGGCATCCTCTTATTAGTCCAAGATCTTTAGAAGCTGCCAGTTCTCTTGGGATTTCTCCCACATACCCAGTTGGCGCTCAGAGAATTTAATGGGAGAAGATAAGATAAGACAAGTTAATTCCGTTATAAACAAATCGCTAATTTGCCTGAGACTGGTCCTCATGCGATCAGAAAACTCATCTACATTGCTATTAATAAAAATAATGGCAAAAATAATAATATTAATGATAACGAACTTTTACTGAGCCTTTTTTATGGGCCAGGCATTGTTTAAAACACTTTATATGAATTATCTCATTTAATCATCATAATAATCCTATGAAACAAAAAGTATTTTTATCCCCATGTGACTGATAAAATAACTGAAGTGCGCAGAGATTGAGTTGCCCAAGGTTACAGGACTGGAGAATGGCAGAACCAGGGCTCAAGACCAAGGATGTAAGATTCCAAAGCCCAACCTTTGAATGGTGGGCCATTTGGCCTTGGTGGTTGGAAAAACAAAATCACGGTGCGCTCACAATTTTATTAACCTGAAAAAGGTATTCTGTTTTCTTTTCTTCTTCATATCAAGCATGTCTTTTATTCTGATGCTTTGACATCCTGGGATCTTGCTGACACTGAAAGGGACTGCCCCTTCCAGCGTTAGCTAATTTCTAGAGACAGCAAACCGCTCCCATGGGAGCACACCTTTCATATGCAGATCAATTCAGAGCCCAAACCCCAACCACCTCCCTTACTGGGCTCCCACACTCGGACCACTATCCACTAACCCTAATCACTCCAGGGCCAGGTACCAGACAACCAGGAACAGTTCCCATGCCCCAGAGCCTGCTGAAATTTATCAAACTAGCCAATCCTAAGCTTACTTACCCTGCCTTCTTTGTTCTTTGCCATGGAAACCACAATGAAAGCTCTTGCCTACATTTCCCCGTATTCCTTCTGCCTCATAACCAGCCCCAGTGCTTCCGCCTGTGGCCCTGTGTGGAGTGATGTGACCCTTCTTTTGGGAATGGTGAGTAGTAAGCTATCTTTTCAGTGAGAACTGTCTGCTCATCTGTTGACCTCACCATACCCAAATAGTAATAAAACTTACATTTAAAACCCTCAGAGCCTCCTCTACCTCCCCCCACTCCCCATCACTAAGTTTGGAATACTCAGGCCCCAACCTACCAAACAGTGCCTCACAGATGACTTCTACCAACAAAAGTGCTCAGAAATGAAACAAAAAAAAACTAAACCCAAGTCCAAACCAAAAAACAAAAACACACCAGAAAATTGTAAAACAAGAATTTCATAAACCTTTCATAGCATTCTGGTATTGAAATGCTGCTCTCCTGAAGTTTGTCACACCTCCCAACTTTCCTGGGAAGCAAAAACAAAGGGCAAGGAACTCCCTCACCTGCATCCTGAACAGAGTTTCTCTTCCTGGGATTAGGGTATCAAACTTAAAATCATCCAAGAGCAAACAGGAGAGCTAAAACAGCCACACTCCTCACCCCAACTGCTGGATCCTGTGTTCACCATGGGAAAAAAGCAAGACTGTGGTGGGAAACTCAGCCAATGTCTCCTCCTCCTGGGTTGGCTGGAGTGCACAGTCTGGTCCTGAGCCTTCTGAAGGTCACAAGGCAAACTCCAGGTTCACCATCAGTGTTTATTTGCCAACATACACCCTTATTATGAGCAAAGGATTTACTATCCACCCCAGAAGGGCACTGATTCAAAGAAAGCCTGAATCGCTGCCAGCCAGTGAGCCTTTGGTAGGTTTTTTGCTGAAAAGCATGAAAACCCGGTTGTGCTGTGCATCTGGGCTGGAACAAAGAGGATGCTGGGAAAGTCCGATTGTGCTGGCCACAGCTTGTCAAACCCATTCATCTGGTGAGAGGAGTTATGGCCAGTGACCCTCTGGACTTGTGTGGCCAAAGCAAATTCATTCATGCTCCCTTTTCAGGCTGAGTAAACAGAACCAGCAAGGCTGATTTGTGTACATAAACGGCACCAGGTTAACCAATAGCTGGATAAGCATGAGCTTTGGCCACAGCAAAGCAGAAGCCCCAAAATAAATAGCATTGTAAGGAAAGAAAAATCAAAGTTTTGTTAGATTTCCTTACATTTATTTTTAAAGATAATTTTGTATTTATTTTGAATTACATATGGGGATGTGGGGAGGGAAAATATCATTTTTTTAAGTGCTTTGGTCTTTAATTCAAAATTGACCCAAAGCCAGGATCAAGGCACAACTTTTAGCTCTTCTGCTTCTTAAGACCACTAGGTTCTTGGGGTAAACTGGCAATACCAAGACAGTCCTCCAAGATGTGGAATAAGGGTCTTTTTGAGGTATAAACTGCAAACAAGGGAGCTCTCTGAGATAGGCTCTGTCTGTGGGATTGACACGAGAGGTTCACAGTGGCAGTCAGCTATCAGGGCACACACTTTCCCACAAGTCCTAGAACATCCACAGTGTGGCTGGACACAGTGGCTCTGCCCCCAGCCAGCACACACTCAATACCTTGAAGGGAGTTTAGATCCCAGCAGAGGCCGAGGGGAAGGCCCATTGTCACCAAAACCCTAAACAGCCCTGGACTGTGAGAGTCACTAGCCCCTTAAAAACTCCTGCCAAATCCCCAGCCCAGGGGAGTTCATCACACACCATCAGATGACCACACCAGGAAATGTTCTCAGTTCTAGGGAAAACAATCCATCGAAACAGCAGAGCCTGAGTCCAGATTTCAGTATCTAAGTGAGCAAAAGAAGAACTGTTTGCCCTGTCTTTATTTTTTAAGGAGGCAATTCAACTAAATGAGTAGAAATAAAGAAAACTCATACATATTTGCTTCTTAAGTTCGGCTCCAAGAGACTCATTTGTGAAAACACAGCTGCTCTAAATTCCTCTCTAGACCACTAGAGGGAAATCTAACCCACCTGACCAGGACTTACTTCTTTTCTTCTTCTTTTTTAAAAATAATAACCACAGAACTAAATTTTTAAGGCTCAAGAATACGTTGAAACGTTATCTTTCTCTGTCCTTGCCACCAGTGCCCATATTTTAAAGTGATTTGAATCTATGTGGTCATGGAGACTTCTAGAAAAGCCCAAACCAGCCATCCTAATTGAGCAGGAGCCCTCACAGTTGGGAAATTGTTCCAACAGTCATCCTGAATCCCTTCCAGTTCAGCTTGAATTTATTTCCTCAAATTACATATTCATCAGTTATGGAGAACAGCTGGTCATCTTTCTCTGCATCATATTATTCTTTAAATTCCTGAAGACCTCCAGGTCACGCCTCTCTTTCAAGCAAAATGAGCCAGCTCTTTAACTTGGCCATGGAGTTTGCATCCCAACCCTTGAACCACGTGTTTCTTCTCTAAACTCACCCTACATCACTCCACCCTCCCCTACATTTCCATGTTACAGCACTACAGACTAAACTCGGAGGAGCAAAATAAAATGAAGTATTTCCTCATGTTTTCCCTTGCACGTATGGCTATTAATACAACCCTGTGCTGGTTTTCTTTTTAAATAATAACATAATGTTTTTGATATATATTTATCTAGTATGATTCCAAAACCATGTGTATGTGTATGTACATGTATCATACAAACACATACATACATAAACACACATATGTATACATACAGATACATATTTTTTATCTTGTTATGGAAATCAAATGCTTAAGTTAGTATCACTTCTGAATTCCATTTTTTCCACATAACATAAATATTATTTCGATTTCTAACTTTATTCTCCAAGTTTTTAAACACTCACTTCAGATCCCCAATTAGGTATACATAACTGGTATGTATTTAGAACATAATTCTTTCAAAAACCTATTCATGGCTAGTTCAAATTAAGGGAGAGAAACTGATTGTTTTCTAAGCATTCACATTTATCAACATTTGTAAGTATAGGATAATAAAAAATATACTTGGTCTTTGTCCCCTGCACAGAACTTCCAAAATCCCTTGAATTTCCTGAATGATGAGTGTCAATCAAAATAAGCCCTTTCAACCATGCCTGAGTTGATGCCAAGGAGGTGACTCTTGGTGGGCCCCTAGACAGCTCCAGGACGAGGGCTGTAGCCCAAGGAACCAACCAGGCGATGAGAGGATTGGAAGTCGGTGCCCAAACCCCACTTCACAGGCAGTGGGAGAGGCTGGAGTTTGAGTCCAGTCAACAATGCCCAGTGATTTAATCAAACTGCCTATGTAATGAAACTTACAAATACTTCTAAACAACAGGATTCAAAGAGTTTCTGAGTCTGTGAAGACCTCAGGATGCTTCGAGAGCACCATGCCGGGAGACGGCAGGGAACTCGGACCACCCTTCCCCTCATACCTTGCCCTATGTGTCTCCTCCATTTGGATGTTCTGAGTTGTATCCTTTATAATAAACCACTAATAGTAAGTAAAGTGCTTTTCTGGGTTCTTTGAGTCATTCTAGCAAATTATCAAGCCTAAGGGGGAATGATGGAGACCCTTGAATTTGTACTCAAATGGGCAGAAATGTGGGGAGCCTAGTGTCCGAAGTGGTGGCAGTCTTTTGGGACTGAACCCATTACCTGTGGGTCTGGGCTAACTCAGGGTAGTTAGTGTCAGAACTGAACTGAATTGTTGGACACCTAGTTGGTGTTTAAGAATCAGAGAATTGGTGTGAGAAAAAAGTCTGTCGATGGATAACACTGAACTGAGGCTCCAGGTGCAGCCTTGGCTTCAGAAGTACAGTTTAGAAGAAATTCTCTCTCCTCCGGACCTCAAGTGTTACCATGGACAATATGGGTTTTGTAAAGACCTAGTCTGAGTCTCCAATCCAGAAATTACCTGATCCTTGAGCCTGAATGTTCCCTGACTCACTTTACTTACCTGCAAAAGCAGGATGATTACTCTGGGGACCCTTGGAACAATTTGTAAAATAAAGGATATATTGAAAATATGTAGAATGATGCCTGGCACACTGTAGGGATGTTAAAAATGACAACTGGCTTATTCAAACCCTCAATCATGGAAGAAAACCTGATGGTGGCACCAAGGTTCATACTAAATAGTTCCTTGTGTGATATAATCAGTCTGAAATATTCCAAAGTAATTAACACTGAATATAGATCTTCCTCAGCTCAAGATGGGTAACCTCCTAATAACCTCATCTTAAGCTGAAAATACCGTAAGTCAAAAATGCATTTAATACAGCTAATACTGAACATCATAGCTTAGCCTAGCCTGCCTTAAACGTGCTCAGAACACCTAACATTAGTCTACACTTGGGCAAATTCATCTAACACAAAGCCTATTTTATAATAAAAGTGTTCAATAGCTCATGTAATTTACTGGAAACTGTACTGAAAGGGAAAAAGAATGGTTGTACGGGTACGGAATGGTTGTAAGTGTATCGGTTGTTTACCTTTGTGATTGTGTGGCGGTGGCTCACTGCCACTGCCCAGCATCCTGGAGAGTATATGGTACCACATGTCACTAGCCAGGGAAAAGATCAGAATTCACTTGTGGTTACCAGGGGGGAAAGTGGGTGGGAAGGGATAAACTGGGGAGTTCGAGATTTGCAGATACTAACTACTATATATGAAATAGATAAACAACAAGTATAGCACAGGGAACTACATTCAATATTTTGTATTAACCTGTAATGAAAAAGAATATGAAAAGGAATGTACGCATGTATGTGTATGACTGAAACATTGTGCTATACACCAGAAATTTATGCAACATTGTAAACTGACTATACTTCAATAAAAAAAATCAAAATTTGAAGTATGGTTTCTACTGAATGCTACTGCTTTTGCAATATCAAAAAATAGAAAAACCGTAAGTTGAACCATCATAAGTTGTGAACTGCCCATATTTCATTCAATTGGCAAAACTGTATTGGACATTTGCTGCCTGCCAGGTAGTATTCTGTGCATTAGGGAGAGAATGAAAAAAAAATTAAGCCTTCGCCTCCTGGTGCTTTTATTCTACTAGGTGGAGACAGACAGTAAAACAAATAAACAAGTAAATATATATGTGAGATGAGACTATGTGCTGCTAAGAAAAGTAAATCAGGGCAAGGGAGCTAAGCAGTACTCAGGTGTGAGGCCTATTTTATGTATGGTGGCCAGGGGAGCCCTCACTGAGAAGTGAGAGGCCAAGCCATGCAGATATTGGAGAGAAAAGCATTCCAGGAAGAGGGAACAGCCACTGTAAGTGTCACTGTGTTCTGGGCATGTTCACAGAACAATGGCTGGAGTGGAGAGGGAAATGGATGAGCGGTGAGAGATGAGCTCAGAGGGAGAAGGGGGCCACTTCCAGTAGAATCTAAGACCACAGGAAGGGTTTTGGCTCCTCTCTGAGTGAGATGGGGAGCCACTGGAGGATTTCAGAGGAGTGATCTAACACATTTCTTGAAAAAATTCTTTTGGTTGCTGTGCTGAGACTAGGGTGTGGGCAGGAAGTGGAAGGGAAGAGACCCGATAGGGAATATGGCAATAATCTAGAGAGAATGGCAGCTTGACCCTGGGTAGAAATGGTAGAGGTGGTCAGATGGGATCGGACTCTGGCTGTGTTTTGAAGGTCGTGTTGATAGGATTTGCTATTGGATGTGGGGTAGGAGAGAAAGAAAAAAAAGAGTCAAGGATAAATCCTAGATTTCTGGCTGAACCTACTGGAAGGATGGAACTGCCACATACTGAAAGAAGTAGAATTTGGGGGGGGTGAGGGAGAAAGGTGCTGGCTCGAGCTCAGTTTTGCACATGTCAGGTTGGAGATGCCTAGAAGACATTCAAGTGGAGCCCAGTGGGAACTGGGAAGTCTAGAGGGCAGCGGCCCACACAGGCACAGGCACTGAAAGCAGGTGCTGCCTCTTCTACTGTTTTAGATTTCAAGATCAATCAACTACACTTTAACTTAAAAAATAAAGTGATTCTGAAAGTTAAAAAAAAAATTTTAATAAAAATTAAATTTCCTCCCTAAAAGTTTTTTTTCAATGTCCTGTTTTTAGGGATTCCCAGTTCATCTAAGTCTTTGCTGTTCAAAGTGTGGCTCCTGGATCAGCAGCACAATATGCCCAGGGACTTGTTAGAAATACAGATCTGACTCAGATCTGAGTCAGAGTCTGCAGTTTAAAAAGATCCTCAGGTGATTCATACACACACGAAAATCTGAGATGCATTCAGCTAATCAGAAGTCTCCTGGGTGATTTTTAAAACTACAGGCCCATCCCAGGATAATTATAGTCAATCTCTGGGAGTGGGCTCAGGCACTGTGTCCTCACCAAGGGCCCCAAGTGGTTCCGATGTGCAGTCTGGACGAGAACCACTGATTTAACTCTTCCCTTACTGGCCTGCTCTCTCTGTTTACACTACTAGGTTTATATTGCTGATGTTCTTAGAAACTCCTCTCCAAAGAGATGGGCAGATCGAAGACAGCACAAAAGTGTGTAGCTGGAGTAACCATCTGGGATAGACTCAATTATTATTAGTGCCCCCTTCCACTCAGAAGTATCATGGTTTAGATGATAAATTATATGTCCTCCCAACATAACACAAAATGGCTCTGTGCTTTATATTTCTGGATTATAAAGTCATAATAAGAACAGGTAGAGCAAAACATTACATGGCCTTCCTTTTGACAGATGAATCCAAGGCAGAGAGACTTCAGGTGCTTAGATATTAGTTTTTAAAGTATTGTATGTACAGCTTATCAGAAATACATACTTAAATTCCCTTGATTTCCGAGGAGGGCTGGAGAAAACCTGGCTCCTTCCAGGGCTTAGGTGGGGTGGGGTACTGTTCTAGTCTGCAGCTAAAGTACCAAAGCCAACTGCTGATTAGCAGAGAGCTGATTATCAGTCTGTGATTCTCCTGGCCCTTAGCAAAACTTCTCCTTCCTTTTCCTTTGGGCTCTTTTGTTATTCATTAGCTACTCCACCCTCAAGTTCAAAGGGGCAAGGAAAGAAGGGGAATAAAAAGTTAACCTAGCAGCCCTGCTAATAAACTCTATGGGAAGGAAAAAGAAAACAATTGGACTGTTCCTGGTTACCTGTGAGTTGAAATTCTTTTGGCTCATCCCTTTTCCCAAATTATTACCAGCTGGTTTGAGGGCTCGTTGAAGGCCTACTGATTGCCAGTAAAATTAAAGTAATCTTGTATTTTTAAAGCTATGTAATCTTCCAGAAATAGGCCTTGGAAGCTTTCCTTCCTGATTTACCAAGGGCACAGGGTGAGGGCGAGGCTAACCACCTCCTTATCTCGTCAGAGCCCTCCCCTTCCCTTTCCTCCCCTCCCCACCAATTCACAGGTACATATGAATAGAACTTTTAAAAAATACTTTTTTGATGTAGATAAGAAATTATTTTACATCTGCTTAAAACAAATAGCATGATCACTGTTAGGCAAAAGGACCCAAGTGGAAAATCTACACGCAGGAGTAGAGCCTCCTGCGTATAGACTGCATCACAAGGCTTCCTAGTTGCCTCACCAGGATAGTTATGAAGGCTTCCGCAAGGCAGCCACAGTGTTAGTGTTTAAAACATGTTATGTTCACATGTGTTTAAAATGTCTGGGAAAGAAACTATCTATGGGCAAAGGCAAAGAGCCAGATGCCGACGAGATAGTGGAAGGGAACTCTTATTAAACAGCAATCATAAGGGAGTCTTCTTGTTAAATAACTTGAGTGTGGATGGGTATTGAGTTGGGGGTGTGAAAAAAAAACAAAAAATACCTGTTGACTTGGAATAAGATTATCAATGGAATCTCGAAAGATTAAAGAGATACTTTACTGGGTTTCTGAGTGCAAGAGATAGTGTAAGGGTCGGGGAGGGTGGGGGTCTGTTCTCTGCTTCCTGGACTGTAAATCGGAATAAGCTAAAAAGGGTGGGAAAGGTCTCTGCAGCTGAGAAAGCGTCACAAGCTGGTGTTGCCCTGCCAGGCCCTGGACCAGTAATAACGTTAGCAGCTTGAGGAGCAGGCCTTGTTTTTTTTAATCTCTGTTAACTGTGAACCAAAGGCTTTTCCTTCTAGAGCTCTTGGAAGGCAGAAGCAGGTGGTCCTGGAAAGCTGTGCTGGAAGGAGGCCCCCAGTGGTTCAGACTGCATGCCTAGGTACAGCTCAGCAGTAACTGAGACCGTGGGCCTGCTCAGAGATGCTGCTTCCTTCTCCTCAGGGGTTTAGATGCCTTTTAAAATCTTACTTTAACTTGTATCTGGACTGAAATGTATTACACAATAAATTTAGCTTTAAGTTGGTGAGTCAATGATGTCTGGTAGTTGAATAAGGAGTTCTATTTTAATCTAAAATTTTTAGCTAGATCATAAACTAAATATTCCGGGGCCACCTAGCTAGGTCTGGGAAAACCCTCCCTTATGATTAGGAAGGGAGGGAATATCAGTGATTAGAAGAGCTTTATCAATGAAGGGATTTCCCAACCATTCAAAATGGTAAAATTTCTAGACCAACAGGATGGGAAATCCACACGGTGACTATAACAAGCATTACTTTTGTTTTTACCCACAGATCGAAGTATGTACTTATCACACAACCCTCTAGCAGCATACTTGTGGTGGTTTTCAGCTTCAAAGGAAGTCTTTTTTAAAAAGTGGCACCACTTGCCTTTTGGGGACCACCTCAGAGAGAGACTCTTATGTACCTAGGATTCTTTTTACACATGTTTGATGGCCTGGGCATCATACTTCTGCAGTCAGTACATAGGTAAATAAAAATAAGCAAATATCACAGCCACTTACCCCATGCAAATAGGGAAAAGAATGCTGAGAAAAAAATAGCCTCAAGTCAGAATGAGTCAGAGCTGGTGAGGCCAGGAATGTCATTCCTCACCCTGTACGTAGCTCTGGACTTTCAGGCCCTTGCTTTAATCTGGCTTCCCAACATGAGATGTCAGAAGAGTTTCATATGGAAAGAGGGGGTTAGCCTCCAATTCTTGCATAATTTGGTACTATCTTGGGTGAAATGTACTCACTAACAAATTATGTTGGCAGAGTTTGGCACATCCCTGCAGGGAATGCCTGTGATCCTGAGAAGGAAAGGCCAAGGACTCGATGCTGGCCTCATGCTCTGCCCCTTCACACTCTCGGTGACCCTGACCACAGCCCCCGGCCTTGCAGGTCTCTACTTCCCCATCTGGGATAATTTTACTCCAGACATCTGGTGACAGGGTCAGGGGTAAGGATCTATGGTACCATTTTATCAAGTATTTTGAGACTCTTCAAAGAAAGAAACCATTAAAAAAAAAAATCAAAACCTAAAAATACTGAACTACTGACAAAGAAAGATAACCCTCCCTGGTGCCTTACGCCATCCATGCCACAACTTTGGCAAATTATAACCGAAAATTCTGGGTGATTCTAAACTGAGAAGCAGTGTTTTTCTTTTCTTTTATTTCTCCACAATAGAAGCATTGTATGTGGAACCAATGTTTTCATCTCGAGGAACTGTCTCATCAAGACTGCCTTAAAACCCAGGTTGAACTAGAGACCAGCGGGGGCAGAGGCAGCCAGCAGTGTAGCTGGAAGTGCCCGACACGATAGCGGGTGCTTTCTGGTGTTAATTAATGTTGCCTGGAGCTTTAGCAGATATGAGAGTGGGGATATGGTTGTGCTCTTGCTTTTTTAAGTGAGTTTTTAATTAGCTCTGCATTGACAACCTGGGGGAGCTGTGCCAAACATAGGCTAGCCTGGCTTTGTCAGTGCCCTCCCTTAACTTTAACTTCAGACCAGCCATGGCCCCTCCCTGCTCTGCAGCAACTCGGAGAAGAAACCCAGGGTAGTATCTGTACTGGCACTTCAAGGTCATGGTCCAACCCAGAGTTTTCCAAACACTTGCAAATTCATCATTTATATGAGTACAGTTGAGGCTCTGAAGAGTTTGGCCAGCTTGCCACTAACACAAAATGTCCTTCACTTACCTATACAAGGTGCCTCTCTCGAGGTCACCACAATCAGCAAACTGCAGGACAGTCACGAGAAGCAAGCGGTTTGGGAAATGCTGATCTAAACTCATCACAGATGCCAGAGAGCAATTTTTCTGTTTCAAACACTGCAGTGAATGAGTGAAATTTGTCTGGAGTCACTCTAAGCTTGTCCTTCAGCTGGAGCTATCAGTGCTCCTTTCTAGAAAGTAAAATCACCCCGACCAAAGGCCCTCAGCAGCTCCCTACATTTGCCAGGAGAGGTAAGATGACACAGTGCGGAGAGCGCAGCTCTGCCGTGGTACCTGGGGCTCCCGGTCGTGGCCGCTGGGGTCCCTCTCGTAGCTTTCTGCATACAGTCTGATGGTGGCCCGCACGCCGCTGGAGGAACTAAGCCGGAAGATGAGCCGCGATGCGTCGGAGAAAATGATCCTCAGGCCCTGAGAGCAAGAACATCCAGGATGGATCAGGGAACAAATGAATGCACAGGCAAAAATAATGAATACTGGCTTTGGAGATCAGACATATTCCTAGGACCCAAAGATGCTTGGCATCATGACAACTTATAATTGGCTCTCCCCCTACACCAAGCAGGACAGCGAGGCGAACCTAGAAGCTAAAGCTGCTTCAGGTTAAGTATTTGTCTCCATTCTATTTCTGCTGCCTTGTGGTTAATGTGGGGGAGGGTTAGGAGCAAAACTATGAACAGATGCTCAAGTTCCCTTGGTCTGGTGATGTGGGAATCAGGAAAGGTGGAGGTAACAGGGATGGGATGTTATTTAATAAATGTCCCTGGAGTCAAAGTTTGTCCCTTAGGAACCTGCTGGATGTAACTGGGTAAGCAATTTATCTCTTACAGTAAGACAAATTACCTGGGTTAAAGCTACCCCCATGTGATGTTAGACTTTGCTTTAAGTTCATCTCCTCTTTGTTTCTGTCCTTATTCCCAAGTTCTTCTGGTAAGCAGTGGAATCCTTCAATAAAATGCTCAGGGCTGGAGCTTCCACTGGGTTCTCAGGGTTTCTGTACACGTCCCCATCCTCTTGGTTGTCTCCTTCCTTCTCACTCGTAAGACCTGGCCACAGGGTTGGGTGGAGCCAGAGCTGCAGTAGCACCTCCCATGGCCACCCAGGATTTGATTTTGGCTCAGAACATCCCCATTCTCTATGCATGTTTTCTCATTAGTGGCCTTGATATTTTTTAAAATATGACCAGAAGATCATAACTTCTGTTATGACTTCTGTTGAAGGAAATTTGTTTTCTTAAAACAACTGATAAAGTCATTGTCATACGTGAGCCTATTGGCAGGGGCCAGAGGAGAGAAAGCAAGGAATAACATAAGATGTTTGGTCACTTGCTATTTCTGAAGAAGTCAAAATCACAGGCAACTTTGGTATCAGACATTTTCCCAAAGAAATTTATCCTTGAAATTTCTCGGGTCTCAACTACTGCTTGTTAAGAACAAGCCATAATTTGAAATATTCATACATGTCATATAAATCTGACTGCCAGTCCCTTACCCCAACCCCCATCTGGAAATAGCGGCTGGGGAACACTGTGATTCCACCTGAGTGGTTTTCTGCTTTTTAAGTTCTGTAGGCATATTTTGTTCCAATCCCAAAACAAAAAGCTTAGTCTCTTTTGGAGTAGTCCAGTGTCTGCCACAATTTGTGTCATAAAAAGGAGCCATGTCCCTTTCCTGGAAGCCCATCACTCTGTGACACTAGCCTTGTAGACAGGATGATATCGTCCAGGATTCATTCACTGGGCACACATTTTAGAGTGACCCTTATGTATCTGATACTGGGCTAAGCCCTGGATATACGAAGGTAAAGAGTATTTGTGCTCCATAAGCCTGGACTGTTCTATTATAATGAATAAAACTATTCTCTTAACTACCTTATGCTGCTGAAGTGAATAGTTAGGACATTCCAAATGGAGCAAACAAACCTATTTCCTACTATCCAGAGAGTATGGTACACCAAATTCTGTTCAGACTGACAATGAAGCCCCAAAGGTTGATTCCACCACTGTATTCACAGCCGTGTTTTTACCAACTCTACGGCTGAAACCCTAAACCACCTATTATTGCAGATACTAAATCACTTGATGCCACCTTTTCTGACGACCTCCCAGATTTAATCTTTGAGATAGCTAGCTTCATTACACAATTAACTTCCCAGATTAGTTTATGACCGGTGGAGGGTATTTAAGAATTCAGGCCATGATAAACCATCAATATATATTACCTGCTCATAGCTAAGCCCTTTTTACAGTGAAATCATGTTATATTTTTTCCTGAGGGCAGCCACATCTTTGGCTGTACTCATGGAAGGTTGGTTAGAATCTACATCGGGTAGCCTAGAATAGATTTTGCACTTGAAAAGATGATAAAGGAGTGAATAGCACACATCAGCCTGATGGAAATAATCCAATGTCTTCTCTCTCTCCTAAGGAACCATGAGATCTTAATAGAGAATCCATATTGCTTTGTGAGACCTCCAGGTGAGGAACATAACAATTCTCCTTCTCCACATGGAACAAAAATGCTTAGGCCCAGCCCAGTTCTGGCTGCAACAACCCTAAGTTCCCTGTCTGTTGAGTGTCACTTGGATGTATGAATAGTTTTACTGGATTGCTTTGGGGTCTGCCTGTTCCTCCAATGAACTTAATGAGTTTGCAACCTGAACACAATCCATGTTCTCTCCAGCATGTATCATCACCTACTATCAACTAAATTATGAGGCCAAAGTCACCACTGACCAAGACTTGCCAAGTTTCTAAACATTCCATAATTCCAACAAAAGAATACTGATGATATACTTTGCTTTTTAAAATTCTTTTAGGTTAAACTAGGGGTTGGTAAAACAGTATGTCAGCCAAATTTGACCAGCCACCTGTTTTTATAAATCGAGTTTTATTGGAATACAGCCACACCCATTCACTCATGTGTTGTCTGTGCTCATGTGCTGACTGCAAAGCTCAACTATTATGACAGAGACTGGCCCACAAGGGTTAAAGTAATGACTACCTGGCCCTTTACAGACAATGGTGACCCCTGATATAAACCATTCCATTATCCACAACATGGAATATGTACCTGTCAACTCTACCCCAGAATATCAAAAATATAACCATAAGCCCTATTGAAATCCCAGTAGAGGGAAATTATGAAGACTATTATAAGGGTGTCCCCCAGGTATTCCAGCTTTCAGCCATAGGTTTATCTGGACATATATTTGGCCTGAATCAACTTACTTCTGGTCACCTACTCAAGACAGAAATGGATTTATTAAATTTCATTTTAGTTTTATATCCTCACTTTCACTGCAGGGTCTGTAGGGCACTGGTGGTTATGAAATCCATTTTTGCAGTCACTACAGGAATATTGTTGGAGACTATGGAGCTCCGCATGAGACATTTCCTCAAGAGCCAAGATTAGGAAAGCCTTTCCTTCCCTGAGGAACCGGTATTTTTTTGTCTTTCTGACAATTAGAACTTTATAACTAACCATAGTTTCCATCTCAATATGGCTGCCAGGACACTTAATGCCAAATTTGAGTTCAGCCCAAGTGGATCGTTATGACTTGCATAATTATGAATTTTTCTTCTTCTGTTATTGACTCTCCACTCTTATTTATATTTTCCCTAGTCTTGATTTCTGTTTCTTATTTATATTCTAACAACTTCATTATGTGTGTTTGCTGCCACAAATCCTCCTGAAGAAATAAGGCCCAGTGCAAATGAATAAAGTAAGTTTTCTCAACGATCTTAACCCTAAAGTGTTGGAATCGCTGAATTATGTCTTTGGGTCCCTCCTTAGCTGATAAGCTCTGGGAGGATAAAACTCTTGATGTTCCCTTTTCACTATTTATCAACTGACACAGCCCAGGATGATGCCTGTACACAGTAGGCCCTCTGCAGATACTTGCTGAATGAATGTCACTACATGTTCAACAGCTAGTGTGAGCACCACTGGAAGGCCTCCTTCCACATTTAACAAGGCCAAATGGAAACACATTCATTCTCCCCTGGTGAACTGGCACTCCCACATTCACCTTAAAGAGTAATTGTAAAAGATAGTGTGTCTCTTCATCCTTCATCTTTAAGGCAATTGTCAGTTTTAGCTAAAAACAATGGAGTTGAATCATGGTAGGTTCCGGACAAATCATTAGCTAGCCCATTAACTGCAAACTTTACTGCACATCGAAATCAGCCAGGGTGTCTTTAAAAAAATAGTGGTACTTGGTTCTCACCACAGACATTGTGATTGGGTTTGCATGGGGTGTGACTTGGTAATTGGGATTATAAAAGTTCTCCAGATGATTCTAATGGGCAGCCGTATGTGGACATCACTGTAGTAGCTTTTTACTCTGAGTCACCTGCCTCATGTATCAAGTGACTCACTATACTACTCAGTCTTACGCAAGATCCCCTTAAGATCTGTGGTTTCTTGTATACACCACCATCAGACTGGGCTCTTGTGAGGCCATAACACAGGGGCCTAATAAAACATCATGTTGCTGCTGAGTCCTGAAAACTGCCCCCTGGTGTCTTGTCAGCAGCAGGACCACTAGAAGTATCTCCTCTTGAGCATCTGAAAATAATTGTTTCTAGTACACTCTCCTGAGGAATTCCTGAAGCAACAGTGAAGGGATCTCTGATACCACCACAGCCACAGCAGTGACGGAGCTGGAGTTTCCCGGATGACACAACAGTCACAGCTCAAAGAAGGGACACAGATGCCCTCGTCCATTCGAAGACACGGTGAACTACGGGGTGGAGTCTCCTCAGAGCGCTGCACTAGCCAGCCTAGCATTTCTCTTCCCTTTGAGTGTCATAGTTGCATGCGTCAGTGGCCCGGGGGGGGGGGGTGGTTCTGCCCTTCTTAGCTTTGTCCCAATGAAAAAGGATTATTAAAGAACCACTCCACACAACAGTCCTCCCATCTGCTTCCAGCTATCTCTGTAGCATTTCTTTTTCTCCCTAGATTTTTCCCCGCTTTGGTTTGCTGTTCGTGGAGAGTCAGAGTTTGGAAATGATACAGGAATAACAACTAGAGAAGCAGGCTAGAATTCCGCCTTGGCTGGTTAGCCGGTGGTCGTGAGTCACTTAATCTCTCTAAGCCTTTGTTTCCTAAAAAGTGGATGAAAAATAATACAGCCTGGCTTATGGGGTTGGTGCAAGCAACAGATCAGAAAATGTATGTGGAAAGTCCTTTGAAAATGATAAATCACATATAAAGAGTTATTATTCTTATGTTAAAGCTTCTGCTGAAAATGGTATTATGCTCTAACTTGTCCAAATTTCCAGATTTTGCAAAAGATTGCCACATAAAGCCTAAATGGCGATGGTTTGAGGTGCCATGCTACATACTTATTTTTAAATTAGGCAGAATTAAGATTAGTTTTATTTTTAAAACTTTGCCACATCCTCTGAAATCACTGCTAAACACACGGATCTGTTACCATTTATTTTTTCCACACCTCACACTGAACGAGCTTCTCTGGCAATAAAATACTCCTTCCTGATTGGTCGATTTAGACTCCTAAGATCCTGAAAGAAGGACCTTAGGGTCATGCAGGCCATCTCCTTCTTTTACCGAAAAGAAAGAGGAAGTCAAAAAGTTTGCTCAAGGTAACACATCCAGTAAATTGAGGAACCAAGGTTTCAGCCTAGGTCTTCTGACTCCAGGCTTATAATTTCAGGTTGAGCCATATGAAACCACTGACAACCATACATTGCTTCTCATGTGAAATCTATGAACAATATCTCATATGTTTTGTACGGTCTCCCAAACTGGCACAGAGCCTTACGTAGAGTAGGTATCTGATAAATATTTGATAAATGAATGTTGGGTTCTTTTTTTTTTTTAAGCTCTTGTGTAAATCAATGCAGGGAAATCTGCAAGTTGCTAAGTACATGCAGAGCTGCCAGATGTTAGTCTGGAGACGATAGGACATGTTGCAGCCAGGTGGGGCAGGAAGAACTGTACATTACCAACAGTTATTTGGCAGCATCTGACCTAGTCAAAGACTGGCTTAGGATGGATTCCAGGGGAAAACAGCACATGGCCCTGAAATCTAGTACAATGTCGCATATACAGTCATTTGGCCACCCCAGGCATGTGAACCTGGAGATAGGACAGGCTTGGAAGAGAGAGACTCTGTGAGATGAACTCAGATGTTATCTCCCTTGGGAAATCCTTAGGATTTATCTGGAAAGCTTCAAGGTGAAAATATTGCTGTGTAACATCTGAACCATATTTTGTAGAAGAAAGTATGCAGCTTATAATGCAGAAGGTTTGGATTGGACAGACATATCTCTCCATGAAAAAAATTACCTAGATATTACCCCCATTCTACTTTAAGCCACAGAATTAGCTGCGAGCATGAGTTCAAAAGTGGCTGCGCAGGGCAACAGCTAGTCCATATCATGCCTTTATTTAAATTACAAACAGTGCCCCCTCTGGAAAGACAAATTACAGAAAAGCATCCTTCCTCTTGGCTGGTCTGGACTTCAGCTTCTCCTCTCCCGTTAGGCCTGTGCCTTTTGCAGTGCACTGACTACACAGCCATACCCAGCTGCCCTAACCCTAGGAACAATTCTCATTTAGCCTTTTTTACCACCAGCCAGCACTCTTGGGGGCCAATTGTAAATAATTATCTGGGAAAAATGAAGGTCAAATGGCTTCTTAAGTTCACTTTTAAAACACCCATCCAGCAAAAACCATTAGGTGATGAGAGGGCTACCTGGGGACTGAAGACTTAAAAGCTAGTCCTCATCCAGATTCCAACCATCAAGCTTGGAACAACGGAACTAGTCGCACATGTTCCATTTTCCTGTGTCTTTGGCCAAAATGGCTGCTGATGCCTGTTCACTCAACACCAGGCCCAGTTCTGGGTTATTCTGGTTTCAGACATACTTTACCCAGACAGGGGGTAGTTTCCTCCCTCAGTTCCTGTGATAGTTTGCAGCTTTTTCCTTTAATATTTATGTTTCCTGGTGACGGCCACCCCCTTGACTACATACAGACATTAGTATTTCAGTAGGAAGTAACTGGGATGCTATTCCAGAATGCTTAGACTCTTAAAGCACATCTTAACAAGACTCTACTATCATGATTTTAGAAGAGTCCTAAAGCAATCAACTTATGTCAGCAGAAGGTAATTTATTATAACAAAACTCTTAACCAGTCAGAAGCAGGGGAGTAAGAACTTCTCAACTAACCAAAAACTATCTCCCTGTGTCTGTTTTCAAATCAGCCATCAGGTCGTTATAAAGCACTGAATCTACGTTTGGTCCTTGGAAGACAAATAGGCAAAATCATAGAAAAAGTATCCAATATTAAACAAATGTGATTCATGGTTTTCAGGTGTCCTAGCAAGAGAGGCCCAGCTGTCTTTGCTCACCACATCTACAGTGTTGTAGCACGAGCACTGGAGTTGAGAACCGTAACCACAGCTATTGTAACATCGCATTGAGAGTGTGATTGCCTATAGGAAATCCTAGCTCTTTACCTGAAAAGCTGAACAATGGCATAAGTACATCTGATGGAAGAAAAGCATGTGGTCTGATAAGAGAGTTTCACCTAAGCCAGCTCCCAACCACTCTTCATGGGCACAGCTTCAATATCACCTCCCCATGAAGAGCTTTCCAGAACCCTGGTTTAGCTTCGTTCCTTCTGCTAGGCACTTCCAAATAAATTATTTCTCTAAAATAATGTTCAGTAAACTCCGTAGTCATTACAAGTTTAATGTCAGTTCGTCTTCCCTGCTAGCCTGTCCTCTGCGCTGCTGCACCCTCAATGCCCAGCAAGCTGACTGGCACGTAGTAGGTGTTTGGAAAATACTCATCAAGTGGATAAACACATGAATGAATCAAACTTCTACTACCTTCACCATACTGTACTAAGGTGGGAAAGGCAAGTATATTTTTTAAGGGGAATTAAAATAAAAAATCACAACGTCCAACAGAAAAAGGATTTTTTAACCCAAATTTGATCATGACATGCATGTAATAGTAACACTTCAATCCCTAAACATTTCTGTCACTCAACATAGGAGATACTAACATTAAAATTTAACTAGAGTCCATAGTGGGGATAATCAGTCTAGCTAAAGTGATTTCTTAAATTCTACTTCTAGATGCACAAATCACACTCCAGTAAATGGCACATTAAAGGAAAAGGATTGTTAATACTACAGTCTCTTCAGCTGGTTCATTGGAATGTAACAAAAGTTGAAGCTTGAAGTTAAAGGTTGACCAGTTAACTCTGAAGAGAGAGCGCCCCAAGTTTTCCAGCTGACACTGTTCAGTTGCCTTCATACGAGGTCACCAGAGATGAGGCCTCAGTAAACTTCTCCATGTCTGTTGACCAGGAGTTGGCAACACCACAGTATATATTAAAGCACTATGTGCCAGACTAAACTGTGATTTCAAGACTGCCAATTCACTTTCTTAATTATTTCTAAATACAGAAATTAAAAAATACAGGCACCTTCTTGCATATTAAAGTAACAACACTAAAAGCAAACTGACTTCAGAATCAGTCCTCAAAGTGTGCTTCTTCTCCGAAATAATTTCAAATGGTTATTTTTTTCCAGGTTGAGGACAACATCAAAATGTTTCCACGTGGGCTGCGTAACTTGAAGAGGTATTAATGAGCTCAGAGTCAGCCTGACATAATCAAACTGGATTCGGCTTTTTCCACATCAGGTAACTGGTGTGCACTTACTTACATCAGTTCTTTTTTTTAATATCAGCTGAACTTTTACTTGCAAATGACTTCAGCACTCATAGAATTTAATGATTTCTGATCTTGTTAAACAGAAATAAAGGAGTTGGATGAGTCATAGAGACTCGGTTAAATTTTGCCCACAAAGTGTCACGGTTTCTCATTTCAAAGCTAATTTTCAAAACACAGGTCATAGTTCTGGCTTGATGCCCACCCTAGTGGCAATATACCATCACTCAGTACTAGTACCATTTGTCAAACTGTCTTTCATTCAACACACCAGGATTGGAGTACTCCTTCTCCCAGAGCCACGAAGAGTCTCATAATCATGGCTACAAGGAGGAGATGGGGAGGGCAATGGTAAGAGATAACTTGGTTATCGATAATGTTCCCCGAGATGTTGATGGTGAGGGGAAGGGAGAGAGTGCCAAGCACCATGGAAAATCTTGATATTTGCACAATGAATTCATCCTTGAGGAAAGGCTGGGCCACACCTCTGGCCTTAGGGAGTCACCTAACCTTCCCTCATCTCTCCCATCTCTTTACAAGGCATAAACCGGGAACCACTTAAATTAGTCAGCAATTTGATCAATCTGCTCCCCTACTCTCAGAGTCGCTACTGGCTGTTTTTCCCACTCACATTTGACAAAACCATCACCATTCATCCATGTGACTAGATTTTACCAGAAAATAACCAGGGACACAGGCTCATGGGACCACGGAGAGACGAGCTGCAGCTGTTGAGCTGTGCCTCCTTAAATTGCTATTTCCAAATCAGAGTCTCTCTTGGGTCCTGTTTAATGGAAGGCACACATCAACTTTTCTCTTGGCGCTCAAGGTTAGAAAAATATTGGACACTTGGAAGCAGCCATAGACCCAACAGGCTGCAGTGAGGCAGTGAGGTTCCTGGGGTTTCCTTCTTGCTCCTTGAATGACCCCTACAGGATCTCACAAGAAGAATAGACTTTGCTGAACATTTCCACAACAGTGGTGTGGATGTGGGGTGGGGAGCTTATCACCAGAACAGGATTTTAATTTCATTTTGGATGAAGAAGCGTTTCTTCTGTATCTCTAGAGATATATGTGAAACAGCTTTTTTCCCACTGTCTGTTTCCTGACTGACTTCAAATGAAGGACAAAAAGGAGACTGAGCTGTCTTAAAAAACCTTCTTCTTTCTGAAGCAAAGTGTATATGTGTGTAGGGGGTGGGGAGGCAGAGAAATATGAGTTTGAATTAATTCACAGATAACTCAGAAAATGAAGAGTCAGTCCTACATCTTCATGTGACACCCTACAAAGTTGTATGTTGTTCTGTGGGTTTTTGTACCCTGGATTTTCTTATCATTTATGGCTCATTAAATGCTACAAATCTTTCTTTCCCAAAGATGCTCTTTTAACATAACTTATTTTAGTTAACCGTTTATTAGTGTTTATTATGTGTCAGGACTTCATATGTACTACCTGACTGAATTGTCCCAATGGTTGTATGAGGCAGCCACAATTACTATTCCTATTTCCACAGACAAGAGAAAAAGGCACAGGGAGGTTGGGTAACTTGCCTAAGATCACCCAGCCAGGAGGTGGCAGAGCCAAGACTCAAATCCAAGACTTTCTGACTTTAATACGGCACACTTAAGTGCCACTCATGCTCTTTCCTCAAACTGATATTCAGACAAGTTAAGGACTCTGATAAGGGGGAAGGTACCGATAATTCTTGGGCATCAAATGGGTACTAGCTACTGTGCCTAAGGGCTTTATAACTCTTTCTCCTCACACCTTCTCCATAACCCAATATGGTGATTATTGCCAGCATGCCATCCCACCACCCTTCATCATGTTGAAGTTCAAAGAAGTTAAGTAACATGCCCAAAGTCACAAATCTCGGCAGTGACAAGGCCAACCTTCAAACCTATGTCTGACTCTGACATGAGAGAACACTGGGGAACCATAGTAATCTACCTCCCACAACAAACGGAGATGCTGCATTATGTTTCTTTCGGGTTTTGCTAGGCAAAGCATACTTCTGCTTCCCCCTATGGAGGTTAAGTCTCCTTGTATCTTAATTTTAAAATAATCCATAATGTAGTAGGTTATTTTCAAATTATAGCACTCTATAATCAAAAAGACATATAACATGGGCTGATGAAAGCGTGCAGAAATTGGAGCCCTCATACACCACTAGGAGGAATGTAAAATGGTACAACTGCTTTTGGAGACTATATGGCAGTTTCTTCAAAGGTTAAACACAGGCTAATCATTTGACCCAGTAATTCCATGCCTAGTAATATACCCAAGAGAACTGAAAACCTATGTCTGCACAAAAACTTACATGAATGTTCACAGCAGCTTTATTCATAATAACCAAAAAAGTAGAATACCCCCAAATGTCCATCAACTGATAAGTGGATAAAACAAAATGTAGTTTATCTACACAGTGGAATATTATTTGACAATAAAAAAGAACGAAGTACTGATAGACAGTACAACGTGGATATACCCTGAAGACATTTTGCTTGAAGTATCCAGTCACATAGGACCACATACACTTTTGTGAAATGTCCAGAATAGGAAAATCTATAGAGACAGAAAATAGATCAATGGTTGCTGGGGGTAGGAAGGGAGATGATAGCTAAAGAGTACATAGTTTATTTTGGGGGGTGATAAAAAATGTGCTAAAATGGATTGTAATCATTGCACAACTCTCTCTATATATTATAAACCATGGAATTGTACACTTTAAACAGGTGAATTGTATGGAATGTGAATTATATCTCAATAAAGCTGTTGTATGTTTACATTAAAAAACTGAACCATGAAAAAACCAATACTACGCATTTGGTAGGCTCTCATGAAATATCTACTGAATGAAAGCACCAAAGTACTTTATGACTATTTAAAATAACACTATTTTATTTAAATTCAAATATGTCTTTTAGGAATAGATATTTATTTTGCAACAATGTTCCATAAAATATGCCCCAGACTCAACTATCCCCGGAATTAAATGCTGATAATACAGACATCCCATGAGTAGTGGAAGTTTAGCAATGGCTCCACCTGTGGAAGAATTCCCCTTCTATGCCAACAGGACCAGCTGTGGTCAAAGAACCATCTGTGACTTGCTGACAACAGGGATGCTGCTGAGTGTTAACTGGTCTTTACTGAGCCAAACCCAGACCTGCAAGAAGCTCTAGTGTGATCCAGGGCCACCAGCTAATGAAGGTATCACTTGGGTCCTGGAATCTGGGCAGATGAACAACTATCCTTCCTTTATTACTAGAGAATTTCCCAAGAGCAGGTTCTGGTAACACATCTATTTATGGCCACCTTTCAGGACAGACGAAAGAGTATGGGGGGGAAAGTCAATAAATGCCACGTAAAAATGGAAACCAATACTCAGGGCTGAAGCTGAGGGGACGTGAAATAAACTTAAGATCCATTTGAGCAATGAGCCTGATGTGAACAGTTAAAGAAAAGTCAAGGAAAAAAGCATCCAAATACTGAGTGCATTGGAGAAGAAACAAGGCAGAGTATTAGCAGATTTAACGGCAAAACAAATGAGCTCAACAGACAAGCTGTGCATGAGTAGATAAAGTCCAGAACCTACCAATGACTAGACAAGCATGTATAAGAAGATAAGAATTTGGGGATTTCAGAATGGAACTTCGCTTAACATTACTCAGGGTGTCTTATTTAGACTATAAATGTTAAAATGTGCTTCCAGAGTGGCCAGTATTGCCATAGCCAGTAAATAAAATTGAGAAGAAAAATAATTGTAATAGGTTTCACTGTCCCTTACACAATTCACAGGGATGAGATCATAATAGAAGTTGTGGCTGATTGTGCCACTTACCTTCTATAACAATTCTCAACCATAAATCTTCCTTTTGGGTTTATGGGGCAAAATTTTCAATTGTTTCTTCCACTACAGGAGTAGCAAACCTATCTGACTAAGCTCTTATCATTCCTCAGTGACATAAGGTAATAAGAGGTGAAACATCCCTGCATCTGGGGGTCCCAAGGAAAGGGATCTTTTGCTCTTGGAAACTTTTCTGAATCTGTCACATGTAATGACTGCTGTATGGAGGGAATGCAGGCTGCAAACATTTCAGAAAAAGTGTTGGGTCTAAATCTATTTGTGGCACTGGCCATCAGTTACCAAGTGGAAAGAACACAGGACAGAGAGCCAGGGCCCTGTGTTCTATTCCACCCTCTGCCATTAAGTAGGTAAACAACCTTTGCCAAGGGCTTTCCCCTCTCCTAGCTACACGGCTGTCATCTGTAAAATGAAGGGCTCAGGGTAGATCACCCCTGAAGACCTCTCTGGCTGGAGGACACCTTGGCTCTCGACTGCTTGATAACCTGTCCTGGCGATTTCCTAGCAAGTACCTGTTTCTTGGTCACGGTGCCGTCCACGGGGTCCACGTATTCAAAGCTGTCTGTCTTTGCCACACTGTAGACATGGCTCCCCACTGCAAACTGCTGGCCGATGAAGGACTTGTCTGTGACCAAGGCCTCCAGGTCCCTCATGATGTAGTACGTCGTCTTGGGCTCTAACCCCTCATAGTCAAACCTGGTGAGGGAGGGCAGGGCACAGGATAAACACAAGTCCAATCAGAGAACCAGCAGCTGGGTGAGCCTCCCAAGGCCATCTACACATTGGTTTTGTTTCCATGGAAGAATTGCACATAAAAGCACCCATAGCTGGTCTCCCCTCCTCCCTTGCCCCCGCACGCACAATCCAGTCCTCACACAGCAGCCAGCATGATCTTGAAAACTTCAAATCATGTCAGTCCTTTCCTTTAAAACCCTCCAAAATGTCCGTCACTTTGAGAACAACATCAAAACCCTAACCGCAGTCTGTAAGGCATTGTGGGATCAGACCTGCCCACCTCCTTGCCTTGGATTTGTCTCGTTCCAGCCACTCCTCTCAAGTCCTCAGGACACTTCGCCCTTCCTGCTTCGGAGCCTTTGCTCTTGCTGTCTGATGCCCCTCTACCTGGTACATTCTTCCTTAGGCTACTCAAATAGCTGACACATTCTCTTCCTTCAGTTTTCAAATTCAGTGTCACCTCCAGAAAGTGACCTTCTCGGACCAACCACCTAAGGTAGCTTCCCTCCATCTCTCCCCAGCTCTCATCATCCTTTATATTTTATTTCAGTAGCTATTTCAATGTATATTTAATTTGTATATATATTTGTTTGCTTATTTCTTGTTTTTGCCCATGAGAACTGTAAGCTCAGGAAGGCAGAGATCTTACCTGTTTTCTTCTCTGTTGCTTCTGGGGTTCTTCTGTTGGGTTTATTGGCGGGAGGCAGGTAATTCGGTTTATTTATTTATTTTAATGGAGGCACTGGGGATTGAACCAAGGACCTCGTGTATGCTAAGCACGCACTCTACCACTGAGCTATACCCTACCCTCTCTGTTGCTTCTGATAAACAGTGTTTTGTAAGTAGCGGAATGAAAGGTGGAAGGAAGGGAAAGAAGGAAAGAGAGGAATCAAGGCAGGAGAAGAGAGACGGAGGGAGGGAACTCAATGTTCCATAAAACTCTCTTGAAAACTTGGAAGAAATATCACAGTTGTTCCATTAAAAAAAAAAAAAAAAGATCCTTCTAGCCAAGAACATCAAATATAACAATGAGGCTGGGAGGTGATTAGGGGGAAAAAAAGACCAAAAATAACACCTACCTCATTTGTTGTTGTGGGTTTAAATATGATAATGCATACCAAGTAGTTGGCACGGTGCCAGACACCAGTGCTGAAAACTATTAATTACTTTTACATTTATGCACTACCATGAAGACACTGTAGGGTCTTTCCCAATGTCAAGTCCTAATGACACACCCAGGGGGTCTGTTTAAGAAGGAAGCCCCAGGAGGGGCAGCTGTGCTCATGTGGCTGTGCTGGGATCTCACACCCAGGCTCTCTGCAACACAGGGAAAGGAGGTGAGTGCTCAGAGTGACTGAATGAAGATCTGAATAGTTGATACTCCTTTTTTTCACCCAAGATCTTTGGAGACTTCCAGTAAATGTCAGGGTATTCGCCAAAATGGAGAACATGGGGTGATACCCTGCCCAACAAAGGGTCCCCTTCACCTACATCCCTTTCTTTTATTCTCTCCCTCCGACCCAAGGTGTGTCCTCCCCACCTTAGAAACAAAGCACAGGGAACTCTCTCTGAACATTCTTTCTCAGCAATGTATGTGTTCTAAGCCTAGATTCTCCTCAAAGACAGTGTTTTGGGAAGGTCAAGACCTAACCAAACAGAAAGGGCAGGAGGATGGGATAAGACGGTCTAGTAGGAGACAGAGAGGCACTGAAAGAGATTTAGAAGTTGAGAAAACACAATAACATGATAGATCACATTCAGTCTATGGCTGAGGTCATCAGAACAGCTGCCCAAGCTCTCATCATCCTTTATATTTTCTTCATACACAGGCAGGTCCCTCCCCTCTTGTGTTCCACAAACAAGGCCCCCTGACCATCACCACTACCAACACATTTTCAAGGGAAGACCTTTTAAAATGGAGAATTCCTTCTGGGGTCCACTCCTACAAGGAAAATCGTCTGGCTTCTCAGATAACAGCTTCAGGCTCAGTATCAGTTGAACCAAAATTGTTTAATTGTCTCCTCCCCACCAACAAAACAGTCAGGCTAGGAATCATTTTATTTCACAAGCACTTTCAACCTACATTTCCCAGAGGCTGAAGGAAATGTTTGCTTTCATTCTACCTATTCTGTCCTTCCATTTTTTTTTTTAATCTCTGTTATCTCCTTGGACAGAAAACTAAAACATAATTCAGTGTCCCACAAGGATTTAAATCTCCATTGCATTATTTTCTCTAATATGGTATTTGTTATGAAAAGAGTAATTATCATGTAAGCTCTTGGCCACAAAAAAATGAACAATATTATAAATACACTTATCATAACACCACGTCTTCAAAACACTGGCAGAAAGCTAGATAATCATTCCACAAATTATGAGGAACACATCCCTGACTCAAAGTGATCTCACTAAGCCAGAGGCTGGCAATCATAATATATTTTATCAGGTTGAATTTTTTGGAACAGCTTCAGGTAATAAAAGGATCCTCTGTGCCAATTAGTCCCTTTGGTATGCCAAAAAAAAAAAAAAAAAAAAAAAAGCCCACAGGATTTTTGGCACTTGTTAGAAATACCAGTGAATAAAACAAGTTCCCACCTGCCTTGAAAGTCCTTATTTTATAATACAATGAATAATTTGCAAACTATCACATCCTCAGCCTTCTTAACTAAACAGGAACCAAGAATATTATGGTGCTGTCTGCATTTCCCCGACCACTGTTGTCTCTTTGATTTTAATAAGTACTGTCACAGGCTTCCTTCTTCTCTGATATTTGTCTACGTAAATGACCTCTTAAGAGAAGAAACAATCACCTTATAAGGGAAGTCTAAGGCTTTCTTTCTGTCCCTTAAGTTCTTGAAGCACAACCAAACATCCAAAAGTTAACTGTTCGTAAGCAAAGCAAATGAGCCACAGTCTCTGTTCGGAACACACAGAGAGCCTCTGAGATTTCCCCAGGATTCCCTTGCCCTCTCCCCACATTCTCTACAGTTAACACCCTTTCCTACCCTAAACCACAGCTTGGTACTACTTACACATACCAAGCATATCTAGGTACACATATCTAGCAGGCAACCACACAGCCAGAAGACTTTGCCCCCGATTCCTGCTTTCTTCAACAACAGGAAGTGGTAGAGACCCCCAAACCCTAAGTTCTTAGCCACTGACCTTTCCCCTTCCTCCTTCCCAGGGTAATACTTCACTTTTCTGTAACTCCTTTCATGGGGACAAAACTTTAGCAAAATCTGGGGCTCCTGGACCATGTGGTCCCTTCAGAAGGATGCCAGCTCAGGCATCTGGGTCACTGTTTGGACCATTAGTGGGGAGGTAGGACAAAGTTAGAGAGAGGATTACAAAAGCACCCTGACCTATTGCAATTTCTGTCTCTTCCCTTCCTGACTTTCCTTGATAATTATGGGTGGAAAACCAACAATAAAAGCCCCTGGTCTGGCAGTGGAACATCCACGGCCACCAAAGGACCTCTCAGATTTCCTCTCAGGATGGCTGCCCACCTCATAGGCACTGATGAAAAGATTACAAAGTGACGTCACCAAGGGAGGGGATATTTGTGTCCCCTAGTTTGGTAGTCCTTGACACCACCCACAGCCACTTACGGGGGATTATCTGGCTCTAGCCTCTGTGTTTCTCAGATTTTCCTGAAAGATGCCTCTTTCTTAAGGTTCTAGGCTCCTGGTTTTAAAAACCTTCTCTAGGAGCAGTTCCCTAGGGTCCACACGGAGACCCTTGCCCTTCTCACCTGCAATAGTAGTGGCGGCCAAATTTGGCCCAGTGATCTCGGACAATTTCCTCCACACTCTGCTTCCGGGCAGCGATAATGGAGAGCCAGACCAAGACAGCCCAGAGGCCGTCTTTCTCCCGGAGGTGATCAGAGCCTAGGGCAGAAAGGAATATTCTGCTGAGGGTTTGTTCATGGGGGAAAAGTAAAAGCTAAATAAACCATGAAGACCAGTTAGCACTTGAGTTTTATATTGAAATGGTTGCACATATTTATCTAATCTGTTAAATATATGTTCCACAATATACTTACATTTCCAAAAATATGCAACTAAAATTCAAATAACATAAAATAATACTGAAAAATAAAATAAAACCCTAGAAATTGTTGAAAGGCTCAAAGAGCCGAGTTGACATCACATTTGATTAATGATATCATTCATTCAGTAAATAGTGGGTGATTCTTACAATACATCAAGCATTGGTCTAGGTACTAGGGATACAGCAGTGAACAAGATAGCTCTTCGCTTATAAAGCTTGAATTCAAGTAGGTGGGGGCAGGCAACAGAAAAGCAGGTGAAAGAACAAGACACATCAAATAAGGACAAGAGCTATGAAAAAAATGAACTGGGTGATGATGTCACAGAGCATGACATTAGCAAAGACTGCTTTCCTAGAGCAGTGTAGCTCACTTAGCGTGGGACTGAATGGCGCCCCCCCCCCAAAGATATGTCCACTCAGAATGTGTGAATGCAATCTTATTTGGGGAAACAGCTCTACAGATATTATTAAGTTGGGGATGGTGAGATGAGATCAGCCTGGATTATCTGGGTGGGCCCTACATTCTAATGACAGATGTTCTTAGAATAAGAAAAGACAGAGAGGGGAGAAATACAAAGGAGCAGGTGATGTAAAGACAGAGGCAGAGATTGGATTTATGTTGCCACAAGCCAAGGAATGCATGGAGCCACCAGAAATGGAAAGAAGTGGGGAAAGATTCTCCCCTAAAGCCTTCAGAGGAAGCGTGGCTCTGCCAACACCTTGATCCTAGACTTGTCTGGCCTCCAGAACTATAAGAAAATAGCTTTCTGTTGTTTTAAGCCATCCAGTTTATGGTAATTCATTATGGCAATCTTAGGAAACTAATAAGGTAGCCCAGGTCAGCCCCACTGAGATGACGACTTTTGAGCTGACGCCTGAGAAGTAGGAGTCAGCCGTGCTGAGATCTGGTGACAAAGCATCCCAAGCAAGCACCAAGCCCCTGAGGCAGGAAGGACCTGGGAAGCTTATTCGTACAGCTATTTATATAGAAAAAGAGGGAGTGAATATTGTGGTATTCACACAAATGAAATGTGCAGGTGAAACACGCAGCTTCCTGTGCAGAAAGAACCCAGAAGAACGTGCTGGAGGCCTGTGTAAGCATCTGTCTATTGGCCAATTGTAAGCTCTCCCTAAAGCAAACAAAGCCCTGAATACCAAAAAAAAAAAAAAAAAAAAAAATGTGTTGCAGTGTAAGAAGGGTGGTATAATGGAATAAGCATGGGGAAGGCTTTGGAATTGAGGTTTAAAACCAAACTCTGCTACTCCCCAGGCATGTGAGAAGTTATTGCAAAGGTGTCAACCTTTCTGAGCCTCAGCTTCTCATCTGTAAAATGGGGACACCCTTGGGCATCTTGCAGGGTTGTCGTATGACTTTAATTAAGCTCAGAGGGCAGGCTCTCCAGTCACATTGTTCATACTCAAATTCTGGCTCGGCCACTTACCTTTGTGTGACTTGGTGTCCTCATTTGTAACATAGGTAAATAATGGCCCCTACCCCATGGGTTGCTGTCAGGATAAAGTGACTAAATATGCCTAGATATTTAGAACAATGACTGGGATGTCACAAGCAGTGGTTGTTGCTGTTGATCTTATTGGTAATTCACACAAACTACCAACATGGTGCTGATTCCTTGATACACACTGAGGCAAATTGTCCTCAGTTATTCACATAATTTTATCCTGACTCTAGCAATAGCAATGTCTTAAGAAAGGGGACTCAAACCAGGGGGTGGATAATTTCTTCTTGCAATAGAGCAATGAGAATGGACAACAGTACTCAGGTTTCATGGCTATGAAACATACAGAGAAACTCAAAAAGGGAGACCAAAGCTGCTTAAACTTTGAAAAAGGGCTGAAACAATACCTTAGTTAAGGCAGACGTCTTGGGAACTTGTCACCAAAGCTATGAACCATTTATACTTCTTATTTCATTTGCAGTGTTAAATGTTAAATGCTTTTTCCTCAAAAAGGGAAACATACAACCTTGAGAGGGCAGTAAAGATACTTAAAAGGAGGATTGATAAAAGTCTCTGCTGCTTCTATACACTGATCAGTGGTCTGCTGAGGACACATTTGGATGTCTGGCTGCGGCTGCCTCTAGCTTGAGAAGACCCTGGGCCTTTAATCATCACAGCAAGGAGTGACTCAGGTCCCATCCAGGGAACTCTGCACACTGCTACAAAAATGGAAGAAATTTGGAAGGTGCTGGGTTAGCTCCGTGGCCAAATGCCAAAAGAACAAGTGTAGGAAGCCCTGCCCAGTGGGATAATTTTAAAACCTTTTGTCCTTATATAGCTGGAAAAAATCACTTTTATTTACTGGCTAGAGAGAAATACCTTTTTGTTTTAAAACACGGGCTTTGCATTCCTTGAACCTCCAGCTGGACTACACTACCTGGAGATAGATCCATTAGATGCTGTTAAGTCTGTGAGATAAGATGTCATAATTTAGGGCAGAGAGACATAAAGTTCTCTTAGCAGGATCCAAAAAAAAAAAAAAAAAAAAAAAACCCCACAAAAACCCACCTCAACTATTTGCAGCCAACTGCATAGTAAATGGTAAACTGGCTTGGATATCCTAACCTATAAATTAAATATCTTAGATATCCTCGCCTACAAGTTAAACACTGCCAAGATTCATAAGGGGCTGATGATCAACGAAAATTAACTGTGCTCTTTACAGCTCTTTGAGGAGGGGATAGAGACACCAATGACGGCGCAATCAGATGTTTCCACTGAACTCTTACAGGGCGCTTTGGAGAGGGTTTTGTGGATACAACTCTCCTTTTAATAACTCTAAGGCAAGTAAACTATAATGTCATATTAGTGACAGATAAACAGGAAATGTAGAAAATACAGAGGTATCAGATGGTCTCCTAAAACCCCAATATAAACAGAGTGAAAATGGAAGGGAGAAATGCTCACAGTAATGACAGAACTAACAGAAGTTCTATAAAAAAAATGTTTTTATAAGTCAATCAGAAAAAGGAATTCCCATAGAAAACTGCATGGATGGGCGCAAATGAACAATTTTCAAGAGAAAAATATTAATAGTCAAAAACATTTAAACAAATGTTTAATCTCACTTTAGTCAAAGAAAAGTCCATAAAACGGAATCCTATTTGGGGACTTTCAAATTAGCAAGTGTTCGTTAGGAGCAGGGGAACACCTAGTACCAGCAAAGTACCAGTGCCAATGTGTACAGTTCAGTAGAGTAAGTTGGCAACAATGATCAATAGCTTTAAAATAGTGCCCAGTTTTGGACCCAACTATCCCATTTCTTAACCTTTAGTTAAAAGGACGTTCACTGAAGCAGCTAAAAGAAGAGGGAAAGTTGCAAAAAAAAAAAAAAAAAAAAAAAGAATGCTAATAGGTAAAGAACAGGAAATTGTGGAAAATCCACACAAAACCTTGGGTAGACAAAGTATTAAGAATCTTTGGTAACACCTGGAATGATGTTAGTCCAATTTTAATAAATGTAAAAAAAATCAGCTTACCAAAAAAGAATAATCAGTAAATTTTTGTAGAAAAACACACACAGATATGTATCTATATGTGTGTGCAGGTGAACAGGAGAAGGCTATGCACCAAACCTTAGCAGTGTTATCTCCGAAGCAGTGGAACCGCAGATGGTTTGCCTCTCTCTGCAGTATTTCCACAATAAACGTGTTACTTTCATTATAAGGAAAAAATACAACTTTTAAAGTTGTCAATGCTGTGTAGAAATTCACATTTGAACGTATCAAATCCCATGTACCAAGAGTTAGCTGGGATATTAGAGGGGTCGATACCACTGATGTACAGGTGATACATTTTGAACCTGTTGCTCATCCCATGTCTTAGCTTGAGTAATAGCTTTTTAGAGCATAGAGACTGAAGAGGACCCCCTTGTGGGGCTCTCAGGTCTTGGGGTTAGGATCAGGGATATACGGCTTTAGGACTTGACAGAAAGTGAGGCCAGAGAAGAGGGAGCACTGCTGAGCTGTCAACACTGGCCTTGGGGGAAGCGAGGCTAGGCTTAGGGGACGGGTTTGTTCACCTCCTGGGGAGACCCCACTAGCAAGGACAAAGCTTCTGATTCATCTCAGCAGCCCCCAGGGCAAGGCTGACTGGGGGTGCAGAGGGGCTTACCCAGTCTGTGTTTAACTTCCTTTCTTCCTCCCAGGCAAACTCTCAACACTGTGAAGGGTTAAACAACTGTTTGGCGGGGGGAAAAAAGCAAATAAAACAGCTCTTTCAGGTCCTCATTTCATACATTCACATCTGCTCCACCTTTAGAAGATGAGATTCCAGAGAAAATTCTTCCACACTAACATTTACACATGTATTCTATTGCCAGTACACTTTTTTAACAGATTTTTTAGAGCAGTTTTAGCCTCATAGCAAAACTGGATGAAAAGTACAGAGTTCTCCTAATAGTCCCTGTCCCCAAACACAACCTCCCACCATCAACCTCCCACACAGAGAGGGACATTTGTTACAGATAATGAACCTACACTGACACACCATCACCCAAGCCCATAGTTCATGTTGGGGTTCCCTCTTGGTGTTGTACATTCTCTTTGTTTTGACAAACATGTATCCACGCTCATAGAATCGTGCAGAACAGCTGCACTGCCCTAAAATCCTGTGTCCTCCTGCCCTCCCTCCTAGCCCCTGGCAACCACTAGTCCTGTTATCATCATAGTTTTGACTTTTCCAGATTATCATATAATTGGACTCATACAGTATATGGCCTTTCTAGTTTGGTTCCTTTCTCTTAGTAATAGGCACTTAAGTATCCTTTTCATGTCTCGATAGCTCATTTCTCCTTAGCACTGAATAATACAGTAAATTTTTTAAGTTTCCTTCCTCTGGATTCCTGGCTGGTGGTGTGACCAGAGCTTCTCACCTGGTTTAGAACATTGCAAGGAGGCTTTACCCATTATTTCCAAAGCCTGTAAATACCACTCAACTGGCCTTCCTCCATCCAGGCCAGCCCAGCCCAGCCCAAAACCTGCTCAGACTTAACTCTGAGCAGCCGGAGAAGCAGCCATGGGCCCCATCAGACACCAAAAGGAGGACATTCAGCTCTGCCACAATGCCAGCAAAAACTGGCACCAAAAAAGGGTTTATTTTTTTCTCATCAGAAATATCCCTATTTTTCCTTGCCCCAAATTAGACTTTGAATTTTCTCAAGCTTTAAAAGCATACTACTTTGAGCTAGGCAGTACACCAGTAAGAGTAGTGACCTCACCAAAGAAAAGGGAAAAAGGGTACAGAAAGGAATTTTCCTCAAATGGAAGTGCCAACATGGGCAAATCAACTCAGTAAAACATCACACATATTACTAAGAGACAGATCAAGTCATCTCAGCTGACATTCAGATCAGGAAAGTCTGAATTTGTCCACTGGGAAAGCATAAATCACTTCACACCTGTTGCCAACTCCAAGCTGGCAATAAGTTAGTGGTTCTCAACCAGGCTGCCCAATAGAATCACCTAAGAAACTTATTTAAAATACCAATGCTCAGGCCCAACCTTGGACCAATAAAATCAGAATTTTTGGCAATGAGACCCAGGCATTGATATTAAAAATAAAATTCCTTGGGTAATTCTTATGTGCAGCCAGAGTTGAGAACCACTGTTTTAAGAGGAGGCTACTCAAAATAGTCTCATACTGTTGGCAAATTACTTAGCTGTAGTGAACCAGGCCTCCTCCTCTATTTGCTCAAATTTGGCACTAAAGGAATGTGGACACTGGTCTCTAGTTCAATGGATGTAAGTAGCCCTACTCAGTGGGGGCCTTTCACTGGAGTTAGATTCATCAGCATGTTTTTTCCCTGCCCCTTTTGTCTGAAAATCTTGTGAGGGCCTTGCCAAATCTGGCATAACCAACTTATCCTGCTGTGTCTGGGACTTTCCTTGTTTTAGCACTAAATGTCCCACATCTCAGGAAACCTCTCCATGCCAGGCACACCAGAGTGGCTGGCCATCTGATAAGAAAGGCCGCTCGCTCAAAGAGGTCCCTGGTGGTTTTTAGGATATGTGCACATTCAGCACATACCCTAGCACACATACTTCCTAGAGCCAGAAATGACAGGAAACATATTTATATATATATACTTGCTCTTAAAGCAGAATTACACAGCGAGATAAATTCCATTCTATTATCTAATGTTGACAATTTGATAGCTTCCTTTTACAGATAAGAGATTGAGGCAAGGTAATTTGTATGACGTCACATGGCCACTAAGTGGTGAAAAGAAGGGTCACACCTGGGCAGTTTGGCTGCAGTGCCTGCGGACATAACTATTACTGGAATGGCCCGGTCATGACCATGGTCCTCAGGAGCTGCAATGCAGCACATAAAACGCCCCATGTGGTTAGAGCTGAGGCCGCCCTTTGGAAGATCTAGGTAATGGATTTGCACTTCCTCCTCCTTACAGTAGACATTCAGGAAAATGTGCCAAATCTCCCTTTACTTCTCCTCTCCTATAGATTTACCATTTTCATTTACAAATATTTTCATTAATTTGCAGTGAAATTCTTCCCATCTTCTTTTCATCCACTCAAGACAAGGATTGTCTTTTAAAAATAGTGAAGTTATGAGGGAACACTGGGTGGTACCCCTTGCAGGGAATTTGAGATTTGAGAACACGTTATTGAATTGTGACAGGGTTTTGTTTTTTTTTTTCCCCAATGTCTCAAAGTGCTCGTATTCAGCTCTTTAAATCTGGCTATAGAGCAGGGCTCATGGAAAAATTATAGCTTTTTCATGCTTAAGAAGAAATGAGTTTTTAAAAATCAATGCTCTAAAATGCTTCCCAATTAGAGAGCAAAGCTGTTCTGCGTGTAAGCGGGCCAGAGCCGGCTGTCAGCTCAGAAAGGTAGGATGGTGGTAACTGATAGGTGTAGCTCATGCTGTGCTGTGGGCATACTGGCTCCCAGTGCTATGTGATAACTTTGATGATGATGATAGCATTTGACATAATAACACTGCAGGGCTTTTGGCTAATACCCTGACCATAGTAACACCCTGTAAATTCCACGAGGGAAGGGCCTGCGTCTGACATTACTTGTCATTCTATCCTGGCCCTGGTTTATAGGAAATGCACAGTAAACATTCGTTGAATGAATAAATAAATGATTAAGTGAAACTCTAGTACATAGTTTGATATAATTCATCAGATCCACTCCTCACCAATAGCTAGAAACAACCTGGAAAGCTATATTGGAAAAAAAAAAAAAAACTAGACATCATCTCGTTGAACAGATTCATCTTATAAATGAGGAAACTGAGGCCCAGAGAAGTTAAGTGATCTGTGGGGGGTAGTTCAGTGACAGAGAGGGGGAGTCAAGATTGGAGCCGGGTCTGTCAACTCCTGGTGCTGCTCTGTTTACACGACACCAATCTCCCACGTCCCCTGACATTCATCCCATCCCCATCTAAAAGAATAACCAGATGGGAGAAAAGGATCCCTCAGCATGTCCTTAAAAAGGGGCAGCAGAGTACTATGGGGCCATTAAGACTGGGTTTGAATCCTGGTTCTACCATGTGAGCCTGGCTGGCAGCTTGACTTTCCTCCCTAAGCCTCAATGACCTCATCTGTAAAATGGGGGTCATTATGGCCCCTGGTTCATTTCATAGTTGAGAAGTCTCAACGAAATGATGTATAGGAGGCCCTAGGTATTGTACCTACCACTGAAGAGGTGCACAATACATAACAAGTACTAGTGCTGCTTCATTAGCACGTGCCCTGAGGCAGCTAGGCCATCCATCCCAGAGGAGGAGAAAGCATTAACAACGTGCAGGCCGGCCAGCTGACGCCCTTCCCTCCCACGAGCACGCCAGCACAGGAAGGTCAGGGGCAGCGGGACATCCTGACTCAGACGTCCCATCCCATTTCTTTGTCACCAGTGCTGATGGGAACAACACAACTCTCTAAGAATTGTCCCTTGGTGGGTCGTAAGCTGACCCAGAAATCTCTCCAGCAGGTTTAAGGCCTGCACCACCACCAGGACTGAGAATCTGTCACTCTGTAGTCATTATACTTTGTTCTCAGTGAGGCCACCCAGCAACTAGGGGAGAGAAGGCGGGGAAGCCTCCAAGCACAACGTTGGGATTGCATCTGAAATACCAAGAGACGAGCCCCCTTGTTAAAAGTCTCTTAGTAGACACTGTGGAAAGAAACCTGTTTGGAATTCTTCAATCCGTGGCACACAGGATTCCCAGCCCCAGAAAACCCTGGTAAGTGTGGACACAGCCTCAGAGGCCCCTTTCCTTCGTTTCGGCTCCACACTGGGGTATCACACGACAGCCGCTCTTGCCACTTTTCATCAGCTTGGAGGATGAATTGTAGGGTCAATGGAACTGGAATTATGGCAACCCCAAGAAAAGGAATTTTTTTTTTTTGATGGAGGCATTCTTCCCACTCCGGTGGGAGCTCTCTTTCCCAGCACAGGGGTTGATAGTTTACAGAGGGGCCAGCGAGAGTTTCAGTTTTCAGCATTTACAAGGAGGCTCATGGGGGTGTCAATCACAGCACCTCTGGCCCAGCCTAGATTGAATTGCACATGTGCACACAGACTGTTTCAACCAGCCCAGCAGAGAAACTGCTCTCCTAGCGCTGATAATGCTGTCATCACAGCCGCCTTACGTCACATCTGCGACCCAGCCAAATTTACACAAATTGGCCAGAAATAAGAGAAAGAAATGTGGTAGAACTTCAATTACCTGAAATTCACAGATATCTCCTTCTCTATCTTCAAGACTGGACAGCTGTGAAAACTGCCAACTGAAGAGTTAATGATGATCTAAATAGGGAAAGAACTAAAGTTTTCCTTTATTATGTCTCTTACAAAATATATGGTATTAAATAAAATACTTCTATAAGTAAGAGACAGTTAAACCTATTCAATATTTGTTCAACAGCACTACGGGGAACCCAATCTTGAGTTAGGATATACACAGTTGATACGTGAAATCTAAATGAAGGAAGAAATATTGACCTGGACATTTAACTATTATAAACTGTTAACAAACGTTATAAACGTTTAACTGTTAGGGGAAATAAAATGTCCATTCACAAAGCAACTGGAGAATAAGTCAGTAATATAAACCGTAAGACAATAGAGTAGAGGATGTGCTAAAGGCTGTAAGAATTTTGCACATACAAAAGATCACTAAAGCGAGAACCTGGCTACTGGTGAATATGGCTATTTACAGGTCATTGTCAGCACCCTGCACCCCACCCCCAACAAACACACACACACACACACACACACACACACACACGCACACACACACGAAATAATCAAGTTAATAAAATGAATTATAAATACTTAACAATGTTGAGAATGTTAAATCTGTTCATTAACACAGGGTCTGGGAAGGAGTCTTCCTAGAAGCACTTTGTTAGCTATTAATTTGACCTAATAATGATATGATTGAAAATGTCAAAAATCTATTTTAAAATTTTATATAATTCTGATTTTACTATAATTCATAACCTCCTTGTTCATCACCTTCCCACTGGTCTGCATTTGAGTGGTTTTGTTTTTATGAATCCTCACAAATCTTGAGATACCCTAATGCCCATATTTCCAAAAGTACAAGCACTCAAGAATGATAAAAATATAAATACTAATAATGCAAAGAAGAAATACCAAAATGGAAATTCATTTTTTCTTCCTCCTTTCCTTCCACCCACCCTGCATCCATCTTTGCAGCCTTTCCTCCATCCTTCCTTTCTTCCTTCCATTCTTCAATCCACCCTAAAAACACTCAAAGCCTGCCATATATCAAAGAAATAGAGCTGAACAAGACAGACTCGGCCCCTGGCCTTGGGGCATTTACAAATGCATGGCAAGCAGAGGGATCCAGAAAATCTCAAAAGACTAGAGAGATACTTGAGATTTCTTCTGACATGAAATATCGTCATACTCTGGGCCTCTCCCTTTTGTGCTAGAAACTGGGCAGATATAAAAACAGCCAAATTCAAGGGCACCAGGCTGTCCTCCAGAGTTCAGAGTAGAAACAGTGTGACAACGATGGGCATGCCATGTTGGTACCAGGGGACTTGAATTCAGTTCAAAATTTCCAGAAAGAAATGGACATATACAAAAAGCTTAGCAATACTCCAGCACATACTAAGTGCTCACTTAAAAAGATAACTGTTGTTACCGTGAAAAACTCAACAGAGAGCACTTTCTTGGAAAGAGTAAACACTGTTGTGTTGCCTGATTTTATTTGACAAATTTGTACGGTTACTGACATTAGCTTTTTAAAAATACATAACAAAAGTAATAGTAATACTCAGGCTAGTGGTCAGCTTGGAGCTCTTCCAGGCATTCACAAACAGGGCAATTCTTTATGTTACCTGTGAAGGGACAAGCTCTGGATGTGATAATTCATACACTCCCCAGATGGTATGACTTCTTAGAAAACTGATGACACTGGTGGAAACCAGTAGCACATCATGAACAAATGCCCCCAAACTTCAAAGTTTTGGGGTTTTTTTAGATCTTAGTTTTAGCATTTTAGTACGTCCCCTTTTGTGTATGGGAACAAGTCCAGATTCATTCTAATTTGGAACATTAGAAAAGTAGGCAGAATGACATTTTTTAGGTGAATAGTTTTCTTCTATTTGAATCTAAGGATTTATGAAATCTCCTTTCTATCTGTAAAGAGTTTTCCAAAGTCCTTCCCAGAAATGAGTACCTGGTCCTAGCACAAAAGATGCTTTGGCTTCTGAAATGACCTTGGCTCTCTAAGAGAGCAGTAAATACAGGTTTCCTATTGTCCAGGACCTGGACCTTTCCATGGGAGAGAAGCTTGAACTCTGATTCTATCATCAGCATGTTAACCGTGGAAAGTTCTGAGAGCTCAAGATGCCGGGAAGGGAAATTTACACTCAGGGTATATCCTGTTCGTCTTGGACAAGAAAACTTGGCATTCTTGAGCCTGGGGCAGATCCGTATTTTCAAAATTTATTGGCACTGAACTATGCATTCCTAGTTGGTACACAGCTCCATGCCCCAGGGGCACTGAAAAAGGCCTCCACTCAAGAAAGCATTGATGAGTTTAAAAAGCATCTCCCCAGAGTCATGCCTAAAACCCTTCCATCTCTCTGTGTTCTCCTACCCTAATTAGCTCACTTGATTTTGAAACCTATATCCCGAGGTGGATTGGGAGCTCCTGTAATCAGCTGACTTCTACAGGTTGGAACTGTAAGGGGTCAGGGAGGCCAAGTAGCTTGTCCGTAAGTAGCAGGTGAGGGATTGAATGTAATGATCAGCCTCACTTTCCTGGGTCTCTCGACTTCCTGAACCAAACCTGGAGTGGCATCTCAGGCACACTCTATCCTTCCTGATGAAAAACAAATACTGGTTCTTACTGGAGCACTGTTTCCTTCTCCTAGCTGCACACCAGAATCACATGAGGACACTTATTTAAAACGTAGATTCTTAGGCTCTACCTTGCTGGGGATTCCAAATAAAGGTAGGATAGAAAATCTATATTTTTAGCAAGCTTCCCAGGTGATTCTTACACAACCAGCTCAGTGCCTGTCTAAGAACCAGCATTAATAAAGAGCAGAATGAAGCCACTTTCTCCTTCCAAGACTGAGTGGTCCAGTTCCTCAGGCCTTCTAACAGTCATTTACGGTCGAGTGCTGGAGAGATGGCATTAGTCATTGCTTTCATCGGAAAGACTGATTAGTACGGTGGAAAGCGGCACACACCGCAGGGCACTGTTTTTCAGTTCAATTGTGGTTTAACTCAAGTGGAGGCCTTTTCCAGGCGCTGGGGCCCTGGGTGAGTCACTTAACTACTTCCTGGGCTCAAGAGCTTCATCTGTCAAATCATGCTAATGCCACTAGAACCTGAAGAATGCTGGAGGAGGCGATACTGTTAGGGCTCTATGCCTTGACAAATCTCTTCTGCTCCTTGAAAGGAAAATGACAGACAAGTATAACAGTGACAGACTTGTAAAATTTCCTTCCGGTCCAGCCTACACTTTGCAATCAGCACAACAGTCTGAAAGCAAAGCTTGCTGCTGGAAAGTGGCTGCAGGCAGACCTCCCTCCTGTGCAGACCACGGTTTCCTATTTCCAGCTGAGTCAAGTCCCAAAGTCAAAGCTAAACAAGCAACAGGCTTCAAAAATGAGCCCCTCCCCACTGGTATTTCCAATACTGTTTCTTGATACTCTATATGTCACAGGTTAGTGAACCCATGGGCCAAATTTGGACTTAGGCCTATTTCTGTACGTAAATTTATTAGTACACAACCACACTCATTTGTTTATGTATTGTCTGTGGCTGTATTTGTACTACAATTACTGAGTTGAGTAATTGTGACAGAGATTGAACATATTTGGGAAACACTGCTCTAAACAAGGTAAACACCTGGCTACTTGTAACACATGTCCCTTGCTCTCCCACTTCTGTTCCTTTCTTGACATTGCTCCCTCCACCCAAGGCCCTGTCCTTTCATCTCTGTGTGTGCAAACCCTTCCTATTCTTTAAGAACTACCCAGCTTCCATCTCTTCCATCCAGTCTGCTTTGAACCTCTAGTCCCAAGTCATCTTCTCCTTTTCTCATCTCCCACAGCATTTTTTCTATTCCTCAACTGTGGCTCTTTAAAGTTTCTGGTTCGTAGAAAAGTCACTTATGCATCTTTCTAATTATGAACTCTAAAGCTCTTGAGTTTCTTAAGGGCATGGTCTTAAGTGTTTTGTATTCTACATACCATCCAATGCAGCACTCTTGTAAGTACTGAATAAATGCTTGTTAAATTGAAGTCGGCAAATATTTGTTATTAAGGGTACAATATAGTTTATACATATTTTATCCTTTAATTTTAAAGACTATAAACTTGTAGTATATTGTAAGCACTCAATAAAGGTTTATAAAGACAAAGAGAAAGAGGGGTAACCTGGACTTACCAGTTTCCATTCCAGTTGCTACAACTGTGCTATTTTAGTAACCAGCAGGCAGAATTATTATAACAATATATAGTCTGATTTTTTGAGTCACAGTCACTGGTTTAGACATACAGAACACTAAAAAGGACACACAGAACATCCATTTTTTAGGACCTCAGCAGCAGGAAAAGTGTAACAGTTTCAACTGTCCTGTGCAGACCTGCCATCCATACACCATGAGATCAAACAGCAGGACCTGAGAGAGCTCGATATGGCCTCTCTTCTTCCAAGGAGACAAAGATGCCTGCCAGCCTTTCTATGCCATTAGTGGCAATGCTGCCAGGGTCTTATTGATTTTGGCAGAAGAAGAATACTTCCTAGGAAAAAATTCTTTCAGGAACCCCAACAAATTCTGAAATGCAGTCATTATGACCAGTTAGAGTGGTTTTACTGAAATCTGTTTAAGCATGACCAAATAAGACTTATTCTTAGGAATTCAAAGATGGTTTGTTATCAGCAAATCAATCGTGACATTTCATTACATTCACATAATAAAGAAGAAAAAACATTAATATATCATTTGGTTCTGAAAGGACACCTTCCAGTGGCCATTTCTAATATGATTCTAAGTAATATGAGAACAGGAAAAAAACCCAGTTTTAGTATTTCATGAACTATCACAATTGTAATTTAATATTATTTTGAAGATTATAGCTAATTCAATAAGATAAAAATATGAAATAAAATGTCTAAATATTAGAAAACACAAAAATCTTTTAGTCATAAATCATATGACTGTATACCTTAAAAATCCCAAGAAAATGTAGAGTTTTTAAAAAAGAAAATGCCATAATTAATAACAGAATCTGTTATGGTGGGTTGTAAGCCAGAGAAAAGGCATATTAATCAATAGCTTCTCTTTATATAAGCACTAAACAAATTAGAAAGGAAAATGAGGACATCAACATTAAAATCAAAGCTGGTAAAAGCTTTACAGGACATAGGACCCAGTTTCTTCAGTGAATAAATTAGAAAGAGAAAATGTAGAGGGAAGAAATGCAGATAAAAAGAGAATTAAGAGCTATCAACTAGTTGTGATTTAATACCTTTGGACCCTAATTGTAAAATCTATTAAGGGGAGGAATGCTGAGAATAGGAGGAATTATTAAGCAATTACTTTTGGAGTTCCACTTCTGCACTTCTCTACAGGATGTGGAAATCTATAAGAGAATATCACTCCCATCATCCCAGTAATAAAAAATGCCAGGAAACCCACAAAGTCATAGCTTTTTTTGAACTGATTAGAGATCTGAGAGTCACAAGCCCCTCCAAAGAAAGACAGGACACAAAACCATCTCCCTTCTGGCAGAGCACAGGATAAAAAGGATGCTTCCATACAGGTGAATAATAAGAAGTCACATTAGAGTTTTAAAAAATCTTAAAGGCCACCTAGAGCCCACCATGTTAGTTTAAAGTTGTCTGGAGTTCCAGATATAAGGGGCGCACTTCCCAGTTCATTAACATAGACTTCACTGGGTACTTACAAGAAAGATTGGAAAACGAGACAGAGACTTGGTGGTGCTGACATGCAGATGATCAGCTCCTGCCAGGAGACAAGCATGAAAGAAACCCTTCCAGTTCCCCAAATCTTTCTTTCATAGAAAACAAGTTTTAAGCTCCTGGATGAATGAACTGCAAACCTTCTCACATCTAGGACCCAGTCAGAGATCCACTGCTACTGAAATACTGAAATAGAGTTGTGCCCTTGTAGAAAGGGTAGGAAACCCTGGGGCCCAGAATCCTATACCCGTACTAAGCAGAGGTTTGCTGCCACTAGAGAAGGGTTGAGGACCTGGTGATGGAGATCTGTTTTGTATCACAAACATGCAGTAACTGCTGAAAGCTGTGAATGAAGCAGAAATACTGAAAAATCTCCACCACCCCATCCTCACTTTCTGTGCATAGTAAAAATATCTTACTTGTGGAAGAATTTGAAGACTGTGATACTATAAATACTATAACAGAAACAATAAAATCAAACACAGCTCAACTCCTGACTATATTAAACTTAACCTTGCACACTAATGCCTTGATAGAAGTATGTCTATTTCTGTGTGTAAATATTGTTTACCCAAGTCTCAACTGTTCATATATATATGTGCAGTCCAGCATTCGGTGAAAAATTATGAGATGTACAAAAAAGCAAGAAAGAGTAAACCATTGCTTCATCAAGAGACAGAGCAGTCAAGAGAACCAGAGTCAGAAAAGAACCAGATATTGAAACAATCGGACAGAAAGTTTAAAATAACTATGTTTAATATGTTAAGTGATCTAACAGAAAAGATAAACAATAGATATAAACAGATCAGGAATTTCATCAAAGAGATGAAAATTATTTAAAAAAAAAAGAGTTGGCCGCCTCTCTCACTCCCTTGTCTTCGGAGACGGCCCACACTCTGTGGAGTGTGTGATCTACTTTTACTTTAACCTAAGCACCCAATCCCCACACCTCATGGCCTTTCTCTTGCCTTCCAAAAGTTACATATCTCTCTAAATAAATCTACCTTTACTCAAAAAAAAAAAAAAAAAAGTCAAAGAGAAATGCTAGAAATAAAAACCACATCAGAGATGACAAAATCTTTCCCTAGGCTCAGAAACAGACTGGACACAGCTCAGGAAAGAGTCAGTGATACGCCAATAGAGATTATCTAAACTGAAACACAAAAAGAAAAAAGTAAACAAAATGAAATAATGCATGTAAGATCTTTAAGACAACATATGCTCACAAATTATCTAACCTATGAGTAACTGGAGTCCCAGAGGAGATGGGGAAATAGAGAAGGAGATACAGTCAAAAGCAAAGGGCTGACAATTTTCTAAGATTAATGAAAGACAGCAAACAACAGATCAAAGAATCCAAAGAACCCTAAACAGGGTTAAAAATAATACATGTACTTAGACATATTTAATTAAACTGTAAAAAAAAAAAAGATAAAATGAAAATAACGAAGGCAGCCAGAGGTGGGAGGTAGGGGAAATTTAAATACAGAGCAATAGCAGTAAGAGTTAGGGCCCACTGCCTGGAAACTACGCAAGCCAGAAAACAATGGAGTGAAATCTTTAAAATACTGAAAGAAGAAATTAACTTTTTAACATTTTAGGTGTGATAATGGTACTGTGGTTTTATATATATATTTATTTAAAATATATTATTTTTCAATAGCTCTATAGCTAAAGATTCACACTAGGTTCACAAAACTCAGTGAGGAGGCCTCCCTTGTAGACGAGGGTAGAGATAAAGTAAGATTGACCATGAGTTGCTGAATTGATGATGATGATGGTTGGAACTAGGTTATGAGCACATAGGAATTTGATATGACATTTTCTCTCTCTCTCTCTTTCTCTCACTATATATAATAGTGTGCATGTATAGTGTGCATGTACATACACACACACACATATATATATTTAATTCCCACAGTAGAAAATTTTTTTAAAAAGAGACATTTTTTAAATGGAAAAGAAATGAGCAGAAAGAGGTGAGTGTGTCATAGCACATATTCCACTAGGTTCTCTGATTTTTTTTTTTTTTTTTTTTTTTTTGCCTTTAACTCTCCCTCCAGCTTTTGATTCACAGTGAGCTCACAGGTCCCCAGACTGGGGTCAGAGTGCTGGAGACACCATCTCTAGTAACACCAAGCCCACAAAGCCTACCAGTGCCAAAGCTTTCTTCTCCACACAGAGAGCACCGTCCCGAGTCCATCAGATTTGAGAAGAATCGCCATCCAGCTGGGGTCTCATACACTGGAACCTTCATTGATTTGGCCACTCTAAAAAATGAAATTCGAGTCAATGGTTAATTCATATTTCTCCTTTCCTTTTTTTTTATCTCAGCACATAAGTAAGTCTGTAGGATCTGTTAATGTCATAACTAGATTTTTAGAACATCCTGAACAACATGGACAGTTTTCAAGATGTCAAGCCGTAAGGTAGAGAATGATAAATAACCTATTCCAATGGTACTCAACTTTGCTTTCCCCATAATATAGAAACTCTTAAGCTAATGCATAGAATATTGTCACATTTATGTTTCCTTTCTGTATATATATTCCTTTATCTTTGTGATAAGATCCCAGTTGGGGATCTCAGAGTCAAAATTAAGGTGGTATTTGGGTTCAAACACTTTGGAATATTGTTTGACAGTATCCACTAGAGATGAATGCATATATATATATTATATATATAGCCTATGAACCAGCAATTCAACTCCTAGAAATTACTAACAACATGTGGTTGACACTGGTGCACTGCTCAGCTTCACCTGCGACACACACACGCACACACACATTTCAGGACTTTTAGGACTGGAACAGTCATTCTACCAGCTGTTAGGAATGTTGATGGCTGACAGCCCAGAGATGTGACCCCCACTCTCCGCCAAAGAGAGATGTCTCACTCAAAATAATGCTCCCTTCCCTCAGTCAATCCTCCTCCAATGACTGGCAAATGAAGGATGTATAAAGGTCTAGCCTTCTTGCCCCTACTTGGCACAACTCTGTAGGTCCATTCCAGCCACAGAGCTCCCGCATAGGCTGGCTGAGACTCTGTTGTGCCTGCATTGCAGTCCAAGTTCTCTTTCTGTCTGATCCTCCTTCTTTACTCCCCCCATAGGTGTTGCTCTTGAAGAAAACTTTGATCTTGATGGCAGAAAGAAGTAAAGTTCCTCCAAGCAAATCTCTCTCAGGGCTGCTTCCTGGCGAACCCAGTGTGTGACATTACTCAACAGAGTATGTACACAAGACTTTACAAAAATGATCATAGAATCACAATTGGTAACAACTGAAAGAACCTAAATGTCCATCAAAGTAGAATGGACAAGTGATTTGCAATATATAATGCAATACCATAAACTCCTCTGATCAAACTACTGCTACATGCAACAACCTGAGTGAATCTCAGAGATGCAATATCAGGAAAGAAACACCAATAATAAAGGAATACACACTGCACTGCTCCATTTCGATAAAATTCAAAAACAGCTAAAGCTAACCTATATTATCAAAATTCAGGCTCAGAAGACCAAAGAGGTCAAGAGTTTTGTTCAAGATCTCACAGAGCTAAGAAGCAAAGCTAGAATTTGGACCCAAGTCTGCTTAATTTCTGCTCATGTTCCATTCTACTACACCAAGCTGTCTCCCCAAATGTTTTATTACTTCAAGACATACACAGATCTCAAAGCATGAGCTGCTACCACAGACACTGGCCTGAAGAGTTTCATCTTCCCTACATGGAAGCAACAAAAAGAGAAAAACACCAAATGCCTGCCACCAGCAAGGTTTAGTTCTTTGTAGATTATAAGTACAGAAGACGACCATGGAGAAGAACCAGTGAGGGTATCTTGGTGAAGAAGTGGAAGAAAAATAACACATAAGACAAAGCACACCATGTAACAGTGATTTTTTGGGGTTTGTTTTGTGGCTTACTAGAGGAAAAAAATACCTAGAAACTCTTGCCACAGGAAAGTGAACCCTTCTCTTCCCGTAAAACCCAAATATAATGAGTGTGCTCAGGATCTTGAGAAATTGGGTGCTAAGTCTCTTCCAAGTTTGCTTTGAAAAGAAGCACCTTTTAGAAGCTTGGGTGTTACATCAAATGTTCTGTTTTCTCTTTTTCTCAATAGTCTCAACAGTCTCAATAAGAAAGATATACAATCAGGCTTAATCCTGGTAAGAATAATGAAATAAATCCTCTCCAAATTTTAGAGCCAAGGTAAGTTTTCAGAGCCAACAATTTCATGGTCAGAAGATCAAGGAAGGAGAAATAATTCATATAAAAGCCTTTGAAGGCAGCACATAGTAAAGCCTGGGTCAAAATTAGTCTAGCTACAATGAATGTATATGATTACCAAATAGAACGTGCAACATGGGGCAGAGGTGAGGGTAAAGGAGAGGCTAAAGGGTGTTCCCTGGCCAAAACATTCTTGTTGGTTCAAAGCCAAGTTGGCAGATCTGAAGGGAGGGGTAAGGATTTCCCCAGCTCCCACCCTTCTCAATTAATCACTGTCACGCGGTCATCAGGGTGAAGGCTGAGGCTGCAGTTTAAAGGACCGGATACTTCTATAACTATGAGCCACAGTTGCAGCTATACAAGCTAAGATAAACAGTATGGGTAATTAAGTTCCAGGATCCTGAGCATGAGTTAATTATGTCCTAGAGTCGGAAAGGAATTCCCCTCCCTTCTCCTTTGACTGAACTTGGGATCCATCCCAACCATAGCATTCAGCACACACCATGCTCTGGACTGGTTTTTGGCAGGATGCTCCAGTGAAGTCTCTGAAACCCTCGGGTACAGAAGCTAAAAATGAAGCTGCTCATGCTGAGGGTCTGTACCCCTCTCCTTGACTACCAGTCACCATGTGTTGGAGACAAACACAGAATTCACTTTGTAGCAAAGACCAGCATTTGAAGGAAAAGGAAAAAAATGAAACTGGGCCACGATTTTCCTGCAAGTGGGAGTGAGTCCAGGTAGCCAAATAACCCTGTGAAGGATAGAAGCTCCTCAGGGTGGATTTTAAAACCTCTAAAAAGGTGGCTCAGGTGGGAAATAGCCTCAATCTGTCTTTCCAACACTCCATGCTACTCCCACATGCTCCTAAAAAACTGAGCCATCTCTTATTTTCTAAATCTGCCTTTGCATTTTTTTGTTGTTTATTTCTGAGTCCTTCTTATTTTTCTTGTTACCTGGATTAATCTTCCTTTATAATCTCACTTGAAATACTTCACGTTGCTTCAAAACCTATCTTAAATGCCCTGCCATCATGAAGCCTGTGGCAAAACCTCCTGGGTGGTCAACAAGTGCATCTCTTTTCCTGGACACACGGCTGGACTACACTTGCCAGCCTCCCTCAGGGCTCACTATGGCCACATGGTGGAGTTCTAGCTAATGGAACCTGAGTGGAAACAACGCACACTCTTTTTCAGATATGGCTATTAAGACTTCCCATCCTCCATGTTCTTTTCCCTCATGCCAGCATAATGGAGACAAGCCTAGCAATCCTAGAAGCTACATGTTGAAGACGGTGGACAAACAAGTTGGAAGGATCTGAATCTCTGGATCACCATTTGGTGCAGTAGAATATTACTGGATACAATAATGAAGCATTGTATAATTAGGTTAATAGGTATTTAGCATGCATAGAATAGGAGAAGACATTTGCATCACATATATCCCCCAAAATACTAATATCTAGTTTACATAAGAAACTCGTACCAAAAAAAAAAAAAGATAAGATAACCTTTAAAAAATGGGCAAATGTCTTGAATAGGCACTTTACAAAAGAGGATAGTCAAGTGACTAATTAGCATATGAAAAGATGCTAGAAAGAGTGGTATTGCCAAGTGCTGGTGAAGATTTGGAACTCTCATGTATTGTTAAAGAAATGCAATTTTTTTTTTAAGTGGGCAAAGGATCTAAATAGAAAAATAAATTTCTCTAAAGAAAACATACAAATGACCAACAGATATATATGAAAAGATGCTCAACATCACTAATCATCAGAGAAATGCAAATCAAAACCACAGTGATATATCACCTTACACTTATTAGAATGGCTATTATTAAAAAGACAAAGGATAAGAGCCAGCGTGGATGTGGAGAAAAGGGAACATTTGTGTATTGTTGGTGGAAATATAAATTGGTACAGTTATAGAAAATAGCATATCGGTTCCTCAAAAAATTAAAAAGGAACTATCATATGATGCAGCAATCTCACTTCTGGGCATTTACCCAAAGGAAATGAAAACAGGATCTTGAAAAGATATCGGCACTTCATGTTCATTCCATCATTATTCATAACAGCCAAAATATAGAAATGACCTACACTTCCATTGACAGATAAGTGGATAAAAAAGATGCAGCAAATAAACACAATGAACATTATTTCACCATAAAAAAGAAGGAAACTTTGCCATTTGCAACAACATGGATGAAACATGGAGGGCATTCTGCTAAGTGAAATAAGCCAGACAGAGAAAAACAAATACTGCATGGTATCACTTATATATATGGATTCTAAAAAAAAAAAAAAAAAGCTGAATTCATAGAAATGAAGACTAGATTGGTGGTTGCCAGGAACTGGGGGATGAAAGAAATGGGAGGATATTGGTCAAAGGTTACAAATTTCCATTTGTAAGATACATAAGTTCTGAAGACCTAATGTACAGCATGATTACTATAGTTATTAATATGTATCGTATACTTAAAATTTGCTGAGAGTAGAATTTTTTTGTACCAAAAATAAGTAACTATGTGATGAAAGTATTAATTAATTTTATTGTGAAAATCTTTACAGAATGTATGTATCAAATCATCACATTGTATACTTATATGTTATGGTTTTATTTGTCAATTATACCTCAGCAAAGCTGAGGGGAAAGTAACCAAAAAAGCTAGTCATTGGTGACAGAAATCAGGATAGAGGTTTTACTTTTTTTTCTGGGGTGAGGCCAGGTAGTGATTAGGATGAGGATCAAGGGAGCGTCAGGAAGGCTGTTCTGTTTCTTGATCTACAATGGTAGTTACATGGGTGTGTTCACTTTGTTACAAGTCTTTGAGGTACATATGAGTTGTACCTTTTAAAAATACACAGTATGCTTCAATTAAACATTTATTTAAAAGTAAAAGCACTCTGTAATATTTATGACTGAGAACATGTTGGAATTAGCCATGTTTACATCATTCCAGGAAACAAACTACTGAAGATGGAGTTTGGTAGCATTCTGAATACGCTGGTTAATGTCTAGTAGCCACGTACCAAAACTGCCCACAAACAAGTCCTTCAGTATTGTCACATCACTCCCAGATCCCTTCTTTGATGTCTGGCACTGCTGGCTGGAGCTGCTCTGAGGTAAAAGGCTTATGGGAGTTTGTACTTTAAAAGCATTTCTAAGGCAGCCTACTCAGCTCACAAATAAGAATTAGGCAGAGGCTAGCCAGGCCTTGTTTTGCAATACCAATCTCAAACGCCACTCTCCAACTCATCTTTTGGATGGAGCAACTCAGACCTCCAGGTAAAATAAATATAAAACATGAGGCTGTCATAATAAGATGACCACCAAAGGTTTTCAACTATATATATATATATCCATCAAAGGAAATGATATATAAAGAAAAGAAAGTGCGCTAACCACTGCAAAATGTCCTGCAGAGTTAAAACTGTTTCTGGTATTGAATCTTTCACTTAATCCAAAGGAAAATGGACATATTTAAAGAATATTTACAAGGAAAAGCAATATATAACTGCATGTCCCATACTCTCTATAAAATTCTAGATTTGGGCAAATGTAAAACAAACAAAGGTGGACCCCAAACCCAGGGGCCTTTGCTGTTTTACCTAAGAGCCTCTGCACTTTCATCTTAGGGAAGCGTTTGGGGGAAAATAGGACCCTCCCCAATTAGATTTTAACTTTCGTTAGGAGACATAAGGCAGGCATATTTCTAAGGATCATGACTTTACTTAAAAGAAAAAATTTGACCAAAGATCCAAGAGTAAAAATACGTAAAACTGAAACAATCACAGGTTTACTGTCTTAAGCTAGTAAATAATCTGGAACTCTGTGTCTGGGAATTAATAAGTGTCTTGTGTTTACTATCTTGATGCTTGAGCACTTTGATGTGAACTGTTCCTGGTTCTAATTATTTTCAAAGAAGAAAAACTGTTGAGGGACTAGGGCTGGCAAATTTTAAGCCGCAAGTGTTCCAGTTCAGTGGAGAGACAAAGACAAGATTGTCAGCTATCCTTTAGATTCCCACAAGACTGCTCCCTGAAGAACAAAAGGTGAATCATCTCGTCTTTTTTGTTTTGCTTTGAATTTGGGGGTATGTACACATCTTATTGAAGGTTTTAAAATATCCTATATAATACCCTTGGAAGATTTAGAATCAATTCATTTACTCCAACAGACAAAGAGCAATACATAAGAAATGATGTGACAGCTCTAACCCGGGAGATAACATATCTCGCCAAACAAAGCTTCTCTTCTTTCTTAAACCCTTTCCTTTGTGTTCTCTTCTGGATTCAATTAGAATCTCTTCCTGGATGGTATTAAAGAAATCTCACTGATCCTATGTCATAAAACAGGAGAGAGGGGACATCTGGGCATGGGACATTAAGCAAATATACAGTAAGTGGATACTCATTTTAAATGAAGAACAAAGCCTAGAGAAAAGGAGTATTCGTGTAACGATGCATCGAGATTCTATGGGTAATACTGTGAGCAGAGGTCAACATTGAGATGGTATGGCATTATTAGTTTTCCCAAAGATCCGTGGCCTAATGTATGACCCTGGTGGCTGTTTCCTGGGAAACAAGTTCTGAGTCAAGTCATCAGGTAGCCATCTCTCAATGGGCTCTGAGAAATCGAGTATGTATGAAAGGTCACAGAAGCAGCCACTCCACCCAAAAGGTACCATATACTCAAGATTGCACTTACCCTTCCAGGATTTTCAGCCTTTCTCAGGATTGGGTTTAACTTTGCCAATAAATGTAAAGAAAGCTCATGCCACATTAATTCTGCGCTAATATTATCTTTTTAGAAAGTTTTGGTATAATGAGACATAGTGATGATGAAAGGAATTATTGAAAAAGTTGATGTCCTTTTCTGGGAAATGATGTCGACAGCACAAAGTAAAGCTGAGTGGACCGGAAGGGCAGGCAAAGATGCACAGCTGTGGAATCCAGTGCAACCTCGGCACGGATGAGAGGATGGAATATGGATTCTGATTGCCCGAGTCACCATCCAGCTCCATCCCTTCTTGGCTGGATGACTTTGACCAAGTTACTTAAACTAAAGAAGCCCAGTTCTTTCAGCTGTGAAATGAAGTAACAATGAATCTCCTTATTCAGGGAGGTCTAAACAGGGTGATTTGGGGGAAGCCCCAGACACCCAGAGCAGTGAATGGAGAGCAGCAACAGCTATTAGCATCGTTCCCTTGGCAGCTGCCACTTCCTGCATTTCCCCCAACCTCCTGTCCAAGCAAACTACTCTTAAAAAGAGCCTTCTTAAAGTACCATGCAGCTTCAGATCCTGGCACACACAGTTCACATAGATGGGAATATTCTTTATATCAGTGACAATCCCAACAGGAATAGACGATAGACTCAAATTGAGTAATTTGAGGAGAGTTTAATATAGGAACTATTTACACAGGTGTGAGCAGTGGAGAAGGGGTGCACAATGGGCAGTGCAGCCCCCCAGGGCAAGTAACATCAGGGCTAGCATTACCCTACCCCCAGGCTCATTCCTGGAACAAGAGACAGAGCTGGGCGGAGAGGGCTGCCTGGCAGGAGCCATGACCTTCAGAAGAGGCACGCTGCCAGACCATAGAAACACAATAGGGAGAGAAATAAATTCCTGACCACATTCTCCATCAACTGTCTGATATCTGCAGGGCTCCCAATTGTCCAAACCCAAGTGAAATCTGGGAGGAAGATGATACAGTCTATAGAGGTCAGCCCGTGGGCCAGAGTTTAGGGAAAGCATGGAGAGGAGGTCTTGGGGGAAATGGAAGATACCCAGCACTCTCTTCACTCAACCCCCTAGACTCAGGCTACTTCTGATGGTCCAGGTTAGTCTGTCCAGTCCCTTCTTTGTGCTGCCACCGTAAACCCCACCAGTTACATACTCAGCCTAGAGAATTGCCTTAGATGTTGGGACAGGAGACTCCCTCTAATCTATGAGTCCCTAGAGGGCAAGGGCTCTGACTGGCACAAAGCAAGTACTTAATGACATTTGTTAATTCCATGCAAGCATCGTGGGTTCTATCAGAACACAGACTTCTCCTACATGGGTATAAAACGTCATTCAGATTCCAAAACTAAGTCCCTCAAATACCAGAGACTACTGAAAGCTCAGGATAAAAGTAAGTTACGGTGAACAAACTTCCAAATGGAATTACATACAAAAGAGTTGACTGAAAAGACTGACAACTTTCCTTCTAAATAAGTGTAAGTGTACCAAGTCCAGCACTGTTAAATTTATTGTGAAATGATAGGAGATTATGGTAAAACTAGTCTCTCTTTATCTTTGTGGGATTTCTCAGAACTAAATGCTCATTTCACCGTAAAACTTTATAAAGAGATGGTAGGGGCGTATTTCTCGTGTTTACAAATAGCACCTCGTGGGGCTGATGTTTCATGCAGCACAAACACTGGTTAAGATAAACCAAGAAAAATATTCTTCATATGACTACGGCAGGGGTGTGCTTCAAAGGACGTTACTCCCACTGAACACTTTTGAAGAGCAAGGGAGAAGGAATATGTCAAATAATCTTAAGTCACATCAAGGATTCTCAGGAAGATGCCTTTCCCAAAGAGGTTTTGAGAGATGAACTGCAAGGGCCTCCCAGGGAAGCAGGTACCTCTCCTCCAGGTCCTGGGCAGCAGAAAGCTCTGAGCTCAGCAGAGAGAGGCAGCCCAGGGGAAGGACCAGGGCGGGTGGTTGACAGCAGGGTTCTTCACTCTCTAAGTCTGATCCTGGGGTTCAGTCCCTAGGGAGGTGGGAGGGGAAAAGGAAGGAGATGGGGAAAGCAGCTGTTTGCTTTCAGAGTGACCTGTGCAGTAGGATGGACTCGTCATCTCTGGGGGATGGGGACCAAAATAGGTTGGCAAGAACACACAGTTCCTGAAATTAATTGAAGAAGCAGAGCCTCCACGGGGAATCAGAATGCCACTCAGCTGCTCTGTCCTGCTTCTCAGAGACTGACGCATGGAAACATTTCTCTGTGTGGATCCATTCCATGTTTTGGGCCGATGCTGGGCCTAACAGGGGGCGCACAGAGGAGGGGCAGAGTCGGGAGAGGACATGATGGCTTCTGGGCATTGTGAACCACTGCAGGGCACAGTTTTGTGCGAGAGGAGCAATTCTCTTAAGGTCAAGATCTCCCTTGAAGGGATGATAAAGATGAGTGGAGCAGCAGAAGCACCACTCTGTGTCAGCCCAGGGCTGAAGCCCTAGCAGTGCCTTTGTGCTAAAGGTACTGCATCCTCTTTGAGACCAAACATCTCCCATACAGTGTTGTAGCAGACTGCCTTCCTTACACGAGAGCACTTCAATGCCATCTGCTGAAACACTATCACAATAAACGTTTAAGTATAAGTGTCCTCAGTGTGAACAGTGCCTCTTGGAATGTGGTACCCTTATACAGTGCACAACCTGTGCAACTGGATGCCACCACTCCCTATCAGCTTCACCTGAATGTAGCCAGAGGTGACGTGACTGCTCTCAAGGCCCTTAAACATATTCCTTGTGTATCAGCTGGTGGATCACACCCTCCCCAATAATCATCTGACTGAGGGTAGACCCTAAAGCCTTTCACAGTCTTTTAACTGTTGAAGACACAGCTCTGAACAGCACATTTTACTTTTCTTCATCCACATGCCCTGTCCAGTAGCATTCGGAAGTGGTGAACACTATGAGTGTGCATGTGTGAGAGGCCTCAACCCATATCATACCAAACATATTAAAATACATCCACATCTCACATAAAATCATCTTTCTGCTTTAAAAGAATCTTGAAAGGATTTTTATAATTTGGTTTTGGCAATGAGGCTACCAGTCACTCATTTAATTAACTACTGACAAGATTTCTCACCTATCATGCACACTTGGGAATTCTTTCAAAATGAGAAAATATGTCTTACAAATTATCTTCCAGTGTTATGATTTCTTGCATACTAAATTTAATAATAAAGTGACAGTATGTTACATTTGTACACATTAAACTAGGCATTTCATCACACTGATGTTGCAGTTTCCTTCATCTTGGAGCTACTACAGTTGACCCTTGAACAATGCAGGGGTGAGGGGCACCCAGCACCTGCGCAGCTGAAAATCCAAGTATAACTTTATAGTCAGTGCTCTGTATCCGCAGATTCAACCAATCTCGGATCATGTAGTACTGTGGTCAGTATCTGGCGAATGAAATCCACGTAAAAGTGGACCCGAGCAGTTCAAACCCAAGTTGCTCAAAGGCCATCTGTAACTGTTTTCAGATCTCTACTTTTAAGTCCATGAATATCAAAGACCCTAGGCAAGGGGCTGAGGGTGGCAGTGAGGGACAGCATGACCCAGGTGCATGTGCGCATGTGTGTTTGTGTGTGCTTGTGTGTGTGTGAGCATATGTGTGTGGGCGGGCAGGTGTATGTATGTATATGTGTGCGTGTATGTATGTATATGTGTGCATGCATGTATATTGTGTGTGTGTGTGTGTGTGTGTGTGTGTGTGTGTGTGTGTGTTAGGGACAAGGGAAGGTGGTGTAACTCTTGTCAGAACCATAGGTCGTTCCTTGCGTAATAGGGTTTCAGGGAGAACGCTTCATCTTCTCCTCCACTGTATCCCTACAATATTCTGCATATACCATACTTATTTTCAGCAGGTCCCAGGAATTTATTTCTGAACACCCCATCCCAGAATTCTCTCAGCCAGCTCCCACTTTCTCTGCCAATATCCAAAGCTGTTAATTATGCCCCATCTGGAAAGCCAGATATGGACGCATGCAATCTCGGCACACTAACCGGGTACTGGCTACTGACTGAGTTTCTTTGAAAATCTCAAGGCAACGTTCCAAGGGTCAGAAAAAGATACGATCATTCACTTGTAACAGATTTTCTAGCTGGATGAAATATGATAGTTGAGTTTTCTCCCCTCATGAAACCAGACATGCATATTTAACTCAAACAAAAGTAGCAAAATGACTTAATATGATGTAAACTTTCATAAACCTAGAGTAAGATGACATCTGTGGGGTACAGATAGTGCTTTTAAGGGCTTAATGTGGCACACTAGCTTGGGTGGGATTCCCTCTTCTATTGTCTAGATGGAGGTGCTTGATTACTCAGCTTCACAGATGAGGCCAGTGCTTCCCACACTTTCTTGATAATAACAATCATCTGGGGGTACTTATTAACTATGCAAATTCCTAGGCCCCTCCACTAGACTATCTTGAATTAAGTAGGTCCTGGTTAGGGCCCAGGAGTCTATGCTTATAACCAGTAGTGTTTCTTTTTTTTTTTTCATTCACACAATGTCTGGAGAAAAATTTATAAACTATGGTGATGTTTATCAGAATATTAATTGAAGGATTAATCAGTATCAGAATATTAATTGTATGTATCGACAGATGCATAGATGATCGATAGATAGCATTTTTTACAAAAAGTCCTAGAAAAAAATTATCATTTAAAAATTAAACTTCCAAATGCAAATTGGTCTTAGCACATAATCAACCATTTTGTTTCAGAATCATCCACACTTTCTAAAACATAAGTTATAGACATGTATGAAGCATACGGTATATTTTTCTTTTGTAAATAAGAAAAGAGTTTATCTGGGATCTTAAATGCAGTTTGGGAGGCACAGATTCCAGTAGCAACTCACATGTGCTCCTGAAGTACATAATATTTTAATAATTTACAAATTCTTATTTAATGTTTGTCTTCCTAAATATTTGGGAAAAAATACAGATAATTTCATCTATTAAATGTGGCAAATTGATTTATAAAATAAATTTAAATGTAAAAAGATAAATTTTATGGCAATATACTGAAGAAGACAACAGTACCATTACCAAGTCAAAACTAGAAATAACTTTTAAATGCTAAATCATAAACATCAAGAATATCTACTGTAAAGTTTAAAAATGTTCAACAGTATTGCTTTTTTCACACTGAAGTATTTTCATATTTTTCACTTTCAATTTCTGATACATATAGTATCTATTTTAGGCAGGTAGATTGTTTTCTCTGGTTTTAATGCAATAAGCAGATCATTTTCTTCATGAGAAAAATAATGCTGTCAGTCAATTGTTAACGTACTGAAAACTCAATTATATAAAATACACTTGGGGGCACAATTGTCACAACATAACTCAGTGTAATACAAATGAAAGTCTGCTCATACTCTCCATAAATGAGGAAACCAGTAGTTTCTTATTTCTAGAAGGGTTTGTAAAAAACTCTTGAGTTAAGATAAACTATATGCAAATGATAGTGATCAATTACCCAATGCAACAGTGTGTGTGTATACATATGTGTTCAAAATATTAATAACCCAATTTTGATGCGCATATTGCATAATGTCTAAGAAGTCCTCAGAGGATGTTATCTGACTGGGAGTCCAGACTCAGGCTGACACTAACCATCAGGGTTAGCACAGATGTGAGTCTGTCTTGGGAGGACATGGACGATGGCAAACCCAGGCAGTGCGAGGCTCAGCTCTTGCCTCACCACCATACTCTGGGCAAATGTGAGCAACAGAACCAGCCCCCAAACCTGAAAGTATCGCACTGGCTTTGAAATCTGGCTTTGAAACCTGGTTCAAGGCACAGCTCTTACACTTTAAATCGTCTCTTATCCTCTCTTACTTGGGGTTTGCCTTTAAGAAACTGGAATAACAACAACACCTGCTACTGAGAGGGGCTGGTTTTACTTCCCCACTCATTTCTCACGCAGTGCTCTAGGGAGGCTGTGCAGGAAAGTGGAACAAGCTTGGGCTTCTTGGGTGGACCAACCGGGGTTCAAATCCTGGCTCCACCTTTGACTGACTTCTGCTGGTAAGTCGCTGTATTTCTGTGAGTCTCGGTGTCCTCACAGCAGGCGACGGGGGTGGATGTGACACAGTAAACATCCCAGAAATGCAGCACAATTTAAAAGGAGGAAATTCTCCCCCTGGTTGGGGAAAGCGGGTCTTTTGAAGGCTTCCAAGGAAAGCAACTCACCCACTGGTGATAGCCTGCAAGGAAATGGGGGCTGCCAGCATGTCTGAAGCTGAGCTGGCTGTGTGGGATCAGGACCTGCCACCACCCTTCTCCACACCAGCCCTGTGGACCCGCACAGAGCGTTTCCTGGGAAGGCGCTGGGTGTGAATTGAAAGGGCTTTGCCCTTGGGGGCCCCAGGGCACTTACAGCTGAGCCTGACATCCAGGGAGTCTGTCCTCCCTCAAAGGAATACTCTCCAGTTTTACCTTCCAGGGACTCCAAAGGCTTGCAATTTCCAGATAAGCCTTCTTTCTGCCCTCCAGGACTTGGGGATACACCTTCCCTCACTTTAGCTAGCTGACTCTTCTGGGAAGACGCTCCAGACCCTCAGAAGTTCCATTAGGGTGATGAGATCACCCCACCACAGGAGCCTCTTCCGCTCTCCCATAGCCCCAGGCAGCACATCGGGGTCCTGGTCCATCTCCACCAGCAGCTCCAGGAGGACAAGGGCTGTGTCTTTCTCTCAAGGCCAACTCCTAGCACAGGGCCAGGTATTGAACGGGTGCTTGAGGGATATTTATTGATTGAAAAATGGCCTCTGGGCAAGAAAGACTACCAGAAACTCAGAGGTGGGGAGCTTCTAATACGCAAAGCCCCAGCAGCCTTGAGAATCACTGCAGGGAGTAACGGGGTGCTCCTGATGGGAGTGGGCTATGCCTGTGACCAGAAAAGCAGTTTGAGAACCTCTGATCTAACCAAGAAGAGAAGCGAGGTCCCAACCAGAGCAAATTTGTTAACACAACTAGCACGCGGCTCTGGGGTATCGGACAGAAGGCTCTAGGTGAGACCAGGGCTCTGCACTAAAGGTGCAGGGGCCTCAAATGACGTCGCATGCAGGCTTCCCTGAGTGTTTCCTGCACCCCATCTTGGCCGGGATGATTCGGCTACCTGGTTGCCCTGGCAGCGTGGCTGATGCTGGACCCACCCAAACACAGTGGCGGGCATTTGAAGGATACACAGTGTCCTGTTTCTGTCATCCTGACCTATCCTGCAGGACTTTGTTTCCTAGGAAATGTAGCTCAAGCGGGTGAATTTCACAGAAGGGAGTGAGTGTAGAATTAGCTGCAACCACAGGAGACAATCTATGTACCTACAAGTGGAAGCGCCCCCTCCCTTCAAGGCTCCTCTTGCTCTTACCTCTTCCCAGACTGAGCTGTCTCCTCCTTCCCCTTTGAATTCTCACCCAGAATTGGCATCAGTGCTCTCTTTCCTCCCCCTGTCTTTGGTGCAATAGCTCTAGGAACAGAGGGTCTACTGCCTGGGAAGGGAGTAGGGATGCGGTGGGATCAGCGAACACCTAGTGAGCATTTACCTAGCACCAGGCACTGAGCTGGGTGCTTCCGTGCATTCATGCGTTGATTTCTCCCAGCAATCCCACGAGGCAGGCATTATTACCATCCTCCTCGTGCTCTATTGTTGCCTCTTCCAGAGAAAGCGCTCCAGACCACAGGCCCTGTGGCAGGTGATCTGAGCTGATCGGACCAGGGCTGAACTGGATTTCCACCAGGTAGACCTCAGAGAGCAGCTATGTCTCCACCTAACAGTCCTCGGAACCTCACTTTACTTCCTTGAAATTGCTATAGGTTTGCAATAAGCCCTGTCTTTGTCCTGGCTCTATACTTGATTCATTTCTGCCCTTGGCAACCAAAACGCCTGGATTCAAACAACCATTATCACCAGACTACAGACCACAAAACAGAGGTACCAAGAGATTAAGTCGTTTGTCCAGTGCCGTAACTGATAAGTGGTGGGTCGGGGATTCAGGCCCTGACCTGCCTGATTCCAGGACCTATTCTCTGTACAATGAACTGTGCCAAGACATTCCTCGGGGTCGCTAAGAATACGTCTGGATGTGTTCTGCCTCTAAAGAAAATCTGTCTGTAAAAAGAGTGCTGGATCAGAGCAGTGGGAACTATAGGAAATTCTTGCTGCAAAGAGCAGAACTATATAGCTCTTCTGGCAGCAACTGTAATAATAGTAAGAGCTAACATGTATCAAACATTTCCTATGCACCAGGCACTGTGCTAAACACTGCATAATGGATTTTGCAGCATTTATCTTCTCCAGTGTTAGATAAGGACGCTGGGCCTCAGAGAGGTTGTGTAACTGTGCCCAAGGTCTCAGAACTAGGGAGAGGAGGCTCTGTGGTTCACGGCCAGCCTCTCTGAACTCGAGACTTCACGCTGTACAGAGACAAATGCTGTAGTGCAGATAAGACCCATCTGAAATCTTTAGGAGGCCGTGGTCACCTTGCTGCAGCGTCATAATTATTCATAATGGGGAGGGGAGGGTTGTCCAAATGAATGTCAGGATGTGTAAGTTGTGGAGTTCTCACTAACAAGTCAGAAGACCAAGTTGTGAGATAGGCTTTTAGTGAAAACTAAGAGGCCGACAGCCCTAGGCAGCGAGCATGGTCCTCCGAGGTTTCCTCCCTGGAGCTCGGCGCCAGCAACCCTCTGTGATTTATGGCTCTAAGTGACACAGAGCTTGCAGGCACCAACCCTGCAGTAGCGAAGAAAATGGATGGGCTGCCTGGGGATGTTTTCCCTGCACGCACCACGTTCCCTTAAAAGGCCTCGAGTGTATATACAGTTCTGACATGAGGGCAGAACCAAATAACACGGCGGTGCCTTGCTTTCCCTTATATGGTCAAGTATGACAATGGCACCCTCCCTCCTAATTTATGAAGCGCACGAGTAGAGGAATGTCGATCAGGAGATGTGGGGATGGGATGTTTCACCAGAGAGAAGATAGAAAGCTCATCCTGCTGGCAAAGGACTTACCAGACCAAGTGGAACAGAATGCATACTTGCTGAGGTCTTTGTTTTGTTTTGTTTTTTTAACTCTGAAGAATAAACACTTTTGTTCCTCTCTCAAATATCAACATTTCTTAAAGCCAAAGAATATGCTGAACTCCCTTCAAGTATCAGGGAAAGAGAAAAATAAAGCAAGAATAAAAACTTGCAGAATTTATCTCTCATGCATTTGCCCCCTTCAACCCTAGACTTTGTTCCTCCATTCAACACACACACACACACACACACACACACACACACACACACACACACACACACACGGCATATATACAACCAATCTACCATCTGAAGAGACAATTTCATTCAAAACATAACACAGAAATAGGACAGAGTCCTATTTAGAAGCAGCCAGTTCCTATTAGGAACGCTCTACAAATGCAGAGCTCTTATCTATAAAGGGCCTTAGCCATTTTGTTAGAAGCTATAGACCAAGTTTTCCCATCCAATCTCTGACCTAAGATAGGAACCAATAAAGACAAAAGGGTATCAAATGAAAATGTGTAGGAAAGTGCTTTGTACATCACAAATCATATGACATCCACAGTTAACTCAAACACAGTGTTAATGTACTCCTAGAATTGTAATTTTTTAAAATTACTATTTATTACTTTGTGTGTTACTTAGTACACAATCTGGTTTCCTGGATATAAGCAAGTATAAGTTACATCACTATTTAAAACACTTCCACCCTTGTACTTTTCTTTCATTTGGTCAGGACTCTGAATCTATCTGAAGTACATGCTGGTCCAAATGATCAAATTCTTCTATCCTGCCTCAAAAAGCCAAGGAACCCTTGGCTGTTCACTGTAGGTTTTAATGGCACATTGTATAAGCTAGTAGACCGAGAAGGATTCAGGCATTTTATACACATAAAGCATATTCCTTCACTAGTTACAAACAACATGTATGCATGGAGAACACTGAGTGAAATATTTAAAAAGCACTTTGAGATCCCAAGAGGGAGGGTGCAGTATAAATGACAAGACTCAAGAAAACAATGGTCAGAACAGGCATCATTAAAAAGCCTGCAAACGACAAATGCTAGAGAGGATGTGGAGAAAAGGGAAACCTCCTGCACTGTGTAGGGATGTAATTTGGTGCAGCCACTATGGAAAACAGTATGGAGATTCCTTTAAAAGCTAAAAATAAAGTTACCATATAATCCAACAATCCCACTCCTGGGCATGTATCTGGAGAAGACACATGCACCCCAATGTTCATAACAACACTATCTACAACAGCCAAGACATGGAAGCAACCTAAGTGTCCATCAACAGATGACTAGATAAAGAGGATGTAATACACACACACACAAACACACACAATGGAATACTACTCAGCCATAAAAAAGAATAAAATAATGCCATTTGTGCAACATGAATGGACCTAGAGATTATCATACTAAATGAAGTCAGACAGAGAAAGACAAATAGGAGATCACTTATATGTGGAATCTAAAAAAAGATACAAGTGAACTTATTTACAAAACAGAAATAGACTATTAGACATAGAAAACAAAATTATGGTTACCACAGGGGAAAGGTGGAAAGAGGGATAAATCAGGAGTTTAGGATTGGCAGATACAAACTACTATATATTAAATAAACAGCAAGGTCCTACTGTATAGCTCAGGGAACTATAATTCAATATCTTGTAGTGACCTATAATGAAAAAGACTATATGTATAACTGAATCACCATGCTGTACACCAGAAACTAACACATTGTGAATCAACTATACTTCAATTTGAACAATAAATAAAATAATTTAATTTTTTTAAAAAAAGAAGAGAACAACAGACAGTGCATCCTTCAACACATCCCCAAATGAGATGTGTTTAATGTGAAAGTGTAGACTGGAGGCTTGACTGCTTAAAAACAGAAATTTAGAAATCAGACCCCACTGATCCCAAACACATGTCCACAACCGTAAAGGCCTATTTAAGAGCCTCATACAACTGGCATAGTAAGGCAAGCTCTCCAGGCACTCCTGGTCGATCTCGACCCTCCAGCCTTACCACATGGCCACATCCGAGGCAGGGAGCGTGAGGGGCATGAAGAGAAAATGCAGGAGCCCTGGGTGGTTGTGCCTCTTGTCCACTACACGGATGAGGGTAGAGCCCCTGGCTACCCTGGTGTCCACTCTCTCCCCAGCATCTTCACACTATCTAGGGGGCCCACGAGGGAGCTTTCAGGGGCATGCCGGTTGCCCTATCTTAAACATTTTTAAATGCCTGCAGCTCCAACTAAGGAGGTTCCCTTTTGTTTGACTGAAAACCAAACAGCTAGTATGCAAGTCCGCAGGCCTGGTCATCTGCATCAGAACTACCTGACCCTTTTGTTTAAAATGTAGATGCCTGGGCTCCAGTCAGCAAGGCTGAATCCGAATCTCTGGGGACAGGGATTTGGAATCTGCATTTTAACAAGGGCATCTCTACCCACTCAACCCCAGAAAGATTCTAAGGTGCTCTAACATGTAAGAACCACTGCTTTACACACTCAAAAAAATCCTGTTGAATTTAACACGGTCTTATACTCAGCTAGGGAATACAGCCATGGTCCTGGTCCCAAAGTATACTTCTAAGATTTGTAGCAAAACGGGATCTTAGGGAACAGCTAATCCAACCTCTTCATTCTTTGAATAAGGAAAGCAGAGGTCCAGGAAGAGTAACGGACTTGCCGTGGGGTCATATTGCCAGCTTACGGCAGAGCCCTTTGTGAGTTCTGGTCCTGGTCCAGTTCCCAGACTAGTGCTTGTTCTGCCACAACACCCACCGCCCTGCCTAGCCCTCCCTGCACCAAACCCACGCCCAATCACACACTCCCCAGAGCTGTTTTGTTTAAAATGTGGAATACCAACAGTGGTGATCTGGAAATGGTTGTTTCTGCCTGTCCAATATCCAGCCCCCTTCTCAAGGAAACAGGTAAACTACTCCCTTCCCCACTGCATGTCACTCAAGATGATCCCCTCTTCCCTGGCCAAAAAGAGAACATGTAACTCACCCTAGACTGAGCCTTGAGTGAAGTGACTTGGGGAAAATGTATGAGGTTTCTTCCTTGATGGGGAAGGAGAGATGGCCCATACATAATTCCTGCCACCTAGGTTCCTACTGTTTCCAAGACCAGCTTTCCCTCTGATTCTGAGAGTAACCCCTTATCCTTCCATTGCATTCCTCTTAAGTAATCTAAAATTGGTCTTGTCCTTTATATGCCAAGAGACCTGCCTGACCCCTGCTTCCTTAACCCCAAACCATAGATTCACAAGCATTTGATTCAACCCTATGGAAAGGGAAGTTGGGGTTAAATATCTCCTTTTTAGAAACAGAAAGGATTTGAGACTTTGCAGTTGGATAGGCAGGGGTGCAGTACTGAAAACCCCTGTCTCCATCAATACCCACCACTCTACTCTTTCAAAATAGCCTAGTATTTTGCTCTTGATCCTCATCATCCCTAAACTGAAAGATACTATCTGTGCAGCTGAAAACAGAAGTAGTCATGAACCCACAACTGCAAAGTGATCCAAATGACTCTTCTAAGTAGTATATGCAATCTCAAGATCCAGAGCCAAGAAGTTATTGGGCTCCACATCCACAGAAGTGGACAGATTCTCCTCCTTGTCAGCCTGAGTTTAATCTTTAATGTCCTCTCATCAGGGCAGCACTGTGGTCCCTGACATGCGGTACATCTGTGTGCAATTTCCACAAAAGAGGAGCAAGGCTCAGTTATTTTAAAGCCACAAGTGCCATTAAGGTCTCTCTGCCAAAACCCACATGGCTCTTTTGTTACAAAGCTATACAAATATTTGTGTTTTCTGTTGGACTTGGCAGCAAGGCAAACTTTCAGACTATCTACTGCTCTTGCTTTGAAACAGCTGCCTATCTCCTGCTGCAGGTTATTTACTATTTATTGTGATTCTCCAAAATAAGTTCTAAGTTTTTGGAGGGGAGTTCCAAAACTCTTTTGTTTAGGAGACTCATCATTGGGTAGTTGCTCTAGAGAAGTGCTGTTCAACCCAGACAGCACCTTAGCATTAAGAGGAAAGATTTTTAAATTTATTCTAATTTTTAAAATTAATCTACAGTAAAATGAACTTTTTGGTATATTCTAGTCTATGAATTTTGATGTATGTCTAGGTTCATATAACTAGCACCACAATCAGGAGACAAAACATTTCCATTACTCTCAAGAAACACCCTCGTACAGTCATAATTATCCCCATCCCTAGCCTCCGGTAACCATTGGTCTGGTTTCATCTCTTTAGTTTTGTCTTCTTGAGTGCTGTATAAGTGGATTCACACAGTATATGACATTTTGAGTCAGGCTTCTTTTACTCAGCATAATCACCTGAGATTCATACATGTTGTTGTGTATCAGTAGTTTCATTTTATTGTCAAGTAGTATTCCACTGTATGGATGTACCACAGTTTGTTTATCCATTCACCTATTGAAGGACTTTGCATTATTCCTATTGGGGGAATATTACTAACAGAACTGCTGTAAATATTTGTGTCCAGGTTTCTGTGTGAGCGTTAAGGTTTCAATTCTCTAGGATAAATACATAGGAGTAAGATTATGAAGTCACACAGTAATCATCTGTTTAACTTTATAAGCAATTGACAAACTGTTTTCCAGAGTAGCTGTATGTCCCATCTTGCATTCCCACCAACAGCGTATGAGAGCTCCAGTGTGCATCCTCAGCAGCACTTGGTATTAGCAGGGTTTTATTTTAGCCATTCTAATTATTATGTAGTGGTATCTCAACCTGGTTTTAATTTGCATCTCCAAAAGGCTAATGACATTTAATATCTTTTATTGTGCTTATTTGGCATCCATTCATTCTCTTTGCATCAAATCTTCAGCCCATTTTTAATTAGACTGACAGTTCCAGTTCTTCCAATATGCTGAAAAAATTATATTTTCTTCTGTGAATTACTTTAGCACTTTTGTCAAAAATCACTGGCCATATTTATTTAGGTCTACTTCTGGACACTCTTATCATGTCTCATTGATCTGTATTTCTACCCATTTGCCAATACCACATTGCTTTCTGCTAATCAGAAAATGTGATTCCTTCAGCTATATTTTTCTTTTTCAAAATTGTTTTCCCTATTCTAGTTCCTTTGCCATACAATATAAACTTTAAAACTGATCTGTCTATATCTACCAAAATCCTTGGGAATGTTTATCGGAATTTCATAAAATCTATATATTAACTTGAAAATAAATGCCATCTTTGCTGTGTTGAGTTTTCCAATTTTTGGTCATGGTATGTCCTTCCATTTAGGTATTTTTTTCATCAATGTTTTGTAGTTTTTGGCATATAAATCCTGTATGTGTTTTATTAAATTTATGGCTAAGTATTTTATTTTTTTAAGCATTGTAACTAGCATTGCCTTTTTCTTTCATTTCAGTTTCCAACTGAACATTGAGAGTATACAGAAGTACAGTTGACTTTTGAGCATTGACTTTGTATCCTCTGCTCTTTGTTTATTAGTTTTAGGACTTTTTTGTGGATTCCTTGGGATTTTCTATGCAGACAATCATGTCATCTGAAAATAAGAACAGCCTTATTTCTTACTTTCCACTCTATATGCCTTTTAATTCATTTTCATGCCTTATCATATTGGCTAGGACTTCTGGAAGAATGTTGATTAGTAGTGGTGAGAGTGGCCAACCTTGTCTTGTCCTGATCTTGAAAGGGGGCAGGCATTCAGTTTTCCACCATTAACCATAATTTTAGCTGTAGATTATTTTGTAGATGCCCTTTATTAGATTGAAGAAGTCTTCTTCTAACTTTAAATGGATATTGACTTTTTGTCAAATAATTTTCTGTCTTAATTGATATGATCTTTAAACTGCTAATAAAGTATATTACACTGATTGATTTTTGAATATTAAACCAGCCTTACATTCTCAAGATAAAACTCAAATTTTTCTTTTTATATGTTGCTGTATTTTTGTATTTATATTTTGTTAAGGATTTTTACACATAAGTTTAAAAGGATAAGTTTAAAAGTTTGAAGGATATTGGTCTGTATTTTCCTTTTTTTATACCACCTTTTCTGGTTTTAGTGTCAGAGTAATGCTGGCCTTATGAAATGAGTTGAGAAGTGTTTCACCCTATTCTATCTTCTGGAATAGACTGTATAAAATTTTCTTTTTAATATCTGGAAACATTCACCAATGCCTATATCTGTACTCAGAAGTTTATATTTTGGAAGGCTTTAAACCATGGATTCAATTTCTTTACTAGCTGCAGAAATGTTCAAATTATCTATTTCATTTTGGGTGAGTGCTGATAATTTGCGTTATTTGAGGAACTGGCCATTTCATCTAGGCTGTTTAATTTATTCATGATGAGCTGTTTGTAGTGCTCCCTTATTTTCCTTTTTAATGTTTAAAGATTATGTAAGGGATAGTTTCATTCCTGATACTTATAATTTGCACCCTCTCTTTCTCATTGTCACTCTTGCTAGATTATCAGTTTTATTCATCTTTTCAAAGAACCAGCTTTTGGATGTTGATTTTTTAATTGTTTCACTGTTCTCAGTATCATTGATTTCTGCTCTTACCTTCATCATTTCCTGTCTTCTCCTTGATTTATATTTATTTTGCTCCCTCTTTTCTAGTTTCTTAAGGTGGAAGCATAGATTATTGATTTGAAAACTGTCTTCTTCTTTACTATGAGTATTTGATGCTATAATTTCCCCCTTCTGTAATGCTTTATCTGCATCCTACTATTTTTTAGGTGTTGTATTTATTTTCATTTAGTTCAAAGTATTTTAAATTTTCCTTGAAACCTTCTCTTTGATTGACAGACTGTTTAGAAGCATATTGTTTAAATTCCAAATATTTAGAGATTTTCCTTTTATTATTGTGTTAGCAATTTTTAGTCTAATTCCTTTATGATCAAGGAACATACAATTCTTCTATATTTTATTATTTTTATTTGTTTTAATGACCCAGGATACGATTTACCTTGCTGAATGCTCCATGCACTTGAAAAGAATACACATTCTGCTGATGGTGAGAGTGTTCTATAAATGAATATAAGACACAGTTGATGGATAGCGTTGTTCAGTATTTCCATACCCTTGCAGATTTTCTGTCTAATCTGTTTGGTTTTGTCTGTTCTATCAGTTTCTGAGAGAAAATTATTGAGTCCTCCAACTGGAATTTTGGATTTCTCTATTGCTTCTTCCTGTTCTGTCCACTTTTGCTTCATGTTCTTTGAAGTTCTGCTATTAGGAACATATACATTTAGGATTATTATGTCTTTTTAGCAAATTGGCCCAACATAATTTCAGTTTTCAAAGACTCTGCAGTACTGCTGAGTTCTCAAAGCCAATGTATACTGTTTAAGGTCAGATCCATGCATGCAGTTTCATACACAACTTGAGGGTCAATTTTCCTGACTCTACCCTCTTTTTGATCTCCCTTATACTTTCCAGCTTCCCTGGGGCTCTTATTGGTACTCTGATCAGAAAGTTGGCACTTTACTTACTCCATTATGCCACACACTTCCCATGTCTGCTCATTTCTAGGGGTAGGGAGAGTCAAGCAGTGGGAAGACTGAGAAGGAAAAAAATGGTGTTTTTCCCTACTCTCTTGGAACTACTTCTCCAGGTGAGAGAATGTTTTCCTTCCCTCTAAATGTTAGAATGCTGTCAGCCACCTTACTACTACTGCTACCACTCTCGAATTTCTTGGGAGCTATGGCACAAGAGAATGGAAAAAAGAGAGGAAAAGAAGAAAAATGAGGAATTTGCCCCACACAAACTCTCTGAGTGTTAAGCTCTTTGAGCCAGAAGTAAAGGAATTATCCTCGTGTTCTATCTGTGCTGATGTTCACTTCCAGGTTTTAGGCAGCACTGAGTTCAAGCTGGAGGGTACTCGACACACACAAAAGGCAAACTCATTACCAGTTTGGTGTTACTTTAAGTTCTGGTCTTCTTCCCCAACCTGTCTGCTACCATTTACTTTTCAGAGTCCTCAAATAGTTGTTCCATACTCCAGTCTAGATTTTACAGCTGCCTTCAGTGGAAGACAGGGTGGATAAAATGTGCTTACTCCTGCTTACTTAAAATCAGAAACAAGAGGGGAGCTTTTTAAACCTTCAGATTCCCTGGCTCCTCCACATCAGATCTACCAGATCTTAAAGGGGAATTGGAAGTGGAAGACAGCAACGTAGATTTTTGCAAAGTGCCGCAGGAGATCTCGATGCACAGCTGCCCTGGAGAGCCACTTCTCAGGACATGGTCAAGCCACAGTAGGTTACCTGCAGCTGCTCAGATTCTGCCCCAGATTACCCCGGTTATGGCTGAAGAATGCAAACGCCAATGCCTCCACAGGCCACACAGTTCAAGCAGCTAGCTGGACCTCTGACATCAGAGGATGGTGGGGACAGCGGTGAACTAGGAAGCCCATGGCTGTTAAAGGTGGCCTCCACTAAGCTCCAAACAACTATTTCCATGAGGGAATGCAGGCCCAGGAGTACCAGAACTGCAATTTTTCAAACTAAACAATAACAATCTGGATTTTTATAACAAAATCTCCCAATTTTTAAATGGTAGCAAAATAATTAAAAAATAGAACTGCAGGGCATCCGTTTGCTGTTTTTGGTCTAGAGAAACTGGTAGCATTTCTATAAAGTAATTTGGTCGTGCATATGTAGTATATGCGTGCGTGTGTGCGTGCATGTGTGTGTGTGTGTATTTCTTTGAAAAATTTCATCTGTGTCCTTGAGACACCTGGAAATCCTTACATAGAGCCAAACTATTCATTGTTTAGAAACTCTGTGGTGCAGCCCCATGGGTGAAGTATAACACCCTTTCAAAAGAAATATTTACCAATTTATAGATAGTTGCCAATGAACTGGGCTTCCTGAGATATTACTAAGAATTCCTTCTTTCTTTAAGGCATATCATTTAATGGAACTTGCCAAGCTTCTTTTTCCTCCACTATTAATATCTTTTATCAAAGCCTCTTCTTTCAACAAGAAAGCAGAGAAAATGAAGCAAGCGGAGGAAATTAGGAAAAGAAAGAAAAATCGCAGAAGTTACTTAATTTACATTGCCAAGAATTTTTAATTTGCAAGTTACTGAAGGGTATGTGACATGTCTCATTTAACTTTAATTTCAAAGTGATGTGATCTGACAGGGATAATGAAGTGAAATGCATGCTACAAACATTTTATATTCAAACCAGTGCTTAGTTATTGTCAATCATAGAAAATCAGGAGTTAGTTATGCATAAATATGACACCACATTTTACTTTTAGTGAAGCAATCGATTAATAAAGATGAATTTACAAGTAGTCCGAAGTTGGTTCACTTAACTGGTGAGAGAATATTGCTATCAAAACTGAATTTAAATACCTGAATGTGTCAGGAAACGTATCTGAGTGCACAGCATAGAGTGAAAAACTGGGGCTTCGGAGCCAGATAAACCTGAATCTGAATTCCATCCCCCTAACTTATGAGAATATGACCTTGAGTCTTGGTTTCTTTATCTGTAAAATGCAGTTAATAATGAAAGTTTTTAACTCACCTTTTCTGACTGCAAGGAACAAAGTCTCAGCTCAAGCAAGTTATCTCAAATAATAGGGTAGGATTCTGTGGGATGAAGTACTTTGTAAGCATACACTTCAGAATGAGGGCACACAAATTTTGACCACGAGGCCAAGTCTTTAAAGAAATCCAGGAAACAATGAACAACCAGGCTTCATGAGAATACACTTTTCAAAATCCTTCTCACTGGCATCCTCATCTTCCATCCTATGTGTATTTTTTTCTTTCACTTTTTCTTCTAGGTTCTGTTTTTCTTGTTACTCTGGCTCTGACTTACCTACAACTTCCAATCACTCATGACTGTCATGACCCCACCAGATCCCTTCTACTTGATGACCTAAAAGCTTCTGCTCCTGCTTAAGGGGAATTCTCACTTGGTTCTTACGTATTCAAATGACTAAATTCAAGATTATTTTAAAAGAATCTCATAGTGTTTTAATTTCCTGTTTTTGAAGAACTTTTTGCTCTGTTTCAAAGGACACTGACCAAGCTGTGAATAGGCCATATTTGAGCTGACTGTCCATCCCTGGCCTAACTTGTTATGGCTCAAATCATTTAAAAATCAAATTTATACCACTCTTTGGCACTCACCATGGTTAGGTTCCAACATCACAGAGGGATCAAAATTCTAACACTAGGCTTCATACCTCTGGCTAACTAGCTCACAGATTATTTACAAACACTCTTTTGCAGAGTAGGCCTAAAAATATCCTACCAGTGCAAATTCTAAACCACACCAGTATCAGTTGGAATAGACTTCAAATCCACTTTGATATTTGCTGTTTTAACCCAGGACTGTTTCCTTGAGGGAATCCTAGGAACTGGTGAGTACTATATTTTACAGAGGATGGTTCCAGACGTCTGCAGACTGGTTCAGTTAAGTAAGGAAAGAGCAAAATCCCCATCATTCTACCTTTCCCCTTCTTTTGGCTCTGAGCCCTTAATAAGCAGAAGGTTGAAAGAAACCAAACGAACATCTTTCCCAACCTCTTCATTTTATTTATGTATTTGATTTTTACAGGGTTCAGGGAGCAAAACGTGGCCTTTAAATGAAAGATCACCATCACAGGACTGCTATATCTGACTTGGAACTTGATGAAAACCAAATCTGTTCATTGACCAACATGTCAAATGTGCCCTGTGCAAGTACCGGGGAATGTTTAAGAGCATAAACACCCAGCCATCAAACTGATTTGAAATGGACAAAATAAACAAAATCTGGCCTAAATGGGGGTCTGTTTAGTAATGTCTCTTAGCTTTCAAAAAGCCCTGGAAGAAAAATTCACAGCTTGAATATCTCAAAAGATCTTTCAGGGGGTTAATGGATGTGTTTATTAATCAAAGCTAAATCAGAAAGGACTTAAATTACCTTTGCTCTCGGCAATCTTTTAGAGAGGAGATTTTCATATTGGTTTGGGCAGCTCTTAACAGTTCTCTGAAATTGGGCAACATCAATTTGTAAACGTAAAGATTCATGGCCATCGGAACTCAAGGATCATCACCTGCCTTACTTCCCTCATTTCACAGAGAAGAAGCCAACACAGAGGAGGGAAAAAGCAACTTGCTCAAAGTGCACAATTAGGTAGCAGTAGAACTCAGAATAGAACCCGTGCCTTTTGGGCCAAAAGTTTTTTTCCTTTGGGGAGGGTTGTTAATTCTGCAGCAGCAATTACAATTTTGAAAGCATACTCTCTTTGATCTAGAAATTGCACTTTTAGGAGCCAATGGTATAGAAACACTAGGACAAATGTGCAAAAATCACATATACCAGGATATTCACTGCACCATTGTTTGTAGAATGAAAAACTGAAAGCAACCTACATGTTCAACAGTGGGGGAATTATTGAGTGCAAGAGTTCATTATCACGCAATGGAACAAAACAGCTGTTAAAAAGGATACAGTGTATGTAAATGTTCTGACATGGATGTTCATGACAAACTGTAGAGTGGAAAAGGGAATTTTCAGTTCAAAGAATGAGTATGACCTCATTTTTTGTTTGAAAAACAAATTAAAATTGTGTGTGCATATGTGTGTGTGTTTGTGTATGTGTGATGTCTGGAAAGCCACACGCCCTTGTTTACAGTGGTTATGTATAGAGGGAGGAATTTTAAAAAACAAAAAGTGGCACGACAAAAAGGTCCCAAGAATAATAAAATAACCTGAGAATACGTTAGTAACCCGAGGCACACTGCACTCAGGAAAGGCTCCTGGACTGCAAACAGCTCACGCCTGAGCAATGTGAATTCCCCAGGCGGACTGGATGGTGGTGGGGTGTGGGGTGGCTCTGGCTCTGCGCTGATCTCTAGCAGCCACCACCAGCCCTCTGTTCTTTGATGTGAAAAATGACGTTCTCTCCATCTTACATAAAGTGCTTTTCAAACCCAAATTTCATTCTTCCCAGCCCTCTTCCAACAAGCTGCCTCTTTCAGCTTTTCCTAGAGGGAAATTCTGGAAAACCACAGCAAAGAGTCCAGGAAAAGCCACCCTCCTTTCAAGAAGGAATAGACTCAGACTCTTCACAGTGCATTTTGCCCCTATATCTGTTACAATTCTAGGAGAAGATTGTAAATGTATTATCTGAGGTTTCTCTGAGCACACATTCCACTGCCATGGGCTTAAGAACTGTGGATAAGTTGCCTCTTTTGGAAAGCTTAACCTAAGCTAAGTAAAGCTAGGGCTTTAATAGCTGTATTAAATCCTTGTGTTCTTTTAAAAAATGCTTTTGAGACAGAGATAAAATTTATTATTATTTGAGTATTCCTAGCCTCACTTTGAACCCTGGAGGCCTCTGCTCCCCAGTAAAGATAATTTTGTCTCTGCCTGCTTAGTGTCTCCTCTTTGCCTAGCCTCTAAAGAGACTTTTTTTTTTTTTATTTTGCCAACCTAATTGCTGGGTTCCTGTTATACAGAATAAGAGGAATGAGAAGAGGCAGGACTAGAAAGACAGAATCCAAGAGGTAAAAAAAAGAGTGGAGAGCACTGGGGAGTCATGGAAAAGAGAAAGTGGAAAAGGTTCCAGGTGGTCTCCAACAGTAAGGAAATGGAAGAGCAGGGTAATGAGAATCCTAGGTAAGATCCATACACTGGGTCCCCTTTAACATGTTCTGAGAACTGCAGGCAAAATTTAGAACCACTGTTCATCTGCTTTTGGCTGTTTCTCTGAATGTCACATTGCCCTGAGACTTGGTTACGTAAGGCCAGAATTCATTGTTCTGGAAACAGAAAAGGCAGTTTTAAGAGGAAAACTTAGAGCTATAAATGTATACACTGAGAAAAAAGAAAAGCATCAAATAAACAACCTAACATTACACACCAAGGAATTAAAAAAAAAAGAAAAACAAAAAAGTTCAAAGCTAGTAGAATGAGGGAAATAATAGAGATTTGAGCAGAAATAAGTGAAATAGAGAAAAGGAAAACAATTGAAAAGATTAAAAAAATTGAGTTGTTTCTTTGAAAAGATAAACAAAATTGACAAACCTTTAGCTAGAATCACCAATAAAAAAAGAGAGGAATCAAATAAATAAAATTATAAATGAAAAGAGGAAATATTAACAGCTGATACCACAGAAATACAAAAAGGATCATAAGAGACTACTAGGAACTTTTTGCCAGCAAATTGGATAAATTAGAAGAAATGGATAAATTCCTAGAAACATACAACCCACTGAGACTGAATCAAGAAAAAACAGAAAATCTGAACAGACCAATGAGTAAATTGTATGTGTGATGTTTTTGTACCCTTTAAATCAGTAATCAAAATCCTCCCAAGAAAGGCCCAGGGACAGATGGTTTCACTGGTGAATTACACCAAACATTTAAAGAATTAATGACGGTCATTTTCACATTCTTCCAAAAAGTTGAAGAGGAGGGAACACTTCCAAATTCATTTTATGATGCCAGGATTATCCTGACACCAAAGCTCGATAAGGACACTACAAGAAAAGAAAACCATAAGCCATTATCCCTGATGAATTTGCAGAATAGATGCAAAAATTCTCAACAAAATAGTAGCAAATCAACAGCAGTAGTAAGTTCATCAGCACATTAAAAGGATCCTGCACCTTGATCAAATGGGATCATTCCTGGGATACAAGGATAGTTCAACACATGCAAATCAATGTGATATATCACATTCATATAATGAAAGATAAAAATAATATGATCATCTTAGTTAATGCAGAGAAAGCATTTGACAAAATTCAATATCCATTCATGATAAAAACTCTTAACAAAGTGCTATAGAAGAAACTTACCTCAACATGATACAAAAAGCCCACAATTAACCTACTCAACAGTGAAAAGGTAAAAGCTTTTCCTCTAAGATCAGGAACAAGACAAGGGTGCCCATTCTCACCACTCTAATTCAACAGAGTACTGGAAGTTGTAAGCAGAGCAATCAGGCAAGAAAAAGAAACAAAAGGCATCCAAATTAGAAAGGAAAATTAAAATTTTCTCTGTTTGCAGATGACATTATCTTATACATAAGAAACTCTAAAGATTCCACCAAAATCTATTAGAACTAATGGATTCAACAAAGTTGCAGGATACAAAATCAACAAAACAATCAATTGTGTTTCTAAACACTAACAACAAACTATCTGAAAAAAATAAAGAAGACAATCCCATTTACAATAGCATCAAAGTAATAAAATGCTTATTTGTGAAATCTTAAAAAAAAAAAAAAGAAATCATTGACAGAGAGAGAGTAGATTGGTGGTTGCCAGGGGTGGAGGAAGGGTTGAGGGAAATGGGTAAAGGCAGTCAAAGGGTACAAAAATATCCAGTTATAAGATAAATTAGTTCTGAGGATGTAATGTACAGCATGGGGACTGTAGTCAGCAATACTGGGTTGTAGAATTATTAAGTTGCTAAGAGAATAGGTTTTAAAAGTTCTTAGTACAAAGGAAAAATGGTAACTATGTCAGGTGATGGATATGTTAACTAACCTTATTGTGGGAATTATTTCTCAATAAATATGTATATCAAATCATCACATTGAACACCTTAAACTTATACAATGTTATATGTCAACGGTATGTCTATAAAGCTGGAGAAAAAAAAGAACTGTGGTATAAAATTCATTGCAAAAACTATTTACTGAGAAAATTTAAATATTTGATGCATTTGTGCATAATATGATTGATTACTCTTATTTCAAATATCAAAGAACCTAAATTCAAAGAAATAATTAAGTGAGAAAATAATCTAATTAGGAAAGAACAATCATCTAAAAGTTTTCAAACTTTCTGGCTGTCTTTGTTTCTAATCATAAAAGAGACAAGATATGGAGAACTCACGTAGCTATACATAAAGGTATCGGAAAGAAAATCTGAGATTTCCCTAAAAATGGGAAAGTTGAAGCCATTTTTACACCTGGAAACAACGGCGACAAGTCTCCAAATTAGATATAATATCCAGGGAAATTTGATTCCAGAAGAGTTGATGGATGTACTTAATGTCATTGGGCCTTGAGAAAACCATGACTAAATTAGGAAATAAGAATATCTGAGGGTCAGTGAGGAAAGTACATAAATGCTCTCCTAATGTTGCTCTTAATTATCTACTTCTCATACTAATGACATGCTAGAATAGATTACAAACAAAGAGGACATCTGCAAGCAGACTTTATTTTAACAGAGTAAACATTCTGGAAAGGAAAAGCATGAAATGCATTCATTTGATTATCCACAAGACACGGAGCTGTCTAGGCCCAGGGCCACAGCTCATGTACTTCCACCACAAGCATGAGAATTGGGCTATGAAACAAACAAACAGAAACACAGCCACTCTAGCGCAGGCTAGGAAATTCAGTCTGTGGAAGGATGACAAATATCTCAAGGTTATATTTAAAAAGACTATGGAGAAGACAAAAGGAAAGTGTATATTTCCAAAAGCAATAATTTTTGAGAGCTATTTCAATAATACATGCTTATTTTTCAGGGTATTTCTACATTTCAAATGAGATATCTCAAGATAACAACAGAAGTTTTTCACTTGGGTTTCGACTTTCAAATAAAGCTCAAGGGTGTTAAGAGAATAAAGTGAAAAATAACCAACCTCAGATACCCAGATACTGCTCCTCCTCCCAGCAAGACCAACACTGAGCCCTATTCTAGACCACTGCATTCTTCCCTGGGTAACAGGACTGTGACGTTCATGTCCAGCTCTGGCTGTTGTTCAAAGGATGTGGAAGACAGGATAAAAAGAAACTGTCTTAAACTGCAGCAATATAGATTATCTGTCAGAAAGATTTCAGAACTGTGATAGCCATTAAACTCTGGGATGGAGGCTGGGGAGAAAACTGTGGCCCATTCTTCTCCAGATGCTGGGACAAGTAGAATAAGTGCTCTTTAATCCAAGACGGTGTAACTCATAGGAACCAATGAAAAATTATACTTGGGGGAATATTTCACCACATTTCATTCCAAGTATATTTTATACTATTTCATTCCAAAATGCACTTGTTTCATTTTACTCCCCAAAACACTGACAAAGAACACTGTTAGGCAGTGAGTTTTGTCTTCTGTGGGATATAAGGCCAACAAATACTTCTTGAAGGGAGAGTATCAATTGGCAGTTTGGATTAACTCTTTGATGTAAGGCTGAGTTTTATGAACCTTGTGTTAGTAGGAAGTACCATTAAGTGTCATTTTACTGCTTTAGAATCTGGATTGATTTCTTGGTTGGTTGATTGGTTAGTTGGTTGGATGTTTGGTTGTTTTTTTTTTTTTTTTAACAATTGATTGTATTTACTCTTAACAGAAATTAAGAAAAATGCAAACTCCCCACACTAGGCATGTATTTAGTTTAATTAGAACTGTCTCATTTCAGAGGCAGAGAATTAATATTTGCTTGAGACCCTTAAGGTGATAATGGAAACTAATACATACTAAAAGCCTACTGTGTGCTAGGAACTGCTCTAAATGCTGTAGAGCAGTGCTTCATATAATACTTACAGCAAGACTGGTATAATCCTTACAACAGTACAATTATTGAAGCAGACCCTAAAGTATTTAATCTATATACCTTGGACCACTGGACGAATCTAAACCAAGACAATTTCCATCTTCATTTTGCAGATGAGGAAAGCAAAGGACAGAAAGGCTAGAAGATTTGTCCAAAATTACCCAACTAGTAAGTAACAGCGTTGGCATTTGAACTCAGCACTGCACCACTGGTTCCACCTCCCCAGTTATGTGGCAGTGAGTCTACACAGGAAATCTGAATTGTGGGGAGCATTCTCCATAACACAGATACTCATAGAAATTCCACAAGTTTCATCGGATTTATGTGCATGTGAGGCTGCAGAATGTGAAAGACAGAGATAGCAACTTCTGGGGGAAACTGGGTCTCTAGCAGCTGCTCTGAATTAACTTTAAGGGCCAACATTAAGAAACGAGAAGCACAGAGCAGAGTTTCCTCTAGCAGGCACTCCTGGAAATCCTGATTCCATATAGAATCACAAACTCCAGATCTATATTTCCATACTCCTGACAGGTTGTTAGCTTGCAGCTGAAACAGAAGATGTGATCTTGGCTCAGGGGAAACAGGAAATTAGCATGTCTGCCCGAAAGCCAGTCAACAGAGGCAAAGAAAGAAATACACACAGGCAGTTCTGAAATAGGAGCTGAAATGAAAAAGTTGGAAAGAATTTGCTTATCAGTATAAATTTGGGATAATGAAACCATCCATGGATAGTCGACAATAAATCAAACACCTACCAAACCTCTAACTACATCTGCACATATGAAATTGCAACCAATACCTCATGCAAGACACCTGTGCTATATCCATCTTCCTGCTGACACTTAAAACTTGTGGGTCGTTCGTACTGTCTAAAAGGTAGGATATCTCTCTAGTCTCAGAGATAAACATTGTTTAAGTGACAATATGGGGCAAATATCTTGCTGGTCAAATTAGAACAATTAATAAATATTATCAGAGTTTCATTTGAATTTGATAATATTTATCAAACCTTATTTATTTAGTCCAAGAACATTTATTTTTAAACTCTACAGATGATAGGACCACAATGCATAATAAAGTGTATAATTTTTTAGCCAAATTTGAGGAGCTCTTTAACAGAGCATAAAAGGAGAACCACAATGTTCTAAATCCTAAAGAGGACTCCAAACCATTGCTCAATGGTGAGAAGTCCAACATGAAACAATCTGGGGTCTGAAAAAACACGTTTGAGTTCTCTGAGGGTTTCCACAGAAAACAACAGTAATTAGAATTCTGGAGCAGAGCTGCCCTCTTTGACAATCTCTGCCCTCAGAGTTCAAGCAACACCAATGCTACAAGAGGCTTCATACTAGACTCAAGATTGGCTTTCAGCCAGCCTTTAAGAAATTACATAGACTCCCAAGGAATCAGTTGCAAAACAACTCAGAGTCTGAGGCCAAGGAAATTTTTTCATTACTGTTTACTCAATTTTTACTCCCCTTATCAAAGTTTTCCAGCAAGAGACAAGTGGCATACATACGCTATTTAGACACAGACTTATTCACACACCAATCAAAAGCTCAGAACTCTGATCTTTCCTGAATTGGCCAGAGACCCCCAGCATCCATGCCCACAGCAGGTGGCCTTATGATGCTCAATAGGCTCAAACAGGGATTTTCTGCTCCAGAGGGGATTTGGAAACCCTCCCTACACCCGCTGTGTCAAGGAACTCTGTTTTCACATCCTGGCTCTCACAGCGCAGTCTGGAGTTCTCTGATACAGGATATGGTTATCCAGCAACACAGCAGAAGCCCCTTCTGTCATCTCAACCTCTGTAACGAGAGCTTGGTTACAGAATGGCAGGTATTAGGGGTAGATGATTAAAATATTTGACCAGAGCAAGAGCCTTCCTTGAAATCATATTACATGGGTCAGGACAGCTCCACCCCTTAACCCCGTCTCAGGGAATTCGCAGACTAAAGACCAAAGTCTTCCACTCCCACTGGGAACTCTGTCTTAGGGCAATGAGGCCACCTGCGCTGCATCTGCCTTTCTCTCTAGTTTCTAACACCAGTGTCTGCCATTTTTAACAACTCTTTGATGAATGTATGTTTGGGCAGGTCAGGTGACCGTTAGGAGCCTATCCTGTATTAGCCATCTGCTCAGTTAATTTCCACTGAACAAGCACACCCTGAGATCTTATGACAGGCCAGGCCACGCTGGGATGCAAAGATGATTAAGGCGCCATCCTGCCCTGGAGGACCCTGTAGTGTAAGGGGAGGCCACATAATTCAATTGTTTTGATAGAGCCTAAAGATGGAAATATGGCCACCAAATGTGGATTCCAAATCCTGCTGGCTGCTTTCAAGAGGGCATTGAAGCATTCTCTGACATTCTAGGAAAGTTACCAAAGGGAGGGGTATTTGGATGAAGGAAAAGCTCAAAAGACAGGACAGATAAAAAACGTTCATTCACTTTGACTCCATAATCCCTCTTCTGGAACTAGTCCCAGAGAAATTGGTCAAAAAAAAAAAAAAAAAAAAAGCCTAAATGTAGAAAGATGTTTTTCACCGTATTACTATAATAGGGAACAACTGTAAACCATTTAAATGTCCATCAATAGAAGAAAAGCTAGTAAATTATAGCACAACCTAATGTTAAATGTAAAAAGTAGGACACGAATTTGTAGAAGGTACTGTGACTGGAACCACAGATACATAAACAAAGATCAGAAAGGAACTAAAGGTAATTACACAGATGTATAAGGAAACTGCAAGCTTCTTTTACATATCCTTTGGTTGGATACTCCCAACAACCCTGGGAGATACTATGAACCACATTTTTTAATGATTCTGAACCACATTTTTTTAGTGCCTGAGGAATGGAGATTGTGCAGGATATGTGACTTGTCCAAGGTCAGCACAGAAAACTTAAACACAAGAAAGACACCTAATCTCAAAGTCCTTTCCATCACACTACTCTGTTTCTGCAAAAATGAGAATTGTTGCTGGGTTAGTATATGTGAAATATTTGCTAATTGTAAATTATCAGTATACATTGTTCGATAATTTAAAGTGCTTTCAGTAGTAAATTTAACTGTTAAAAACGTATCTAGAGTAACACAGAGGTGTTTCACACACCAGATAACAACAAAAATCAATTTTTCTGAGAACTAGGAGGTGTTTCTTTTTTATCTAAAACTGAAAATCAGGAAAATGCAAATCCTAGTCTGCTTACAATACAAATTCATCTTGATCCCAAGTGAAGAAAGTTACTTTGGGCATTCCTTGTCCTTTTTGTGTCCTGGGTTTACCGACAGTGAAAAGTTAAAACTTTGCTTTAAATTATAAAGTCAATAAAAGTTGCTAAGGCGTTATCATACTGTTTGACCAAGTAATACAATTGCTTCAAGATGGTTCCCCTCCCACATACCAAGCAGAAAATAATTTTATCCGAATGTCTAGCATGGAGCTGTGCTGTATTAAAGATATTTCTGGAATTTGGGGATCTTAACTCCAAAATAGGACAATGCTTAGGATAGGATTTGATCCAATCCCAACATTCTCTAACAGTATGCTCTTGACTTTTTCTCTCCATTATGTATATTAAGGAATGAAACATCAAATATACATTTGCAAAATTCCAAGTCCACGTCCTCCAAGACTCAGGCACAATTGAAAGGCTGTGGAGCAATAGGACCTTGGAATCTGCATTACTCAGCACTTTACTCTCTCCCCCTTTCATGGTGGATTGGATTGTTATGACATCATTAACCAGATGGGACACTTTCACCAAGAGCTTTGCCTGTCATCTTTTGAAAACAATGTGGCTATTTGGGTGTTTCTACTGTGTCATCAAGGGAGTTGCCTCTCTTGCCTTCCTCTTGCTGGTTTTTTCTCACTGAAGTTTTGATGTAGAAGTTTGATGACTCTTGCTTGTTCCTAAGCTTGTCCTTTTGTCTGCCAAAGTGCAGAAAACAAGAATGAGGTGACCCTGACTAGAAAGAGCATACAGAGAAATTCTCAAAACAAACAAACAAACAAAAAACCCCTCATTATAAATCGTGAATTAATTACTTATTTGGAATAAGAAACCTCACTTTTTAATTTAAGTATAGGTTGATTTACAATATTGTGGTAGTTTCAGGTATACAGAAAAGTGATTCAGTTGTACATATACATGTATTTTTTTTCAGATTCTTTTCCATTAAAGGTTATTAAGAGATACTGGTAATAGTTCCCTATGCTATAGAGTAGGTCCTTGTTGTTTGTTTATCTGTTTTACATACAGTGGTGCATATCTGTTAATCCCAAACTCCTAATTTATCCCTCTCTCTGCCTCTCCCCTTTGGAAACCCTAAATTTGTTTCCTATGTTTGTGAGTCTGTTTCTGCTTTGTATCACTATTTTAGACTCCACATGTAAGTGACAGCATATGATATTTGTCTTTCTCTGACTTATTTCACCTAATATGATAATCTCTAGGTCCATCCATGTTGCTGCAAATGGCATTATTTCATTTGAGTAGTATAGCTGAGTAGTATTTCATTGTGTATATATACATACATATACCACAACTTCTTTTTCTAATCATCTGTTGGACACTTAAGTTGCTTCCATGTCTTGGCTACTTTAAATAATGCTGCTGTGAACACTGGGGCACATGTACCTTTTCGAATTAGAGTTTTCTCCAGAAATATGCCCAGGAGTAGGATTGCTAGATCATATGGTAAGTCTATTTTTAGTTTTTTAAGGAATCTCCAAACTGTTTTCTATAGTGGTTACACCAAATTACATTCCCACCAACAGTGTCAGAGGGTTCCTTTTTCTCTACACCCTCTCCAACATTTATCATTTGTGGACTGTTGAATGATGACCATTCTGACCAGTATGAGGTGATACCTCATTGTAGTTTTGATTTGCATTTCTCTGATAACTAGTGATGCTGAGCATCTTTTGATGTGCCTATTGGCCATCTGTCTTCTTTGCAGAAATATCTATTTAGGTCATTTTTTGACTGAGTTAAGATGTTTTTTAATGAACAGCAAATGAATAGCTAGAGACTTGCATTAAATTTGCGTTGCCAGAAATGTGTTTAGTCACCTAATAACATTAATTTCAGATAAAGAAGGAAGGTCAATTTTGGACATTAGAAGACATATCTGAGTAGAGAGGGCAACTTGAAATGAGACTGTCAGATTTTGGAAGGGATCTTTTAAATCAAATAGTTCAACCTCCCTCCTAATAAAAAATCCTTCCTGTAAAATCTATGACAATGAAGCCAACTATCTTCTGTGCATTTCAGAGCTTCCATTTCAAGGATGTCCATTTAATTCCTTTGCAGAGAAGAGTTAACAATTAAAGTTTCTCTTATATTGAATCAAATTTTGTGTCTCCCTAAAATTTCTACCAGCATCTGCCCTCTGATAAAACAGAGAATAAACTCGTAGGTTAGGATCTCTCTCAAGTGATTCCCAAGGAACCCTACTGCCCTAAGAGACGTTAGTAGCTGCACCTGGGTTGGCAGTTCTTTGCTCAGATAAGTTTGGGAAAGACTGCATTCTGTACCCCTCTATTGGAGAATCACAGCAACCTGTTAAAAGCTGTGAAAGGTTCTTTTTTTTAAGAAACAACAAACCCTATTCTATCTTTAATTCATCCTTTTTCAAACTTATCTTGTTTATGGGACCTCTCTGCCTTGATCTGGAATACCCATTAATGTTTCTCACAAGCAGTGTTCTAAGAAACACTGTGGGAATTGCAAGACTAGGTCTTTTCTTTGGTAAACATCTCTGGTTTTGCCAAGAGCTCCTCATGGGGATAATTTCCAGACACTTCACCATCCTTGTTCATCTGAGATCGGGCGTGCAAGAAAGGCAGATGTGGGAAGGGAGGAGTGAGAAGAGGAGTTCTGAAATGATAGTAGGAGAGAAATGACCACAAACTGCATCTCTTTCTAATTTTGTCAAGGGACATGGCAGCAGTGACTGGATAAGTTTGCAAGTAAACTCAGCCTCCTTAAATTCAGCCCCATCTTCCCCATTTAGGTTAATTCTGTCTCCTTAATGCTTTCCTGTTTCCTATCCACTCTGTTCTTCCCATGGCAAGGAGAGCAGAAAGAGAAGAAGGAGGTAGAGTTACACATATGCATATCACAGTTTTCCTGTTCAAAATGTGGTGTAGTATTTGAGGACAGTCTCTAATTATTCATGGAATGCTAATGGGTCTTCAAGGACCTCAGCCTCCAAAGAAAAGTGAGAGTAAAATAAATCACCTGCATGAAAGTGTTTATCACTCTCATATTATTGCTGATTCAGATCTCAACCATGCAAAGCTTTTCAGTCCTGCTCCTTAGAACCTTCTCCCTTCAAAGGAGTTGTGCCACCCTAGAACTTTGCTACTTTTAAATTCAGATTATTGTGTATGTGTTTTTAAGTATTTTTGCCTTCATAGAATGCTTTTATCCTATTACTTATTTTTCTATCCGTATGCTAATTTATTTTATTTTCCTTAATTATCTCATCTACATGTTTACATTTTTTACCCTCTTAAATGGGGAAGAGGGACCACCAGAGCATGAAAAGAATCTTGACTATCAGTTGTGCTACCAATGGGAGGAGGTAGGGAGCTTTCGCCCCACCCTCATTATCTCCTTCAATCCCTCTCAATAATTTAACTAAATGAGAACAAAAACTGAGTCCTGGCTGTGCAAATGAAGTTTCAAGACAATTCCTCTAGACCCCTTCTGTAAAGATTATGGTAACTACCCACCCCCCATACAGACTTTTTGAAACCAATTGGTGTTATTAAACACCTTGTTAAGTCATCAAATCATTATTTTGTCATTGTTGGGGATTTTTCCTCTTACTAGCTCTGTCAAAAGTTAGGAGAATTACAGTAAGTTTTCTCACTTCTATACAGTTTCCCCCCAAATTATTGCATATTTAAGAATATTTACCTATTTTGATGTTGTTATTTGATGTGTAATGATTTACTCATGACAGTTATTTGAAAACAATAAAAATCATCTTCATTGCTTTGCCATTTTCTTACCTTGATTTTTGCTTCTCTTTCTTTTCTCCTAATTTTTTTATATATCTTTGCCTGTTTTACTTTTAACCATTTAAACTCCCTTCTGAGAGTCCTTGTCCTTTAAAAAGATGTATTAATTCTTTTATATTATAATCCATCCATGGGCACAAATCAGGGACTTCTTTCTGTCACCTTGCTCTGTACTTTCTGTACCTTTATACTTGTTTGCTAATTCTGTCTACTGCTATAGGGACTCAGTTTTACTGCTTTTATTTTCTTCAGTGATTTGGCAGGAGTACATCCCATTCTTAATTCTATTTGTAGTTTATTCACTCCATACATATTTGTTGAATACTTACAATATGCAGGTACTGGACCACCTGCTTTAAACTTCAAAAAAAATTATAATTAGAACACAATGTTTTAAAGTAAGGTTAGGAGTAATTTCTCTTACACACTGATACTTTAAAAGGTTGGCATTTTGATCATTTAATCACAACCTTTAATTGCTCATCTCCATTCTCAGTATAGCTAATGTAAGCTAAGCTAAAACTCATCACTTGACTCTCGTACTTGTTCTGAATCTCAATACAGATGTTTTTAAGCCTTTCCCCAGATGCAACTGAAATGTTAAGATCTGAGGGACGAAAAACAAATGTAGAACTGTCTAACATTTTAAGACCCAAAGAATTCTTAACACACTGTTTCAACGGCTTTTGGAATTGGAAAGCCTATTAATCACAGAGTACAGTGCAGTGATTTAAAGTCATCTCAGACCCTTCCATGATTAAGAACTTTGGAAATTACATCCTATAAGGATTTTTTTAAAGACATGATGACTCAAAATAAGATAACATATAAGCAGAACTCAGAATTAATCATATGTAAATGCAATATTAATGAACCCAGATTTAGATTATAATCTCTCTCAGTATGATTTCTGGAAAATCAAGCTTGAGTTTTTATTTCATTCGTGTTTATTGCATGATGGTATTGATCTTATCCCAGTTTATAGATCCAAGCTGAGATATGGCAAACTCAGGCACTATAAAACATCTGGTTGATTACTCTAAAGTTTTACAGAAGGATTTTAAGGAGAAAAACTTGTTAACCAAAATTTCAAAAAATCTGTTCCAAGACATTAGATCCCAAACTTCGCTTAACTGCTTATTTTAATTAAGTGTTTAAACAGATTCAGAGTACATTCAAAACAGTCACCCTGTTTTAAAATAGGGTAACTAAATTTACAGACCTATAGTTTGCTAAACATTCATTTTAAATTCTATATCATCTTTCTTCTCTACAAATTGCTGGTACTCATGTCTTAATCTAATATTCTCCTTTGAAGCAAATATCTTGTATCAGTCAGGGTCCAATTAGGAAAGAAGAATCCACTCTAGGTATCTCAAGCAGTAGGAATTTAATATGGAGAATCAGCTCCCAGGAGATGGAGTAGTGAGCAGCCAAGCAGAAGAGAGTGAGATCACCCAGAGCTCTGCAATATCAGGAAATGGCCACAACCTTCAGGGCTGCAGGAACAACAAGAGGAACGCAGATGCTGCAGCCATCCAAAAGGAACTAGCTCCTCACCTCTGGGGTGAGAAAGGAAGCTGGCGGCAGACAAGGGCCTAGGAAATGGAGCTCCTGAGATACAGGGCAGAGCAAGGGAAAAGCAGTGAATGGATCTTAGTGCACAAGTGAAAATGACCAGAACACATCTTAATTCATACTTGTCACCTTATGTCCTCTGTCATGGACACAAGCACCCACATGTGCACAAATGTGTGCACATAAACGCACATGCACTCATACACACATACACATAGCACATTATTCATTCATCTGTCTTTCCTCAGTCTCGCCTTCCAGAGAAGAAATTATCCATGACCAAAGCATGAATCCCAAGTTAATATAACTTCTTTCAAAACTTCTATGATCATCATAAAAACTTAAACTTCTGTAACACTCCACTGTTTCATAGCACATTCAAAACCATCCATGCATTTTTATTTCAGTTTTCACAGCCACCACATGAGGCAATTCATGTATTAACATCCTCATTTTACAAATTTGGAAATTTAGAAAGATTAAGGTATCTGACTAATGTATTGCAGAGTTAGGTCTAACGTCTCGGAATCTTCAGGCACCAAGACCAGAATCTTTATCTTCTGCCTACTGAAGAGTGCCTGAAGGTCACAGGTGAGCAAAGTAAGATCTCTAGGCTCTAAGTCACCATACCTGTCTGTAGACTAATAAAGGAGGCTATACTAAATTAATCACAGGAAATACTCAGCCTCTCTTAATTAACTTTATGCTACAAGTTACCCATTTTCTGACACAAATGAACTTATTTACAAAATAGAAAAAGACTCACAAACATAGAAAACAAACTTATGGTTATGGGGGAATAGAGAAGGGTGGAGGGATAAATTAGGAGTTTGGGATTTGCAGATACTAACTACTGTATATAAAACAGATAAACAACAAGGTCCTTTTGTATAGCACAGGGAACTATTTTCAGTACCTTGTAATAGCCTATCATGAAACAGAATATGAAGAGCAATAAAAATATGTATAACTGAATCACTATCCTGTACAGCAGAAATTAACACAACATTGTGAACTGACTATAATTAAAAAAGCTACCTATTTTAAGAAAAGTTCATCATAGCAATAATTTGTACAGTGTATGACAGCTTCCAAAGTGCTCCCCATTTCCTTGTTCAATTGATAATATTCCTGAAATATATCATGATAACTAGCCCGTATCTAAATTGCAGGCATTGTAAGTGAATAAGCTCAAGGTCAGTGGGGCTTTTTTTTTTTTAATTCCTCACAGATAATATGAATTTTGTGATCTACTGCATGAATTCAAAGGGATCCGTTTCCTTCGTTTGAACTCAAAATCACAATTAGAGGCTTTTTCTTCAAATGTGACCTATTTCTGACTATTTTCCCTGACCCACAAAACTCACAGACCACAAAGCAGCTCTGACTCTATTTGGAACACACCACACCTCAGAGGTTTGCCGCTGGGAGTAACACAGCTCCAAGGTCTTCAGAGTCCCAGCGTGAGGGTTGGACTGTACCTGCCACCTGGTAATGCAGGAATGGCCAATCCCATTAAATAGCTGGGACTCCTCCTGGTGTACATGTGCATAGAGTGTTTGATAGTAACCCGATGGAGTCTAAACAGTGACAGCTCTAACTACTGAAATTAAGGCACTTTCCATGCATCTAGCAACTATTCTTAAGCGGGTCTACATATCCAAGGCTGCCACATCGTTCAGTACGGAGCATCAGAGCCCTGACTGGAATCTGACTGTAACAGTCTTCTGGCAGGGCTAGCACTCAGAAGAACGGAGAGGACTTCTCAACAACGTGAAACCCTGACAGAATTATCACAGGAGGAGAAAGGGCCATTTCAAGAGACAGAAAGCCTGTCCTAGTTGTGACACCAAAATCCTCTCGTTTCTGTTATGAAAACGTTCTGTTTGGGCTCTGAGAATATGCAGAGGGCATGCTTCCGTGTGTGTGACTGACATTTCCAGACAGGGAGCATTTAAAGGCTAAGGAAAAAGAACAGTGAGTACTGGTTCCCATGAAAGGCTTCTCAACAGGGCTAAGTGCCTGAGGAGATGATTTGCAGAAGTGCTGTGGGAGCCTCCCAGGTCACACTTCCTCTCCCAGGTCCTTTCAAGCATGGCTGCGTCAAGCTCAGCTTTGAAATGCCCAGCGGGGTCTGAAGCAACACCCACTGTGGCCCTGGTGGACGCAAATCTCCCCAGGCACAGCTCCACACACAACCAACTCCTTCCAATCAAGACACCCTTCTCAGTGGGGAGGGTACAGCTCGTGGTGGAGCGCATGCTTAGCATGCAGGAGGTCTTGGGTTCAATCCCCAGCATCTCCATTAAAATAAACAAACATTTAAATAAATAAATAAATTTAATTACCTCCTTTCCTCCACTAAAAAAGGTTTCTTTTCTCTGTCTGGACACCTAGCTGGTGGTAGAAATGCAGAAGAAACAACACTGAGGTCAGGGAGCTGTTCATTAAATCTATGTGTGTTTTACTGTTTTGCCCAGAAAATGTCCAGTGATAAGTACTCCATATATTTGCTGAAAATTATGAGCAGACAGAAAACTTTAAAACTTAAAAAAAAAAAACCTCAAGACATTATATCTCCTGTTTCTCTTCTGGCTCAGACCAGTTGAAACTACCTGTAACAGTGCCTTTATCTCTCTCCTAATTAAAGAAATAATATGCAATGGAATTGAGATTGATTATGTATTATATTAAATGATATTAATTTGGTACGATTTCTTTCATCTGATTTTCCTGTCAAAATCCCAAAGCAGGGGTTTATTTCTATGCACATGGAGGAGGTGGGGGAGAGGCACTTGGTAAAGTAGTAAGTGAAAGTTACAACCACTGTAAAACAGGCCACCAAATCCTTACCACGCTCTCTTTTTTCAATGGACCCTAAGCTCACATAAGTCGGATTCCTCTGGCTGGATCAGTCTGCCCTCTGAACTTCCATCTGCCCACACCTCCTCTTCCCTCCCTTGGACTCTGACACCCAAATCCAGAGGCTGTGGGTTGGTAGGAGGGGGGTCCAGGCAGGCAACCTGGTGGGGGTGGGGGTGTTCCAAAGGGAAAGAGAAGAGGACCTTGACAAGGGGGCCGGTCATGCCCCACTCCTAGCAGCCAGCTGATAAAACCGACTCCCCTGGGCTCAGACAGGATTAGGTGAGGTGCCACCAGAGGCACAGCCCCTCGCAGGGCCGGCGCTGTGAGTCATCTGGACAAAGAGCAGAGGCAAGGTGAGAGGAACAGAAGCCGCCTGCAGTGGCAATGCGGAGCCCAGTTCTCTTCTTTCCTGAACACAAGTCATCCTTTCTTTCATCGCCCTTTCAGCTCAGGACAAGTTATCAGTGACGGGGTCTGATTTCCAAAGCGCTTCTCTCTCACACCCTCAATGCGACAGGATGTTAACCAAAAGGTCTGTGAGCTAAAAATAAGACCACTTGTCTATCAAGCGGAGCCCAGGGGCAAAGCCGGGTTCAGAGCCCGAGAGGCTTTTTGTTAAGCCAAGCAGAATGGGAGGACACAGAAACCCCACAGGGCAAATTCTCAGGGGATGCCTTCCTCCGAGCTCATAGAGGTAGATAAAGAAGCATTCCAGTGGATTTGCCCTGTGAAGTGGGGCACTGGGGTTTGGCAGGCAGGTAGGACCTCTGGAGTTCAAATAAGCCCGCGGTGCCTTCGGTCAAACACAGCAGAACAAAACAAGGGACCCTGCAAGCAGGTGAGCACGAGACAGTAATCCGGGGGGGAGAGAGAGCAGAACCAAGTGGAGAGAAAGGGCTTCCATGACGCCAAGAAGAACAACTCTGGCTCCTGTCAGGGCAGAAACAGGGCAAAAAGGAGAGATCAAAGGCAGGAGGATGAATTCCCTCTCCTGGCTGGTGTCAGAAAAGGCTCTGGCAACGGTGTGTCTCCAATGAAGTGTAAACCAGGCAGGCAGCGGTTACTGCCGGAGGTTCTGTAACACAGACAGTAAAATTAAAGTAGCCATGAAGCCAACGGCAGGGGAGAGACATGGTCCAACCGAGGCAGAGCTGAGAGGCTTTTCCCAGCTTCCTCCAAGGTCTGGCAGATACCATCAAATCCTGGAAAACATGGGTGGCAGAGTAAAAGAAAAACCTTTCTTGACAGCCAGAAAAAGAAGGCAGGCCTCAGTGACTACAGCTGAAGTCAGTAGGTTTTGAAGACAGGTTTTGACCTACAATTTAGCAGCATCTATATGCTTTTAGCCTCTTCTTGCTTGATTAGACATATAGTGTATCTTTTCCAGCACTAATTTCATTTCTCAGTACAACTTTGTGGTTAAAAATGCCTGACCTATATTTTGGATATTGCTGTGAAGGACAGAAATAAGAGGATGGGTGACTCAATGTTCCATGAGATGGATCATACAGGTACTCGGTCAAAATTCTCCACAAACACAGATGGCCAACAGGCACATGAAAATATGCTCAACATGGCTAGCTCTCAGAGAAATGCAAATCAAATCTACATTTATCACTTCACAAGGTCAGAGCACTATCGTCAAAAGTCTACAAATAACAAATGCTAGAGTGGGTGTGGAGAAAGGGAACCTTCCTAAACTGTTGGAGGGAGTGTAAACTGGTGCAGCCACTATGGAAAACAGTATGGAAGCTCCTTAAAGAAAACTAAAAATAGAGTTACCATATGATCCAGCAATCTCACTCCTGGATACATGCCTGGAAGAGATGAAAACTCTGATGCAAAAAGATACATGCACCTGAATGTTCACAGCAGCACTATTTACAATAGCCAAAGACATGGAAGCAATCTAAGTGTCCATCGACAGACAAATGAATAAAAGAAGATGTGGTATATATGTACAATAGAGTATTACTCAGCCATAAAAAAGAATGAAATAATGCCATATACAGCAACATGAGTGGACCTGGAGATGATCATACTAAGTGAAGTGAGCCAGACAGAGAAAGACAAATATCATATAATATCACTTACATGCGGAATCTAAAATAGTGATACAAATAAACTTATCTACAAAACAGAAACAGACTCACAGACATAGAAAACAAAACTATGAATACCAAAGGGGAAGGGAGACGGAAGGATACATTAGTAGGAGTCTGGGATTAGCAGATACACACCACTGTACTTAAAATAGGTAAACAACAAGGACCTAACTGTATAGGACAGAGAACTATATTCAATATCTCGTAATACCCTGTAATGGAAAAGTATATGAAAAAGAATATCTATATGTGTGCAACTCAATCACTTTCCTGTACATGTGAAACTAACACAATATTGTAAATCAACTATACTTCAATTTTTAAAAATTCTCCACACACAGAGATGCAGTACAAGCATTCCACTCTTCCGCCAGGGCCCGGGAGAGCACACTCTCCCCGTTCTCTGACTCTTCATTGCTTCTTTCCGGAGGTCCCCCAGGTTTGGCAGAAATCTGGGAGTGAGTGAAGAGCTATCACATGTGCTTCTCTGCAGGAGTAGCCTGAAAGCTAAAGGCATAACCCACTGTCAATGAAGGGGCTCCAAATATAGTTCTGTTACTGTATCATAGGACCTTCTGCTAAATCTAATTTAAAAGCCATGCCTATTTTGTCCATCTTTGCTGCAGACTGTGCAAAGACACCAGCAGATCACCATTCCATCAAGTGGGTGGTTATCTTATCAGGATGGAGAACTTACAAGAACTTACATGGGACCTAAGCTTGCCCAGTCTTCACACCTCCTGTTGGTATTTGATCCTGACTTTCCGGCCAACCTGTTGAACCCCATGAGGAAAGAAACAATCTGTCAACATTCAGAGCTAAGGAGGAAATAGCATTTTTGAGATAAAATCCCTTTTGTGGCAGATGTGTATTTTACCAGCTTTATCAAGTGTCTTTCCTCAACAGCTGCACAGCAGTAGATTTCATAAAATAACAAAATCACACATCATCATGAAAGCTAGAAGCACCCCCTTTGAGATTTCCTGCTTAGAGGACTCTGAGATAAGAGCTAGGCACATTTCTGCGTTATCCCACCATAATTGTGTAAAGTTTCTCTGCGTGCCTTAATTTTTTTCATTACCTACTTTTCAGAGGCCAGGCACAAATAATTGGATCTGCATAACTCAGGGAAATTTTAGGGCTTTAAAACATATCAACACCAAATGAGAAGAAAGAAAAAGTAGTCCTAATGCCTTATCTGGGTTCCCCAGGAGCAGATTTGAACCCTGAAGCAAGGATTCAAGTACACACTTTGATCTGGGAGGTGGGGGAGAAAGTGGGGAGAGCGTAAGCTGGGGAGAAGGGAAGCAAGACACAGAAGGGAAGAAAGTTAATAAAGGTCAGGCTCTCAAGCCAGGTATCACAGTAGGTAACTGAATCTTAATCTTGCAAAGATGCTCTGGGAACCTGTGAAAACACATGGCTCGGGAACCCACTGAGGGGCAGGGGAGCCATGGTATTTCTACACCAACTCTCATTAGGCACTCGTGCAGGAATCCCAAGAGAGCCATCCATACCTCCTTGTGTGGACTCCCTTGGACTCAAAGGACTTCATTAATATTTAATTTTTTTCCTCACTATTTCAGTGTTTTGTTTCTGTCTTTATTTTGAGGCTGGCAGGAAGTCATCCGCTAACTAATAACCAGATCAGCAGAGCATTTGTGGGAGGAATTCCTCAGATCCTACATTCTCCCAGGAGCAGGCATAATTTATTTCAGATCTGATAGAAATGCCACTCACTCTGAGCCCTCCAGAGGCAAATACCAACTTTACTCTTTTAAATAATGTCAGATACTTTTGAATAGTGTCAGATGCCAATTTTACCCTTTTGGATAATGAAAAATGAGGCAGTTCTTCCTATAAACCAATTCTATAATGCTAAAGCATCTTTAATTAATTCTAGGTAGTAATTCTGAAGGTGGGGAGTGGAGGCAGATATAGCCTAAGGGGTAGATGACAATCTCTAAACTTTTATGAGTGGATGTGAGTCTGTGTGTTTGCACACTTGTTTCACAGATATTTTGACACCTTAGGGGGAGAATCCTTCTCCACAGGGAGACATTCTTACTCATGAGAGAAGATATGGTGAAGAATGAAGGCTGAAAAGTGTACACCCATCATTGAAATCCAGAATAGAAATGGGATGAGAGAGAGAAAACATTAAGCTAAAAAGACATGAAGAGAGAGTCAGACAGGTTTCCAAAGAAATGGTTTCGTTTGAAAGAAGAAACAGCACCAGGATACTCTCAGATAGTGAGGCTTACTATGCCCATATTTTGACAAATGAGGTCACATTGTGCTGCCTGTTCAAAAAGTCCCCATCCCAGGCACAGCCCTGGCTTGAGAAATGGAACTCACATCATCACATCAGGTTTCCCACTCATGCTGATGTTGGAGCAGATGAAAGCAGATGTTTCCTGTCAAAATGTGAATCTCTCCCCAAAGATCACATCAGCAGCCTCCATCTCTTCAAGCCACACATAAGACCAGGGGCTTCCGTGCAACTGGATTTCTCCTTAACCTCACTGTCCCATTTACTAGATCCGTTATCCCTAAACTGCAAGCTCTGGAATACCGTGTTCTTCTCATAAATGGAACATGGCATGCAGTTTCATAAAAGGGAAACACTATTAAGAAAATGGTCCCAGGAGCCAATTGGAGGAAATAGTCTCTGATATGCAGCTGCCATGACTCACTGACACTCTTAGCTTAAAAACACCTAACACCTTCAGGGGGTCGCAGGGGAACCCAGAGCATGAGCCCTGAGATCAAGAAACACCCGTGGAAATGGGTCCCGTCAACAAAGGGTGATTTCATCAATTACGGAAAACCCAGCCACTTGTGGAGAATATTTGGCAACTCTTCAGTAGTGCATCCTTTCCTATTTTAGGAAATAGAAAACACTGAATAAACAGAATATAGGAAACAGCATGTGATATTTCTCAGAGTCATAGAGTCTGTTAACTCTATGACTCTCAACTAAGGTATCATGAAGCAAAGTATGCCTAAGGCTCACTTCCAGTCAGCAGAGACATTCTGATTTAGAGAAAACATCTTCTTCAACAAGCATTTCATAAAATTGAAGACTTAGGTGAGGGAGGAAAAAATAAGGCAGACTATGTTATTAGGTAATAATAACAGCAGTATCCATTGAGTGCTTACTTCTCTGTATTAGCCCATTTGAGCTGTACAACAACCTGACGAGGTCAAGCACTCTAATTTTCATTTGACAGATGAGAAAACAAGCACCAGGACGTTAGGTAACTTCCCTACATTTACACAGCTGAGCCACGGTAGATCTCACACTTGAACTCTGGTCTTTGTGAATTCAAAGCTCTTACTCCTTGACACCATACTGTAGCACCTTTTTTGGCTCACAATGGATAGTATGCTCCAGAGTGTTTTCTCTTTCCCTGACCTGATTTACCCCTGCTTATCACAACGAGCAACTACTACAGTCAAAGCATGAAACTCAGACTGAAAAAGAAAGAGAAACAACAAAACGTGGTCTCTGTTCTTAAGGAGCACAGCAAGGTCTTCCAGTGAGAAACACCCGTAGCCTAAGAGAAAGAAGTTCCATTACAGCCACAAGTCTTTTCAGGAAATGTCCGTAATTCTAGAACATCCTTGAATGGTGGGCAAAAACTTTAAATGAGTTAGCAGCTACTGACAGTTGCCCACCCAAAGTCATTCACACTGACACCCTCATTCACAGAACAATGACTTTATTATTCAACCCCAGTAAAAGTGAACGTGCTATAGAAAAGGAAAATACTGCACTGGACAGCTTCTGGAAAAGTTTTCTTGACTTTCAAAAGACACATATATAAAAGGCAGTCCCTCTTCTCCCATAGAACTACATCATATGTAGGGGAAATAGCTAGAGTTTCTGGAGCCTTTCCATGAGGAAAGCTCACCAAGGACAAAGACCACGCCCTGAGGACGCCAGAACCTAGCTCCTCACTGGTGAGGCTGAGGCAATGAATGAGCGCCCCGCTCCTGCCAGAACTAGTCCTCTCTAGACACTTTAGTAAGTGAGATATACCTGTCCCTTATTGTTTATGTCATCTGGAGTTCAGTTTTCTGTTATTGGCAACTAAAAACCACCTTGTTTCCTTCTCAAAAACCTTGCTTCCCAATCTCTGTGACTATATCATAGCTCCAGAGGTACGGATGGGTGTTAGTGGACTTCTCCCACTATGAGCATCAATTTATTTATTTATAAAATGAAGAAAATAATACTTTTTCCCTTAGGTTGTGAGTTGCTATATCTTTTATCTTTTCTTTGGTAGACATTCCTCCTCTTCCTCCTCCTCATCATTAATATCATCATCAATATCATCATCAACATTTATGTCATCATCCTAACTTCTTTAGTCTAAAGAAAAGAAAAAAAAGATTTTCAGCATGTCAAAGTTTAGAGAAAATAATACTTTATATCTGCAGAGACAACAGTATTCCACACAGAATGTTTAGAACATCATTTAAACCTATGGCAAAGACTGCTAGCTGCCCCTCTATAACCATTCCCCCCTTCCTTATTGATAAGAAAGCCCTTGATTTTGAGCTGTGCACATGACCATTCCGAGTGAAGACTCCATTTCCCAGCTTCTCTTGCAGCTAGGTATTGCCATGTTATTAAATCCTGGCTTGTAGGACATAAGCAAAAGCATCAAATACCCCTCTGTGAACTTCTTTAAAAGACAATGTATCTATCTTTGCTCTTCCTCTTTTCCTTTATCTTTGACTCCATTCACTGCATGAAGACTCAATGGCTGGAGCTCCTGCCATCTTGAAACGTGAGGGGAAGAGCCACATCCACAGAAGGCAGAGCCATAAGCTAGAAGGAATGTGAGTCCCTGGGAGCTCTGTGAAAAATAGCCACCACACCAGCCCTGACTACCTCCCTTCTAGAAGGGGAGAGTCAGGCTTTGAGAAACGACAAGAACCAGGGATAAGGTCAGATGTACCAACATGCTCACTCGCATATCTCCTTTTGCATTTTATTCAGCTGTTTCTCTATGAGAGTTCCCTCTGTCACCCGACTCTGGCTCAATGTCATGCCTGCCCAGAGCCACAACACATCTCTGACCTACTCCAGGAGGTGGTCCGTAGGTGGAAGTTTCCTCTACAACTCCAAACAGCCTTGTCCAAATAAACTCACATTCTCAAATTTCTCATGTTCCTGGCACCCACCTGCTTTGATAAGATTCATGTATATAAACTTCATCTGGTGAGGAATACTCACCTTTCCACCTCCCAGGTCTCTCTCTAGTGCACCAGAGGAATTAGCTAATGGGTTTGTGGATAAAAGGACTACAGAGCTTATAAATTTTCTAAAAGTCATTATAAAAACAAGAAACAACTATTATAACAATAAGTTGGGACTGAGATGCTAACTGTTAAGAAAGGACGTAGCTAGTGGTGTATTAGTAACAAAGAAAGCCATTTTCACCAATCCCTCCTCTGTCCTCTCACCCCTACCCACAGGAATGCCACAACGCAATTCATTTGGTCATAGTATTTCTCTGATTTTACTTTTTTAGCTTTTGGCTGAACTACAGAATACGCTGTGAAATGGGCAAGTGCTTACGTTATGCACACAAATCATATTATACCTTTTAATGGGATGTGTATATAACACAACATCAAAATCCTATCACCAGAATTAGCAGTGGGGAAAAAAACTTTGAGCTCTGTATAGGGGTTTAACAGTTTGGGCTAAAATTCAAACAGACACAGGTGTGTTTTAAAAGAAAAAAAGGAAACTCAGTTTTCCCAGAAAGACAATTTTTCTAAAGAGACAGGATTTCCAGGGTCCAACAGTCCAGGGGCCAGCTGCTTCTACAGAAGCACCTGATAGAATGAACAAAGAACTTCTCATTTGTAATGACGGTAAAGGACATTAATAAAAAGGCAAAAGATCAAATGGGAAAGGGTCTAATTCTGGATCCCTAATTTAAAGATTCCACATACACATAGAGAAGAGCTAAAGAAAATTAACAACCATTACTTACAAGGTAACCTGAAAAACTACAAATACAGATATTCAAGGTTCACACGGCAGTCTTCTAAGAGCTCTGTTGTGCTGTGAGATGTGAGGGACCCACAGAAAGGAACACAACCCAATCACTGTTATCTACACGGGGGAGATGGGATTTAAGTGCACCCACTGGTTACAGTTTAGTCCAAGTTCCTCAGTGTGGAACAACTGGAGACTAGTCATTAGAATCCACTCTCCATTCCAGAGTTTGTTATCTATAAAACTCCATCACCATGATAATAATGCTAACCTTCCTTGAGCTCTTACTGTGAATGGCACTGCTTTAAACATTGTTCATCCATTTATTACCTCATGTTACCCCAATGAGAGTGGTGCTGTCATTATCTCATTTAGCATGGAAGACCCTGACTAGGGAACCAGCCCGAAGTCAGAGGACCAGAGAGCAGAGGATTCAAATCCAGTAGTCTGAATGCAGAGGCCAATGGAAGTCAAGGAGTACCACGTTCCACTTAGCATATGAACATGTTTGGGAATACTGGGAGGCAGAAGTGTGTACACTCCTTAACCTAAGCCCTCTCTCTCTAGCACACATACTCCTGACCTCCCACTCCTAAATTTAGGTAGTAGAATCTGTGTAAGGCAATCTGCAAGAAACAACATCATGATCTGGAAACACTCTCTGAGTCCATCATTAACATTCATATCGAAGCCAGGAACCTCTCTGAATCTAGCAGAACGCCTTCCATGAGAAGAGTAACAGATTTTGTTGACGGTGAAGTTTGACAAAGGAAGAAAGGATGCAGAAGAGAAGATGAATTCCAGCAGTGTTTCCAGAACCTAGCAGTATGCTTGGCATAGAGCTCGTGCTAAAAAATGTTTTTTGAAAAATGACAAAGTGGAAGGGATGTAAGCAGAGAGGAAGGCAATAAAGGAAGGAGAGAAGAAGGAAGCAAGGAAGGAAAGAAGGAGAGAGCAAGAGAGATAGAGGGAGGGAGGGAGAAAGGAAGGAAGGGGTAGAGAAGAGAGGATGAGAAAGAAAAACAGATGAAGCACTTGCAAGGATCTGAGGCAAGAATCACTGTTTGAACTCTAATACCACTGTCAGTTACTGGTAAGTAGCAGAGGGTCTACAGGGGTGTGGGGCGGTAACAAGAAGAAAGGCAATTTGAGTTCTTAACCAGGTCCTGAATTCTCCCTTCAGAACTGCACCCCAACGCACTCACCTAGCTCACATCCCTTTGCCACCTATTAGGTCCCCAGTTGCTGCAGATACTCCTTCTGGAAGGAGGAAGAAAAGCTCTGCTTTGAAGGACACCTCCATCCATTCTCTGTCACTTGGTTTGGGAAGGAATAATTGTCGTCCCAGCTCCACTTAATAAGGGAAGGGGCTTAAAACTTTCAGCCTATCCCACCCTTCATGGCCTCAGTGAGACAATGGGGTAGAGAGATACAAACCCCAACCAGAGTCAAGACTCAAGGAGATGTTCTCAGTTGCTTCTTTCTAGAAAAGTTTTGTCTCATAGACACACATACACACAAAAAAAATCCTTTATTCGCCTGGACAAGTAGTTTAAGAGTGAGGCTTGGAAATCCTATAGACATTTGCTCCCTCAGAGAGAGAACCTGGAGAGCCAGAGGCAGAGAACCTGAGGAAGAAAGTGATACCTTCTAAGGCAAAGCACACAAGGAATATTCAGGTCTCACTGAGCTGCTGGATAAAGAAGGTTCACCTGAGGCCAACTCTACTTCAGTCTATGCGGACCAACACATACCCTTTATTATTCAGGTCCCATTCCAGCCAGTTTTCTCTCATTTGCAGCACAAAGATCCTGACTGACATAATCTCTCTGTGAGTCCTGGATAGAGATCGTGCATTCTTAAACACAGGCACCAATTCACCAAACAGTTTTCTTTCATGCTAGAATATAAACCACTGATGCAGTTGGGGACTCTAAAAGAACTTGTAATTCCAAATGACAGATTTAAACCTCAGGCAGAAACTTGATCAGAGATGAGATGATGGACCCGCAGGTCTGAATTCTACCCTCATCTGTGTGAGGCATGCAGACAGGGGCTGACATGATTTTTCTTTTCTTTTTTTAAGCATCGATATCTTAAACCCAACTGCCAACACATTATTTTCTAAAGGAGCCAATTGTGTTTAATTGGTATCTTTCATGTTTCTGCACATTAGTGTTGTCTGTGTGAGATCAAAAACCCTTAGAAGGAACATACAGGCTTAACCCCCTTTACACAGAATGTTACAGAGGAGGGCTGCTGAAACCTGATAAAGGGCTTTTCGTGCAACCACTGCTGATTTACCACTTCACGCAGATCCTGAGGTAAGGGTATAAAATTCAAACCTTACCTTGAACTCCAGTCAACATTTTCCTGGAAGTTTTAAATTAAAGCCAGGAACTGCTTCTTCTAGAGCTTTACTAAACAGTAGTGATATTCAAGGTCAAAATTATAAGACATCTTGGGGTTGAAATTAATTGTGCTTGTCTGATGTCATCCATCACACACCTGGGTTCTCCCTATACACACACCAATAGACATAGATGACTTTCACCCAAAATACAGTCAGAACTGTTCTCCTGTTCTCAACAACAAGGAACAGCAAAGAAATTTTGACACCTGGAATTACACAATCTGGTACTAGTCTCAACTGCTTCCTTCTTGATGCACAACCTTGGGCGAGTTACTGAATCTCCCAATGTCATATTTTTCCTATTAAAAATATGTTGATAATAGCACTGTCTCAAATATTTCTGAGGGTTTGTGTGAACATCAAACAAAATACTGTAATGGAATTCACTGTAAATAAAAGTGCATTTGCCCTCTTGCTCTTTGCTGAGGAGGCAAAACTTTGGGGAAATTTCTTGATTCCCTTGTGCATCTCTCTGAGATACTATTCTTCCTTCAGCCTGACAAGTAAGTGAAATCGATGATATTTAGCAATTTAAGCCGTTTCCAACAGGTTCAGCTTAATACCGCCCTGAGAAGTTGGGCTTGGACTCCATTAAAAAATTTTTTTTGGTGAGAGTTACAAAATTCATTTCAAAATATAAAGCACGTAGAAAAAGCACATTTTTTTGGTACAAAAATCTCTTTCTCTCCAGAAGGATGTTCAGGCCTGAGGTGATTTATTATTATCCTCCATCATTTAAAAGCACTGTCAAGTGCCAACGCTTCTCTGGCTGCTTGACAAAGCATACAGTTCAGAGTTGTCTTCCTTGTATCTTTTATGCCACCAATAAATTTGAAATGATAGACCTTGAAATCTTAGAATTTCCAACTCTAAATGTAAGTCTTTTCTAAGACAAGACTGCAGGTAATGTATTGATTTTCTGGCTCACCAGATGAGGAGGCAGTGGATAGTGACTCCAAAGCCCACTGGACCCACCTGAATCCAGCCAGTGTTTACTGATGGTCTGGAAATGCATGTCTCCATGCTGGGAACCAGGGTCATTCAAAGAGCCATGACCCATGATACTGATCATAAAGGAAGACCCAAGAGAAATGCTGTTTTATTTTCCGATAAATAGGGTTTGATTATTTTCATCACCTTTATCAAGGTATAACTGACATAAAATAAATAGTTCCATGAATCTTGACAGACAGACAGGTAGATATAGAGTTGTGCAACTACCATCATAATTAAGATATAGAACATTTTTATCAGCCCAGAAAGTTACCTCGTGCCCATTTGCATTAATGAATGGGATTTATTTTTAAATTGTATAAATATTTTAAGTCACTAGAAAAAAAAAAAAGAGGAGGTTATTTAACCAAATGGACCCTCCAAAAACCAAACTGGAGATTATAAACAAAGGCAGGTCATGAAGTCAACACTTCCATTGGAAAGCAACTGCATGCCACTCTGTTATGTGCTCTAGACTGGATGGCACTGAAACCCCTGCTTAAAATGACCTTTAATCCCCAGTCAGCCAGGGTGGTGTCAAGGAGATACTTTCAGTACTGGCAAAGTCCATCAATGGTCAAAATTACTTGCCAAATGCCAACAAGTGCCGAGTCACTTGGTGGAAGGGCTGAGAACAGGACGCTGGACACCCTTAACAATGACCATGCCTTTCTACAAACAGAACCAAAGACTGGCAAAGAATCCTTGCAAATATAGCAGGCAAGAGAGAGCTGATTTCTAAAAATGGTCTGTCCCTGAGTCCACGTGGGAGAGTGATGATGACTATATATTCTGGAACTTGGGTCACTTAATGCTCATCCAAAATTGTTTTTCCAAACGACACAGACAGCAGAACCCAAGACGACTCTGAATAATTGAAAAAAAAGATGGTTTATCCAGCATCTCCAAAGCTCTTGCAGCTTCCAGTCTTAAATGTTACCACTTTATTCCTCTCACTTTAGCTAATTAATTCTGTAAGTGCTCTCTACTAAATGTACGCATGAAATCACTTTCTCATCCGACACCAACTCTTAGAAATACTAACAAGCAGGGCTGAATCCTTGTCAGCAACTTTTCCAGTCGGTAAATACAAAAAGCATAGAGGAAGGCAATGCTAGGCATCTTCTAAGTGTCCTAGGAAGAAATCCATTTCTCACCCTACTTAGCAGGGCAAGGAATAAAAACCCAAGCTTAAGTTCAGGCTGTGCTGAGTTTTTAGTTCTTGATTAGATAATAACGGCTATGTTGTTGCTTTCTTTTACCTCACTTGTATTGTTATAGTCAATACTCACATATCATTACCAAAAATCAACTCACTACAAACTTACCTAAAGGTAAATGAAAACCGTAAGTCAGGCACGGTTTTATTAGACCCAAAGAAGACTGTGCAATTACACATCGTTCATTGTCTTCTCATCATTCTTTTACTTTTCCCGTGCAAACAGGTGATACAGCATCGACAAATTTATTTTGTGCAAAAGTCAAAAGAAGCATGTGGGTAGTCCATGGTAGTTAACTTTTAGAATTATGTGATTAGATCTGTGGAGTCACTTTTTCTCCCAAATAAAAAGTAACCAGAAAGGGGGGAAATCTCATTCATTCATTTAACACGTGCTTATTGGGAACCTACTCTATGTCAGGCACTGGCTAAAACCTTCACCTTTGAGGGGCTCACAGGACATCAGGAATCAGACAAGCACATGTTTTCAACCCCTGTGATGATTGTGATAAAGGGGTCTCTGAAGAACAAGTTCCATATGCTGCTTTGGGGTGGAGAACAAGACATCAGAGGAGTATTTACCGAGAAGGTGATGCTGCCTCAAGTCTTGAAAGATCAGGAAGAACAAAAGTGGGATACGGATGGGGAAAAGGAACACATTTCAAGGAAATAGAGCAGGTTAGCAAAGGCACATCAGTGCGAGAGGACACCAAACTGGGAAAACCATAAGCAGCACAACACATCTAGAGGACAGGATAGAAACGTAGGCAAGAGTGCGATGTTCGTGATTTGAAGATTGCGTATGTTTTAGAATCAGGAGACAGCATCTCATTCTGCAGGCTTTTGAAGTCACCAGGACATTTTAAGCAAGGGAGCATGGCTTTCTGCCTTAGAATGATTGCCCTTGGGGTAGTCCAGAATAGGGAATGAAGAAGAGGAGGTCTGGGGCTAAGGGGACTAGCTCCCTGACTATTACAAAAAAAAAGCCCAAGCAAAAGATTTTGAGAATGTGAACTAGGAAAGTAAAAACAAGGATGGAGAGGAAAGAATGACTCATGAAATATTTAAAGGATTTTCCCAACAGGACCCAGTGACCAATGGTGCACTGGGAATGAAGAATAAGTAGTCTAGGATTATGTTAGGTGATACACTTAGACAATAAACATAAACAAGAAGGAAAAACATTTCTTAGGGAAAATTTTAAAAGTTGCTATTTACACATATTAAATTTGAATTGTCTATAGTAGAGCTGTCTACTGACAGCAATTTGGATATAGAACTTGGGTAAATTTTTTTCTGAAGGAAAAAGATAAAAATCGGAAGTGCCTAAAATTAACAAGGGTCTAATACCTAGAATATGCAATGAGCTCATGCAAATCCATCAAAAAGGGGGGAGAGCCCTAAATAGAAAAATGGGCAAAGGACAGAAATAGACAATTAACAGAAAGGGAAGCCCAAAATCTCTCAAGCACCTGAAGAGATGCTCATTAGTAAAATGAGAAATAAAAATTTAATATGGCAATGATAGATTACTCTCTATTCCAGTGGAGGAAATAATCAGAAAGCTAGACCATAGAAGTATTGGCTAAGATTTGAAGAAGCAGGACCTGGTAGAAGAAATAGACTAGTGAAGCCATCCCAGAGTACAATCTAACACAGGATTTGGTCAAATGAAGTATACACACTGCCTCTGGCCCGACAATTCTGGTCTTAGATACACATGCCAAAAAATTCTCACATAAATCCCAAGAGGGCTGTGCAGCACTATTCACTGTGTGGGAGGTGAGAGGCAGCCTGAGTGTCAGTGCTGGGGGAATGGAGGTGAAAGTGGACGCGCACCACGGACCACCACGCAGCAGCTGGAAGCCACACACGAGATGCGCACACAGCCGCTGAGAGTATCTGAACACAACGTCCTCAGTGGAAAAAAGAAAGAAACCAAATGCAATTTATTATATAGTACTAGTTAGTCACAATCATTTAAAATACATGCCAATAGAACAACAACATACACAAATCAAAATGATACCCAACAAGCCCACATTTGTGGTTGTCTATCAGGGGAAGGCGGTCAAAGAGAAATACATTAACTTTTTAATAATAAGAAATGAGTCTCCCATCGAACAAATTATGAAAGGATTGTTCAATGATGAGTATGATTCACTCAACTTGCTGCACCTGAGGTCCAAAAACCTGGGGAGAGGATAAGACAGGGAGATCAGCAAGTCGGGATTACCAAAAAAGACTGGATGTTGCACTGGTTATGCTGCTTACTCTTTGTTTGCCACCTTCCACCCTAGAGTCTGCATTTCCTTCGAGGCCCATCTTTGCCCTGTCCATTTCCCTAGGCGGCCGACCTCTACAGGTTGCCCCCTGGCTTCCAGTTGGGTTTGGTCAATAGGGTGGCGTCAGCAGGAGATCGGAGGGTGGGGAAAGAGGGAAGTTGGGGTATTTACACCTCCCTGACAAGTTCCATCCCTGACAACTCCAGACCTCACCAGGCTATGGTTACCCTCATCCTTCCTTGACCCTTTAGTGCTGGGGGAACTGATATTGTGAGTCCTGGGGTGCGTCTCCATCACTTCTTGATATTTTTGGTTTCCTTAATTAACATCACACATACTTCTGTGGACCAGGTTGTGAGGTTACAACTACAAAATACTTTTTAGCAAACCCTTTTGAGGGTGCCATCTCTTTTCTCCCTTGACCCTGACATGCACAGCTGTGGAGAGTTTTAGGGCAATAACTACTATAATAAAGGTTTTTTTCTTCTCTTTTTTGTATTTTAACATAGGCTATACTTGAACATCTTTATCTGCTAAGGCAAAATAATTTCTATCATTCTATAGCACAAAGGAGGTTGGGAGACTGAGTAATTACATAGTAGTTCACAACACTATCTCTCCCATTACTGCCATGAGTCCTGACTGATTTTGGAGACAAAACAGCACAGATCTAAAGGATGCATCAAGGACCAAGGTCACTGAAGATAAGTAGATACTTGCATACTTGCACAATTAACACTGTCTGGATTCCAAGGACCAGCTGAATACATTCAAGATAAAGCTACAGCACACATTTCAGACTGGGGACTGGCAACAAATAGCTGTAGACTACATTCTGAAAAGTAAGTATTTTCACATGTGTTATGGGCCATTTCTAATCTCAGCATCAAAGCCGGGTCCAGCTGCATGTTTCTGATCTTTTGGTCTTACCTCAGAAAGCCCTTCCCTGGCCACCTTGTCTAAGCAGGATGCTTCATGTCCACCAGCTATTACTACACCAAGGTCATTTCCCCTGTTATAATGTGTGTTCATATATTTTTTCTTATTATTATTTATCTTCTCCACTATGACTATAAGTTCCATCAGGGCAAGGGACAGTTGCCTAGGACCTAAAAGGCCCTTAATAAGCATTTCTTGATTGAATAAATGGAGAACAATAGGAGTGACAGAGAGCAAAAACAGGGTAGAAGAGCATGAATTTCCTTCACCATCATATTTGTGGGCAGTGGACCTTACATGGCCTCCCTTGTAGTCAAAACATACTTCTCAGATCTGGCTCCCTTGCAGTGTATACGAGGATGCTAGCTAGCCCTGTTTGAGGCTCTAAATATCTCTAATGAGGACAGCTCAAGTCTGCATGTGTTTGCCTTGTTTTACACAGCATTCAGCACAGCCCCACGCACAGATGGGCACTTCATAAATATTACTGAAGGATGATGACACAGAGGATTATTTAGTACCTCCTCGTGGGGTGGAGACAGACCTCGGGCCACAAATATACTTTGAATGTGCTTTACTTCTCAATTAATTTGAACCAAAATGATTTCAGCAACACAGATTCATCTGCAACCACAAATCAGACACATTCCTGACAACAAAGCCCCAAAAGAATGCCATTTTTTCAAGGCTGAAACTGCATTGTTCTGGGGTAAATGGAATCCTTGTTTTAGTGATACTGTAAGAGGAGAAATTAAAGATACTAAAAGTCTTCCCTTGGGGAACAGCAATTATCTGTGAACAATGGAAGTTTGTCTGAATAATTCAACAGTTTCAAGGGTGCAGGCCCCCCTTACTCTGGAATCCCAGAAGTTTGGGCAAGTGTACCATTTAATGTGTCTCAACCACTCAGTTGTCATCCTTCTGGGCCTGGCATTTATGGGCACATTACTATGATTTTATTAATTAAAAAAAATAACCTAAATGGGAAGGTTAACCACTATCAAGATAAAATTTTGAGACTGCCTCTATTTTATTAAGAAGAAAAAAGCTTATAAAGTGTCCATCATGAGAATCCACCTGGGACTACACAAGAGATCAAATACCCAAAGCAAACCCCCACGTCAGGGCCCCACAGAATTCTGAATCCCAACCAGTAAGCATGAATAATCCTTTTAAATGGTCACTTACATATCAGAACAGGTCCTTTGTGAAATTTCTAAGCAAGGCCTCTGGTTTCTGACTGAAACAGAGATTTATTGGGAAGGGGGGATAAAGTGAAATCAAGAACTACTGGGAAATTTCCACAAGAAAAGAGGACAAATGGTTTTTGCTGTCAGAATGAAACCAGCCTCTCCTGGCCAGGCTTTGGAAAGCTACTGACACAGGAGAGTTGAGCAATATTCTCAAATGGTTTCTCAGGGACCATCCTGATCATGTTGTACTTACTGGGCAGATGCACTAGTTTCAAATTCTGGGCCACTTTCTTATTAGCTGTGCAACCTTGTGCAAATCACGTAACCTCTCTGATAATTAGTGTAACATCTTTAATATATTGAGGGTAATTCCTACCCAACCGCCTTATTAAATTATTGCAGACATCAAGTGACTTCAAATTGATGAAAATTCTTTCTAAATTATAAGATTCTGTATCAGTGGAAGGTGTTATTGAATATGCTCCCACAATATTAAATAACCTACATAGCATTCAGGATATGACTCTGGGTTCTCCATTTCTAGAGATGGTCCCATTTTTGTTTTGCTCTCCATGGTTTTACTGAATCTTTTTTTTTTTTTTAAGGAAAGATATAAACAAAGGCAAAGTGGGGGGGGGGGAATGGAATCGTACATCCTACTTTTTGGTGCTGTTAGGCAAGAATTTTAGACTGAGGTTGGTTCAACATCATGGGTTTGATATCAGTATCATCACCTGCAGGCAAAGTAGGGGGCATCCAAAGGCATGTGATTCATCTCCCCACTGGTGGAAGAATAAAAGATCGATTTACAGAAATCAGTTCTATTTCTAATTACTAGCAGCAAGCAACTGGAAAATTAAATTAGAAAACTATTCCATTTACAATAGCATCAAAAATACATAAAATGTTTATGAATAAATCTAACAAAAGTCATGTAATACTTCCATGCTACACTACAAAATATATGTAAGAAAAATTAAATTACAAAGTATGTGAGAGAAATTAAAGAAGCTAAATAAAGTAAGAGATATATCACATTGGTGGACTAGAAATCTCCATATTATTAACATGTAGCTCTTCCCAGATTGCTCTATGGACTCAACACAATCTCAGTCAAAATCTCAACAGGCTTTGGGAAATTGACAAGTCAATTATAAAATGTATATAGAAATGCAAAAGCTCTAAGATACATAATTTTCCTATATGAAGGAGAAAAAGATTTGGGGAAGTCACCTGATTTAAATGTTTACTTTAAAACTTCAACAATCAAGACCATGTAATATTGGCATGAGGACAGACAAACACATCAATGGAACAGAAGGGAGAATCTTGAAATCAACCCACATATATGTAGTCAACTGGATTTTAACAAATGCATCAAGGGAAAAGTAAATTCTTTTCAATAACAACTGGACATGGGGAAAAGTGAACCTGGACCCCTGCCTTATACCCATACAAAAATTAACTCAACATCATCAGAGACCCTAAATGTAAAAAAATAAAGCCACAATGATTCTAGAAGAAAACATCTTTTTGTTTTCTCTAGGGAAAATATCTTTTTGACCTTTGGGTAAGCAAAGTTTTCTTACAGAGGACGAAATAAGTATATACTAACTATGTAAGAAAAAAATATTGGACTTCATCAAAATCTAAAACTTATGCTCATCAAAAGACACCATTAAGGGCATGAAAAGGCAAGTGACAGGCAGGGAGAAAATATGTGTAATACATATATCTGACAAAAGACTTATGTCCTGCTGAATTCTTAAGCCTTTTGTGCAGCAACATGGATACTCCTGGAGAATATCATTCTAAGTGAAGTAAGCCAGAAAGAGAAAGAAAAATACCATATGCGATCGCTCATATGTGGAATCTAAAAAGAAAAAGAAAAACAAAAACAAAAACAAAAACAAAAAAACAAAGCATAAATACAAAACAGAAATAGACTCATAGATATACAGTACAAACTTGTGGTTGCCAAGGGGGTGGAAGGTGGGAAGGGATAGACGGGATTTCAAAATTGTAGAATAGATAAACAAGATTATACTGTAAAGCACAGGGAAATATACACAAGATCTTACGGTAGCTCACAGAGAAAAAAATGTGACAATGGATATATATATGTTCATGTATAACTGAAAAATTGTGCTCTACACTGGAATTTGACACATTGTAAAATAATTATAAATCAATAAAAAATGTTAAAAAAAAGACTTATTATCCAGGATATATAAAGAATTTCTACAAATCAATAACAAAAAGACCAACAATGCATTTTTAATTGAGCAAATACATTTTGGACAGGTACATAACAAGACAGTTTATAAATGAACAATAAGCATATGATAATGAGCTCAACATCACTAGTTATTAGGACAATGCAAATCTAAATCAAAATGAAATAACATTTTGCACTGACTAGGATGGTTTAAAAAAAAAAGACTGACAACACCAAATGTTGATGAAGATAATGAAGCAATTAGAACTCTCATACACTGCAAATCAGAGTATAAAATGGAAAAGAGTTTGACAGTTTCTTATAAAATTAAACAGACAACTACCCAACAATCAGCATTCTACTCCTAGGTATTAACCCTGGAGAAAAGTAGGCGTGTCCACAAAAGACTTGTTGTAAGAATGTTTATAATGGCATGATTCATAGTGGCTAATAAATGAAAACAACCCAAATGTTCATCAAGAGGAGACTGGAAAAATGAACTGTGATATATTCATAAATTGTTATACCGCACTGCAACAAAGGGGAATAACTAGTGACACATGCAATGGATGTAGATGAATCCAAAAAATCCATCTTAAATGAAAAAACCAGCAACAAACAAATACATAATATGTGATTCTATTTCCATGAAGCTCAATAACAGGCAAAACCTAAATTGGCAGTAGAAATTATGACAGTGGTTGTCTAAGGAGCACTGGAAGGAGGGTGGGGGACTTTTTGGGGTAATGGGAATGTTCTACTTCTTATTCTGGGTGGTTGTTACACAGATGAATACATTTTTCAAAACTCATTGAATTGTACCATTAAGACTACTCATGTCACCGTATATAAAATTTACTTCAGGAATGACTGAATAAATGGTAACGCCATGAGGAAATAACCACACAAATCCAGAAGGTGGGATTCTGTGGGACAACTGGTCAGGTCTCTTCAAAAATCATTGTCATTAAGTAAAAGATAAAGGAACTGTGCTAGATTAGAAAAGACTCGAGGGACGTAACAACCAGATGCAATATATGGTGTTGGACAGGATGCAGCTTTGGGAAAACCATCCATTAAAGACATTCTGGGGACACTCAGGGGAAATTGGAATATAATCTTGGTTTTAGATGACATAAAAATGTTTTTATACAAGTTGGAGATTGTTGATGGAAAAGAAAAATGTTACAAAGCAGTATGTACTTTCAGATCTCTTTTTGGTATTATAAAAAGGCAAATGTGTATTATACATATGATATAATTATATCATATGTATAATATACAATTTATAACCACACATGTAAATTATACATGTATAGAAAGAGATCCAAAGGAGATATACACTTATCTATTAATACAAGTAAGTCAGGGAGGGAGATAGGATGTTTACATTTTCTTATTTTTCTGTGATTTCTGACTTTCCACCATGCACAAGCACTGCTTCCACAATGTTGCTTGAAAATATTAGACTCTAAAATTCACTGTTTTATCAGACAAGTTAAAAGATGGATGGGTAGGGAAGGGAGAAAGAAACCTCAGATTGATCTACTAAGTGACTCTCCTGTTGGGCATCTTCCACGTGTATCTCATTTCATTCTCACAAGAAACCTGTAACGTGTCATCCCTGTTTTTATGGAACTAATGATAAGTTAGCATTTTCACGTAATATTATCTGACCTCAAGACTCATGTTCTTTCCACCTCTTTTGTAAGTTTTATTATTAAATATTGATGAAGAATTTACTATGAACCAGGTATTCTGTTAAATGCTTTACAAGAGTCATCTCATTCCTACCTCATAACAATCCACGTAAGGATGATACTATTAGTATCCTTATTTTAAAGATAGGAAAACAGAGGCACAGAAATCAAATAAGACTCCCAATTTCCCAACAGCTAAGAAGTAGCACAACCAAGAATCAAGTTCAGGCCACCTGATTCGTCACACTCCTACCCGGGACACCATACCACATCTCTAAATTCTCATGCTTTCAACAAGTTCCCAAGGGAGTAGAGGAGAACGAGTGACAGCTACCAGCACAGGGGACATTGACATCAGAGGTCTACCATGAAGTTTTCATGGTGACATCCTTGCTTACCTGTCGAGGGCTGTGCTGGTGGGCATACTCCTCCCAAACCCGCGGACCCCCATCTGACGGAAATATGGAATGCAAGAGAGGTTGGCGGCAATAATGGCCAGGGAGTCGGAAGGGCTCACGAAGAAGCCATTTTGGCCTAGGATCATATAACGGTCCTGTGGGAGAGAATGTGTGAAAATGTCCAGACAAAGGCACCTGCTGCTAGCAGCCCGTTCCCATCATCTTCACAAGCCACATAACTGCCATCCCATATTTAAGCGATGTAAAACAACTCGAATGAGTCCAAAGAGGGCCTGGGAAACCAAAATCCCTGAATACTGTAGGGCCCAGAATCTTGACACAACTGGGAATGTATCCCACCTGTCGACATGTGAGGATGACTACTTCAGGCTTCAATAGCCTTTATATTCTTAATTCACACTTCCCCCCCAGACATAAAGGAGAACACAGATTACTGCTGAAGTGGCTGGTTCTTTAACATGGTGATTTCTACAAAATCAGCCATGAGTAAAGATTTATTGCATGAATTTTTTTTTATAAAAAGAAATAACCTCTTTATAACAGCATGCTTACTTGGAACTAAGAAGGGTAATGGCTATTTAATAGCAATACTTAGCCACTAAACAGAAAGGCAGATGCAGAGCCAGTTAGGATTCATACGCCCCATGGACGTCAGCCCGAGAGGTATTCATTAATTCTCTGGGTTCCAATGCTTGGGTCATTATCTGGTAAAAGGATAGTGGGCAGAAAACTTTCCTACTTACCCCATCAGCATCAAATGCGGCTCCAAAGCCGTATTCCCCTCCTTTCATAGCTTCCAGAAGGGTCGTTGCATATGTCAAGTTGGGGTCAGGATGCTGCCCTCCAAAATCTTCCAGGGGAACACAGTTGATTGCAGAATTGGCTGGGGCCCCCAGCTCATCACACAGAACTTTTCTCACATAGGGTCCCATAACTAGAAAAAAAAAAAAGATACAGAGTAATGTGGAATCTTTGCAGAACCCCTTCAAGAGTGTTTTGTTCTGCTTAGAACAAGTAAGGTTATGTAATAGCACAAGAAAAAATAAATTCCACAAGTTTTTTCAAGACACCACAAAGAATAATAGTTACTTCAATGACTCCTCATTGAGTACCTACTGTGAACCAGTGACTGTGTTAGGCATATAGAAGTTGTCTTCAATAACCTAGTTACGTGAAATTTTTCTCTAAAAATTTTCTAAAATGTCAGAAAGAAATCGACTACCTAATAATGATTCATTGTCTGTTACTTTTTATGTATTAAAAGCTTTACGTAAATATATGCAAAAGCACTTAAAGGCTCTTGTGCTCTGGCAATGTTCTTTGCCTCTGCAATCGCTTTAACTCTGCCAAGTGTACAATTAAACTCTGTAAACCACTGACGCGTATAAAACCTAAGCACATTTTACAAAAAAATGCTAAGGGATTGTGTTTTCCAATTCAACAGACTTTCATGGAGTGCCTAACACGGAATGCCTGTGTGAAGAACGGAGGTCATCAAGGGGCACAAACACCCAATTCCTACACACCTGGACTCACTCTCATAGTGGGATGAGTCAGATCTACAGGTGAGTGGTTGCAATGGTAAGACTAGATCTATTCAATGTATATTTATGAAATAATTAGATCCAATAGCTTAAAAGAAGAAATGACCACAAGTGGGGCTTCAAGAAGGAGGCAGCATATCTGGGAGGACTTGGAAGAATATAAATTTGACAGGGGTGGGGAGTGAGGATGCCATCCAAATGGAAAGAACATTATGAGCAAGGGAACAGTGCCTGAGGTAGAACATACAGTACATTTGGGGACCAGCATGTAATCCTGTTGGCTGAAATATACGAAAGTACTGCTTTCCATTTATTTTCCACTAATGCAACAAGAGCCTCAGACAGTGAACATCTTTTGATTTTGCCTGCCCAGCACCCCTTCCACTAGTAGCAGCATTTTGGGTTTCCTTTGGAGAACCAAGCCTTTTCCCACCTCAGTTCATCTGATCCTGGTGTGGCTCAATCCCACTTCCCCCAAGGCTGGGGAGGTGACCTAGGTCTGTCCGTCAGTATCCTCCATCCCTCAACCAGAGCGACTGATGCAGAAATGAACATACAGTGCAAGCTAGGCAATGAGGCTCAAATCCAGAAACATTGCTTAAACTATTTGGAAAGAAAAGCCATCTTCCCTCTAGGCCAGATAATGCTAAGGCAAGAAACCGAAAGATCCTTTTCTGGAGAATATAGCCAGCCCAACAGGAAAGAACAACACAGCCCAGCCAGAAGACCTCAGAGTAAAACCGGTGGAAGATAAGTTCCACACATGGGCTCAGAGCTCCCAACAAAAATTTTAGTGCCTCACTCTTAAACATGCCAGAGAGCCAAGGACCACCAAACTTTTGAGGCATGCATTAAAAATGAGACCAAAGCAAACAGAGTAAAGAGTGACTTGAAGGAAACAGAAACTACATAGGCAGAAGAAATCTTTTGAATTATGTATCCGTCATACCCCAAAAGAGACCAACAAGATATGGTAGAATAGCTAAAACTGGAAAGATTGACAATACTGAGTGCTGGTGAGGACATGAAGAAACGGGAGCCTCCATACTCTGCTGGTAGTGCAAATGGTGTAGCCACTTTGGAAAATAGTTTGGCAGTTTCTTGTTAAGTTAAACATATACATCATCATATGAACCAGCAGACCCACTCCTAGGTATTTGTCCAAAACAAAGGAAATCATATATTCCCATAAAGACTTGTTCACAAATGTTTATAGCAGCTTTGTTTTGTGGTAGCCAAAACCTAGAAATAACCCTAATTATATCAACTGGTGAATGGATAAACAGAAATAGTGCATCCATATGATGGAATACTACTCAGTAGGAACAAGAAATAACTACTGACATGTACACCACCATGAATGCATCTCTAAAACATTATGCTGAGTGAAAGAAGCCTGAAGAAAAAGGCTACATATCATATGTGTCTATTTATATGGCTTTCTGGAAAAGGCAAAAAGCGGATGAGTGATTCCTAGGGACTAGGGGAAGGAGGAGAAGTATGGCTACAAAGGGCCACAGAAGAACTTGTTGAAGTGAGAGAAATGTTCTGTATCTTGACTGTCATAGGTGGTTGAATGTTTGTCATATGTTTGCAATTTTACTGCATATAAATTATACCTTGGTAAACCTGATTTATTTAAAAAAAGATATGGCACTCATGAAATATGAATATGAAACTATTTTTTAAAACAGGTTATTTGGAAAATTTAAAAAAATGGTTTTGGGAAATGAAAAATATGAGAGTGGAACTGAAAAACTAAATGGAAGGACTTAGAGATAAAATTGAGAAAATCTACCAAAAAGAAGCACAAAACAAAAAGAAGGAAAATGGGTGGTGAGTGAAAGAATAGTATAATTAAAGGTCCAGCCCAGTGGGATCAATATCTGAACAACAGCCATTCTAGAAAGAAAGGAAAGAGGAAGTAATGGAGGAAATTATCCAAGAAGCAATTCAAGAAAATTTCCCAGAATTAAAGGACACAAGTTTGTAGATTGCAAGTGCCCAGCACAACAGAGGAAAACAGTCCCACACGAAGGCCCATTACGGTGAATGGAAGGAACACTGAAGATACGTCAAAGGTCCTGAAGCCTCCAGAGAAGGAAAAAAGAAAGATTTCATAACATGAAGTCAGAACAGCATCAGATTGCTCAAGTTCAATAGGAGCAGCTACAAGACAATGGAGCAATGCCCTCAAACTTCTGAAGGAAAATAATATCCAACCTAGATTTCTATCTCCAGACAGGTATCAATTCAGAGTGAACATAGGAAAAAGGCATTTTCAGATGTGCAGTGACTCAAAACATTTACCTCCCATGAGCCTTCTCTCTCAGACTTCCTGGAGAATGTGTTCCTCCAAAATGTGGGAATAAATCAAGCAAGTGGAAGACAAAGGATCCAGAAAGAGGAGAGTCAGTATCAGAAAGGAGTAAAGGGAATTGCAGGATGATGACAAATGGAGATTCCAAGACCACTGCAGCTCAGAGAGCAACCAGTGCAGAGCAGAGGAGATCCCAGGTCTCCAGGAAAACAAAAGGAGAGGAGATTTAGACACTGGAAGAATAGGAGGGTTAATAGTGGCAAATATACTTAACAAAAACTAAACAGTGAGAAAACAAGGCAACTAATTCCAAAGAAGTAAAAAAAAAAGAAAAAAGTTGTACTGTAAGGAAAATATAACTATAGTTTTTTGCATGGCTCAGCAGTGTTATGATAATGCAGATACTAGATACTGATCTTACCAAAATGATGATATAATTAGCTTCAGAAAGTATGCTTGGATTTAGTGAGTGGAAAGTGTGAAAAAGAGCTACAACCTCATCTTCTATAGTACAGTCATTAACACCTTAAATTGAAAAGTCAACAAGGAGCAGTATATTCATGGTATTTAAAATAGGGAGATAAATACCTAAAAAAAAAAAATCACTGGAAGAGTTGTTTGTTTTTTTAATGGTTGCCTTTGGAAAGTAGGAAATTAGGGGAAGGAGCTGGGAATGGGTTTTTTTCATAATAAACTTTATACTATTGGACTTTTTAAACTATGTACATATACTGTGATCAAAAAAAATTTAATTACTACAGTTCTGCTATCTCAACTCCACACTCAAACAGGCATAGCCTCAAAATCATTTGTTCAAGCTTTGTTTTCACTTGTATCTAAAGAGAGAAATCAGAGCCCTGAAGTTTTCCAGAGCATCCCAAATACCTGAAGATACATAGGTTGTGTGAATACCTACAAATCCAACCTTCCTCATAATCCCAGAAACCCCACAAGCATAAAGGTCTCTTTATCATTTCTTGCCCACCAGTTGGTAGAGGACCCCATGCTTACCTCCGTGCATTGCGTCAACCCGGATCTTCAGTTGGCCGGGCCCAGTCAGCAAACTCTTGATGGCGTTAAAGTCAAAGATGGTCCGAAGGAGGTTGAGATAGATATCCACTGGGTCCACAATCTCCACTAAGGATAGGAAAGCAAACGGAGACACCAGTGACTACCAGTGAAGGGTTCTTGGAAGCATAAAAAAGCATGAAATTACGATCACAATTCCAACATAACCCCACACATTTATGTGAGAAGCAAAGTGTCCATTTGCAAACAAGATCACAAATTAAAGCGCAATCAGGAATGCTACAAACTTTTCTGATAGTCAAACAGTATAAAAAAAATCTCAAGTTATAAATGCTTCTTTGCAAGTGAAAAAATCAACCACCAGAATAAAGTAGTTAAGATAAAACTATACTACACCTATTGTCCCTACTCCCACCTTCTTTCCACCACCTCCCTCCCTAAAACTGAAAGCACCTCTGTGCTCAGAGGCATCCTGGCACAACGGGTTGCCTCTCCTGCGGGGATGGCCGAAGAGTGACTCAGCTGGCACGAAACAAATCAAGAAGTGACCCCCTACTTTCCAAATGCCATTGTGCCAAACAGATCCAGGTTCTGAACTGGTGATGAATGATATTTTTCTGAGTTTGTGTGCCATCTCCTGGGTGCCCAACCTAGTACCAGTTTCAGGGTGTCAGATATGTAGAAATCCTCATTAAACACGAATGTTCTCCAGTGTCCTGCACTATCCAATGACCAGGAATCCAAAACAAGTCTTTCCCATTTATTTCACAGATTCATAAAACCCAGAATATATCTCATTTTCAAACTTAGCAATCAGTATGTAATTAATACTCAGAAAATACTTTCCCTAAAAGTAATAAATATCTTATTATAAGCACTAAAATTTGTCCACGAGCCGTACCTTTTATATCTGTAGATAAAATCTGAAACTTACATATGTTGTTTTTCAAATTTTTCAAATACATACAACTTCGGAGTCATGAGATATTTAAACTTACACTAAAGATATTAACAACCCATCTTTAATAATTTTTAGTACATCTAGGTGCAATATTTAATGAATGAGATTTTAATATGTAATATGAAACTCTCCCTTCATCTGGTTAAATACAAATCTAAAACTATTTTTCCTTGCATTTAAGTGTAGTATGTGTGTCCATTCAAATATAATGTAATTACTTTTTAAGGAACATAGATAGTTTTTAATCATCTTTTGACATGAGAAGGATATTAATCTATAAAATAAATTCACTAAAAATTCATCTATATGAACAATATATCTAAAAATGGTTAACATGGTAAACTTTATGTTGCATATATTTTACCACCATAAGAAACTATTCTATAAAATAAAAGGTTATGGCCTGAACATGTTTGAAGTTTTACTCATTCTGAAATACAGGATAATATTTTTGGCATTTCATCCTGGTTCTTTAATTCCTGAACCACTTGCCTAACTACATGTGGTATTTATAGCAGATAACACATAGTACCGAACAGAAATGTAAAAAACAAGAAAGCAAGCAGAATTCCGTGAAAACTGAAAGTTCACATCACACAGTTCACGTTCTTCATCTTTTAAGGTGAAATGCCAAAGACAGATTTGTTTCTGATTAACTCAAGCCTTGCTCAACATTTAAAACAGCAAGAACACAGCACATAAATTATCCCAATTATCTCCAAATTCCTCCTGGGAGCCAGGAAATTTCTTTATCTACCTCTTTGTATCTGTAGCATTGTAGAAAACTCACCAAGCTAGCAATGTGGCTAAAGCAGTGGGCCTGAATCTGAGCTAACCAAAGGGCTAGGTCTCTTGGACAACTAATAAAATTGTGAAGATACCAAAAATTAGTGAATAAATAATAAATAAATACATACATACATACATAAAATTTCTTCCTGATGGTAATGCTTCATTTTTCTCAGCTGTCTTATTTCCTAGTCCTTCCAAATATATGTGATTAAGAATACTTAAATCATTTGTTTGACATAAAATATCCTTTGCTTTTAGTTGTCAAGTGATTATGTGGACATACATGTGTGTACACTTCCAACTAGATTAATAAAAGCAGGAACCCTGCTTCCAGTAAGTATCACATAGTTTTCAATTAATTTCTGCTTACTAGCTAAGCAAGCAACTGACTCAAAGTATTCCAAGAAAAATGTAGTAGAGTTGGCCCAACACTATGACTCTTGAACATTCCATTTCAAGCTCTTCTCCGTCCCTAAAATAAGACATGGCCGTGAGCCAGGCATTTCATCTTTTTAGCTAGATTAAGTTACGTATAAAATAAGGATACCACCTTAACACAAACAGGATTTAAGCTTCTAGGGGCACTAAAGGAGTAAATAAATGTTAGTATTTATTGCCATTTGTATGTCTTCTAGGAAAAAGCAATAGTATAAAATAAAGGGTGAAAAAATTACACGCATATACGTGGTATTATTGCTGTTATATAGTTCAATATTAATCTATAAATTGAAAGGTTATAATCTGACGACTTAGAAGTTTTATTCACTCTACAATATAGCATATTTTTGGCAACTTCATCCTGGTTTTTTTTTAACTCTTGAACCATTTTCTTAAATCCATTTGGTACTTAATGAATTCCTTTCTAAAATCTCCTAATGTGGAGTGTGGTATAGAGCAGGTGATCAATGATTGTGCATTGAATCAAGATGAACGGCATGGTTCTGGCTTGGAAAAGAAATGCCCACTTTCCATGGGAAATTTTAATAACCTCACCACATTGTTGGTCTCTCCTCAGTTATCTAAAATATTTCGGCATCTTCACCATAATTGCTTAGAAAAGCAAGACACGTTTTGGCAATTCACCGCCTATTCTTGGAACACTGTCAAAGAGTCAGCCGTGAAATGTTCCCTATGTCAAAAATGATATAGAGTTTGGAAAGTGGTTTTTGAGAGTTGCCAGTTCTAAATATCTTGGCTGCTCTCGCTCCAGTCTGCACCACATGCAGATTGCATCTCGTTATCAAGGGCCACTCATGAGACTGATCATTCCATCGCTTCTGCGTGCGCTCTACCCCGAAGAAACCAGAATCGCCCCCATGCATGGAGTTATTCTGACTTCTTCAAAACAGAATTTCTCTATTACCTCTGAACGGTTTGAATTTGTTCTCCAGGTCAAATTCTTGTCTTCCTAGTCGAGATAGGTCAATTCGAAGATCAGGGCATATGGCGTATTCCTCGATTGTTTTGCTGATCTGGTAGATTTTGTCTGACACAGCATCTGGCGCAGGACCTAAGATTTGAAAATAACGCACCACTAAAAATAAATCTGCTTAAAAAGTCCATCAGAGAAACGTTACCTCCTCCTCCTCCACCAAGCCAGAGAAAGATTCATTTGTTCTCTAGACAATGGTCAACACTTCACAGTTCAATTAGCCTCAATATTTTTTATTCATCCACTACAGAGGAAATGTGGTCAGCCTCACCTGTTCCATGTAGGCCAGTAACCTACAGCTTTGTTTGTTTTAATCCACTTCTAAGCAATGATACGTCGTCCCTAAAAATAGTTTCACACCTGCCAGGGAGACCCGGTTATGTCATCAGCTTTATTCAGGATGTGAGACACAAACAGGATATGCATTTGACAGAAGCGAGGGATTCCAGATTTAAACTGCAGCTTCCCAAGTGCACCTAGAGAAAGAAACTGTGATTTCTACTCCCAGGTCTGCTGCCTAGTTGAGGTATAAGCTGACCAGGGTACATTATTTTCCCCAAGTCACACTCTCTAGTGACCCCCCCCCAATAAAACTGCAAGTCACACTCTCTAGTGACCCCCTCCCCAATAAAACTAAGTGAGGTTTAAGTGAAAATACCTCATGCACTTCCTTAGAAAGGTCAAGCCAGCAATTAAGCTGTGATAGGCTTTAAATGAAGTGAATATGAAATCAATAGTTGTCCTCCAGTTTTTCTTTTCTTTTTAATTTTTGTATCTTAATGCAAAGCATTTAAGTTTTTTTTTTTTTTGCAACAACTTTGGGAATATAATAAATAAATAGATTGAAAGATCTAAAATAAAAATGACAGAGAGACTGAGAGTTAGGTAACTTTGTATACTGACCTCACTTACCAACTATAACTTTCTACTGAACAGAAATCATTTCTTGATTTCTTTTACATCCCAATCCTTAGAGCTACACCGTCCAGTTCTATAGCCACTAGCCACATGTGGCTGTCAAGCACCTAAAATGTGACTAGTCAAACTTAGATGTGCTGTAATTATAAAACACACACCAAATTTTGAAAAGTTAATAGAAAAATAGATTGCATTCATATTTTTATAGTAACTTGCTGAAGTGATAATATTTTGGATACATTAAGTTACATAAACTATATTATTTATTTCACCTGCTTCTTTTTACATGGCTACTAGAAAATTTTAAATTACATACATTGCTCACAATGTATTTCTATTGGACAGCGCTGCCTTAGAGCACAGCACTGTTACTGCCTCCCAGTAAAGGTTCACTGACCATATGAGAAGGGAGAATGACCAAACTTGTCAAATCGCATACATTATATACATGCAGATTTGTGCTATAGCAATTGTACCTCAGTAAAGTTAGCTGGGAGGAAAGGAACAGCAAGAGCACCATTTCAGCAGGTGGGAAAGAATTTTACTCATGTTTTCTTGTATAGGAAAAGTGAAGACCACAAAGAAGTAAATGTAGCCCTTCTCAACATTATTCACTACCATCTCTTATACTTTTGCAAAACTTACAAAGTAAATAGTCTTATTTAGCTTTTGCATTTTTTATGCTTGCCAGATGATACACAAATATCCTCCTGCCTCCCAGGCACCACACTATGTTCTTGGGCTGTTTCCATCACTTTTTTTTTTTAAGAGTTTCTGAGTTTGTATGCCAAAGCACACTGATTTCCAAAAGTAAAACAAAAAAAAAGTTCTAGCAGGACTGGATGCCACTCAACCAGCCATGCTGATAACCTGTAAGTTCACCAGCACCCTTTGTATTCCTTTGCATCTCCCCAGTCCACATCTCCCATGCCAGTGACTTACCTCTTCATTTTAGTCAATGCCTGGTACAGTCATACCATATGTATTATTGTCTCTTGAAATCCTTCTTTCAAAAATATCAAATTTGAGTGTCTTCGACCCCTAAATTCCTAATCCTCCATTTACCCTACTCTGCACCCCTGCTGAACCTGTTCCTCATTCCTATACTGATGCCCATCATCACTTGATTAATCCCAGGCCATCGGTCCATTCTCATTTCACTGGTCTCTTAACCCAGGAAGGACCCTATGGTCTAGCATTTAAGCCTTGCGTTGGTTAACATAATGACACAAGGCAACATTTACTGAAACTTACATATACCACATTTCACACCTTATATGGAATTTAACACTCACAAAAAGTAGAGGAAGTAAGAATTACTAGTATCATCATTTTCAAAATAGGGAAACTGAAACTGGAAGAGGTGACCTTAACCAAGGTCACATCAGCGGTAACTGACGGAGGCTGGGTTTGAATCCTAATAGTCTGATATCAGCTCAGACACCCTTAACAACTACCAGACCTCCAGATGCTCTGTCACGCCCACACTGCCATCCCCCAATCCCCGGAATTGCAGATTGTTTTCCTAAAATATTCAATAGTTGCTACAAGACTAAATGTTGGTCCTAGATGTGCTTTTTTGTAAAGCAGGATTTCTCTAATCACACCTTCAAAAACAAGGCTCTTTGTAAGGTGGTTCTTTTTTTTTTTTTTTAACTTAACTTGAATAATATTCCTTCTCTGGATAATGTCCAAAATGGCTGCGAGGAGGGGGAGATAATGTACCTTCCCTTCAGGATGTGCTATTTTGCCTGGGGCCAGGAATAATTCATAATGGTAACTGCTGTTGGTTAAAATGCAGCTCCCACCCATGTATACACCAAGACTCAGTGTGTATACACCAAGACTCAGTGTCCCAGTTTAAAAGAGATTTAAGAGACTTAACAACCAAATGCAATGTATGGTTCTGGAATGACTCTTGGTTTGAACAAAACAGATTTGGGAGATACTTGGAAATTTTTTAATATGCGTTAGGTTTTAGACGATATTAGAGAATTAGTGTGGTCATGTAGATATATAGGAGTATGTTTTTCTTTTAAAGAAATGCATTCAGAAATATTTAGGTGTGAAATGTCTTTATGCTGTAATTCACCTTAAAATTCTTCAGGACAAAAAAGATAAGCAAAATGGAAAAACAAAATAATGGACACATGGTATCCATTTATTATTCTTCCTACCTTTACATATGTTCAAAAATGTTTTTAATTTACCCCTAATACACATATGCCGCCCCACCAGGACCTCTAAACAGTAAAATTTCTACAAAAATATATGAAAAAGTGAAATAATTCCAAGCATGTCAGTGAGAGAAAGTCAACACTCTAGGAAAGAGGGAGTGCAGGACTTATGCTAAGAAGTTGTCCGTCTGGCCCTAAGCAGCCACATGACCTTGAGCAAACAGCCTCTCAGGGGGGCTAATTTGTTCCTGTGTAAAATGAAGAAAATGATCTAGATTACTCTGAGGGTATGTCCCAACTTTAAACTCCAGAGTCCTTCCATGTCAGATCAGCATGAGCATTCACTCATTTCACTGTGCTGAGGTGTGCAGGGGACCACGACACCAAATGAGTTTGAGACCCCATTATGCCACTTTCTTGTCATGTCACCTTGGGCACCATGATGCTTAATTTTATATGTCAACTTGCTTGGACCACAAAGAGCCCAGATGTTCAGTTCAACATTATTCTGGGTGTGTCTGTAAGGGTGTCTTTGGATGAGATTAACATTTGAGTCAGTAGACTGAGTGAAGCACAGGGCTTCCCCCAGGGTGAGGGGGCCACAACCAACCCACTGAAGGCCTGGACAGAACAAAAAGACAGAGAAAGGGAGAAGTCACTCTCCCTCCGGCTGTCTACCGTTGACACACTGGTCCCCTCCTGCCTTCAGACTTGGACTCAGACTGGGACTTATACCATCAGCTCGGCTGTTCTCAGGCCTCTGCACTCAGATCAGAGCTATAACATCGGCTCTCCTGGGTCTCCAGCTTGCCAACCACAGATCTTTGAACTTCTCAACCTCCATAATCCCATGAGCCAATTCCTTATAATAAATATCCTTCCAGAGCTTCCTCAACTTATGATGGAGTTATACCCAATACACCCATTGTAAGTTGAAAATACTGTTAAGTCAAAAACGCATTTAATACACTTAACATCATAGCTTAGCCCAGCTTACCTTAAGAGAGCTCATAGCACCTGTATTAACCTACAGTTGTGCATAATCATCCAACACGATGCCTATTTAATAGTAAAGTGTTGAATAACTCATGCAATTTATCAAATACTGTACTAAAATGGAAAACAGACTGGTCATATAGGTACCGAGTGACTGTTAAGTGTATCGGTTGTTTACCCTCGTGACTGGCTGGGAGCTGCACTCTCCGCCACTGCTCAGCACCACGAGAGAGAACCATACCACATGCCTCTAGCCTGGGAAAAGATCAAAATTTTAAATTTGAGCAAAGTATGATTTCTGCTGAATGCATATTGCTTTCACAATGTCGTAAATTCAAAAAAATCTCTGAATTGTACCATCATAAGTTGGGGACCATCAATACATTCTGTTGGTTCTGCTTCATTGGAGAACACTGACTAATACAGGCATCTTACTAGATTTTTCTGAACCATTTCCTCTCTGCCTTGCTTGTCTAGCATCAGAGGGTCACTGTAAGACTATCACAATATAAGAGAAAAGAGTTCATGATGATTAAGGCATATTCTGAACCGCATACCTCCATTGGCAACATTAAACTTCACTCCAAACTCTCCCCCAGGTCCTCCAGGGCAGTGGCTGGCTGTTAGGATGATTCCACCAGTGGCTTTGATCTTTCTGATAATGCAGGAAACAGCAGGTGTCGACAAGATGCCATTCTGTCCAATAATCAGTCGACCAATCTAGATTAGCCAGGGGAAAAAAGAAATCAATTCAATTACATGGGATTGAAGTGCATTTCATGAGAAAGTGTCCCAGGCTCTGTTATCAAGCACTAGAATCACTTGGCAAAAAGAACTGAGTGATCCCGCTCCTGGGCATATATCCAGAAGGAACCCTACTTCAAAAATACACTTGCACCCCAATGTTCATAGCAGCACTATTTACAATAGCCAAGACATGGAAACAGCCTAAATGTCCATCAACAGATGACTGGATAAAGAAGATGTGGTATTTTTATACAATGGAATACTATTCAGCCTTAAAAATGACAACATAATGCCATTTGCAGCAACTTGGATGTCCCTGGAGAATGTCATTCTAAGTGAAGTAAGCCAGAAAGAGAAAGAAAAATACCATATGCGATCGCTCATATGTGGAATCTAAAAAAAAAAAAAGAAAGAACATAAATACAAAACAGAAACAGACTCATAGACACAGAATACAAACTTATGGTTGCCAAGGGGGAAGAGGGTGGGAAGGGACAGACTGGGAGTTCAAAATGTAGAATAGATAAACAAGATTATACTGTATAGCACAGGGAAATATATACAAGATCTTGTGGTAGCTCACAGCAAAAAAAAATGTGACAATGAATATATGTATGTTCATGTATAACTGAAAAATTGTGCTCTACACTGGAATTTGACACAACATTGTAAAATGACTATAACTCAATAAAAAAATGTTAAAAAAGAAAAGAAGAAGAACTGGGTGAGCTTTATGTTGGGGGTTTGGGAGGGGGACGGGGGTGTAGCTCTGACGTTGTGTTTCCTGCCCAATGTCTCCAAGACCATTTGGGACTTCCACACCTAGCAGTCAGTCATTAACCTATAAATGGGATCTGCCTCACTGATATTCAGTAGTCTGAAACACCTGTTGCTGATGACCAAAGGTTTCACTGGAGTCACACAAGAAGTTCTTAGTTTGTTACTGGTTCAGAAACTGGATGTGTACATGCTGGAAATTATAAGAAAAAACAGCACTTCTCTGCTTCACCTTCCTTCTCCACCTTATCACAAGCTCACACAGTAGGGGACCTGATCTGCTCCAGCCTCATTGTCAGCAAGTGTATTTTAACTGTACTCAGAAGGCCCACTCTCCCAAAGGCAGGAATTTTATTTCGGCCACCATGAGACAGCATGTGCTGGGGACATTGGAGAAATCCAGCCATGCTAGGCAGAGATCTGGAGGTCATCCATCAGTGTGGCCAGACTCCCTATAGCTACAAAACCGACGCTTTTAAAAAAAAGAAAGCAGCACAACCCTGCAGAGCATTACTCCACATGCTTTGTTTTAAAATAGGGCCCGAGGTGGGGAGGGTATGGCTCAGTGGTAGAGTGCATGCCTAGCATGCATCAGGTCCTGGGTTCAACCTCCAGTACCTCCCCTCAATAAATAAATAAACCTAATTACCTCCTCCCAAAATAACCTAAAATAAGACCCAACATCTTCCAATCTGGTGGTTCTCAAATGTTGCTACAAATTAGCATCATTAATGAAGCCTAGAAAATTCTCAATACTGACTGCATTCCAGACTAATTATGTTGGAATCTTGGGGTGGGATCCTGACATTCACAGTTTTTAAAGCTTGTCAGGTGACTCCAACATTCAGCCAAGCTTGGTAATCAAACCCCCTCATTACTCAAAGGACCATCAACTTCAAGTTTGCAAGAAATACAAAACCTCAAGGCCCACCCCACACCTACTGAATAAGAATCAGTACCTTAACAAGATCCCCACCCCTCCTTCCAGATAATTCATTAGTCCATTAAAGTTTGAGAAGTACTGATGTAGCCCAGAAGCCAAGGCAAGCTCTTGTGTTCAGCTCAACAGCAAAGTCAACCAACAACAGAATTGCTAGAAGTGGGTCACTGACCAAATGTGACAATGAGGAAAGATACAGGGAAAAAAAAATTTTAAGAGCAAACACCAGAGCTCCCCAAACCAAGCAGTCTTGGGATCACTTAGCATGGAGAGACCCACACATACCGCAACATTCCCAGAGTACATGTTTTCAAGTGGATGAGGCAAACTATTAACAAATAAGCCTAATAATAATAGTAGCAGTAGTAATTACCAGTTTGATATATATTGGAAAAAATCAGTGAAATCAGCAGGGTTCTGTGCTAGAGAATAATGGGGCATCAGTGTTAATAATAACAATAATAATTATAGTAATAATAGCTAAGGGAACATGGATATTATTCTAAGTAAAAATGGGAATACATGGAAGGGTTTTAAGCAGTGGAAGTGACCTGATATAAGTTACATTTTTAAAGATCATGAACTGAGCAATCCAACTGATCTTACTAAAAAGCAAGTCATATCATATCAGCAAAACATTCCAATGACTTTCCTTTCCCCTCATCAACCCAAGGTAAAGCCAAAGTCTGCACAGTCTACCAGGCCCTACACGATCTGACCCCCATCACCTGCCATTCTCCACTCCCCTCCCTCCCTCTGCTGCAGCCACACTGGCTGGTCTGCTGCTCCTCACATACATCAAGCATGCTTAGGACTTTTGCATTTGCTATTTCCTCTGCTTACAGCACCCTTACCCAAGTATTCAAAAGCCTGCCCTCTCCTATCCTTGGGATGCTGTTTCAATGTCAACTAATCAAAGCTGGCACCCTTGACAGCTCCATGTAGTGCAGAAGCACCTGTAAGTCCCTAATTTCCCTACTGTCCTCTGTTTCCTTTACTCTGCTTAGTCTTCTGTATTACACATATTACCCCCTAATATTTTCCATTTTATTTGTTTATTTATTTCCCCCAATATATATAAGCTCTAGGGGCTTTTTTTCACTGCTATACTCTGAGAATCTAGAACAAACCTAGCATATAGTAAGCACCCAGTGAATGTATGTTGAATTAATTAATTGGAAAAAATGAATGAATGATGAATGAGTGGCTGCTATGTGAAAATGCCTTAGAGAGTGACAAGAACAGAAGGAAGAAGATCAGATGAAAGGCTGTCACAGCAGAGCTGAGTGTGGACTAGAGTGACCTGGACTAGACTAGAGGCAGGAGAAATGAAGAGAAGTGATTATAGGTAAATATATGTTTGGAAGGAGAATGAACAGGACATGTGGGTCAAATAAACTGGAAGAGAGATGCTGTGGTAGCCAGCCTCCAAGATGGCCCTCATGACCCCTGCCCTCTGGCATTCATGCCTCAGTGCAGCCCTCTCCCACACTAAATAAGGCAGATCTAGATGACTAGTAGAACATTACAGAAGTGTTGGTGTGACTTTCAAGGTGAGGCCATAAACGGCTTTTCTGCTTCTGCCTTGCACTCTTGGACTGTTCATTCTGGGGGATACCAGCCACCATTTCACAAGGATACTCAAAGAGCCTGTGTAACCACCTGTATAGAGAGAAACTGAGGCTTCCCACCAAAAGCCAGCACCCCCTTGCCAGCAGTGTGGGTGAGCCATCTTGCACTGGATCCTCCAGCCCTTTAAGCTCTCATGTGACAAAGCCACCACCAAATATGCAACTGTGACCAAGTCAGAATAACCCACCTCCTATCCTACAGAAACTGTGAGTAATAATAAATACTTGTTGTTATTTTAAGCTACTAAGTTTTGTCATATTTCTTACACAGAAAAGTAAATAACTCAAACTGGGGCAGTGAAGAAAGTAGTCAACCCTCAGCTTCTAGCTATAATAACTTTATGGGTGGTAGTACCATTTATCAAGATGGAAAAGACATAGGACAATAATTACACTCATATCATTATCCAGGGCCATGATAAGTCATGTTCCACATGATTTTGTTAAAATTTATGTAATCATTCCACAGAAAACAAACTTATAATTACCAAAGGGGAAAGAAACGGGTGGAGGGGTAAATTAGGAGTTTGGAATTAACAGATACACAAGACTATATACAAAATAAACAACAAGGACCTACTGTATAGCACAGGGAACTATATTCAATATCTTGTAATAACCTATAATGGAAAAGAATGTGATATATATAGATATAGATAGGTAAATAGATAGATAGATAGACAGATCGATCTGATGTAACTGAATTCCTTTGCTGTACACCTGAAAAACTAACACAACATTGTAAATCAACTACACTTCAATAAAAATTTTTTAAAATAAAATAAATAAAATTTATTTAGTAATCCAACTCATTTTATCCAGTACTATCATGAAACAGGCAATGCAGAAGATCCTGCAGATATAGCAGTGGATACAAATTAGTCATTACCCTCAAGGAGTAAGTCTGTAGATTCAAGAATCTGAAACATATTTGTAACATTTGTTCATAAGTTTCCCTCTCTCCCATTTTTCAGAATTATTCTTAAAGAAATAATCTTCAAAGAGGAAAAAGCTGTGCATGTGTTGACACTTCCTACAGCTGTATTCATTAGAGGTGAAACATTTAAAACAATCTTTATAAATGTCTAACAATGAAAAACCTATGAAATAAAGTATGATGTATCAACTTATAGAATATTCCTCAGTCATCTAAAAGGACAATTATGAATTTGGTAGAGCTGTAGCAGACTTGGTCCACAGAAAGCTATGGCCTCCTTCTACAGGGCAGAGTTCTTGCTGAGGACCAGCTGCCCAGCCAGGGCTACATTTTCTAGACCACTTTTGCTCCTAGCTGTGGTCATGCGACCAGTTTTCACAATGAGTAATAAACTAGTGTGAGAATGAAAACACAAGTAACGTGTTCCTTCCAAGCGAAGGATGTTAAGAAGCAGATAGGCCTTCCCCTCGCTGCTTATTTACCCTTCCACAGACTCAATACAAGCAACCACATGGTGCTAGGAGATGCCAGAGCCACAAGACGGAAGGAACCTGGGTCCCTGTCTCACCGGATGGACAAGGGTCTTTCCCCCCAGCAACACCCACATTGTACTATTATGTGAGTGAGAAATCACTTTCTATTGTTTTTAAGGCAATAAACATTGCCTACATTTCAGGTTTATTTGCTAAAACAACCTGCATTTTCTTTAGTAGTAGAAAGGGAACATAGTCAACGCTTTAATGCTAAGTCAACAATGCTGAAATCTAAACAACTTTTATGCTATCATAACAATGTACAACCACGTACACTTTGGGGCTAGCACTTAGAAAAACAGGGAAATCAATATGTACAGTTTATTTGTTAAATAAGAGAGATTATAGATACATTTTGTCTTATTAAATTTGAACTCTTTGGAAAAGGTTAAAAGTGAGAAAATATATTTGAATAAAATTTCAACCTGAAACATTTTAGTTATAATTGGAGGATTAACATAAGATTAAATTCTAGTTATCTGGAAGTTTTACCTGGGTGGACCTGCTCGTTAAGCCACTAATACCCGTAAAGTGAGGTAGTTCTGGACACTACACATAACTCCAGTTGAGGGACTTCTGAGAGGCGACAAGTACTGCAAAAAATGCAGGAGAGTGACAGATGAGGCTTTGAAGGTAAGCGGTGGAAAATCGTGAAGACGTTTGTGTCCCATGTGAATGCTCACCAAAAGGTGACCTCAGCAGAGGAGGATTTTATTAACAAGTGTATATGTCAGCCACTTCCCTGAGCCACTCCTGTCATTGTCCAATGGGCTCGTGAATAAAGCGGCCATGGTGGCAGGGAGGGAGGTCACGCATGGACCTCCACTTACCAAGGCTGATCTGCCTACAGCCACTGCGGAGAGCCCCATCTGCCCACAGCAGAGACTGACCCTCACTCCAAACTCCACCTCTGTGTTCACATCACCTTCTTGGTATGTCTGTTTTCTCCTCTTCTGTGAACTCTCCCTCTCCCAATTAACCTAAAGCAAATGTGGTCAGAAAAGCTATGGAAGCCCTGCTGTATAAAGAAAAATTACCCAACTTGAAGTTAAAAGATCAAGATGTGAGTCTTGGCTCCACCCCGACCTAAGACAAATCACATCACTTCTCTGAGGCTTCACGACTTCATTTGCAAAGCTGAAAGGGCACAGGGTCATGAAAATTCACTTTAGATGAGATTGTATAAAGGGAAACTCTGAAATTCAACATAATATACATCACGCTCTTGCCTCCACCAAATGCCCTCCCCTATCCCCTACATTTAAAATTCATTTGTAGATCACGGATTATCCCTAAACCACCACTTCACTCTCTGAAAAAGTCTTAGGAAAACTACCCTCTGCCAATGTTGCAGACTGCCACCTTGCAAGGAAAAGATGGTCTACTCACATAAGTAGCTTTAGTTTTTTGTCTGTAGCAGCGGAGCAGGCAACATCTGACTTTTATTCCTGGGTGGAACCCAGACCACAGCCTGGGGAGGTCTGAGCCATGGCATTCTGCTGCTCCCTGGCCAACCCTCCCAAAGGCATACTGGAAGGACTGCCGCTCCCATGCCATGCCAGCCTGTCTTTGGCCAGAGGAAGGGGAACCCCACCCAGCCCTGCAGAAGGTGCCCCAACCCGGGTGGGCTTAGTCCACTGTCACTTACACACACACCTAGAAGGCACATGGGTACAGATCCCAGGGTCCACAGGTAACCATGAGAACTCTGTCACACCAGTGCCCGCAGACACATATGTGAGGCACACACTCTCCCAGATACCCAGATACCCAGGCCCAGCGTGAACTTGTCCCCACCCAGGCATGACTTCCAAGTGTGCTTGGGGAAGGGAGGATGTAGCAGGGAGCCCGCATTTCCCACAGTGCAGTCACTTGTGATCGCTCTGAGTCTGTTCCCTAACTAGTTGCCAGGGCCTTCCACCAACTCTTAAACTTCACCTGGACTGTATCACTGTTTACTGCCCCCATGAATGGGCACAACAAGTGCCAAGGGAAACAGTATGCCCCTCCCTATGCCACAGACCAGTGTTCCGAAAAAGAGAATATTTTATTTCAGACAGCTTTCTCCCAGCATGTCTATTCTTTACCATAAACAGTGAATTGTTTAAATTATTTTATTTCTGATGACCCCCACTTTTCAGAACACAACCAACCACTCTTCTAAATTAGATTTAATATTAGTTCAGTGTCTAATTAGCTCAAGTTAAAGTCCTGGAGAGCAGTGATATACAATGTAAACCCTCAGGCTAGAATCTCAGAGTGGACGCATAATTTTGATTCCAAATGACATTCCCCCAGTAACATAACACTAATGAAAGCAGGATTGTTTTCATGTGTGAACTCCCTTAAATAAGATTTCCCTCTTAGGATTTCCTTTTAGCTTTAAATAAGTTATAAACAAAAAGAGTCCCACGGAGAGAAAAGTAAAAGTAAGCATGACATTTTACAATATCCTCCTTTTACTGTGTCATTTCCCTTTGATTCCCAAAATGAATGAGAGAGAGTGAAGAGAGCCCTAAACAGAGACTTCCTTGATGGTTGGCAGAGAGAGTGCTGTAAAGGACCACACAGCCACCGCCACATCCACTTACGAAGTGCACGGAAAGCCATATACACAAAGATGCCTGTTTCTCATCTTCTCATTTAAAAAAAAACAAAAACCAAAAAAACCTAGAGCCAAGCTGCCATGGATGGTAGGGCTTCAGTCCCTCAGTCCCAGCTGTCAGAGAGAAGTGCCAGCCCTTGACCAGTGCTGCACATGAGTAAGCAGGAGATGGCTAAGTGGAATTTTGAGAAATAACAAACTCAAGACATGGATGTGATTATCCAAACATCAAGGGACTTCTCCATTTGCACATGGATAATTGTGCAGTTATACGCTTTGTTACATGGAGACCAGATGGGAGCACCCGAGCTCATCCTCAGCTGCCTGCTCCCCTGGAAGTCTTTACACACACACTTAGGGTCTGGAAGGAAAGATGAGAGTTCATTAGAGACAAACAAGGTGGATTTCACATTCGATTCCTAACATCTGAACAGGTGCATAAAAGTCACAGGCATCTAGAAGACTGACCCAAGTTCTGTTCTTCAATCAGCCCAGCAATTCTCAAGATTTCATTGATAAGATCCGGTAATCTAGCTTGCCTTTTTGCAAAATGGGGGTGATGAGATTGGAACTTACGTCCCTACTGGTAACTAGGTAATTCAGTGCTTGAAAATCCTGAAATGTTTACCTTAAGATGTAGAACTTGGCTTGCAGAAACAAGAAAGGGCTCTGTCTGCTGCAATTTTATGAGGTGATCAACTCAACTGGATACCAGCTGGCATCCACATACGTGTATTTTAATTGATTATGATGACTATCAGAGAAAAACACATAGCTATAAAGAGAGACTGAGATTTTGGTATCTGAGATACTGAGAGACTGAGATTTTGGTATTCATTGGGAAAGGATGCAAAAACAGACTTGCCACATACTGGCTATGTGACTTTGAACAAGATCCTGAATCCTCTGTATCTCAAGTTTTGTTTCCTAAAAGATAAAAGGTGAAAGAAAGTAACATAGCCAAACTCCAGTTCAGTGTCTGGTACCCAATAAACTCTCAGTGTACTTCCCTCACCTTCCTTGTGGGTGTCATTTCTTAATTCTTAATTATGAATGTCTAATCCTTAGTAATTGAATGAATCTGTTATTTTCTAATTACAAATATATATGTATATATATACACACACATATATATTTACATTTACACAACATTTAGGAAGTATACATAAGCAAGGAGAAAAGAAAAATCGTCTGTGAACTAAACATGACCCAACATTTCAGTGTCTACTGTCTGTCTGTGTGTCTTGGCGTCTCTCCCTCTCCATCTCTGCTCCATTTACATACTCACATACGTCCACAAAAGGGATTTTTGTGGAGCCTACATCTTTCACTTAACCCATCTAGCCCCTCCCTGGAGTCTATTTTTCTATGTCACTGAATATTTTCCCACAACATGATTTTAGCGGCTGTATAGTCTTCCATTATTTAAATGTCCCACAGTTTATTGACCAAAATAAAAGTGTTCTTTTACCTGAAGTTTTTATATGTGAAACTGAAAAAAATCTTTGAGGACTAAACCCACACTGTAATAGATTAAACTGAAAGTAGCTTGCTGCTAATTAAATAGAAAATTAATTGTAACATGCCTTCAAAAGTATGTCTTCTTTTTTTCTTTAACCTCCAAACCTGCTCACTAAAACACTGCCGAAGCCCACGGGGAGGAGTAACAGGACTTCGTCTGTATCCTTCCTTGTGTTGGCCCAGATCTTCTTTCATTGCCCCATCTGTGCCTCTGACGTGTACACCCGCTGGTGTGTCCCAGGCTGGGCTGCTGACTTACCTGTGATGCTGAACTCACAGCAGAGAGCTGTCCATGCAAGAGCGATTCCTGCCTGGAACAGCAGAGTTTACACTATTTACACTCCTTACTATCGGTCCATCTGACTCCAGCACAAGTTCTATTTGTTATCATAGAAACATAGGTCATTTGGGAACATTTAGTTACCTCCTTCAACTCTATGCTGTCTTCGAAGATTTCTGACATCTGGGACTCTGATCTACTGTCTTCTTGAATATATCCAGAGAAGAAGATGTATCTCTGGGGAGGGGGTGTCCTGTGCACATGTGCATACACATATGCTACTTGATAAAGTATCTAAATGCTTCAGAACACTTTCCATCTGGTAATTTTATAGGTAGACAGAAAATAATATGTGTGTGTGTGTGTGTGTGTGTGTGTATTTTTTCCCAGAAAAATCTCAGTCTTTCTGTATAGCTGTGTGTTTTTCTCTGAGTAGTCGTCACAATCAATTAAAATACATTTATGTGGATCTTTAAATAAACTCCATCAGACCAGCATCTATCTGGTTGGGAGATAATTACTGCCCATTTGCTAAGTGTCCCCACCCCTTAGACTATGTTCCAGTGAACTAAAGACTTCTGGCAATCATAGATTTACAACTCAGCAAGATTAAACAATTTACTGTTATTTATGACAGCAAAGCTGGGTCTTCTGTATTATATTCCACATTAGCATCTGTCACTTTACATTTGGGAGATCCTGTCCAAAAAAAGAGTATGCCTCTGAAGCAAACATTCAGCAGGGCTGCAGGAACAGGCACCCTGACAAACATCCTGACAAAATACTTTAAAGCATCGCTAGAGCTTGCAGCTGTGCGTTTTCAGACCACTCGGCAGATGAGCGTGGAGACGCTTAGCCTCTGCTTGGTTTGTTCCTCTCAGTAATCTCTCACATGGCCCAGTCCATTAGGCTTGAAAATCCTCATGAAATGAGCAGATTAAGATCTGGCCTGGGTTGGGGGCAGTGGAGCGGGTATGGAGGGGTGGGTCTGCTCTTAACACAGCCTGAGCCTCAGAAAGGTTTCAGGTTGAAAAGCATAGCATTGACTCAGCTAATTCGTAACAGGAGATAATACACGGACAATACAAATGTAAGTCCTTTATGTTGAGTTGAAGTCTTTGCCAGGGCAGCTGCTGCCACCCCAAGTACCATGACAGGGTGTGTCCGCATCTGTGTTTATGCGTACATGAATGAGTGCGTGTGCGTGCGTGCGCGTGCGTGCTGGGAGGAGCGAGAGGATCACGACTTCAGCAGCCACCACCCAAGCCTCAGCCAGCAGCGAGGAGGAAGTGCCGAAAGTCAAGAGGAGGTCTCACCAAAGCAACTGTGAGCACCACATCAGCTGGCCCCTTCTGACCAGTACAGCTACAGAGAATAAAAAGCACATCTGCACATGTCCTTCTTTTATTTTAATCGGAGGAAAAGAGTCTGATAATAATTGTGTTATATGAATCAATAAAATAATTGATAATAATCCATTACTTCATTCAATCCTCCCCAAAACCCTGGATGATGTGGGAAGCAAGTATTAGAACTTTCCTGATTTTTATAAATGAGGAAACAAACCCCAGAAAATGAGGTGACTTCCCCACAGTCACAAAGCTGCAAATGGTAGTGCCATTATTCAAATTCAGAGCTTCTCCTTTTCCTTCCCTACTCTTTAGTGACGTATTTAATTATGAAAGCAATGCATACATATGTGTGTGATTACTTAATAAAGAGAAGTATATGAAGTAGAAAAGGAAAGGATTCTCCTCCCCCCACCACACCCACTCACATACTGCAGATACATTCACTGTTAACTGTCTGGAGTATGTTCTTCCGGCCCTATTTTCTATGTCTATGTTATATTCACAAAAGTGGGATCGTGCTACACATGATCCTCTACTAATGGCTTTGTTCCACTTAACAAACTATCATCCACACCTTTCTCATGTCACATATAGATCCACCTCCTTTGTTTATGGATATTAATGCATTCCTGGTATGGTTGTCTCATAAATTATGTACCTGTTCTGTACTGTTGAACATATAAATTGTTTCCAAGTTTTTCTTCAGCAAAATGCTGCAGTGGGTATTCTTGTACATACTGGTAAACTTTTCCGCATTTGCAAGAGAAAATTTACAGGACAGATTCTTAGATTAAGGGATTCCTGGTTTATTGGACAAGTATTCTGTTAATTTAGATACATACTGTCAAATTGGCCGACCAAAAACTTGTATTGGTTTAACTTCCACCAACAGTGTACAAACATGACAACTTTACAACATCTACACCAGCTCTAAGTATTTTCTGTTTTTTTTTCAAATTAATGAATTGTTTTTGTATTTCTTTGGTTATTAATTAGGTTGATCACCTTTTCATGCACTTGTGGTTGCTGTTGACAGTATTTCTTCTAAATTGTATGAATTTTCTTATTGATTTGGAAAAGCTTCTCATATATTATAGATAGTCACCATTTGTTTTAAAACTCTCCTCCCAGTATTTTGTGGGGTCTTTGGTCAAGCAGAATAAACTTTGGTCCTCGAATTTCAAATTCTTTTCTCTTTTTATTATAAATCCCTAAATACAAAACTAGATACCCCTAGCTACAATACCAGACTCTTATTAGAGGAAAACAATAGAAAGGCAGTGATTATTCTATTTTTACAAAACACCTATTAGTAGAGATGTGGAATGGGAAAGAATTTTCTGTGACCTTATGCCAAGAAAAAGAATTTCTTTGGGGATTGAATGTTCCTGAAAATTTTCTCTTCATACAAATAAAGGCATTACTCCAAATCTGACGTCACTAACAATGTAGGAGATGAAAGATATTTAAAGACTCAGAAAATGTGGATTTTTTAACAAGTCTTGTATATATCCTAGACATCCTCCTATTCATAATTAATGAGAATCAAGTCAGATGAAAGAAACTAAAACTTTCCCTTTGGCTACGCAAGTATAAACAGTAAAGGCATATTGGCCAAATCTTGAGTGTTTGCAATTAACTGTCAAGGCTGTAGGCTAACAAAGGACATTGCAGCTCAAGATTTTTACCTTCAATTTTAAAATCCCTGGGAAATTTAGACTTTTTTTTTTTGCTGCCTATCATACCCAAATAATCCTATTCAAATCTTATTACAGTGTTTGTTCATGTCACGGTTGTCTAACAGAAGGGTGGCCAGGACCCAGAAAATGAAGGTTAAGGTTGGTGAAGCCAATACCTCTGCTTAGACTCCCCCAAAATAGGTTCCAACTCCTATTCCTCAAGGCTGTACAGAAACTAGCAAACTTCCAGAGTTCACTAAGAGCTCAAAGAGAACAGATGTTTTATAGAAGATTCTTAGGCTAAGTTTCAAATATAATGTTGCTGATGTGTATCTGTCTTCTCAATAAACATCATTATGCTTTATCACAAGATTTAATAAAGCAGCTTAGTTAAAAAAAAAAAAGCCATCTGGGTCTCTGGACACATTAAACAAAGCTTAAAATAACCCACCCCCAGCAACTGGGAGGACCCAGCTGTTCTTAGAGCCTCTCCCACTCCTTTTACTTCCCCATAAAAATGTGAATGAAGACTTGAGGCTAAGGGAGTCAAGAATGAACTGATCCATACAGGGAAATGGATGGAACCAAGGGCTCCCTAAAATTTGCTGTTGCTCACATGATAGATTTCCCATTTCCACAGTCCAGGGATGAGGATTTGGAAGAGAAGCTTCCTCATTGTGCCTAGAATGGCATTCAGTTTTTCTGATACAGATTTTTACAAACTTTAACTCTTGTTATATAATAAAACATTTTCTTTTCATACAAAAAAAAAAAAAAAAGACAGAACAAAGCTATGGAAGGCTCTTTTGGGTTTTTCTAATGCAATAAAAACCAGTCCTTTCTAATGTCTGGGCCATAGCAGCCCATCCCACTCACCTACTCTGTAGTGAACACCAGTAGTAAATACAGAGCTATCACCACCTGGGTCTTTTTTCTTTTTAGAGACAGGATCTGGAGCCAGCCACACCCAGATTTCCAGATCCACTTCAGGAGAGAAGCCTTACGTGTTGAAGCACATATTTCCCTGTCTTGCTTCTTTCTTCTTTCCTGCTTCCCACCTGCCACCATATGCTGCTCTGCTTCTCTTCTAAATATATGTTCCCCGTCTTTGGGACCAAACCAAAATTTGTTCCCCAGATAGTTCTTGTAAATGCCAAGGTGAGTATATTCTCATTCTTTGGAGCAAACACCTCTTCGTGACCTGTTGGGATCAAATACAATCTGTGCTAGCATCTCTCCAGAGGGCCCGCCTGAGCCCCTTGCTGACCCAGCTCTCCTCAGGTCATTTCACTTCATTTTCTCCTTCTAAAAGATTTGGCGATGCATTGAGAAAATCTTGAGTTCTGTAAGCTGCACTGTATGCCAATATTATTATCATTAATGCTGACTGTCATATGGCCAGCACAATGCATGGCTAGCCTACAAACGGATTTTCTCTTGGCTAAAACTCGTAACAGAGTTCTAACTTGTTTTAGTCCATACACACAGTCAAATCATTATTATCTGAGCTGTATTCAAGTGACCATAATAATACTCTTCGCATTTCTTAATGCTGTGGACGTTACAAAATGCTTTCGTAAATAGTGTTTCATTAGATTCTCAAGATAATTCAGTGATGCTGTCATCCCCAATTTATAGATGGTAAAGTAAGTGGTTTCTATGTATTTCAAGAGGCCAAAGCATTTGCACTGCAGCTTGTATGGCAAAGGGAGGAAAAGAAGGCAAGCCTTCCAGTTGCTGATACAATGCTTTTCCTACCACACCTCGTCGCCTCCTGGGCTAACGTCAAAAGAGAGTGTGGTTATCACATGAAGAAATCTGGTTTGGGTTTGCCAATTAGGTATTTGTAGTATTTGGTGACCTACTTTTATTTAAGCTGTAGTTGCTTTGGGTTGTCTGGCTCTATTAAAAAAAAAAAACTACACACATTTTAAATGCTGTTATAAAACTGGGCTGTGATAGAACTGTGCTGTCAAGTACGGTAGCAGTCACTTGCAGCTATTTCAGTTTAAATTCTAATTAACTGAAATGAAATAAAATGTAAAATTCAGTTCTCCAACAGCATCAGCTACTATTTCAAGTATTCAACAGTCATGCGTCTTTGTTGGCTAGGACAGTGCAGATTACAGAACATTTCCATCATCATAGTAAGTTCTGTTAGACAGTGTTGATAAATGTCATCATTCAGAGAAAGATGACTTTAGAAAAACTCAGCAACATATTGAGGCAGACACAGTGCTATCATCTGTCCAATATTAAAGGTAGTTTAGGACTAAAAAAGATTATAACAAAGAAGAGAAAGAAAGAGGGATGCCATTGGCCACAGACGGATCCACCCAGAGAAGGGCAAAGGCATTCTTGCAGACATTATGATGTATTTAGCTCTTCAACTCTTTAAGACATTAGAATAAATTGATAGATAGAGGATCTAAACCCCTGAGGAGGATCTAAAGCAGATGGAAATAGAAATAGGATAAAAAAAATCAATTAGTTACAAACTAATTTTAATCACAATTCATTTAAATAGCACTATTTATTCTTTGTACTTAGTAGTTACTTTTCTTCTGCTCTTTAGCATGATATAGTTCGAATCTTCAAAGAGTGATGAAATACTTCTGGGGATCTTTTAGACAAATTCACATAGTCACATAAAAACCACAAAAACAGGTTTAAAAAGTACCTTTCATTATTCACTTATCTATTCAAATTGATTATAGAAAAATACAAGAGTCCATAGTGATATTCAAAAGAGTGACAGCAAAACAAAACAGAATTCATGTGTCGCCAATGGAGGTGGCTATTTCTCCAAATCCTTACTCTGAAAATTGGTAACTAAAAAAAAAGAAAGAAAGAAACATATATCCTGCCTTTCCAGAAGATATTACAGGATAATCAAATAGCTCAGCAGTGAGGAAAATGCCCAGTTTATAGAAAAATTTCAGCTAAACCATGTAGATGGAATTAGAGAATTTGAAAATCACTATTTTGAAACCACTGATGAAATAATCAGCTCAAGCCAGTATCATATTAATGCTAAATGCTAAAATAATTGAATAAAGGTTGAAAAGGAACTGACTATTCACATGATACAAAGCTTGCTGCACAGGCTACTAGGTAATCCCAAAGGGAAAAATAATGGACGATACCAGCATATCTGTATAATCATCTCAGCATCACAAAGGGTGGAACAACCAGAGATTATGTTTCCTTGTATTAAGCAACTGAAAATACACCATCTACACCATCACCTATGAAATAATCTTGTAAAAAAAAAAAAAAAAAAAAGAACCTGAATCTAATTAAGCCTTTAGAACTAACTTCTAGTACACACACAAATGGGGAATAGAGCGAAAAGTTTAATGACACCATAAAAGTAATCAGAAAATTCCAGAAAGGGGTGCAAGAGACATTCTACAGGACAATCAACCAAACTAGTCTCCTCAACAGATCAATATCACTAACAAAATAAGAATAAAGAGGGAAGTACTTTCTAGGTTAAAAGAGACTTAAGACAAATGTAATATGTGTTCCTTCATCAGAAGAAACTAGTTTGAACAAATCAGCCAGAAAAGACATTTCATAATAACTGAGGAAATCTGAGTGTGGACTGTATCAATAAATGATACAAAGAAGTCATTTTTTATTTTGCTTGGAATGATAATGTTATTGTAATTATCAAGGAAAATGGTCCTTTTTTTTTTTTTTTAAGAGACCCACACTGAAGAATTTAGGGGTAAAATCACATTTTCTTTAAAGTGCTTTAAAATATTTTAGCTCTCATAAAGATAAAACAGATACAGAAAAATGTCAACAATCTAGGGTATGAGCATATGGATCTATTCTCTCCACTTTTCTGAAAGCTTGAAAATTCCATAACTTTATAATAAAAAAATTTAAATTCCCAAATTGCACAGATATTTGAGAATCTATTTCAACTTTATGAGATATTAAAACATTAATAGTGTAGTTTATCATTTTAGAAATTCCAAACTTCTGTTCTTCTCCAACAATTAGATAATCAAACAGCAACTACAGTTTTTTACAGAAAAATCAATTCAAAGCAAGATTTTTCAGAGAGAAAGAATGCACCCTACCCAGTTAGATTCAAGTCAGTTCAAAGAGAATAAATTCTATTTTCTACTATTTTTCTAGCCTGTTAATGAATATCCAATGGGAAATCAAAAAAGGCCAAAGCATTTCGAATCAAAGTTCCCCACTCATGAGCATATCAGCAGGCCAGGTCAGGAGGCAAGTGCATCCCCATCAATCTGCAATCATGAGAGACCAACCATGTTTACAGTGGTCCCTTTAAAGCACCTTTCTCCTCAAGCCAGCCTTCTGATTATCCACTTTGCTTTAGCAAAAGCTCCTAAGAAGGTGAACAAAATGAGGAAAAGATTGCTGAAAAATGGCTGTTTAGAATTTTCATAAAATTTGACCATCCCTTTCCCTGGTGCCCATTCATCTTAGAACTAATATTTTCAGATTATTTAAGAGCTGAGGCTTTTATGTGGACTTTGCCATCCCATCCTTCACAGTAACTGCTAGATTAAATTGGATTCTGTTTGAAGCACATATTAACATACGCTAACTATCTCCTAAAATAAGCACCACTCTTAAAGTTACTAAAATGTGTCTATCAGAAAAGACCTATTGAACTAAGAGGTTGAAGAGTCTTTAGGGTAAAGTGTGCCAAGAAATAATAAAGCATATTAATAATTTGCCCAAGCAAATCAACAACTGTAGCTTCAAAAACATCCTCAGCTGCAATAAATATGGTAGAGGCTATGTTTCTCTCACTCCTTGGGAAAACTGGCCCAGGAAGGAGTGTGACAGTGGCTACAGCTCTCCCAAGTCTCCTTATTCTCCATCATTTCCCCGGAACAGCTTTGTCAGACAAGAGTAAAAGACCATTTGTCAGCCTCTCTCCAAATCCCTGATTCAAGCCAACTTTCACCAATCCCAAGTGAGGAGCCAGAGAGAAATACAAGTCTGGTATCTCCAGCAGCATCATCTGCTGGGGATGGAGATCACACTTCTACCACCCGACTCATCCCCACCCCCAGCCAGGCCCTGCTTCTCCCAACTGCTCTTTGGTTATTTGAAAAAAAACAAAAAACAAAAAACAACTTTCCCCATCCCTGAAACACTGAGAAGGGGAAATTACAGTAAACAAATGTGAAGCATGGACAACCTCAAACCTTTTTTTTTAAAGCAAGAAATGAGAAAATAAAAAAGAGAGTTGGAAAGAAGGGAGGGAATTCAAAAGCCAGATAATTGTTTAGTTTCACTTTTTCAAAGGGTCACACTCATTTATACATCTGCAGAGGTTTCACTTAAAGAAAAGTTCTATGTGTGTGGATCTGATGCGTTAACAAGGCAGAAATTCTTTTTTTAGACAACGTTTTCCACAGAGAACTCAAGGACTCTTGAAGTTAGGTATCCCTCTAGAGATGCTTTTGGCTTTGGAAAGGAGGAAATCAGGGTATAGGGATATACCAAAAGATGCGTTGTACGATAAGGAGAAAGGAGGGAGAAGGAGAAAAACCCAAGGTCTGAGTTTTCAGACTGTAAAAGAAGACTGCAGAGGTCGTGGGAGAAGGGAAAGAAAATGAGAATGAAAACTGCAAGGGAGAAGAGGCATGAAATGCTGTCAACTGCCAAAGGGCATCTTGAAAAGAAGTTGGGAATTGCTTTAAGAAAGGCATTGCAAATCTCATTTCTGAACATTTAGAGATGTGCCTCCCGGGAACTGAGAGCCCAGGCTGTATATTTTCAAATGGATCTCCGCCCCATCTCTTCCCTAATCAAGTCAATCATGAAATAACTGCACAGGGTTAACGAACCAATGATATTAAATACCTTCAGGGTCCAGGCTTGCCAAATATGTCAGGGATCAACATTGGAGAGAGAGAGAGAGGGAGAGAGGGGAGAGGGGAGGAGGAGAGGAAGGGAGAGAGAGAGAGAGAGAGTTTTCTGAGACAACCACTGTTAAATTTGGCAGAGCCGAGATTTAGGGTGGAAGATGATTGCAAATAGGACACGGGTGGCGAGGGGAGCTATGCTGGTATCCTAGGAAAGAAGTCTGTTTGGGGACGAGTGTAGGGAAAGCTGTCAGAGCAAATACTGTTCGAGGGCTGAGAAAGAGAAAGTCGAAAAGAACCCTGAGCAGGTGCGAGGCAAGGGTAGAGTCCTGGGGAGAGTTCAGGGCGATGTGGCAGGTAGGGGATACCCGACGGGAATCGAAGGGCGAGGAACCCTTAAGGCCTTTCTGGGCGGCAGATGCGACACAGCCCGAGTGTCCCGGGTGTGCCGGGAAGGCTGTGGGGAGCGGCGCTGGCGGGACGCGGGCGGAGGGGACCTGGGGGAGCGGCGATCCCGGGAGCGTGGTGGGAGTCGGGGCTCGGCCAGGGCCGGGCTGGTGGAGGGGGCAGGCGGCGGCGCCGCGGGTCGCGAGGGGCGGCCGGGTCACTCACCCCGTTGGCCGCAGCCATCTGCACCACGATTTCCGTGGCCGTCCTGCTGAAGTACCTGCCGTCGCTGCCCACCACCATGGTGCAGCCCTGGCGGTCGCGCAGGTCTATGGACGACAGAACGCTCTGGATGAAGTTGGGCAGGTAGTTGCGCTGGCCCTCGAAAAGGCCGGTGGGCCGCCTCAGCCCCCCGCCGCCGGCCGGCCGCTGGTCCTCATAGGGCGCCGTGGGCACCGTCAGCACCGGGATGGGGCTCCCCTCCATGGCGCCTCCTGGCCGGTCCTGCCGCGGCTCCGGGAGCCAGAGGGAATCTGCGGCCCGCCGGGGCCCCCCACTAGCCTGGCGGCGCGCCCGGGCTCCGCCTTGCGCCCAGGCCCCTCCGCGGCCCGCCCGCGCCGTGCGCCCCGCGCCCTCCCGCCGCACTGACAACTCCTCCCTCTGCACGCGGCCCCTCGCTGCCCCCTCAGAGTTTGGTCTCAACCTTCCAAGAAAGTTTGCTCCCGCCCAACTTCCTCTCCGCTTGGAGCGCCCGAGGTGCCCGCAGTTTCTTCTCCCAGCTGAACTCACTTTGGGGGCGTCCCGGAAACCCCTTCCCAGTGCCAGCTACCTCGACCCCGGGGTCGCCTCCTCTAGAGCCTGGCCCGAGCCTTCCCCCGTGATCCTGTCTCCCCCGGGCACAACCTCCGCTAGAAAACAGCCTGGCGGTGGTGAGAGCTTGAGCAGGATTTGGGGTCCTCTCCCGCACCCGCAGCCCCTCTCCCCTCCCACCCGCAGCCCTGCCTCCAGGCCTCCCTGGGAGTGAGCGGTTTACAAGGACCAGTTTCTCTTTTGAACAAGGATAGCGGAGGGAGTTGGGAGGGGGCTGAAACCTTTTGCCATCAGCGAACAGCCCCAGACAAAAATAACCCTGGAAAGGCGAGCTGAGAATTGTTATCTTCTGCCAGCGCTGAAACTGGAGGCTGGGCGCTGCGAGTGTGTCTGTCTGTGTGTGTACACCCCCCCACCCCCCACCATTTGTTGCCGGTAATCACATACTGTCAGGCCCTTCAGTCCAGCAGGACCCACCCAGCCATCCACACTTTGCTCCAGGCTCTCTTGAAGGCAGCGCACTTTTCAGGAAGAAAACATTTTTTGTCCTTGCGTGTTTGTTGTGGGTTGCAACAGCAGCCACACAGACGGGATTTCCTTCTTCTTCTTGCCTTTCTCACCCTCCCTAGCCCGGCTCCTGCTTAGAAACAGGCTGTCCCACACTGTTTGTCCATACTGCCAAGCTCTTACCGGGAGTCATCGCTTTCACTCGGAGAATGGAAAAGCCCTTTTTAATACCTTACCGATGTCCGAACAAACCCAAAATAAACAAGGACAGGGTACAAGAAATGGGGCTTTCATATGCATTCTCCCATGGCAGGTGGGGGGCAGAGATGTTCTTCCCACTCTCCATAAAGCCCACCAAAACTCCCAAATCAAGAAATTCTCCATAGAAAATCGGAGTGAAGAGAGAACAGGCTAAAAGGACAAAGCCCAAAAAGGGAAGAAATAAATAATTTTGCTTCTATCTCCTTCCACTGTCAAAGCATTTTTGCACCCACTGAAGTCACTGAAATCTCCTGCTGCTTCTCCTCCTCCAAATGTTGTCCACTTCCTGGGACTAAGCTTGACTTGCTAGGGTTATAAAGGGTTTGATCATAGTAAGATGACTATGAATAACAGCTCACACTTACATGCTGTTTTGTAGCTGATAAAAGGCTTTGCATCTGTTTTCTCTTTGGAGGCTCAAAACAACTAAAACATATAGGAATGGCATTTGTATCATTCTCATTTTACAGATGAGAAAAAGGAGGCTTTCTGTGAGGTTGAAAGAAGTGCCCAAGATGGCATTGGCATTCGGTCCAAATTATTGTATGGCCCCTCCCCTTTTTATTAATATCATTAAAGTGTGAAGTCATCAACTGAATCCTGTTGGGGCTTTTTAGCTTTTCTCTTAAAACAGCAAAGTTTTTGTTTGTTTTTGTGAGTTTTTGTTGTCATTGTTGTTTTCTTTCTACTCTGTCCTTGAGCCCCCAAGAGTTCATCCCCCAGTAAAGTTCCTGACTCTATGGATGAGAGAGCCTTGTCTTAGCACCAGATAGAACATAAACTCTTCTAAGGACCTGTGTATATCTCTATGGCGTGGGATTTTTTAAATCACTTCCTAATAACATTTTATTTTGCAAGGAAGGACAGCATCATTCCCAAAAGAAGAGAGGGTGGTTAAGTCCTCTGTCCCAGTAAAGAAGGAAATGATGCAACCCCTAAACCGCAGAGATGAAGGTCTCTGGGGCTCCATCACTCCACTTCTAGGACCTGCCTCTCTCCTGACATCACCATCACCCTCCCCTGCCACAGCCCAGCCCCTTCCAGAGGGCTGAGGACAAGTCACGTACATCTCAGACAAGATTTTACAGCTTTACCAGCCATGAGGAAAGCCTCTTCCCTTGGTTCTAATCCTCAAATTCCCGAAGACTCTTGATTGGTCCAGTCTGAGGCAATGTGCCCAATCACACAGCAGAAACCCCACGGTGAAAGGGGAAACAGTCCCTCTAAAGTCAGGGGGTACTGGTCCCCAGAGGGAGGAGAGACAGGCAACCAAACCATAACTGTATGGCATACTCGACACTCTCACCCATCAAGTCTTTCAAAAATTATTGTTTCTCTGACTTCATATAGCACTTTACATCACTCATAAGGAATTTCTATAAAGCTTCTACAATGCTGCTACACCTTTTTATATGTCTTCTCTCCTCCAGTTGTATGTGACCTTGGAATAATACCTTACCCTCTCCTGACTTCAGTGTCATCACTGTGAAATGGCAAGTATTATAACCCCTACCTCATCAACTGCTGGGAGGATGAAGGTATTAGTACAGTGCCTGACAAACAGAAAGGCATTCAGTAAATGTTATATGATTGTATCATTGCCAGCAATGTCATCTTTGTCATTATTATTAATGTCCTATATAGCCAGAACTACAGTTTATATCTTTGGAGACCACTACTGTACGTGAGGATCTTTGGGCAAAGGTGATAGCATATAAAGTTTGGTTGAATTAATCTGTGGTTTTTGCCAATGGAAACTCAAAACATATAGAGGAATTTGCCCTTGAAGCATACAAAAAGGGTTTATGAACTAAAGAAATCTCTTCAAAGCTGCCCCAGTTTTGATCAAGTTAATTCCAACAAATGTGTCACAGTGATGGAGACAGGAACCCAAGAGGGCCCAACAGGCATTTCTTACCTGCCCACAGTTGCTTGCTGGTAAAATGAGAAGGTCAGATTAGATCAGTGTTTCCCAAAGGGTTTTCTGCAGAACACCAGTGCCTCCCAAATGCTGCACAAGCAAGGGTATCATGTCCGAGTAACTTTAAAATATCTTGCACACTCTAGCCCATTCTTGGAGCTTCACTACGCACGCTTTCACATCGAAAACTGAGGGGTCATCGGTTTAAACTTTTTTTTTTTAAACTGGTGCTTTTCAACCTACACTCACACAGCCAGTTTGCTTAGGGAAAGGGTCTCAGACCAGCTTGGCCACTCCAGCTAGTGACAAGCCACTCCCTGCTTTTGTGTGTCCTCAGTGGGGTAGGTCAGGGATAAACACATTTACCTGGTTCTAAGGGGCTGGTCACCCCTTAGAGCAGAGTTCAGAGCTTTTCAGCAGGGTGGGTCTGGGTCACAAAGAAGGGCAGCCTTGTTCACCTACAAATGCCGTTCAGCCTTCTCTGAGCCTCTAGGGAAAGGCCTCTCACTGAGAATTCTCGGCATGAAACAGGAGCAACAGATACATCCTTCCTTCCCCTTAGGATTTCCTTGTTCTCAAAAAGGTGTTAGCCGCCACCTTCATGCAGAGACTACACTACCTGGCTCAGCTAGACGAGTATTTCTCAAAAAGAGAATTCGGGATAGAATGAGTCTTGAAACATTTCATACTTTATCCACCTTCTTGTAAGCAGACAAAGCACATTAGCAATATTAGACTTCATGAAGTTCTGCAGGAAAGAAACCTGTTTAACGTTAACCTAGCATTTCCAAATTTTATTTGACCGTGGGGCACGTTTCCAAAACACCTATTAACAGATCAAGGGCATTAATATTCCATGAAACACTTTAGATCTTTGGGGTCTCTTCCAGCCACATCATTCTATGATTTGCTTCTTTACTTATGAGGCATTAAAAGATTCATTTCTATCGGACTTCCATTTAGGAACTTAGCAGAATGTGCAAGAGGGAGCAGGTAAAATTGCCCAATTAAAAAAAAAAATACCCTTGAGTGATTTTGAGACTTAAAATGAATTTTTATATATATATATATATATATATATATATATATATATATATATATATATATATATATATATATATATATATACACATATACACACACACACATATATTTACATAGAATTTTATTTTCTATGTTCTGTTCTTCCACATTCCCCCACCCAGATCCCCTGGCTGGCAGGAAAGTCTGGCACACTCATCTGGCCCATGGTTGCTCTATATTCCTACTGAGTTGGAGTTCACTTCTAATCACACAAGTAGTGCTAAAAACATGCTGTTGACTCATTGACTCTACAAGCAGAAGAAAGGCCAAGAGTACAGGACAAGAGGCAGAAAAGCAGGTGGAAAATGTTACAAGGAAGTTCCTCTAAGGAAGGGCTAGTTTCCTTTTCAATCTGACCAAACACCTTCTGGTCATGGAGAAAGTCAATTATATATTTCTCCTAAAATACTACCTCCCACTAAGCCTTCTGTTCCCCCAACAAATGAAATAATATATAGTGATTCCAACAGAACTTGATGCTTCTCTATTTCCTTCAGTGTAAGGCCACTATGTGACTGTTCAAGTGATGGAAAAGGGCATGTCACCTGCGTATCTTGTAAATGTTTCTGCACTTGTCTCTGTGTTCTCACATCTCAGGCTTCAAAACTTTGCTTCCCACCTTCATCAGTGACTACCCATGCAGCCTTGGACAAGTTGCTTACCTTCTCTAAAGTTCAGTTTCTGCATCTGTAAAATGGACATAACGCTAACTACCTCCTAGGGTTGATGATCATATTCAAAGAGCCAATACATGGAAATTGCTTAGCACAATGCTTGGAATATAATAAGGGCTTAGCAAATGCTGGCTGTAATTATGATGATGACAATGATTATTACCATCACTAAAATAATAATTATTGCTATTATAATCATTATTATAATAATTACTATAATATTTTTACTATAATAATAATGATACTTAATCTTTGTGTCAGATAGTATTGTCTTTGAGGCAGCAATGGACCAGGTCTGATTAACCTTTTCAGCATAATATCTAGCATGAGAGCACATGCAAATTAGGGAACTAGTGTTAAGGATGAAAAAAATTATTTTTACGAGCCTTAAAAATTTTGTAAGTAACTGTGCAAAAACAGCCATCAGCCTCACACATGGAAAATCCAGTTCTTCTGGAGTTGGTTTTTGGAGATAGCCACAGGATGCCTGGGAACACTGAAATGTTGTTTTAAATCTCCTGAGGCCGGGGCAAGACGGTGATGGGCAAAACGCATGCAGGTTTGTTCTCCTGACTTCTGCATGCGCTGGCCCCAGCTTTGAAAATCACTTAACGTTGACTAACTCGTAAAAATGATGGGTTTTGGAAAGCAAAAGGTTTCATTTTAATTCATTCTTACCTAAAACTAATAGGCCTCTGATCTGCCAAGGATGAAGATTTGATGTCCAAGAGTCCCCCACTGAATCTGGAAACAGCAGTGACAGACAGTAGCAGAGTATTAAAAACTTTATAAAGAGTCTTATCAAAGTTCTTTATTTTAGAACAGGCAAAAAGGTTTACTTTTCTAAAGGAATCATAATACTTTATGACAGTTGAATTTTGTAAAGTCTTCAAAAAGGAACACAATTTAGATCTTTATTAAAAAGGAAATGTATTTTCCATGTTTTACTTAAATTATATTCCATTCATCATTTGCAATCATAGCTCACATGGAATTTTTGTTGGTGGTTTTTATGTTTGGGTTCTAGAAGGGACCCCAATATATGGCTAATCTCTGAACAAGTACTTTAACATTCCTATGTAAAGTCACGTTTTAAATGCTATTTTATATCCATCTATGTCATGAAGCTAAATAGCAGGTGTGCTGTACAAGCCAGTATTCCTGCCTTGTGAATGCTTTTTTTTTCAGCCATGAGGTCTGGGTGAATTTGCATGACAGGTCGTGAAATACTGCGTTATCAGGACCAGCCAGTTTAATGCCATCCTCAAGCCCCTCAAGCCCAGCCCAGGCCCAGCGCAGGTTTTTTTCACCCACTTATCAGGAACCACTGTCCCCAGCAATTCTAGGCACCCTGCCGGACAAGTTTTCTCCATGAGATCCTTCCAGCCTTTCCCTCATTCCTTCAGAGCACATCTACAGAGGACATATGCATTTGAAAAGTGACTCAAGCAAATAGAGAAACAATGCACACAGCAATGGCATTCTAAGCTAGGGTTTTCTGGACACGCTGTTTTAGCTCAAAACAGTGCCAGTGGTTGGGGTTTCCTGGGCTAAAATATGGCTCCCAGCTTCACAGGGATGCCCAAGGGTCCTTCGTTGTTTGGCATTTTTCCCCCTGTTTCTCATGTTTCCTTGGAAACCAGAAAGCAGTCACATTTCATTTATCATGGAATTGATTTTTCCAACTTTCAGTAGGAGCTGAAATCAACCTGGGGGTGTGTATCCAACAACTGTTCTCTTTGTGCATCTGAGATTCCCCCAACATGTGTGACTTACTCAGGGACATTGTTTGTGACAGCAGTTTAGAGCTCAACAGTAACATTTTGTCACTGACCCTGCCAACAGTCCAACATAGGGTATTATTCCCTTTCACTGTGTCCAAATTTCTGACAGATATTAATCATCGGGATTCAAGCATGAGTAAATGGAATTTCTGAGAATTCTTAGGAATTCCAGAATTCACATTAGCATTCTGTAATTTTCATAATACTTGAAAAATATTTCATAATTTTTGAAAAATAGTAAGCGACCATAATAATAAGCAGAGAATCGCTTTTCTGTAATAGGACTGTATGAGAAGTTTCCATGGTCTTCTCTTAAAAAAGATGTAATAATAAATGTATGGTTTATTATTATTAGTATTAACCAACATATTGTGATAAAATTATAAAATCCAGTAACACGTAAAAATGCTCTCTATCTGAAACAGACACAGGATAATAGAAAACATTAAAAAGAAATGAACATTAACACAAAATAAATGCTAAATAAAAATAACTTTTAACTTGGAAGATAATTCCACAAATATTTTAAAATTATCATTCTTAAATAAAATTTCTGACCCCACAAAGCATCAATTGTCCTCTCCAACAGAATTCAAATAATGCAGTATTTGGATCTCCTGGCCAGGTTCAGAGTACTACAGAGAAGCAAATGTCAGAATACCCAATTTAAGGATATATTTTGTTTCCAAAACCTGGTTATTTCTTAGAACACCACTCAAACAATTCATTAAAAGCACATTAGGCCATAAACTTATTAACATTCATTCACAAGAAGTATTCGCCGTCAGCAGCAGACAGAGCCATGAACACACACTTAGACACTTAGAGTGACAGACACAAAAAAGAATGACTGACGCTTCTCTTCCGCTGCTCACGTCTCTGTTCCCAGAAGTGCTGACCTTGATCTTCAACTCTGTATCAATATTTCCTGCTCTTGCTTCCAACTTGAAATCAGTCGGTTTCTTTGAATCAGTAAGGTCTCCACATGGACTATTTAATTCTTTAATAATTCTCACACGAGAATTTTAACACTTCTTCTGGTTTTCTTGATTTCTCACTGATATTTCTCAGAATCCAGAATTCAGGAGTCCATATACATTTCCCAAGAAATGCCAGGAAGGAATTCATAAATGGAAACACTCTCCTTGTGTTTCTTTTCAGAAGAAACCATAAACATAGAGCTTTCCTTCTCATCTCCAAATTTTCTCTGCTCACTGTGGTTTCACCTCTGGAGATGCTCTGCTCACAATTTTCCCTCTTCTGGGAATAGCCCAAATACCATGAGGTGGACAGGTTCTTGGTGGCTGTTTCCTTTCTGTCTTACCCTGCATTCCTGACCATATACAGGAGGTTGACCTAGGGAGGATACCTGGCACAGAAGGATTTTCTTACTGTCTCTGAAATCTGAATATTGGAACTCAAGACATATAGAGACTGGGGGCCGCTGTGGTTTGGCCATAATGATACTGATCATGGGTGTGGGAGGGACTGAATCTACAGTTACCTGTTGCTCATATCCCAGAAGCTGCCCTAATTCCCATTTCTCAGTCATGGGATACTTAAGATGCCTCCATATTCTTCATGAAATCCCTCTACAGTTTCAGCTAGCCAGAATTAGTTTGTTGCTTTCAATCAAAAGAACCTTAGCTAATACATCATTATTCCCTGGCCCTAATTCCTTTTTTCCCCTTTTTTTTCTTTTTTAAAATTTCATTTATTTTTTAACACCTTTATTGTGGTATGATTCCTGTACAGTAAACTACACATATTTCAGATGTACAATTTGATGAATTTTGATAGCTGTATAGGTGATAATGAAACCACCACCACAATCAAGACAGCTAACACTTCCATCACTCCCCAAGAGGTGCAAATTTCAAATTCCCAATTTATCCCTTCCCACCCTCTTTATCCCCTGGAAATTATAAGTTTGTTCTCTATGTCTATGAGTCTGTTTCTGTTTTGTAAATAAGTTCATTTGTCTTTTTTTTAGATTCCATGTATAAGTGATATCATATGGTATTTTTTTTCTCTTTCTGACTTACTTCACTTTGAATGACAATCTCCAGGTCCATCCATGTTGCTGCAAATGGCATTATTTTATTCTTTTTTATGGCTGAGTAGTATTCCATTGTGTATATATACCATATCTTCTTTATCCAGTCACCTGTCAATGTACATTTGGGTTGTTTCCATGTCTTGGCTATTGTAAATAGTGCTGCTGGGTATATATCCGGAGGAAAATATAATTTGAAAAGATACAGGTACCCCAATGTTCACAGCAGCACTATTTACAATAGCCTAGTTCCTTTAACTTTCCAGGAAAAGAAGGAAAAAGTGACAACATAAGATTCCATTTATCTATCATTTGGAAACACACAAGGAATACTAGTCCAGTTTATGATACATATATGTAGTATGGAGATAAATCGTGAACAGTGTGCACATCTATATAAAGATCATGGTTGCCTTGTGGGGTGGGGGAGAACATGGGCCAGGAAGAGGCACAAAGGAAGACTTCAACAGTTATAGTAATGCTTGATTTCCAGGTGATCACGTGACCCAATTTGCCTGGAGCTGTTTAGTTTACATTTGTTATCCCAGCATAATTACCAACAGCAGCCCCCTCTCTCAAGAGCATTCCAGTGTGGATGTTAAGCTCTATGACCACACTTTAAAAGCACTTCAGATAATTATAGAAAAATACTTCTCCACATTTTCTTCTACATTTGAAATATTTTATAACAAAATGTTTTTGAAGGGGAGGTAATTAGGTTTTTATTTATTTTATTTATATGGAGGTTCTGGGGATTGAACCCAGGACCTCTTGCACGCTAAGCACACACTCTGCCACTGAGCTATACCCTCCCTCCTCAACTGAGCTATACCCTCCTCTCTATTTTTTAAGTTGTTACATATACACAATATTGCTACCAAAGCTCTTTACTTTGATATCTGAGCCATGAATCCCTCTAGAGCACCTTCTGCATACAGCTCTTGTGAGGATTCAGTTGAGACCAGCTCTCTGAAGCACTCATCAGTGACCTGCACTGAGTTAGAGACAGTCACTATTAAGGTGACATTTCTTTATATTAACCAAGTTTCTGGTAAGTTATTTAGGGATATTTTAATTTCAATATTGTATGTAGGTTACACATTCATGGGGTTCAAAATTCAAAAAATACAAAAAAGGCAATGAAAAGCTTTCCCAGCCCTGACCTTGTTCATCTCCCTGGAGACAACTAAATGTTTCTAGATTTTTAATATTCTTAAAGAATATCCTATGTACAAACATATATATTTGTGTGTATATATTACCCCATTTAAAGCTCACAAAAACTCTTTGAAAAGATACCATTATTACTCCCACAGCACAAGATGAAACTGAGACTTGGCAAATGAAGTGACTTACTTAAGGCCATATAGCTGGTAAACAACAAAACTCAGACTCAAATCTCCTAACCACTACAGGTATTGTCCCAAATTTTGAAAAAGAGAAAGTGGAATTAACCTGCTAAAATGAAGGCCTATTTCAGGCATTGAAGAAGCAGGCACCCACATAATCAGGCTAATTTGGAAAACTCACTTGCCCAAAAGTATCTCCCCTTCTCATATGAAATTCCACCATTTCAGAGTTTTACTTAGGAGCTTAGAGTGACCTGCTTATCTCCTAGACCTCCTAATTAAAATAGAAATAGAAACCTTGGAAGGCCAAATATATACAAACACTGGGAAATCTGCAGGCTCCCCTTCCTAAGGCACGGCCCTGAAGGGGAGGGTCAGATGGGGTGAGTAGGGGGCATCCTGGAGTAGCAGGGACGGGAAACTGAAAGGCAAGATAGGATGTGACAAAGAAAACCCACCTCCTGGTTTCTCCTTGAACTTGCCCTGACTGAGGTTCACTAGCTGCAGCCACTGACCACCATTCAGAAGACCAGTTAGTCTGCTGGTTTTAACATGATGATGAACACCGATCTGGTCCCTTCATCCAACACTTGCATCTAGCTCTTCTTTTTACCAAGGACACACATGCTGCCGGGAAGAGTGTGGCAGATTCATTCTCCCACCCAGGAACCTGAAGGTTCTGAGTTAACCAGGACCACCTCCATAATAACTGCCGGTTTGTATCCTGAGTCATGAGTGACAGTCCCCTTCCCTCCATGCATCAAATTCTTGGTCTGGCACAGCCCTTAACACAGCAACATCCAGCTGTCTGGTGGGCAAGTCCCAGGCATCCAGAGGCAAGAAAACCCATACTAGACTCAGGAATAATGGACCAAACTGCGTTTCTGTCTGAAAAAGGATATTAAGAGCTTCATTCAGCTTGCATCAGAGCCAATCCTCAGAACCAACCAGAAGCTCAGACATAACAAATTATAAGATGGAGGGAAAGGAGGGGTCTTGCCTTACCTTGGCAAGAGCTGGTAACTGGCTCGTGTGGTATAAAATATTTGTTCTGAACAACAAGTCTCTATTGCACAGCACAGGCAACTATATTCAATATCTCGTAATAACCTATAATGAAAATGAAAAGGAATGTATATGTACGGCTGAAATATGATGCTGTACACCAGAAATTGACACATTATGAACTAACTATAATTAAATTAAAAATAAATAAATAAAATAAAATATTTGTTGCAGAGCCAGATATTTGCCTGATAATTTGGATACTGCTTGCACAACCAGAAAAATAACTTAGGAAAATGTGTTGCTGTCTGCTTCTTAGGACTCAGCTACCTATAATTACAAGGGAAGGCAACATTTTCATCCAAAATGAGTGCCTTTGTTTGCCTTGGCTGCTTATTCTAACATCAACAGCCCCTCAATAGTGTTGAAGATCACAATTAACCCCCTCTTTCTCCATCCTTCTCATTCCTCCCATACAGTTTCAGTTGCACAAAGTCCACCATTAATAACTCTTTCTGCTGAAATCTGGCTGAGGAAGAGCATCCAGACACAGAAGACATAGATCAGGGAGTTTCTTCCTACTAGAACTGCTGCTTTAGCTTAACTTGAAAAGGTCCACACCCACTTCCTAATGGAAAACATCTGAACCACCAGGTCTTCCCACCAGCAAGACAACACTTCTGCCCTCGGCATGCTCCATTCTCCATGCAACCCACAGATTGCTTGCTGAGAAACAGAGCCTGCCTGCCAAGAGAGCAACATTCCACCAGACCCTGATTTAGCAAGACATTTCCATATCATACCCCCAACTGGCTGGAAATCCTCCACTGCTTTTGTGAGAAGCTCTAACTCATCTTGCTGAATTTCCTGATTTAAAAGTCTAATTCATCTCACCGAAAGTGTGACAGAAGGAAACCAAGTCCACCAGGCTTCTCCTGCCAGATTGCCCCAGACCAAAGCTCTTGCATCTTCACTCTTTTAAAAAAAATTGGTCCAAATATGCTGTCCAGTGGGTACCAGTCCATTGGTCATCCTCTTACTCTTGCTGCAGAATCTTGGCTGATAATACTGGAGGAAAAACAAGTTTATCAATTACAGCAGCCACTAAACTCACTCCTCCATGAAAAATAATAGCAAGCCTAATGTCTCTTAAGCTTATGAAATAAGCACTGCAAAAAACAAAGGAGTCACAGTTTCAACATGTGACACACTTTCTCTAAGCAGTGAGCTACCTAGAGATGCAATGTTTACATTGCAAACCCTCCCAGAGTAGGGATTATGAGGCTCAGCTGTCCTTCAGTGTTCTGGGATGAGGGAGAAGATAAATAGGTCTGCCAGGGGACAGTGACTTAGGGAAAAAGCCTATGAGAAAAAAGGAAGTAAATCTATTTGCTAATTATAAAAATCACACACACTTACATGCAACTATACGTACATACATGCATATATATACTTTTTTAAAAAATATGGCTTTCGGGGGGAGGGTATAGACCAGTGACAGAGCTCATGCTTAGCATGCACTAAGTCCTGGGTTCAATCCCCAGTGTCTTCATTTAAAAAAATAATAATAATAAAATAAATAAATAAACCTAATTACCTCCTCCCCCAAATAACTTAAAAAATATATGTATATGGCTTTCGCACATATAATCAGCCCATAGTGACTTCTCCTGGCTAATTATCATGGTAAATCTTTTCTCCCTTTCCTGCATCTTTCTGGGTTCCTTTTTTTTTCTTCTTTTATATGTAAATGATCAATTCACTTTCCATAATTTGTAGTCCTCTCCCCTTACCTCTCCTACATTATCTATTTATACCACCATCTGCCACAGCTGCTGGGCATCCTCAAACTCTGCAACCTCCCTCTTATGTTAGAACAGTCAGGCATGTCCCACAGGCACCACTACATCATCCATACTACTTTATTTAATTTTTTAATTGCATTTAAGAAAAACATCAAGATTGCAAACCAGAAGGAGACAGAGCTGCCTCCACGTATCTCAGGAGAAATAGAGTATCATATGAAGAAAGTTTATCCTACTAGTCAACAGGAACAATCCTTCTGATAACAAATCCTCCTCTGAATGCACTTGCCAGACTGCTTGGAAATGCACACGGGAAAATGGTCCAACAGCACCACTTACAGTAAGAGCTGTTAAGTGCAACGGAGCCGGTCCATGTCAGCAAAGAAAAGCAAGCTGGCTCATCAGAAAGGTTGACCTCCTCAGGTCGCCGCAGAAAGACTGTGCCCAGGACAGGAAGCCAGTGCAATTAGTTTGTCATCACTTGAAAGGAACACACAGATTCCAGCAAATCCTGGGGAGGAAATGTTCATATCATGCTGTGCTGACCGATGAGGAATGACTCCCACTTGAGACAAACTGATTTTCACCAAAGGCTCCCAGTGTCTGGAAATATAGACCAAGGAATTACATCTGGTATATATAAATAAAGTGTTTCTTCCCTTGTAATCAAGGCTCTCCTTAAAACTCAAACAAATCCAGACTTTAGGATCTGCCTCCTCCAACTTCTAACTAATTTGCTTTCAGGGTCTCTAGGTCAAAAAGAAACACAGCACAGAGACATTTTTCTCCTTAAGGATCATACACAAGTTCACTCAGTCTGTTTCTTTTCCACATAGATCAACAAAGCCATCAGACCTCCATCCTCCCTTTGGCTCCTTCTTGGTTAAAGTAAGATAAATCTTAGACTCTGTCTGCAGATGGCAGATTACAGGCGAGGGAGGCTTGGCTGGGGATACTTGCCTTTGGAAAAGTCCGCTCACGCCTCTGTACACAAGCAAGCCAGAGTGGAGAGGCAAGAGCAATTATGATTGTGTTTCATGTGTTTCAATTTCCCAAACTCTACAATTAAGAATGGAAATTTCTGTTTGTCCCTTCCCATGTGTTGGTGAAAGAGGGAGTTTCAGTTACCCCTTTTATTGGCTACATGTTTAAATTTATCAGTGACTCCATCTTCACTTTGCCTGGGGAAACCCAATTCAGAACACACTTTCAACAGCTTTAATGTCCTCAAATCAAAGAAAAGAATCAGCAGTAATATAAAGTTCATAATTCAAATAAGGTCTTGTTTTATCTCATTTTTATTTTTAATGCACCCATCCCTTCGAGTGCCATAATCAGATAAGATCACAAACCCTGATTGGGCAAAGATGTTATTAGAAAATGCAGTTCTTACAACTCAGTGTCTAACCACACTTTTAATAAGCCCTCCACCCTTCCCTACGTATTCCCCATTAGACATTCCTTCTCAAATTTAAAATCATAGATAACCAAAATGTGATGTCTTAAGAGAGTCTAGTGACTGACCAATCCTGTAATTTGATGGGTGAAGACATTAAAGCCCAGAGGAAGTTAAGCCATTTGCTCCCAATGCCTTAAGTAAATAAAAGGGAAGATGACCAGTTGACCATCCCCACTAATGTTCAAGGGCAGAGGCCCAGGATCACAAGGTATCTGTAAATTGTGCTACGCTCCTGCCTTCTCATTTAAGAATTTCAGAAAATCCTTATTTTGAGTCAGAGTCAGTGACTTCTTTTTCAGGCTCATTGACTCCTGTCCTCATGGGCTGTCACATGACATCCTGCTATCAAATCACACAAAGACCACTTAGCAAGTTCAAGAAATGAGCCCAGCTCCTTTCCCCATGTCTGGTAAATGAGATCTATCCATTAGAAGTTGTCAGAACTGAAACTTGCAACTCCCCCTGATTTTGATTTGTGCATAAATGAATTATTGTGTTAAGACAGCCTTCCTTGCTATTAGTGAGCAAGACTTTCTTTTTTCACATTTTTATAGTGAAATATTAAATTAAAAAGTGGGGACTTGTTTATTTTCTGACCTCTTATCCACCTATAATTTTCCTGTGGACATGAATGATTTGTTTCTGTCTTCCTCCCCAGTGACTAAAAGAGTATCTAGTGCAAAGCAGGCACTTGACAAGTATTTTTTTTAATAAATGATTCCAGCAACCCAGTACATGAGTGTTGCAGAATGCCTACCCTCACAAGATCTTGTGGTAGCTCACAGTGGAAAAAAAAATGTGACAATGAATATATGTACGTTCATGTATAACTGAAAAATTGTGCTCTACACTGGAATTTGACACAACATTGTAAAATAACTATAACTCAGTAAAAAAAATGTTTAAAACAACAACAACAACAAAAAGAATGCCTACCCTCTAAATGATCTAATCTCATGCAACCAATCAAAATCAAGGGCTACTTTTTTTAAGCTCTCATAGCCCTTTTTGCATCCGCTTTCTCAGTATTTCTCAAACTTGAATCATTCTCATCCTATCCTCGTAATTTTGCTCTGTCAACTATCTCTATTTTTATTTATTTAAATAGGCTCACTTTCTAAACTTAAATACATGTTTTTTAAAAGGAAGCTTTATAGCTATTATATATTGAAGGCCAGTATCACTTGCTCTAAGTAACATCCTCATAACAATAAATTCACAACTATTAAACAAATTTGAATGTTTACCCACACACACTCTAAATTCATGAAAGGTGTGCATATGCTTTGGAAAATAACTCTGCATTATCTACTCAGTTTTCTCAGTGTCTCTAGGAGATAGGTAAGGCAGGAAAAACCTTGGGCCCAAAGAGTTAAGGTGGTGGCCCAAGCAAGACAGCAGCCAGATAGAGACAAACAATGACTGGGAAGCCAGGTCTACTAAACCCTTGGTTAATGCTCTTTTCTCTGATCCCCAGATTCTGTTTCTCCAAATGTCGCTGGCAACCCAGAAGCCTCAGTTTTCCCTGGAGGCTTGTAAATACTATAGACGTTCAGGCTCCACCCCAGGCCTACTCAGTTAGAATCTGCATGTTAACAAGATTCCAGATGTTTCAGGTGCACATTAAAGTTGGAGAAACCCTGGTCTAGACCAACGTTTCTCTAACTTGGCAGCACATTAGAACCATCTTGGGAGACTTAAGAAATACTGATACTCTGCCTCCCAGAGTTTCTGATGTAAGTGTCTGGGGTTTGACCTGGGCCTAGGTAGTTTTTCAAAACTCTTCAGCTCACAAAAAGCTGGCAGCGTATAAACAAGCAAAGTGTGTACAGCCAAGTTTAAGAAAGAGGAGTCTAGATCACTGGTTCTAGAATTCTAGCTGCCTCCAAATCACCTAGAGGGCTTGTTAAGCCACGGATGGCCCGGCCCCGCCCCCAGAGTTTCTAGTTCAGGGTGTCCTGGTGGCACGGGAGAATTTGTATTTCTAACAAGTTCCATGCTGAATTTGTATTTCTAACAAGTTCCATACTGGTCCTGGGAACTTTGAGAATCCCTGCTAGTTAGATGGACCATACAACATCAAAGCTCAAACTCATTCTAAGAACTTTTCCAGGCGCATTAACAAGCTGGAGTTTGAAGCAAACATCCTAAGGGTGAAAAAAGTTTCATTGTGAACTATTTAAGGCATTTCATCTATTCCCTCACATATTCTTATTTCTCTCAACGTAAAAATGTTAGGGGTAGCGCCCAGCTGACTTGCCTTCATCATCAGAAAATCTTTTCCACCAGAATGAGGTCTACACATAAATTGTAAAAATATCTTGGGATACAGCCCCTGGAAAAGCCCCGAAGGAATCCAGCTCAGGGTTCCAGCCCAGGTGGGCAGGTTGCAGCCATCCCTGCCTGTGTGAAGAGCGCCCCCTGGAGTTCTGCGGCAGGTGGTGCCCTGAATCTGACATTTGGCAGAAACCACAGCCTCTGCTTTCCCTCAGGAAGGCACCCAAAACCGCTCTAAGGAATCCCTTGAAACCCATGTTATGTCTAGGACAGCATGCTTCTCTGAAAGCTCTTTGCCTTTTCATCAGATTTACTATACAGAAACAAAGAAAAAACCCCAAAGACTCAAAGGTTTCTCTCTTTTCAAAATTCATACTCAATTCATTGCACATTGCCATTATCAGTCTGTGCAAAGACCTCCTCTTGCTTTATTTTTTTTCCCTCTTATTTCTGATCCCCACATTCATCCCCCTTACTTCTTAGGCAACCTCTCTAATATGTTAGAGTATGTCCTTAAATATGAGTGTACCCCTGCAGAAATAAGTAGGGCTGTTTTGTATGCATATGTGGCTTAAAATCACACAATGGCATCATATTATAAATCTTTTTTTTCTTATTATTGCACTCAACGTCATGCTTTTAGGACCTATCCATGCTGATTTATGTCTACCTAAGATGCACCCAGCTACACTTTGCTTATTGAGGAGTCGCCTTTATACATCTGTTTCTCACGCTGAAATCAGCATGCTTTGGGGTCAGAGCATTTCAGATTAAGCAAGATTGTTTGCTGGAGTTAATCTGACACCAGATGCATTTATCCCTCTTTTAGGACTGTAACTAATTCCTTTCCGCTCCATGTGGCCCTGCTCGCTAGCTGGCATCACAGGTGTCTTCTTTAAAAAGAAAAAGATTTTGCGCCTTGGTTTCCTGGCAGTCCCCCACTTTGGGGGCTCTTTGTCACAAAATTTGTACCAAAAAGCATAGAGATGGACTCCTCCAAGAGAAAAGTCTCTCTAGAATCTACGATTTATCCTTGCTTAAAGAAGATCATTCCAACCTATGAAAAAGTATTTTTAAAAAAAATAACAAAAGTTACCTCAATCTTGGATTACAGGTTTTAAATCAAAATGAAAAAATAGTCAAATTGCTTATCAGAGAGTGTTCTGTGCTTACTCTTACTTACTCCTTTTGCAGATGTAAGTAGTAAATCCAAAACCAAATTCTAACAAGAAAGAGAGGTGAACTCCCACCAATACCCATGAGGAGGAAATTGGCTCATACAATCACCCTTAATTAAAATGTATAATTTCCACATGTACGTGAGAGAGAAAAAGAATGCATCTTTGGGCCTATTTCCAGCCCAATCCTTCAAAATATGTGAAATTGTACTTCTTTATCAACTGAACCCTATAAAGTGATAAATATAAGATACCAAGATTTTAAATGTAAGAAATACTTTCCTCAAGATTCTGGGATGAGCCCTTCACATGTCCGTAGTCATAAATATTAAAAATAACTACTGTGTTTTATGTGTTTCTAATGTATCAGGCACTGTACTAGACATTATTTGCACATTTTCCCATTTAATCCTCATAAGCCTAGGACATAGATTTTTTAATCCCTGTTTTCAAGATGAAAGACCTAAGACTCTGAGAAGAAAGAAAAAGAAAACTTGAATTCCATTATGCAAGATTAGCTCATTTCCCCTGAGCCAAAAATTACATCTCCCTTCTCCTAAAGCAATATTCTTTAACTTGTTTCCCCCTCAAGGGCCCATCCTCCCTCTCCTTCTCAGACTTCAGCCCCCATCTGGAATTCTCTGTGAGTACCCACCGCCTTGGTATTCTTCCTCCCTTCTCCCCTCAGCTCCTGGAAGTCTGGGTGCGTCTCACAGCAGTGACACAGGAAGCCACTTCCTTGGTCCATAACTAACTCAAACTCTGAATCTCCCTGAACCCATGGCCGTCCCCTGTCTTAAATCCACTCCTGCCTAGATTCCTTTGGCGCTACATGGTCTCAAGTCTCTTCTGTCTCTTTCCACATCTGCCCAGATTGCCTTGCTGATTCTTCTTCCTTGGCCACCCTCATGCATCCATCCAGGCACAGCACAACTCCTGCCTCAGTCTCTTTCCTTAGTTCCTGCTGGTGTCCCACCAGCCCCCTCTCCCTCAGACTGGAGCCTGTGTGTTGGGTAGTTCCCTTCCCCACCCCTAGACCCTCAGCCCTTGCCCACCAGTGGCTAGCACAGGTGCCTGCCAATTTCTCAAACTCTGCCCCTTCCACAATTTCCCAGTGTCAGCCATTTATTACCTCTGTGAGCCTGGGCCTCAGTTTCCTCTTGTATGAAACAAACAGCATGAACACAATGATCTCCAGTGTCCTTTTCAGGTGTGTCATTCTTGCACAGTTCCTCTCCATAAACAGAGCAAACTCAAAACTCTTCAACCCGGCATTCAAAGCCTTCCACTCTATGCCCGCAGGCATCTCTCCCTGCCCCCCCCCCCACTCCTGGAATACTCTACAGGCCTCTCAGCCTTTCCCTGAAACAGACCTGGAGGTGCTTCTTTATCTCCAATATCTGCTTGCCAAAGTCCTGGGTGAACTCCAGAAATCTCCACTCCTCCAAGCAGCTTTCTCAATTGAAAACCATTCCCCTCCCATCCGTCACAGCACTTGTGACAGTCTTCACAGTGGCAGAGCTTGGTGAATTCGCACATGGCCCCGCCATCTACCTGGGAAGTTCTAAAGGCATTCTAGACTCCTCCAGACCTGTAGCCAGACAACTTACGTTTATTATTTTCTGAATATTATGGCATTCTGGCATCTTCAAATACATTTCTAGCTGAGGAGAGACTGTCCCTCCCAGGGTCAGCCAATTCTTAGAGATCACAAAAGGCCCAGCCAGAGCCTACTTCTGATATGCAAACTAACCAGTCCAGAGTCATCTTTTCTCTTCCTGGTCCTTACACCCCAGGAAACAACATTCCTCTGCCTTAATCATCCCAGGTACCAGGCACAACTGAAGACCACCCTGTAGCCCAAAGCCCACCAAAATTTCTCACACTAGCCAGTCATAAAAGGGAACCCCAATACAAGCTGTGGCCTAAGTTCTCCCACGGTGAGACCGTCTTCTGCCTCCAGACCACCCTGGTGTTTGTCCCCTGCAATTCTGCATGGCGTGCAGTGACACCCTCTCTGGAACCTGTGAGTACAAAAAACTTATTCTTTCCAAGCCTCATTTTCATTTCCTTCTGTGGCCACACTGACTTATCATACCATATCTAATATGAACATTCTCAAGTCAGGGTTCAACTTCAAACCCCACTTCTTATTAACTCTAAAACCGTAGGCTACTGAACATGCCCAAGGCCCAGTAGGATAAGTTAATACCGCTGGCCTCAAAGGGTTATTGTAAGGATTCAATGAAATAACATACGCAAGTATATACATAATAGAGCTTAATAAAAGTTATATTTAAATTACATTTAAAGGTTTAGTATAGTAGCCAACATATGATAAATATTAGTTGCTATTAATACTGTTATTATCATTATTACTGGATTTATTTTTCTATCCATGGAGCACAAGGATACACTGAAAAGCAAGAGGTGATGTGATAGTTCTAAAAAGGAATAGTAGCCAACTTGGTCATCTTTTTGAATGAATGCAAAGGCAGCTCCAGGTTGTCCATCTGAAAATTAACTTTAGGGTCCACAGTGTGGTGGGGGCAGGAAAGAGTGTGGAAAATTAATTTGCATAGAATTTTGCGTGACTTTTTTTTTAAAGCTGATATTCAGTATCAGAAAATGTTGTGGGTGCTACAGTAATCAAAACAGCATGGTACTGGCACAAAAACAGATATATGGATCAATGGAACAGAATAGAGAGCCCAGAAAGAAACCCATACACCTGCCGTCAATTAATCTTCGACACAGAAGGCAAGAATATACAATGGAGAAAAGATAGTCTCTTCAGCAAGTGATGCTGGGAAAGCTGGACGTCACATGTAAAATCAGTGAAGTTAGAACACTCCTTCACACCGTGCACAAAAATAAATTCAAAATGGCTTTAAGATTTAAACATAAGACAGGACACTATAAGTTTCCTAGAAAGGAACATAGACAAAACATTTTCTGACATAAATTGTACCAATGCTCTCCTAGGTCAGTCTCCCAAGGCAATAGAATTAAAAGCAAAAATAAACAAATGGAACTTAATCAAACTTATAAGCTTTTGCACAGCAAAGGAAACTGTAAACAAAATGAAAAGACAACCTACAGACTGGGAGAAAATATTTGCAAATGATGTAACCTCCAAGGCTTAATTTCCAGAACATATAAACAGCTCATACAAGTCAATAACAAAAAACAAACAACCCAATCCAAAAATGGGCAAAAGACCTAAGTAGACATTTCTTCAAAGAAGACACACAGATGACCAACAGACACATGAAAAGATGCTCAATATCGCTAATTATCAGAGAAATGCAAATCAAAACTACAATGAGGTAGCACCTCACATCAGTCAAAATTGCCATCATTAAAAAGTTCACAAATGATAAACTCTGGAGAGGGTGTGGAGAAAAGGGAACCCTCCTCCCCCCTCACTGTTGGAGGGAATGTAATTTGGTGCAGCCACTATGGAGGACAGTATGGAGATTCCTTAAAAAACTAAAAATGGAGTTGCCATATGGTCCAGCAATCCCACTCCTGGGCATATATCCAGAGGGAACTCTAATTCGAAAAGATATATGCACCCCAATGTTCATAGTAGCACTATATACAATAGCCACAACATGGAAACAACCTTAATGTCCACCAATAGATGACTGGATAAAGAAGCTATGGTATATTTATACAATGGAATACTACTCAGCCATAAGAAGAATGAAATAATGCCATTTGTAGCAACATGGATGGACCTAGAGATTATCATACTAAGTGAAGTAAATCACACAAAGACAAATATTCACATGATATCACTTACTTGCAGAATCTAAAATGTGATACAAATAAACTTACTTACAAAACAGAAACAGACTCAGAGACATAAAAAACAAATTTATGATTACCAAAGTGGAAAGTGGTGGGGACAGGTAATAAATCAGGAGTTTGGAATTAGCAGATACAAACTACTATAAATAAAACAGATAAACAAGGACCTACTATATAGCACAGGCAACTACAGTCAATATCTTGTAATAACCTATAAAGGAAAAGAATTTAAAACAGAATATATATATATGTATATATGTATATATATATACACACACACATACATTTTATATATATATAAAATTGAATCATTATGCTGAACACCAGAAAATAACACACCATTGTAAATCAACTATACTTCAATTTTTAAAAAAAATTTTTTAAAGAAAATGTAGGTGGTAGCTGGTAGAGACTGTGGGAGAGGCTCCAAACAATTAGAGAAAGTGGAAGTCTGTGGTACCACAGTCTCCAAAACAAGAACAAAGACCAATAAATAGTAACAGTCACATGACCTTAAACTTCACAGATGTTCAAACAGATTATGCACGAGTTGCTTTCAAAGAACTGTTTGTCCATCAGGCCCAAGTCCATGCTTTCCCTGAGTCAAGGAGTAAATCCTGATGCTTCCTGCCACTCTGCACCATAAAGTCAGGAGGTTTATGTGGACTGAATGTCTGTGTCCCCCCCCAAACTTCATATGTTGAAACCCAACCCCCAGTATGATGGTATTAGGAAATGGAGCCTTAGGGGGTGTTAGTTCATGAGGGTGGAACCCTCATGAATGGGATTAATGCCCTTGTAAGAGACTGCATGGTGCAGGGTATAGCCCAGTGGTAGTGTACTTAGCATGCAGGAGGGCCTGGGTTCAATCCCCAGTGCATCCATTAAAAAAATAAATAAATAAACCTAATTACCACCCCCCCCAAAAAAAGAAGAGAGACTGCAGAGAGCCCCTTCACCCCTTCCACCACGTGAGGACACAGCAAGAAGGCAGCCCTCTATGAACCCAGAGGCAGGCCTTCAGCAGACACCGAATCTGCCTTGGTCTTGGACTTCCCAGCCTTCAGAACTGTGAGAAACAAATTTATGATATTTGTAAGCTACCCAGTGTATGGTATTCTGTTGGAGCAGCCCCAAACAGACTAAGACAGGAGGGAAGCACCAAAACCGCAGCCTGGCAGGTGGATTTTGTTCTGGAATTCCATGCTCCAGTGGAGAGAATGGGGGGAGGGGGGATCTAGGGGTAAGTCAGTCCCTCAGATGAAGGCTATGCGATTTTACATTTGTACTCCTCTGCTTTCTAGCTCTGAGTATTTGTTCACGTCTCCTACTAACTTTGCTGTGACATTTAGGAGAGCCTGAATTCTGCTACCTCCATGAAAATCTGACCTTTTTTCCCCCACACCCTTGACCTAGCTTTCCTCCCTTTTCCTGGCAAAGTCACATTTTTTTGCATCTAATTAGCCACTTTTCTATTCATTTTCTTGCCCTCACCTCACCACACCTACATCTTATCATCTACCTAGCCATCTACATTTCAGTGTATGTTGTCCTCTTCCTTTCTCTGTGAAATAATTTATAATCTTGGAAGGTGCAAACTTCCTTCATTGGCTTATAATCTGCTTTACTGAGTTTTCATACTTGAATTTTCTTCCAAATCAAACAATCAAAGAGATGATTCCCACGCCGGAAGAAACAACATCATATACACGAGGAGAAACATAATTTCATATATGTCATATACACGTGTGTATATATACATATATACAAAATCCATAAACCCTGCTTCCCATTTCTAATTAAGCTATAAGTTAAGGCAAGAATTCATGCAGCAGCTAGAAGGCTGGTGAGAAGAGGAAATGTGCATAGTATTTTAGGCAGTTTGGAAATAAACAGAAAGGATGGAAGCAACCTTGTGGCTTCAGAAGGTGGGAGCTCCCAGACTCCTGTCTCAGACCAGGTGGAGCGGTCTACGACTGGTTCTCAGGCTGCAGGGATGTGAGCAGCTCCACCTCACCTGACTGAAGGCAGCCTGGACCTCCCTGGGACTTCCTGCTTGGACAGCTGGCACCTGTAGGGCTGATTCATTGCTGTTCTCCCCTCACCTGAATGCTCTTCGTCTCTGTTTTCTCCCTTTTTCTTTTTCTCCCTTCGGTACAAAGTTTGACGTGACCACTGGGATCTCAGATACTGATTCTTACTCTATTATTCTGCCTAAAGATAACAACCCTTCTGACAGTATGGAGGTTCCTTAAAAAACTAAAAATAGACTTACTATATAATCCAGCAATCCCACTCCTGGGCATATATCCAGAGAAAAATATAATTTAAAAAGACAAATGCATACTGATGTTCCTAGCAGCAGTGTTTACAATAGACAGGACATGGAAACAACCTAAATGTCCATCGATAGAGGACTGAATAAAAAAGTTGTGGTATATATATACATAAATATTACTCAGCCATAAAAAAAGAATGAAATAATGCCATTCGCAGCAACATGGATAGACTGAGAGATTATTATATTAAGTGAAGTAAGTCAGACAGAGAAAGACAAATATCAAATGATCTCATTTATATGTAGAATCTAAAACTAGAAAAGATACAGATTTTATTTACAAACCAAGAACAACTCATGAACATAGAAAACAAACTGTGGTGACCAATGGGGAAAGGTAGGGGGAGGGATAGATTAGGAGTTTGGGATTAACATCACTATATATAAAACAGATAAACAACAAGAACCTACTGTATAGCACAGGGAACTATATTCAATTTCTCATAATGAGTTGTAATGGAAAAGAAACTGAAAAAAAAAATACGTATGCATATGTATGACTGAATCCCTTTGCTGTACACCTGAAACTAACATTGTAAATTGACTACAGTTCAATAAAAAATAAGAATTAAAAAAAAAGGATAGTATCCCTCCCTCCTTTGAAAATAATTCTCATGCTCACTCTGAGGAATCATGCTTTCGTTCTTTTTTTCGTCCCTGGACCCTGTTAGAAGCTGTTCCTCCAGCTCCCAGTCCTCTGTGGTAATAGCCTTCGGGGACCAGTTCTCAATAAAGTGGAGGGCATAACAGGAACACTTACCCTTCTTATTCTGCAGAAGGCTTTTCTGGAGTTGCGTCTGAGATAAGGTCTCAGCAGAGATATGCCTTCTGAGGCTATAGTTTAGCAGATACAGGGTTTAAGAAAGCATGAGCCCTGGAAAGTTAATACACCCATCAGAGGGTCTTTCTCAAGAGTCATGGCTGAGTGCCTGATGCCATCAAAGGGCCTAAATCCTCCGGGGCGGGGCGCTGCTGAGTAAGCAGGAAGCCATGAACATCATGTTCAGATATGCACACATCAGAGCTTGTATTTTCGGATGAACGTCTTGACTCCAAATTGTACTGAATTGCCCTCCGTTTATGCTGCATGATGTAATAAAAGAGCAAGGGTTTTGAATTTATGGACAGAGGTTTGAAGCCCAAGTCTATAAATTACAACCTGTCAAGCTACAATTAGAAATTACAATTAGCATGTATGACTGAAGCATTGTGCTATAGACCAGAAATTGACACAACATTGTAAATTGTCTATATTTCAATAAAACATATATACAAGAAAAAAAAAAGAAATTACAATTAGTCTTTCTGGACCTCAGTTTTGTCAGCTGCAAGAGAGGTGATAATAATACCAGCCTCCCATGCTTCTGTCAAGAACTGAAAGTTCTCATCACGAGAAAAAATATTTTGTAACTATGTGAGGTGATGGATGTTCACTGGACTTACTGTGGTGATCGTTTTGAATATATATATATATATATATATATATATATATATATATATATATATATATATCAAATCCTGTGGTACACTTGAAACTAATATAATGTTATGTTGATTATACCTCAATGAAATTTAAAATAAATTAAAATAGAAAAATATATTGGTCTTGGGAGAAAAAATGTTCCACATTTAATAATAAGGTAAAAAAAAATTAAAAAGCTTTCTCTTACTTTATGTAGTTTCTACATAAATTGCCACCCTGATAGTAGATGCAAACAGGAGCTTTAAAGAAAAGGATTTTAAATAATGTATGTAAAAGTGCTCAGTATGGCGCTCATTACAGTTAGCCTTCAGTATTGATGGGTATTGGGTTTTTTTCTCACTGAGGCAAAGGCCCATTTCATTTGCACATGGATGTGAGTCTCAAGAGCAACTCTGTTAGGAGCAAGATTTTCCTCAAAAAATAGCTTAAAATCTCACATGCATAAATAAATTTTGATTCAGTCATGGTTCCCACGGTTCTGGGTCCTATAGTGGAGAAAGGACAAAAAAGTTACGAAAGCAGGAGTTACTAATCAACTGCCTATCAGAACAGAGGTTCTAACTTCTAAGGAGACTAATGTCTTCATGGGACCAACTAGGATGACTTCTACGCAAAACGCGCTCCAACAGGAAAGATAAAGCAATGATTTTTCAGTCCTGGCTACATATGAAAAATCCAAACAATTAATTTAGAATCACTTGAAATGGAGCCCAGCATCATAGTATTTTTAAGGGCAGTGATTCTGGTGCACAGACAGCATGAAAAATCACCAGATTTTTTTTTTTTAATGACCTATTGGATGGAAGGTAAGAATTCACTTTTAAACACTTGAAATTTCTTCCAAATCACACCTGAGTCTCAGAATAATTGCTGCTAAATCACAGTCTGAAAAGTGGCTAACAGCCTGGGAGCAACCAAGACGTCCTTCAGTAGGTGAATGAAGAAATAAATTGTGATGTGTCCAGACAATGGAAATTACACAGCACTAAAAAGAAATGAGCTATCAAGCCATGAAAAGACATGGAGTCGACTTAAATGCATATTACTAAGTGAAAGAAGCCAATGTGAAAAGGCTACTCTACATAATTCCAACCATATGGCACTCTAGAAAAGCCAAAACCATGGAGACGGTATAAAGATCAGTGGTTGTGGGTTTAGGGGGAGGGAGAGATGAATGAGCAGAGCACAGGGGATTTTAGGGCAGTGAAACTACTCTTCATGACACTGTAATGGTGGATACATGTCATTACAGATTTGTCCATAATGTAAACTATGGACTATGGACTTTGGGAGATAATGACATGTCAATGTAGGTTCATCAGCTGTAACAAATGTACCTCTCTAGGGGCAGGGGGATGTTGGTAATAGAGGAGACTATGCATGGGGAGGGGAGACAGTATGTGAGAAATATCTGTACTTTCCACCAATTGTGCTGTGACCCTAATACTGCTCTAAAAAATAAAGCCTATTTAAAAAAGAGGGATAAATTCAGATTTTGAGATTGGCAGATACACACTACTATAGGTCAAAATCATGAAAATTGAGGTCCCAGGAAGTACCAGGATGCCCCAAGTATAGCTGACTCATCACCTGAGACCAAAAGAAGTGGGTCTGCAGTTAAAGAAGCAGGTCAACTAAGGCTCCAAAAAGGAGATGGAGCAGATGCAATGGGAAGTCTGGAAGGAGAGCAGGAGCCAATCTGACAACAAGACATGAGGATGCAGAGCAAGGTAGTCATCGAATGACCCTAGTGGACAGCACATTCCTTGACAGGCAGCCTGAGCCCTCCTGCTGGAAGGCTTGCTCTGGATACCGGTGAGCACGTCAAGTAGGTGCTAACACCACGAAGTTGGTTTTTAACTGCTGTGTGTTGGCTGTCTTTCTAACAGGCACAGAGGACACATGTGCTTCCTCACTCCCTTTGAAGTGAGGCACAGGCATGTGGTTTGATCTGGCCAGAGGGATGTGAATGAAAGTGAGTGGGCACTTCCAATGGAAACTTTAAAAGCCACTGCACACTTCAACATGCCTAGGTCACTGACTAAGGATGCCTCGTGTTAGAGCGAAAATTAAACTTTTTTGTGTTAAGTCACAGAGATTCAGAGGTTGGTTATTACTGCAGCTTAACTAGGATCTACTGATTAATACGCTACAGTTTGAGATTATGAATGGAACTCTTTTAGTTCAGAGTTTCTTTGACTGCCATTTGGGGTTGGATAATGCAGTGTTGGAGGAGTGGCTATGCTGTGTCTTGCAGGATGTTGAGCAGCATCCTTGCCACAAGACACCAGGAGCACCCCTTCCCCAGTTGCAACAATTAAAAAATGCCTCCAGACAGTATGATTCCACTTATGTGAGATATCTAGGGTCATCAGATTCATAGAGACAGAAAGTAAATGGTGGTTGCCAGGGACTGGAGGGAGGAAGGAATGAGGAGTCATTGTTTAATGGGTACAGTTTCAGTTTTCCAAAATGAAAAGAGTTCTGGAGCTGGCTAGTGGTGATGGAGTCACAACAGTGTGGATGTACTTAAAGCCACTGAATTGTCCACTTAAAAGTGGTCGAAATGGTAAAGTTTTATATTACATGTGTTTTGCCACAATTTTTAAAAGTGGAGGCAAAAAATGTCTCCAGACACGGCCACATGTCCCCTGGGAGGCAAAATCACTCCTGGTTGAGAACGACTATTCTAGCTGTAGCAGCGCCTCACTGAAACGTGGATGTAAAAATTAGCAGGGCTAAGGCTCGGTTGTTTTACATGATTAAAGGTTAGAATTTCAACTCTCCAAAAATGGTTTTTATCTGCTCTGATTTTAGGCCAGGATCTCCACAATGATTAAACAGTTTGATCCAGAAAAGGTTCCTCCCTATGGACCCAAAACCGATGTGATAGAAATAAGCCCTGCGAAAGTTTTTACATTATTTTAAGCCTTTCCCTCCATTTGAGAAACAGACTGCCCTAGGGATTTTATTTGGAATAATTATTCCTAAAACCCACTGGTTCTTCACATAGACGCTAAGGTTAAGAGGCAAAGGAACACTGAAGCAATAGAATGGGGAGAGAGGAGGGGCTATCCAGCTGATTTGTGATTCTACCACTTGGAAGTGCTCATGGGTTTCCCTTCTTGAGTTCGCCTTGAAGAGCAGTCCTCAAGTCTGAGGAGAAAATTAAGGCCAACACAGGAGTCCAAGTGGCAACTGGCTCTGCTCTCTGTGAACTGAATTCCATCTGACATTGAGGGCTTCTAATATCCACCCGCACGGCCACCACCCTGCCTGAATTACCTTGGGGAATTCTCTTTCTATACCAACGTTGGATACATTCTTATCCCTCCATCCTTTTCCATATTGACTCCCTCCCACTGCCACAGTCTAGGGCCATGACATGGAGGGCAACCCAAGTGCTAGATGAAGACTTCATCTCAAAGTCAGGGACAGGCGCCCTTGTAGGCAGGGCTTTTCTCTCTGGCCCTTAGGGACATTCTCCAGGCTGACACGGAAACTGCTCCCCCAAAGCTCTATAATAGGCATGAACAGATTACCCTCCTCTTCTTGGTTCCCATGGCCAGAATCCTTAACTAATTCTCAACCCACAAAGGAGGGCTAGTTTCACAAGCTGTTGTTTCAGCTGCTCACTTCAACATCTGCTCTTGATTTGCTCACTGAACACCTCCAACACGCACAGGGCCGCACAGTCATGCTTCAGCCCGCTCAGCATTTTGCCCCCTCCACCCATGAACACATTTGCATCTGCACACACCTGTCCCACCCCCTCCTACCCCCAGTGCTGCCCACCGTTGTTACATGCACCTGTGCTCCAGCCCGCTACTCCTCGAGAGTAGCACCATCATTCCTTGCTCTTGGTCCAGAATCTGACCTTTCCATCTGCAGGTCTCGTCACGTATTCAACAGAGTAACATGTTTAAGTCTCTCCCATCTTGGAATTTAAAATCCTTCCTTTACTCCTGCCTCCCTCTCCAACTTCTGAAAGCTTCTACAATATTCTTTGCTACTTATTTGCCTCTGGGTCGATCAGTGACCCCTGCAAAATTCATGTCCTTCCCAGAAACCTAAGACTGTGATCTTATTTGGAAATAGCGTTGTTAACAGATTTAATCAGTTAAGTAAAGGGTCCAATATGGCCAGTGTTGAGCACATGGGATGAGCACTGATCTCTAACCGCTACTGCTGTGAGAGTTATGTTCTCCCTCCTTTCCCCATCTCTGCAGGCATCTCGTTCTCCAGCCAGTCAGAATCACTGTCTCATCACACTGCGTTTCCCTGGCTCTGGCCTCCATACACACTGCCTGAATATATTTCCCTCTCCCCTCTCAGCCTGAGAACTCAATGAACACACTTCAGGACCCATCTCCTCTGTGGAGCTGCCCTAGCCGCCTCTCCAGTGGGGTTAGATGTGCTCCTCACCAGGCCGTATAGGATCGATCCTCTGTCAGAACACAGATCATACTAGATTATAATAAACTGCACCCGGTCAACTCCTCAGGCAAGGGCTTTGCCTTATTGATCTTGGCAATGCCAGCACTGGCAAAGCCAGGTCAGTAAAGGTTGTGGGATTAAGTAATGCGTTATTCAAGGCAGAGTGGAGGTGGGGCACAAATATGTCCCAGGCCACCTGGGCGGTCTTGTCCTGGACACAGTCCTGATATTATTCCCAGCACCCCGTTCACTTTCAATAGTGTCCCCATGTGCATAATAAATTAAAAAGTCACTCTAGGTATGAGAGCCGTGATTCTCACCCTATCAGACACAATCTCCCTTTGTCTAACGACTACTTTGAAATGTCTCCATTTACTATGCTTAAAGCTTAAATAAAATTGATAGATAATATAATCTCAATTTCCAAATAATCGATGTAATGCGCTAGATGGAAGTTAAAGATTTAAAATGAAAGTAGCTTAAAATAAAATTATATGTATTTTGATGTACAAATGCTTGGGTAAATGACTTACAGTAAGAGAGATCAAAATTACCCTCTCACCTGAAACAACTAAAAAACTGACAAAAGGTATGAAATAATGGTCTTCAAGACACCAGAATTAAGCAACAAAGAACAGCAATTCCCCAGATTCGGGAAACAAACGAGGTGAGCCCTTCCACTGTCCCAGTTTACTGCCTTGGGAGGGTTCCCAGGCCACAGCACAGGGAAGGGGATGCAGACAGAGCCTAGGGGTGTTCCTGAGCGCAGAGGACAGAGCTGGGAGTCTGGGAAGGCTAGAATTCCCCAAGCAGGGTACTGGGGAGAAGAGTGCTGCTCAGAACTGAAGCAAACACTCATCTCCCTGTGCATCCGGCAGAGCCCTGACCAGAGCATCTGTGTGAGAAAACTACCTGAAACTGGAGAAAGAACGATCCACGAGGGAAAAGCAGTGGCTGCTCACATGGGGCCACAATTAGTGTCTGTTGTCATCAGTCAGAGTGGAAAACCTCAATGGAGATGGGTTTTTCCTCATTATGACGCAAAACAAGCCCTAGACCAAATACTGTTCTTATCACCCAATGAAGCAAGGTCTGAGAGGCTCAGACCCTTTCCGAGTAGCTTAATGCTGTGACAGAACAAAGCTCAAGAATATTTATAGGAATACAAACCTATCACATACCCAACAAGGTAAAATTCACAGTGTCTGTCATCCAATCAAAAATTATCAGGGCTGTGAAGAGGCAAGAAAATACGACACACAAAAATAAATCAAAACCAATCCAGAAATGACAGAAATTACAGAACTAGTACACAAGTACATTTGAAAAGTTCATGTAACTCTATTCCATATGTTCCAGAAGCTAAAGACTGAGCATTTTAACCAGAGACACGGGAGATCGAGGAAAAGACCCAAGTTCAACTTCTAGAGATGAACGTTACAATGTGTGAGATTAAAAAAATACACTGGATGAGATTAACAGCAGATCAGACATTGCAGAACAAAAGATAAGTAAATTTTAAAACACAGCAATAGAAATTACCCAAAATGAAACAGAGAGAAAAAAATATTTCAAAAAATTTAACAGAGCAGCAGTGAGCTATCAGACAACTTCAAGCAGCCTAAGTGGGGAGGATATAGCTCAATAGTATAGTTCTTGCCTAGCATGCATGAAGTCCTGGGTTCAATCCCCCATACCTCCATTAAAAAGAAAAATAAATAAACCTAATTACCCCCCCAAAATTAAAAAATTTTAAAAAGAAGCCTAACATATGCTAATATATATATATTTGGAATGGGGTGGAGGAGAAGAAGGGACAGAAAAAATACTTAAAGAAATAAAAGTTAATATTTTTCCAAATGCTCAGGTAAGGCTAACCTTGAAGACCGTGAACTAGACATGTGCGTACGTTTAAACATGTAAATCACCATGACAGCGACAGCTACAAATGCAGACGGTTGCAGGTGGTGTTCTACTGGTAATTCAAATTCAAATGAATGGTTTTCTTCCTTGAGTGGGACTGTCTGGTATATTTCAGGACGTTAATCAATCCTAAACCTCAACTCAAAAAATGTCAGTAATGCTTCCCAATCACTGAGCCCAAAACACAAAAATCCCTCCCTAGAGTGTGGTGCCACTTCTCTGAGAGCCATTGGCCTACAAAAGACCAGAGCCAGCAAACTACGGGCTGAGTTTGTATGGTCTGTCAGCTAAGAATGGTTTTACATTTTTGAAAGGTTGTGAAGAGGAGAAGAAGAGAGAGAAAAGAGAAGAGGAGGAAAAGAAGATGAAGTAGAAGAAAGAGAGGAAGAAAAGGAAAAGTGACAGATTATAAGTGGCCCATGAAGCCTAAGATAAGATTTTGCTGACCCCTGGTTTATATTCCAGAAGAAAAAAGATATTATATGGCCCATTCCCACAAGACATTTATAACCCAAAGGGGAAATGTATGCTAGGATTCAATCCGAGAAGCAGAACCACCATGAGCAATATGCAATAAGGGATGTATTACAGGGATTAAACTTCATGCAACTGCAGGAACTGGTAAAGAACTACTGCAGGCTGATGCCTCTGTGCCTGGCGGGGGACGGAGGTCACTGCAGGCTGAAGAAAAGCTACACCAGATGGGGCAAGCAAGGACAATCGGGAACCCACCAGAGCCAATTGGAACCCATGAAGACAAACTAGAGCCTGTGACTCTCTCACCGCCTCCAATCTCATTGATGAGCGTGACTGAGAAGCTGGTGCCCTCTGCTATGGAGCTGCATGCACGCACTGTCTCTCTATGGCTCTCACAACCCGTGGGCTTACCCAGCATTGCCCATATCATACAATCCTATAGTTGCCTGCTTTCTTGTCTGTGTCTGGATTCTAAGCCCTGGTGGTGGGGGCTGCATCTGTCCTGTTCATCATTGTATTATCCCTTGCTTCCAGCACAGTACTTTGCACAGAGTAACTGTTCAATCAACATTATCTGGGTGAATGAGTGAAAACCAAATTGACAAATCAAGTGAAAATTAAGCTGGGCAGAAATGAAGCAGGTGATTTATTCGAGAGGAGGATGCTCCTGTGCTAATTCTAATTTTAGAGGTGTTGTGGTGACTTCATGTTATTCTACGGGGCTTCAGTGGTAGACAAGAGCAATTCTCTTTATAAACAGGAAGAATTTACCCAAAGGGTGTGTACTTCACCATACTGGTCTTTGGGAAGTGATGATGCACTTGATTGTCCTCACACCAGAAGGTTGAGCTAAGCTAGTAGGAGACCTGCACTGGGAAACTTCTGACAGGAAAGAAACAGCATGCCCAGTACACCACCCACGTGGAACAGGAAATAAAAGATGCCCTCCATGTAAAGACTGACCACGACACAAGAAAAAGGGTATTAGGCAAGGTTCCACCAATACTTAGGGATACGTCATAATTATTATCATCATTAAATAACAGTTAACATTTATAGAGCATTTACCCCATGCCAGGCTAAGCACTTCATGTGCATTATTTCAGGTAATCTTCACAATGAAATCTATAATTATCACCATTGTATAGATGCATACATGGGGAAATTGAGACTTTGAGAGATTAAGTTGTTTGTCCCAGGTCACAGAGCTAGTAAGAGGCAGAACTGAATTGCAAACCAACATACTTTTCATCCAGAGACCCAATTCCTCACTACTACTTATCCTTGGAAACTGGGCTATTCTCTGAGAAAACATGATTCTAAGTTTTATTTAACAAACAGAAGCTGTTTCCCTACAGTAGGTATTTAAATAGTTTCAGTAAACATTGGAAATCTACTCCAGGATTAACATTTCAAAACTATTGAATATCAAATATATGTGTATATACATATTTGTATATCATATACAGATTTGATATGTGATAGCATATTGATAAAGTGCTGAATGCAGTGAATCTGGAAATTCAGGTAAACAAAAAATACCCAACAGCATTATATAAAATACCAGCTATTTACCAAACAAGTATCAAATGATTAAGAGTATGACCTATTAATTAAGGTATTAGAACATACAAATCCAGTTTTACCTAAAATCTCTATTTGTTCTAGGTGAATAATACTTTTTGAACAACATTTATAATTTGAATAATATTTAGGCCCATCTAACCTTAAATTAGAGCCCAAAATATGTACCACTCTTTTACACACTTATATTATAGATACAATAGATTCAAATTAATTTCATGTGGAGAGAGCCCTCCTATTTACTAGATGGGATGCTTTGCAATTCATGAATTGTTGAATAAAGCCCATTAGATCTTCAAATTAAAAAAAAAATTCACATGTATTGGTGACAACATGCTGGGAATTGTTTGGGATACAAAGATGACTAAGATTTGATCTCTACCTACACAAGGATTCCAGAAACTGGGGGACACTGAAATCTCTGCAAATAACTGCAGAAGGAGACAAATGATAATGAAAACCCAATGTAAAATGGAAGAGTGGAAATGGAAATTGTATTTAGTACACATACTCATTAAAATTATAAAGACTCCCCACAAATTGGCATCTTTTAATTTTTATTAAACATATTTCTTATGTTAAAGTGCAATTTTTTTCTGTCCAGTCTAATTTCTTTCATATTTCACAATTCCTAAAGCTGTTTAATTTAGAATTATCCTAAAATGAATTTTCTTCTCATGAGCACAGAATTTATGCTATTCCCCTACCCCTGCCCTCAATAAATGTTACCAATTTTCATTCTGAAATACAAAACAATATAAAACATAAAATTTTGAAACATGTCTTTGGAACTTCAACTAAAATTTTAAAGGTGCAAAGAGGTTCATTCATGCCAAAATAAGACTAGATTTAAATTTTTAGACAAAACATTTGATTGGTAATTTTATATTTCTATAAATATATGGAAAATAATCTCATGTTTATAGTTGTAAGAAAATGTTTTATTTACATTTAGGAAAAAATTATGCCAGAGTCACACTTGCCCTAATAAAATAATGTTTTCTCAACCATTGACTCTTAAAGGTATCTTAACTAAGCCCTGCCCCTCCACGAACAATATTATCATTTGCTAATACTCAAAAGTCTAAATAAATAACTTTATCCCTGGGAATATCTTTAAATATTATTAGAATATTATCTGTAACCACAAGATCAAGAATGCCAAATTCTTGAAGACAGCCCAGTTTCAACAATAAAAATGCAATTAAAAAAAAAAAAAGGACTGGTGAAACCTAAAAGAGACCTAAGAGACTCTATCAACCAAATTGTGTAGCCCTTATTTGCATCCTGATTCAAACCAGCCAACTGAACGAAAACAGTTCTGAAAGGACTGAAGATATTCAAGTACAGCTTGGATAAATTGATGCTATTATCGAATCATTTAGGTGTGGTGGTAACAGTATTGTGGTCACACTGATGGAATACCTAGTGTTTAAACAAATGTTCAAAAACATCTGTGGATGGAATGATAGGATATCTGGGATTTGATTTAAAATAATCCAGTAAGAAAGGACTGTCAGCAGATAAAGATGAAACAAGATTAGCCCAGCCAAGGGGTACACAGAGGTTAATTATATTAATTTCTCCACCTGTGTATATGTTTAGAAATTTCCATTATAGAAAAATTTTCAATAAAGGATAAAACACTGCTTGAAATATAGCATGTCTCTTATACAACAGATACCTTGAATAACATGATAATACAGTCACCTTAATTTTAACTTATAAACCGTGATAATATTAAGGTAGTTGAGCAATAGGAAACCAATGTTAAACTGAATTTCAGACTGAGTCTTCAAATCCTTTTTTTAACCCACACCTGATTTTCTTGGTTTTTTGTTTTGTTTTTGTTTTTGTGGGGCAAATTTTGGTATTAATAGCTAGTATCTATTTAAATTGTTTGCACCTAGTGATGTATATGGAATCATGAATGGTTAAAACCCATTTAAATAATTTCAGTGTGGATATAAAAATATGGCCATTAAGATTAAACTATTTTTGTAGAAATTACAGAAAGGTGACATTAGCAATTAGACTAAGATTACAATTTAGACTGGAGTCATATGCTAACGTGGGAAGACATTTCTAAACATTCTTCCTAAATGCTGGGGAAAATGAGAGCTATGAGTCCCCCACACTTCAATAAAATGTGAAGGACGGGCTCAAATTCTTAGAAAATGAAATTTGCTCTCTCTCTCTCCCCCAGCCTTGCTCATTCTTATCGCCATTTTGATTCCATTTTCGTAGTCTACTCTTTCTCTAGATTTTCTACTGTCTGTTATTGCATCCAAGTCAAAATGAAAGGAAAGCGGGTGTCTGGTTTAGGGAGAAAGATGAGAGATGAGAGAGGTTCCTGAATCATGAGCTACGTTCCCTTGAAAAAGCAAGTACCAAGCATTTGGGATTCCCGATGTACGCTGGAACAGAGCAAATAGAACGTTACCTTGGGGCCAGGTTGCAAGGCGCGGGGCGTGCAGGCTACCGATAAGCACCCAGGCTTGCAGCCTTCGGCCACCTTGGGGGACTCCAGTCCTCCCGATCCCCGGACGCTCTCCCTCCTTCTCTGCAAGGGGTCCCCACCTCCACTCCTATCTCTGCAGCCCGGACCGGAGGGTGACTGAGGGCTGGTCCTTCCCCAGCCCGGGGTCCCCGACCCCTCCGCCTCTCCCTAGGCGGGTTTAGCTCAGCTTCCTGAGTACATCAGGATCCAGTGCCCGCGAGGGGCGCGAAGTGGAGCAGGGTCAAGATTCCCTGTGGCTTAGCGCGGCTGCGTGGGGCTGTGCGGGGTATGGGCTGCCTACCTCCACCACCGAAGGCTCGCAGCGGGGAGGAAGCGGCAGCTCCAGCCCTGCAGGCGGAGTTCGTGGTACTGCGGACGCCTACGTCGAGGGGTGCCTCGGTTCCTGGGGAGCATGAAGGGAACGAGTGAAAATCACCCTCTGCTGACTCCTCTCCGGGGGCCATGGGTTAGGCGGAATCCTCTAGTCCGGTGTGGGCTAGGCCATGTCCACAGCTCCGCCCGGGCACTACCTCGGGAAACGCAAAGAGCGGAGCCAGGGCGCAGGGGTGGGGCTCTGACTGCGCCGAACCTTAGGGAGTCCGCGTCTTGGGGAGAGAAATGAGCTTGCTGGCGTGCGGAGCTTGCAAGGAGGATTTGGGACCCCAGTCTCCTTGAAGGCCTGGGCCTCTGCAACCCACACGAGGCCCAGGCAGAAAAGTCGCGAGCGCCCATAAGGCTAGTAATTCAGGAACCAGACGGGGCCCAGGACCACTGCCTAAGGGTCCTCGGGGGAGTTTCTTAATTTCTCTAAGTCGCAAATTTCTTATCTGTATAATGGAGTTTCCGTAGTGTCTTCTAAACTGGGTGCTGGGAGAATTAAAGGGCAATTCACTGCCTGCAGATTGGGAGCAGGAGAACGAGTAGTTGCTATTGTTACTATTATTATTAATAGTGTTATTATCAGCGTGCAGAACCTCAGGGAGGGTTGCTTTTCCCCGGTTTCCGTTTTGCCCTCGCCCCAGCCCCTCTGTGCCTCCCAAATCCTTCGCACTCTGCTCCAGCCCTTAGGCTCCACTACCCCAGCTGCTCTGGAGTTATCCAGTTAGCCTGGCCTCAGGAAGACGAGCCCGAGGGTTGAAGATGACCCCGGACCCCCATCCCTTCAAGCAACTCGGAAGCAATGTGCCTCAGGCGTGAGGGTTTAACGTGGACCCGCATTCTTGCCCAAGCCTTGGGAGGCGGCCAGAAGCCTCGGAAGCCTGAGGCGCCCTGACGTCCCTACTCAGAACCACCGGGGCTGGGGCTGGGAACCAAACCTGCATCCTCGCGCTCCGCGCGGTCCAGAACGCGGCCCGGCCTGCCCACTGTGCCGAGCACCACGCGCCCTCAGCACATTCCCGACGCCGGCCGTCCCTGCCCAGGAGGCTGTGGCGCCGCCGCAAAGCCGGCGGGAACGCGCCAGCCCCGCCAGCAGAAATGGCTCGGCAAGCGCTCGTCGTCGTGGGTCGGCTCGCAACCGCTGAGGCACCGGGCGCGGTCGGCTGAGCGAGCCTCGCGGGTCCCACTGCGCGAGCCCGCGTCAAGGCCCGGCCTCTCTGCGCAGTCGCGGCTCTCCGTCCAGGTGGACCTGAGCGCCGCGTTTTGATTAGAGAAGAACAGTTATTTACTATTCCACCGAATCGATATTTTGCTGGAAAATTCATTGTTCGACGTGGTTTCATTCGGTAATAATTTGGAGCTTGGGAAGCTGGCTTGGGCCGAGCACCACCCTGCAGTCACCCGTGTGCGTAGCTCGGCTGGTCTGGCCTGGGCCGCGGGAAAGAAGACTCCGCGCCTCCTCAGGGGGCGTGCGGGAGAGTTGCGGCTCGGCTCTGTGTTCATCCGCGGTTGTAACCGGCGCTCCGACGTTTGTTGACCGAATAAATGAATGAATGTGGGCCTGGAGAGTTTCTGCAGAAGGGGCAAGGTGGAATTGGAATGTGAACGGGTGAGTTGTTGGCTTGAAATTGGCTCCCTTTTTATTCTCGCTTGTTTCCAGACTCTTAGACCAGACTTGCAGAATTTGCCTAAAGGATCTTAAAGCTGAGGTGGTGAAAGTGAGACAGCCTGAGTTCACTCTTGGGCAAAGCCTGAGAGAGAGAAGGGAAGGAAGGGGATGAAGGGGGTTTGAGGGATCGCCTGCAGGCCGAGAATAGAGGCCAACATAGGCAACTGGTGTTGCCTGACCTGCGGGCGAAGATGACAGGTGCAGAGCGGAGGGCAGAATCGGAAGCTCGAAGCTCTCGTCCGGCGGCTACCAAGGGGCTGGGATTAACAATTTTCCAGGACATCTCCGGAACCGAACTGCTGCAAGCCAGGAGGAGGTGGGGATCACAGGCGGAAGTTCCGAGTAATGGAATGGAGATGAGAAGCTGGAGTAAAACTGGACCTGTAAAAACGTGTGTCTCTATATGTTCCCTCCCTCCTGGAAAGAGAAATTCATAACTGGAAATTGAGTAGATGAGGTGGAACGACCTTTCTTACGCTCACGGAGTGGCTTCTTCCAAAGCGGCCCGAAATACAATTCTTTAGAAACGTGAGCCCTACCCACTTCAGGGAGAGCAGCAGTGTCTCTAGATATTTGCTTTCTCTGGCTGAAGTATTTCTTGATGAACGTCTTCGTCTTGTTTCCCTCCCACCCAGTCACCAGAAGCTGAGTACAGTGAAACCTTTCTGGTTGCAAAGTTCTTTCAGAAATTCTTTTCGGGGGCCGGTGGGGGGCGGAGTTCTTTCTAAAGAAAGGGAATTGGAGTCCCTAGAAGGCACCTGCCTGGAGAGTTTTTTAAAATTGCAAATTATGGGATCCGAATGCTGCATTTGATATTTCTCTCTTCTTTGGGTCCTGGTTTCGAAAGTTCTATTTTTTAAATTGCCTCCTCCCTCCCCCGATAAACTTTGACCACTACATTCCATATTTTTAAAGACAATTTTTTCAACTTCAAATATTTGGAAGTTTTAGAAGCTATTTTGAAAATAATTGTCAAACTAAATTGTTTAATTGGGAGGGAAGAACCACGTTTTAAAAGAAGTTTCATTTAGAAAGTGAATAATAAGAAATAATATAAAATAAACGATGTCATGTGATTTAGCATTTTATTTAGTCTGTATAGTTAGGCATAATTTTAACATCTCTCTACGGAAGATGGCACATCAGACACACAGATCAGAAATAAATCCTCTGAAATTAAAATTCTACTTATATTACACATCGATTTCAGGAAGACGTAAAGAGCATAAGCATTCTGCACTGGACTTGGGAATAATACCTGCAGTTCCTAGGGAGTGAAGACGGAGAAATACGTTGTGCATTGGATGCTGTATTTTCTTTGTATTTCTTTAAATACCAGAACACAATGCCCCAGTCATGTTCATAATTCCTCTGGTAATGTGCAAATCAGAAAAGCTCTGGAAGCCACAACTGGAAAAGAAAAGCTGAGACTTGACCCTGACGCGATCGAACGTTTACGTTCAGGTTGTCTTAAGGGAACAGTAACCGTTAACTTTTCCTTTGTAAATACTTCGCAGAGAACCAAAATTAGTTGTTGCTCGGCTGTGGGATTCAGATGCACACGCCTAGTCCCGTCTGTGCAAGGTGGAGTACGCCAGGGCAGGCGGCAAGGAGAGAAGGATCTGGGTGGCTCCGCCCTGCAGCTTGGCTCGTCTTATGCCTCGCTGAATCCGCGCCAGGGTAGGTGTGGGTGCTATTCAAAAGGCCGGCGAGGGCCGCTCTCTGCCTGAAGGGACAACCAGCGACGTCAGCCTAGAGGCCCCTCTGCTCCGGGCTGACACCCCAGTAGCGCCGGGGTGGCGGACAGGTGCTGGCTCAGCAAAGCGACCTTGCTAGGAGCGCAGCCCCTGGTACTGTACTGCGGCTGCTGCTGTTGCTGCACAATCGTCCGGGCAGCGGATGCCGCGGCGGCGGCGGCGGCGGACACGTGGAGCAAGGGGACGGCGGCCTGGGGATGCAACAGGCACGACGGGCTCCGCAGCAGGTGGCAGTAGCTCCACGGGGTAGGGGGCCGACTCTGCGCAGCACCTGTACTCGCTCCCCGGACCCCTTGCATGATACTCTCGATGCTGAAGGAGGTGCATCTGCTTCCCGGCAGCGACGCCAGCCCCTTGCCCCCCTCCCAAGGCTGGGAGCCCAGAGCGGGCTGCAGCGCTGGAAGGGCGCCGGGGGTCACCAGATCCGCACTATGCGCTTTGCTGGGAGCCTCAGCGTAGGTGGGGGCGGAGAGCAGCAGGTAGCGGAGCGCATGAGGTTGTAGCAGCGTGCATGGGCGGTTCTCCGTGGCGGCCCCCAGGACAGGCTGCAGTGGTGCCGGGGCCCCGAGCAACAGGCCAGGATAGGAACCGTGCAGGGTGGCGGGCGCAGCGGGCAGGGGAAATGGGTGGTGCGGGTGGGCTCCCGGGGACGGATGGAGGCGCTTGAAGCGCTTCCTGCGCCGAAGGAAGCTGCCATTGTCGAACATGTCCTGGGAGGCGGGGTCCAGGCTCCAGTAGTTGCCCTTGCCCGGGTGTCCCGGCTCTCGGGGTATCTTGACGAAGCAGTCGTTGAGCGAGAGGTTGTGTCGGATGCTGTTCTGCCAGGCAGGGAACTTGCGGCGGTAGTAGGGGAAGCGGCCGCTGATGAAGGCGCAGATGCCGCTAAGCGTGAGGCGCTTGTGCGGGCTCTGCAGGATGGCCATGGTGATGAGCGCGATGTATGAGTAGGGGGGCTTTGCCGGCTGCGGGGCGTCCCCAGAGGCAGCTGCAGATCCCGTCGATGCCCTAAACTTGGGGCCAAACTCGGAGGAGTCGCTCGGGCAGCCGCTGCTCTCGGTGCGCTCTCTGGGAAGCGCACCCGAGCACCGCCGCGCCCCTGTGCAGCTCCGGCTGGTGCAGTTGCTCTAGGGGCCGCTGGCTCCCCTCTGGCTCCTCGTCTTCCTCTTCCTCCTCCTCATCTTCTTCCTCCTCTCCCAGGATATCGATCTCACCGTCTTCCCCATTGGAGCCCCGGAGGCTTCGCGGTGTGGAGCGAAGTCGCTCAGCTCTTGGCAAGTTCATGGAGTAGGAGGTCCTGCAGACGCCGGAGAGGTGGCGGCTGTTCACCTGGCCCTGGGTAGGCTGGGCTGGAAGCCTGGATTAAGAGTGTTCTGAGAAGCAGGGACGCTTGCCGTTACCTTTTTAGGTAGTCTTTTTCTTCTGCCAGTTTCTCCTCCGTTCCTACACCATGTGGCAAAGATGTACTTTGCCTCTTATTAAAGCTTCTTCGAGTCCTGGTGTGGTGGACACACCCCCTTTATACCCTTTCCTGCCCTACCTCAGAGCGCTCCCACTTCCTCCCGACGCAGTCCAATGAGGGTCCTTTGCGCATTACCCGACGCGGCAAGAGCTTTCAGCCTCCTCCTCCTCACACCCACCTGCCATTAAGGAAGATGCTCCACTCCTCAGGCTTAGCCAGCCAATAGGGCCAGGAGTTGCACAGGCTGTTAATGTGCTTCAAAAACCGCGCAAATAAAAAAGAGGTAGGAAAATATGTGCCCCCAAATCCCAAAATGGGAGGCAGGGGGTGGGGGGCGCAAAGGCACTGAAATGTATACGGTGTTAGGTTGTAAAAGAATGTGTAACAGTAAAAGTGTTTTTGTGTTTCATAGCTGGTTAATCACTCATTTTCATTGGTGTTTTCTGTCCTCATCCAGAATGATGAGTGGAAATTTTAATGTTTTAATTATATCCCGAGCTCAGACTGGAACATGAGAGGGTGTTACGTTGTCCCTATTACCTCCATCTCAGTTTCCCAAAGTATCTGACTCAACGTTTTCAGAAAAGGCTGATAAGTTCTACCAACAAGTTGTAGAAATTCAGCGTGGAGGGAAAGCAGGGGGGCTAAAGAGAAGTCTTATTCCAGCTGTGATTGTCAACTTCTTTGAACATTTAACCAGAGTATTAAGTACATTTTATACTGCGATCTTGCATACACAGACTTACATAACTAAAGTGGGTTTCATAAAACAAGGGATCACGGTTACTTTTTTTTAACGGCCATGACCAATTAAATTGATTCTGCCACATACTAACTGGCAGAATCCCGTTTTAAAAATCCTTTTCACAAAAATGGCCCCTGAAGTCCAAAGGATGCAGTCTGTGAGTCACTCTCTCTCTCCTTCCTTCCTTCCTTAAAAAAAAAAAAAAAAAAAAAAAAGCCAACATTAAGCACTTTTACTGTAATAATAAATACTAAACTTGAAACTTAAATGGGAAAAAAGGAGGCTGCAGTTTCAGTGTCTTTAAATCACCAGGTCATCATTCCTTACTCTCAATGGAGAGAAACAAGACGACAGAGAACACTGTTTAATTTGCTTCACATCCTTGGAAGTAACAGGATTTTTAGATTGGCTTCATTTAACTCAGCTCAGGGAATAAAGTAGCAATACAGCACAATGTAACATAATGTGCGTTATATAACTAGGGATCTTATGGTGAAATACTGAGCAACAGTATATATTCATAATTGAATGCCCACCTACTTGTGAAAAGAATTTGAGGTGGCATCTAATAAAAACGCAGCATAAATATATTGTATTTTGCCATTGGTTGTTACACAGTAAATCTTTCATTAGTGTTTTTAAAATGACAGTGAATTTTCACTGAGAAATTGGAAGCAGGCTAACATAACATATAGCAGCTTAAAGTAGCTAGTTTCTTCGGGATACAAATTTGAAAACAGCTTTCTTGCAAGTCTTTAAAAAGTCTTATCCTCTGCTTCTGAGGTGTTTACCCTCTAAGGCTTCTCAGTTATGTGTAGCTTGAAGTAGTACAAATAACAGAAGGTTTCAAGCCTACCAGATTTGTGTTTGAATCCCAAATTAACCAATTACTACTTGTGTGAACTATTCAACTAAGCTTCAGGAGGGCTGGGACAGGTGTCTTATTCATTCTTAGAATCCCAGATGCCTCCCCCTTAGCCCCCTGCAGCTAAGGTATATTTCTTCCATCAGCATAGGAATCCGATTACCTGGAAAGGAGGCATTGTTAGTTTTCCTAGATTCAACTTCTATAGGGATTTTAGTTATTTAAAAATGAAAAGAGAAAAGTAAGGGGACTTGTAAAAAAAAAAAAAAAAAAACCAGAACAGAAACAAACAAAAAAACCCCAAAAAGCAAAACCACCCCCACAAATGGAAGTATGTCAAAGGGGACAAGGAGACAAGAAAGAGCTCCCAATGGCCAAAGCTGGGATAGTGTTCGATTACCCAAGGCATAAAATAAATATTCATGTGTCTATACTGGTTAAAAAAAAAAAGAAAAGAAAAAGATGATTGAGAAAATAAACAGGAGAGGCAAATCTCCCCTGCAGAAGAATTCCAAATAAATTATGTAGGTATTCTGCTCTCGAGGTAGTGGCATATAACCTCTACTCTTTTACTGTGGGCAGTGCATAGATTTCCTTCCAAAGAATACAGTATGAAGTTGTGGGAAGGTGAATGACATCCTGGAGAAACCTGACAAAGACTTGCGATCAGGTAACCAATGTCAATGTCAACAGTCATAAATCATGTTGATAGTATACACCCTTGATACGAGATGAAAATGGGAGACATGACTACCAACTGTAAAGCGGTGTCCTGGGTGGGATCTTGGAACACAGAAAGGACGTTAGGTAAAAACTACAGATATCTTTGGTTAATAATAATTTAACAACATTGGTTCACTAATTGTAACAGATGTACCATACTACTGGAAGATGTTAAATGTGTGAGTGTAGCAAGCTGGGGAAAGAATATGGGAATTCTCTACTACTATCTGCTCAATTTTTCTATACATTTGAAACTGTCCTGAGAATTATATTTTATTTAAAAAAAATTAAACAGGAGAAAAAGGGCCTGCAGCCAAAAAGTAGAAATTCAAATGTTCAACAACCGATGAGTGGAAGAACAAAATGTGGTATACAAATATAATTTTTTTCAGCCATAAGAAGAAACAAAGTGCTGATACATGCTACAACATGGATGAACCTTGAAAACATCATGGTAATCTAAAGGAGTCCCAATAGGCAAATCTCTAGAGACAGAAAGTAGATTAGTGGTTGCAGGGGGCTAGGAGCTGGGGGAAACGGGGAGTAACTGCTAATGGATACAGTTTCTTTTGGGAGTGATGAAAATGTTCTGGAATTAGATAGTGGTAGTGATTGCCACCACCTGTGGATATACTGAAGTCATGGATTGTATAATTCAGAGGGTAAATTTTATGTGAATTGTATCTAAATAAAATTAATATACAAAACATATCAATGTAAAAACAAAGAGCTGTATCAATGAAAACTAAGTTAAATGCTTTAGAAAGACTCGACTATGGCAAGTCATTCTTAAAACAAACAAAAAAAGCCTTTCTGTCCCATCTGATAAATTTTTTAGTGTTGCCTTACTTTGTGCTCATGAAACTGTGAAACATTTAACATGGGGCCTAATGCTCAGTGACCACTCAATAATATTTGGAGATTACTTCTTTCCTAACACTGAATAGGTTTTTATCCTGAGCAAACCTATCAAGGGCTCCCCAAACACCATCCTACTTTGAAAAACCAAACTTTCTACGCTACTATAGAGAATAATGATGATGTCTGGTTTCTCTCCATTTCACTCTGAAAATTAAAGGCAATCTGGTTGATTCTAATACTAAATAAGTAAAGTTGATTCTAATATTAAGACTAATTCTGAAGGGGAAAAATGTTTATTTCATATCAAAGTAGGGCAAATTGCTGGACATTCAAAGACAGAATTCACTTTTTTCAGTATCACTTCCACAATGGATGGCATTTCTAGAACTGGGAAAGTCATTTCAAAGCAATCTAAAAATAGTTTTCCCTTCTACATTAGTAATCCAAAGGAAACATTCCGTTTGTAGCAGCTACCAAGCCCACAAATGTTTACAAGTCTTTTAGATTTGGTTGATAGTTCCCTTTAAACTTCATGAACTAGGAATCACAGACCCTTTCAGTCACCTAGTCTTCCTTCGCCCACTGGGTTGAACCTCCCTACAGCTATCCTAAACTCAGTACCAACACTCCTGCCCCTTTCACTAAAAGCTGGAAAAGCCCAGGAAAGAACCATCTGTTTTAAGAACCTGTGCAGAAGCTTGAATAATTTATCAAATCTTTCTGGAAAAGGATAATTCATATCTACTGAAATTCTGTATCCAGGGTGCTTTAAATTTAATCCCTGGAACAATCCAGAGAGATTTGCATTTTATCTCCATTTTATGAATAAGGAAGCAAAGGCTCAGAGAGATTTAGTAATTTATTCTGTATTACTCAGTGTCCTATAAAGTTACAGATGAACTACGCCTAAACCTTGATTATCATCATCACCATAATCATAATACCCTGCAAATTTTCTATGATTAGCAGAATAATGGCCCATGCTGTTAGTTACCGATTTCCATTATAAAGATAAAAAATCTTCTCTGGAATATCTATAGCAGCTTCCCAGCTCCTCTGAAGTGCAGGTTAAATTGGTAATGGCTCTGATCACTGAAAAATACTCCATTTTGGGAAAAATAAGAGTGAAGAATAGGACAATGTATATTTAAAAGACATATAAATAACATAAAAATACAGTGAAAAGTCTAAATTAAAACAAGATGCCATTCCATCCAGAATGGCAAAGGTTAAAATGTGTTACCCAGGTGTGGAAAATAGGTACCTTTATATGCTACTGTATTATGGTAAACAGGCACAGCCTTTTGGGAGGGCACTTTATCAATATCTATTAAGAATTTTAAATGCACATCTCCTGGAAGCTAGTGATTCCACCCTTTCATATCTCTTCTAGAGAAATATTCTCACATAAGAATAGAGACGTTCACTGCAGCACTGTTTACAATTTCAAAAACAGGAAACTAGCTCATCTGCCACAATGACCACAACCACATCACTTGTCCAGCTCAAAACCCTTCACACCACTTCCCAGAATAATCCAAATGTTTTGCTTTGTGCCATAAGGAGCACAAAGCCTGGCCCTGGCTTACAATTCCAATCCCACCTCATACCCTAGCTTCTGCCACCCTTGCCTCCTTCCTCATCTTCGCTAGGGAACGCTATGCTACTTCCCACCTAAAGGGCCTCTCTACTACTCACTCCATCTGTGTAGAACCTTCTCCCCTACTTTGCATGAATGACTCCTTTTAATTACATTCCTAACTTAAAAGCTACCTCTGGCAACCCTGGTGAACCTTAAGGGTATTATGTTAAGTGAAATAAGTAACCAAAAGACAAACAATGTAGGGTTTCACTCATATGTGGAATATATAAACAAATGAATAAAAGAGAAAAACAAACAAAAACAAACATGTAGACACTGAGAACAGAGCAGAGATTACCAGAGGGGAAGGAGGGAGATGAGGGCAAAATGGAGGAAGCTAATCAACTGCATGGTGAAGGATGGAAACTAAATTTTTGGTGGTGCACACTGTAGTGTATACAGAAGTAAAACTAGAATGTTGTACACCTGAGACATAATGTTATTAACTAATGTCATCTCAGTAAGAATTTTTTTTTTAAATGACAACTCTCCCCAAATTGTACTATAGATTCAGTGCAACCCCAGTTAAAATCCTAGCAGGCTTTTTGAAGACACTGACAAGTTAATCATAAGATTTATATTGAAAACCAAAAAATCTAGAATAGCTAAAACAACTCTAAAAAAGATCAAGATTGGAAAATTTACATTACCTAATTTCAAGACTTACTCAAAGGCTATGGTTATCAGGACAGTGTAGTGGTGGAGTAAGGACACCATATAACTCAATGAATCAAAATATTGTCCATGAAAACACACACACACACACACACACACACACACACACACAGAGCAAGTGATTTTTCAGCAATAGCGCAAGATGTAATTCAAAGATGAAAGGAGTTTTCAACAAGTAATGATGGAACATTTAACTTGAAATGGATTGTGAAGCTAAGTTTTAAGAGCTAAAATTAAGTTCCTAAAAGAAAACATAGGAAAAATCTTTGTGACATTGGGATTTATCAAAAGTTCTGAAACAGGGCACAAAAGAAAAAAAAAGCCACCCCTCCTCAGGGAAGTGCCCACTCACTCTAAAGATGGTCTTGATTTTTATCAGCCTTCTTCAGGTACCTCATTTTTTCTCATTTTTCTATGTCCCTCCACTAGAATGTAAGCAGTAAAACCTGGCCTTAAACTGTCATGTGTAGTTTCAGCCCCATCAGTAATACTGGGCAAACCTGAAAGCTCTCAAAAAACGTTTTTTTTAAAGAAATGTATTCTATGTTACACTATGAATTTCTGTGTTGCAGTTAAAGACATTTATATGCACTATCATGGAAAAATCGAATAGTTTTTTTTTTAAGCAAGTTGTATTACAATATATAAAGAATAATGTTTTATTTAAAACACACATAAAAATAAAACCTTTCCTTGAGGACATTTATGGCAAGTTCGTAAGCTTCCTAAAGAAATACCTTAAACTATAGCTTTACTATTGGAAAATAATTCACTTTGGGAAACAAAATAAACCATAATATGTGTAAGTGAAAAGAAATGTCTAAAAGGATAGACATTAAACTGACAACACGGCTTACCCTGAAGAAGTGACAGTGACTGAAGGAGAAAGGTCAGGGGAGATTGACTTCATCTGTAATGCTGGCATTTTTACAACACAAATGTATTCATGCAATACTTATGCAATGAAAGATACTTAAAGATTAATATATTTTAAAGAAAAAACATATTTATGAGTTTAATAAACACAGATGTTTAAGAGTTTAGATTAATGTTACCTCAAACATTTCTCCTACAATAAGACAATTAATTATAAGCCATTTCTCATGGTCTAGGACAGATGAATCTAAATAATTATTATTTGTCAATGAACATTATGAAATATTACCATGACTACATTAATTATAAACTTTAAATTGTTAGCAAGAAGAAAATATTTATCTATGCTCTGTTGTGGGCCAGAAGCTAAGCTGGGTGCATCACAAATCTATTTAACCTTCACCACAACATTGAATGTTTCATATTATCACTGTCCACTTTAAAAATAAGAAAACTAATCTCAGATAAAATATTTGACCCAAGATTATACAGCCAAGAAGCAGCAGAGCTGGAATTAAAGCCCAGATCTGACTCAAAAATCAGCTGACTTTCCACTGAGCAATTTACTGCCACAAAATAAGTGTATTCTCTCAACCACGAATTAAGAGAATAGATTCAGGAGGCAAATGGATAAATAGAGAAGTTATATGAAAAAGGTACAGAATGCAGGGGAAGGGAGACAGATAATCTAATCAGTTAGCCTGCCTCCAACCAATGCAACCACTCAAGATACGCAGATGTAAATCTTTTATTTAAAATTCTGAAAAAATGTTCCAAAAGTCATTTTGACAGCCTTCTGATATTCAACGACCATTAGTTTGGGAAAGATCATCCTTAAATTCCAGCCAATCCTTTCTTCTCTTACAATCTGAATATAGTTATGCTGACCTGGCCTGTAGTAGGAATGGGAGAAAAGTAACCCATTGTATACTTACACACCATTTATATAAAGATTCTTAAATCATCAAAAATTACCTGCAGTTACATCTGAAGTTCTGTATCTTGTCACTTTTAGCTTACATTGAAAATTAAAGAAGTTCAAAAATACCAAGATGAATGTAATACCAGTAGTAAAATCTACTCTAAAATTAAAAGGTCTGTAACTGAAATCTTTGAAATAGATTACAAAGTGAATGGTTGAAATTCCATTGCACTGACTACCACCAGTAAGGCTTAGAATTTGATTAAGAGATGGTTTCAGTTAATTTCTTTGACTTAGGTTTCTTCCACTTCTAAGTCTGTACTTACAATAAAACTTTTACTACCTTCAGTAAAAAATGGTGACATTATTTGTTTTTAAAAATTTTTTGTTACTAACAATAAAATTACATCCATGCAACCAGCTGAAGTTCTAAGGGAAAATGACAATGTTGAAGTAAGTTTCATCATCATTATTATAAATAACTTCCATGGGTGAGAAATTCAGCCTATGTAAACTCCAAAGCCAATTCTGAGAGACATTTTGGTGAATCATCTGTCTACACAAACACACACACGTGCACACACACACACACAAACTTCAGAGGATACTTTATTGTGTGAATGTCAAATGTTTTACAATACTGATTTGCTATATTTTATGTATTCTATAAAATAAATACTATTTTAAAGTACACTGAAATTCATAAGAGAAGTAATGCAAAGAACAGACACCTACATCTAGTAGGAAATATATCTAGTAGGAAACTTATTTCCAATTTTATCATCCAATCCTTTTGATAACGCTTCTAGTGTTATGGACAAACTTGATCTTCTTTGAAATGTGTTGTCCACCATTTTTCTGTTTCAGCCACAGTAGCTATAAATAGTTGTTTAAGGATATCTTTATCTAAATTCCTGCCTGTAAACAGAAACAAAATATGGTATGATTATATTATGCTTATTAAAATAACACAGTTTACCTATCAAGTCCAGATCATTAAATGCTTCATGATTTTCAGAAATTTACAAAAACAATAACAATTAGAGATTCCTTCCTTAACTTTCCCTTAGAACCAAATTGGCATTTGGATTAATCACTTTTCTAAAGTTATTTGAAGAAGAGTAAAAGGCTTAATGAATTCTTATGAATGTGTTATCACATAATTAAGACAAATACATTAACCAGAAGCTTATCTGGATTTACAAAAGTGGTTCAGATAGGCTAAAACTGCTTAAGGAGCACATCATATCTGTTTCAAATATATCTTTTACTTTGCTTTAGAAATTTAATTGCTTGTCACCTACCAATAAGAACCAATCGATTTGTTCTCTCAGTGTCGTCTTTCCAGCTCACTGGAGTCTCCTCCAGATCATACAGCTCATGGACACCTTGGACAATCACTTGCTGTGGTTTGTCTTTGATCGACACCAGCCCCTGCTCAGAGAATGACCAATTGGCCTCAGTTTGAATTTAAATGCAGAAATCGAGGATCAATGTTAATGGATTCATTATTCCTATTCTTTTTTAAAATACAAACTCATGAAGAAGATACTGTTAAAATTTACTTAATTTCAGTTATTTGTGCATCAAAGAGTTTCCTAAAGCCTCCAATTTTTACAAAGGTTGCTGTGCGCATGGATTTTTTTAAATGATTTACTATTTCCAATGATAAAGTTAATACACATACTAAGATGTTTATTCAGTGTTTTCACAACAAAAAAAATCAAAACAACAAATGATAAAACAAGTTATGTATCAAATTCAACTGCCTATTCTACTTTTAGGGATTTTATACTTGTTTCACAGTTTTAGTGGGAAAATGTGAGAAGTTAAATAATTTTGGTGATAATTTGTTTTTGAATAGGTTGCAATAAATGGAGTAGATAATAATGAAAAAAGGAAAAGAAAAACATTTACCTGAATAAAATTTGTTTTATATTGATTTGCAGAAATAAGGAACAAATTATCTGACAAACTAGCTCCTATTGGAATGAAATAATTTCTCTGAAATAATGTTTGTTATATATATTATAAAAATAATACATATATTGAAAAATAGTAAGAGACACATCTCTGTCATTTCTACCACACAATTTTTGTGTATTTTTGGTGTATTCACGTATTTTGGGTGAATGTTCTTCTAGTTTTCTTTTCTCATGCCGAGTTTTGTCCTCTGCTTTTTAAATTTGAGTTTTAACGTGAAATAACAAACTCCTCAGAAAGAATTACCTAAGCATCAATTTTATATTTGTATAAAGACTTTAGTTAACAACAAGGTCCTGCTGTATAGCACAGGAAACTATACTTAATAGCTTGTATAACCTATAATGAAAAAGAATATATAGCTGAATCACTATGCTGTACACCAGAAACTAACACAGCATTGACTATACTTCAATAAACAAAAACAAAACAAAATTTTTCAAGTCTTATGAAAGATGAAAAAAAAACTTTGAAGTGTCAGCTGTTATTAAAGTTAACAATTTAAACATGTTCATTATTATAAGACTAATACTTTGCAACAGCGAAGAGAAGGAAGTCTATGAAGAGAAAGACCATGTTGCCTCAGATGCCCCAGTGTTGCTGTGATGAGCTGAAGGCCAAAAGAATATTCAAGGAGGAAAACTGCAGAAAACCTATCACATATCTAAGGACAAAATTCAAACTAGGATAGTGCAGGATGAGCCACTGAACTCTGTACAGAGAACTGCTGGTGGTGTTAGTATAAACACCCAAACGGCTGCTATTCTAGGTAACCACTCCACTTCAGTACTAGGGGACAAAAGCAGTCATAGAATGAAACATGATCTTTCAATTAAGATCACAGAATGCACATGAGGATACAGTCATAAAGCAGCAGGATCTGGCTTAGTTCTTTCTGGTGGGAATAATGTGGGCACAGACTGGGATTCACCTGTGTTGCTCTTCAGCACCAATCCCAGGTAGTGCTAGCACAGGAAGTAAAGAAATCTACACCTAGAAACTGTCATTCTAATGACCCAGGAAGTTGGCTGCTAACTGGAGAATCCAGTTAATAACAATAATGATAAAAAACAGTAATAATAAAACCTTTTGCACACTTCTGGAACCACAAGAGAAGACACACAAATGACTGCTGACTGGTTAAGCACACAGCCTAGAACACACTGCTCCCTGGGAAAAAAACACCTTTTGTGACATAAATACTCAAATGTCAAGAATATGAATGGGTTTCCAAACACAGCAAGAATTCTAGTCCTTTGTAACTTTGTTTCACAGTATAACAAATGTTTAGTGTTTGCTAAGTGCATCAAGAAGCGTAAGGTTCAGTTGCAGGAAGATTTCTATTATTCCTCTGTTAATGAAGCTCTCTCAGAAAAATCAACACGAGAAAATGTTCAGTTTTCTCTGACTGATCAAGCAGTGTGCCAAGGGGAGGAGAGCTTCAACAAGTTAAACTCACTGGCCAGATTACTGCTTGGAGCACCTGGGAGTAGAAAGCAGGGATCGCATTTCAAAGCACACAGGTTGTTTTAGCTGCAACATTCAGTGAAGCTGTGCAAATAAATCATGCTTTATGCAATGACTTCCAAAGCTTTTTTTCCAGCAATGGACATAAGGAAAAACGAAAACAGATAAAGGTCATTTGTACTAAAACTAGTGCTTGTGTTTAAAACTACATCTGATTTTATGAAACAGCCAAGAAAGGGAGTTTGTCCAAAAGTTTAAAACTGTAAGCTGTGTACCGCACCTTTAGTCGTATGACCTCCATGCAGTCGTCATCCCTGTTTCTCACATTCTTTTCCCACAGGAGATTCTGTATCAAGTGACATATTTTATTAAGATTTCAACTACTGCTAATAGGAACAGCTATGTGGCAAAACAACTGATAAATCATTAATCAGTTAAAAACTGCACTCACCTGAATATATACATTTAGACTTTCTTCCTTTGCATTTCCTGGTACTTCAAATGTGACTGTAACAATACTCTGTAAATCAAGAGATAATCAATAATGATTTTTATAGTAATATTCAACATATTTTTTAATTACAAGTTTTAAGATGAAAAGTAAGGAAACATTCATGGAAATTTATGTTGCCTTAACTATATTAAGTATATCCTTTTCATCATATTTGCTGATTTTTGGTATCTGCAACTCCATGTTCTATATTCTGTAAAGTTGATCAATGGTTAGTATTTACACAGAGAAACTCTTATGAAATGGTTCCCTCTTTAATACATTCTTTCCAGGATTCTCAGCACTAAAAAGGGAAGGTAACAAAGACAGTGTATCAACCATGTACTGAGGAAGGTACTTTTGCCTGGGTCACGTCATCTCACCTTCTCATTTCCTCATGACAACAATCCTGTGGAATAAAGGGAATTATTTCCATTTTATAAATTCAGGGAGATGAGGCCTAGAAAAAAATCAACTACCCAGAGCCAGGAATAATGTTCTCTAGGAAAAATAAACACAAATGAGAGATTCGGTTTATCTCTGACCAAACAAGTGCCAAGGGGAGAAAAGTTCCTAGAGATGAGAATAACATAATGTCACCTTTGGTTTCAGAAAGCTGATGGGTACTTGCAGGTTCATCATACTATACAAATTTTACGTTTGAAATTTTCTACTAAAAAGTTTTTTCTAATGCTCTAGCAAAAGAAATGTTAGGAAGATAGATATACTAAAATCAGCAAAATATTAAAAGCCATTGCAACTAGGTCATCTGCACAGGGTATTCACTTCAATATTCTCTCTACTTTTGTATATCTTTGAAAATGTATATATTAAATGTTAAAAATATACATACACATTAATTTGCACATACCCAAGGTCCACTCCTGGAGATGTGAAGGGTGGGGACCACTGAGGGTCCAATAGTTTTTAAAAAGCCACAAATGACTCTGATGTACACCCCGCAGCTTTTCATTCTTATAACAAATATTTACTGAGAACCTACCATATACCACATCCTGTGTTAAGCAATGAGGAATTTATATTTAGGAATTTATAGACTACCATAAGGGAAAAGCATTTCAACTCAAACTACAAGGCATTATAAATGCCACAATAGGGGTACATTCAGTATATTATGGGTGCAGAGACTGGCTTTTATAAAGGTTCTTGAAAGCAAATACTACATATTCTTCATCACCCAGAAGATAAGAATGTGATGTGCTTCAAGTTCATCTTTATGACTAACACTGAGTATCAAAAACAGTTGATTTTTCTCAAAAATCCTACCTCCAGGGACTGGTACTTCTCTTATTCACTCAATAAATAAGATGTATGTTTTCATGGGTTGGAAGAATATTGTTAAAATGTCCATATTACTGAAAGCAATTTACAGATTCTATGCAATCCCTAACAAAACACCTATGGCATTTTTCACAAAACTAGAACAAATAATCCTAAAATTTATATAGAACCACAAAAGACCCAAATAGCCAAATCTTGAGAAAGAAGAACAAAGATGGAGGTATCACACTGCCTGATTTCAAACTATAATATAAAGCTGTAGAAATCAAAACAGTATGGTATTGGCACAAAAACACACACACAGATCAACAAAACAGAATAAAGAGCCCAGAAATAAACCCACACTCATATGGTAAATTAATCTATGACAAAGGAGGCAAGAATATACAACAGGGAAAAGACAGTCTCTTCCATAAACAGTGCTGGGACAACAGGAGAGCTAGACGCAAAAGAATGTAACTAGACCATTTTCTCATGACATGCACAAAAATAAACTCCCAATGGATTAAAGACTTAAATGTAAGAACTGAAACTATAAAACTCCTAGAAGAAAACAGAGGCACTATGCTCTTTGACATAGGTCTCATCAGTATTTCTTTGGATCTGGCTCCTCAGGCAAGAGCAACAAAAGCAAAAATAAACAAATGAGACTACATCAAACTACACAGCTTTTGCACAGCAAAGGAAACCATCAACAAAACAAAAAGGCAACCTACTGAATGGGAGAAGATATTTGTAATTGATATGTCTGACACATGATTAATATCCAAAATACATTAAAAAGTCATACAACTCAACATCCAAAACAAAAACAAAAACAAAAACCCAACAACAACCCAAACTGATTGAAAACAGGCAGAAGACCTGAACAGACATTTTTCTAAGGAAGACATGAAGATGGCCAAAAGATACATGAAACATCACTAATCATCAAGGAAATGCAAATCAAAACCACAGTGAGATAATTACTTCACATCTGTCAGAATGACTATTCTCAAAAAAGACAATGAATAACAAGTGTTGGTGAAGATGTGGAGAAAAGGGAACCCTCATGCACTGTTGGTGGGAATGAAAATTAGTATAGCCACTATGGAAAACAGTATGGAGGTTCCTCAAAAAATTAAAAATAGAACTATCATACAATCCACCAATTCCACTTCTGGGTATTTATCCAAAGAAAATGAAAACACTAATTTGAAAAAATATATGCCCCTCGATGTTCAATGAAGCATCATTTATTTATAATAACCAAGATATGGAAGCCTATGTGTCTATCAATAGATGAATGGATAAAGAAGATATGTTTTTATGGCCGAGTAATATTCCATTGTGGACTTTCACAGTGGAATATTACTCAGCCATGAAAAGACTGAAATCTTGCCATTTGTGACAGCATGGTGGGCCTAGAAGGTATTATGCTAAGTAAAATAAATCAGACATAGAAAGAAAAATACCATATGATTTTACCTATATGTGGAATCTAAAAAGGAAAATAAATGAACAAACATAACAAAAAAGAAACAGACTTAGGTAACAGAGAACAAACTGGTGGTTGCCAAAGGGGAAGGGGCAGGGGGATGAGCAAATAGGTGAAGGGGACTAAGAGGTACAAACTTTCAGTTGTAAAATAAATAAGACACAGGAGTGTAACCTACAGCATAGGGAATTTAGTTGACAATATTGCAGTAATTTTCTATGGTGACAGATGGTAACTAGCCTTATGGTGACCATTTTGTAATGTATAAAAATATTGAAATCACTATGTTCTACACCTAAAACTAATAATACTGTGTTCTATAATAATATTGTAGGTCAATTATACTTCAATGAAATAAGTAATATAGATAACTGAAGATGAATATTCTATTAAGATAGGTTTCTAAGAGAAAAATGCTACAAACATGGTAGTATAGCTCCCCCATAAATATGAGCCAGAATGAAGACAAATGAATATGATATGTTGGCCCTATTATAATTAATGATTCAAAAAATAAGTGATAGTTTCAAGATAGAGAAGAAAATGCTATACACACTGCTCACTCACATGCTCCCTTCTTCTAGTGTTTAAATGGAAGAAAGAAGTTACCCATAAGCTCTACCATCATGACTTGCTTAAAAGAAAGATGGGTACAGTGAAAATATACTTTCTTTGTTCCTAGCATCTTCAATGTTTACCTCAGGAATTATAGTTTTTAAAACACTTTAAGGAGTTCAAACTTACCGTGCTATCTGAAGCTGAAACTCAAAGTCAATTTTTATTAAATAAGCCATGGATGCTTATATCAGACTTTTAGTTAAAAAATAGGCTACATATAGGGGATTAAGAGGCTCAAACTCTTACGTATAAAATATGCTACAAAGACATATTGTACAACACATGGGGACTACAGCCAATATTTTACAATAACTATAAATGAAGTATAACCTTTAAAATCTGTGAATCACTATATTGTACACCTGTAACTTATATAATATTGTACATCAACTATACTTCAGTTTTAAAAAACAGGCTGCAAATAGAACCCCTAGGCTGTTTTTATGCAGTAATTCCCACCAGAAGAACTAATCAAAATATGTTGACTAACCTGTAGAATGGAAACGCTAAAAGGCATGATTTTCTAAGATTCTAAATAATTCTGGTTTGATGAATCCCTATTATGCATTAAGAAACCAGATTAGATGACCTCAAAAGCATTTAAATTCTAAAAACTCTCAAAGCAGTTCACAAATACTTTTTAAAAAACAATTCTAATAAGACAATCCTAAACAGAACCAATTTAGTTAAAGAGTTACCTTAAAAACATTTTAAAGATGTATTTTACCTGATCAAGGTGAGGTGGTGTTGCTGGCACATGTTGAAGTTTTTTCTGCAAACTAAGAATAACTGATTAGAAATTCAGAATTCAATACAATTCTGACTTAACCTTATATATTACTTCGAGAGACAAAGCTAACTAAGAAAGAGTTTCCACAACTGAATCTATTACATAGTACCACTTTTACATGCTGTTTACATAGTCTAGTGGAGAAACACTGGCAGATTGTTTAAACTTTTCTTAAAAATGTACATACATTCACATACATGCATATACACACAATACAGAGAAAAACTAATTTTTAGCAACACTATTTGGTGTGGTTATATATGTCAGTAGATTTCTTTTTATTTCCAATAACTCTAATACAGGCCTAGGAAAATATACATAAGCATTTTACAGTTGCTCAGAATTTCATCAAATCTCCCCTTGCTTCCTCATATGAAAATAATGCTGGAACATAAAGAAAGTTAGAAGGGTAAATATTTCCTTTATCAATGTTTTTCCTTGAACGTGTCTACCTTTGAAAAAACAAACAGTTTTCATAAATGGAAGCCTTCTATATAGTCAGTTACCAGTGGTTGAGAGAAAACAAAGTCAGAATCTTAAAAATACAATGTACTGATCTGAAAAGAGCAAAAAGATCAATATGGCATAACAAACTATAACCATAACCACTGCAGCATACCTTTAGAGACTGATGGGGGTAGGTCAGGAGAAAGAAAAGGACTTAAAACCTTGCAGATGTTTTGCCTTGAAGAACAGTGAGGGGTAAATTAGTAACAGCAAGTGTAGGAAAGAGAAAAGACTTGTAGGAACTGTTGGAGCAAATGAGTCTCACTTGGGGGTCCTTGTAGGAAAGTGTCAAATTAAATCCCTCCCAGCTGGTTGCTCAGGAAAGGATTCTCTTGTTAAGCATCTAAGCACAGTGAAATGTTATGCAAAGGCCTTATGTGATTTCTAGCAGGGGCATCACATTCAATAGCTACTTCTTCCAGTGTCACTAATGCATTAGAGCTGTTCTTCAGCAAGTGTGGAACTGAGATCACCTTAGAAAATGTTTGAAAAATTACATGTTCTTTCCCTATGTTCAACATTGAATGTTGTTGGACAATGACTACCTACAACTCCCACAGGGAAGAAGTTTTCCTCTACCCTCTTAAGTCCCTGCGTGGGTCTCAAAATTAGACTAACAAAAGATTAATAAGAGAAATTTATTTAATAACGGTTTTATTTGACAAAGGAGCCTTCATAGGGAAGTGAAGACCTAAAGAAACAGTTAAACCTGAGTGTGTTTATGCTAGATTGATGAAGAGTAGAAAGCCTTGGAAGGATATGATAGCACAGAGTATGAGCTGAGCATAGTAAACCAGAGGAAACTCAGCAAGGCTAGTGCTTTCAGATTCCTCTGTGTGTCCCTTTGTCTTCAGAGATAAGGACTTTCCTTTCCTCCAAGTATAGATAACATACCTCTCACGTAAGGGTTCTATGGCTCATTACATCAGAGGAAATAAGAGAAAATACTTGCAAATCATGTATCTGATGAGGGGTTAATACCTAGAATGTTTAAGAACACCTATAACTCAGCCACAACAACAACAAACAAATAATACAACTAAAGAATGGTAAAGTACTTGAATAGACATTTCTCCAAAGATAATACACAACTGGCCAAGAAGCAAATGAAAATCAGTATGGAATCATTAGAGAGATGCAAGTCAAAACCACAAAGAGCTATCACCTTACACTCAATGGGATAGTTACTACCAAAAACAACAGAAAATAACAAGTGTTGACAAAGATGTGGAAAAAATGGAACACTCGTGCACTGTTTGTGGGAATGTAAAATGGTGCAGCTGCTATGGAAAACAATATGGTGATTCCTCAACATACTAAAAATAGAACTACCAAATGATCCAGCAATCTCACTTCTGGGCATATATCCAAAATAAAGTAAGATCTCAAAGAAATATCTGCACATCCAACCCATGTTCAGGGCAGCATTATTCACAACAGCCAAGAGGTAGAAGTAACCCGAATGTCCATCAATAAATGAATAAATAAAAAGTGATGTGTACACACACACAGGAATATTACTTAGCCTTTAAAAAGGAAGAAAATCTTGTCACATGCTACAAAATGGATGCCTTGAGGACTAAGTGAAATAAGCCAGTCACAAGACAACTACTGTACAATTTCACTTATTTCAGGTATCTGAAGTAGTCAAATTCTTAGAAACAGATAATAGAATGGTGGTTATCAGGGGCTGCAGGGAGGGGAGAACAGGGAATTGTCATATAACAGGTACAGAGTTTCAGTTTTCTAAGATGAAAAGCTTCTATAGATAATGCCATTACAAACAATGTGGATATACTTAACACTTCTGAACTGAATACTTAAAAATGGTCCATAGAATGAACAATATCAAAAGTGAACCCTACTGTAAACTATGGACTTTGGCTGATAATAATGTGTCCATGTTGGTTCATTGATTGTACCAAATATGCCACACTGATGAGGGATGCTGAAGGCAGGGGAGTATGTATATGTGGGTGGTGAGGGCTATGTCGGAACTCTTGTCTCTTCTGCTCAATTCTGTTGTAAACCTGAAACTAATCTAAAAAAATAAAGTCTACTAAAAAATAAATAAATAAATATTTTTTAAAAAGAGTCATCTAGGAAAAAAAAAAGGTTAAGGATCATTATAAAAAAAATACTGATGTCCAGAGAAGAAAGATTCACTCTTTCCCTTATGAAAAGGATTCCCTCTGGGGAAGGAGGCAGGAAACTGATCCATCACTATGAGGAAAGCAGTTATCTGTGGGAACACCCCAAACTAAAATTTTCTATGTATTTCATGCATTTTCTCATAGAAAGAAAGTATTACACACAGCAGTTGGTAAGGAAATATTAATGATTAGTCTCTAAAGTTAACTACCATTTACATTATAATTTCTGTAGGAAAATGCATGTGATTTCCAAACATCCAGTTAGCAGTATCTTCAAGAATATAAAAATTAGGAATGGTCTTGTATGCCAGAGGAATGACAGGAAGCATAAATCAAAAGTGCAAGTCTGTAAATCACTCCTGTAACTCCTGTAACTGTGGAATGAAATGTGCATTACAATAAAAGTGTCCAAAATACAGGAAACATACCTTACTCCAGAGAGACTGTCAAAGGCATGAAGATCTAATACATTCGAGAGATCAACTCTGAAAGGAAGAAAACCAAACAGTGTGAAATTCTGTGAAATATATTCAATTAATAAAGAAAAAAAATCTCTATTTTGCCAGAAATGTAGACATAAAGGTTGATCCATATATACTATTTTAGGAAACACAGAAAAATGACAAGCAAGGAAAAAAAGCTGTTGTAAATTTTTTTTTATAGAATTTACACTTAAAATTTTAAAAACTGTATGAATCATATATGACCAATGCAGGAAGTTACTTGGTTATTGCTTCAATAAACTATAGTTTTTTGTTTGATTTTACTTTCAACTATCTTTTCAATCTTGAAAATTTGAGCTTTTTGAATACATTTTTATAGCAAAAAATAAAATCAATTAAAGAACTGAAACTTTTCAAAAGCAGCAGTTTATTACTCAAAAGATGAAGTGAGGTAAAATGAACAAATGGAAATACCATAGTAGTATAGGTACAATGTCTCTGGAATTTCTTTCATTCCACCTCCCCCCTTTCATGACATAACAGGTAATATCATAAGAATATGAGGAGTCAAATAACCAATGTATAAATAGTCACTCTAGGACCGTTATCTACAGCCAAAGGATGTGATTTGATTTTATTTCCTTCAGATGGGGTTGCACAGAGACTGAAACTTCCCAGTTAGTGCTCTATCTGAATAAACGTTATTCCTTAGAATTATTTACCGGTAATTAAGCCTTATTAGGAAAGCTGTTATTGAAGTTAGAAGAGAGTATCATATCAAAACTTAAGTTTGGTTTAAATACATAAAAGTAAATTTATAAAAACTAGCGACCCAGTTCCAATTTTTATGTCAGGCTATAAAATAGTAAAAGACAGTCACTTTCTCCATATCAAAGCTACAATGAAGGAATGTTTACAGAAAACAACAACAGCAAAGTTTCAAAATTAGACTCCAGGAAATTGCCAAACATTGAATAAATTTTCTCACAAAGAAAACAAAACTTTGTCAAATTCAAAAATTTTTTAAATATGAAAACACGTAAGCTAAGCCACCCCCTTTAACTTAGGTCTGACCAGCTGGGCCCGCTTTGTTCATTCTCAATAGTCTGCATATATTCGTACTTTTAGCAACAATACTCTGTTAGATTAAGAACGTTTATCCTGGCACAAGGCAGGCAAATTCCCGTCTTATTAAAAGAAGAACACTCCAGAGTTCTATGTTAATAGACTGTAACAACATTTCAAATTCTGGACATTCTAGATGAGCAGAATTAGGAAAATAATCAAGCAAAGAAGTAAATGTTCCATGACGAAATTTTTGAATATCAATTTACCTATGAGACCAAAGCCTTAACACTAAACATACTTCCTTTTTCACCATTACAGTTGAGCAAATATTTATACTGACAGGTGACAAATGAATGAAGGTTTCCACCAAGTTCATCATCTTTACTTTAAGAAATAGCTTAAAGTTTAAAAAGTTTCACATGCCAACTGTGTGAATACCAAAAGATAGTTCTGAAACACAAGAATCTAAATTGACTAAAGTTTTCACTGCAACAGTGTCCTTGAGAATATTTATCATAGATTTAGAAATAATTCTGCTTTATACCCAGATTCTTTTGATAATTCCAAAATAGACAAGATCAACAATAGATCTGTACAGATTAAATTCTACAGAGAATATTAAAATATCAAAGTTCTCTCATTGTATCTCACCAGATTCTCAATGGAGAGGAAAAGAGGAAAAAGTCTAAGGTTCCAGATGAAAGTTGCTATGGATTTTCCCCAAATCTAGTGCCACCATGAAAAATAAATTCCTTCACTCATTCAAGGCATATGACTAGAAGACTAATTTCCATGGCATCCAATTTCATTTAATTTCCACCTTCAGAGATAAAAACATCAGATCTTTTCCAAAACATTAATACAGATATTAATAAAACAAATTAATACATAAGATAAATTAATAAATAAAAATAAAAAGGCTATTACTATCATGTAAACACTGAATGGCAGAATGAAGCAAACAGAGGGGGAAGAAAAAAGTTCCAAAGTTCATCTTTTCACCTCATCTCTTGAACTATCTGTGCCAGGAGTACCTAGTTCTTCTCCTTATGCAGAGCTTTCAATTTTCTCTAGGTCTAAAGACTGCTTTAAGTAGCCTAAGACCAGGGACAGGAGAATGATAAAGGAATATGGCTCTGGCTGTCTAAGAGGAAGGGAGTTCAGCTCTTACTCCAGGGATATAGTCATGTTTTCAAAGTTCAGTTAGTCTCAGAAACTGGGACCTCCAGACAACCCAGATCTATGAGTTGTTGATACCATCCAAAACTAAGTCTTGAACTCCAGAGCTAAATTTCCAAATGCCTTCCCCAGTGGCATCTCAAACTCAATGTTTACAAAACTGAACTAATCCCCTTTACCAAACCCACTGCTATCACCAGCCTACCCCAAATTGCTCTTCCTTCCTGTATTTCCTAGCTTGGAGAATAACACCATACTCAATCCATCTCCCAAGAGTCATACTGCTTGTAAAATCCTTCATTAATTCCTTGCTGCCTACAGACGAAAATCCAAAGTATGTGTCATGGCACTCAAGACTCTCTGTGGAAAGTTCTCCATCTCTACAGTCATACCTCTTTTTCTCTCCACAACATAATGCAATGCATTCTAGCCATTCTAAAATATTCACAGGTTTCTGGAATACAAAATCTTCCTTATGCCTGGAAAGCCACTGCTACTCTTGTCCACCTGGAAAACTCCTATTCATTCTTTAAGACTAAGGTCAATGATCAACTTCGCAGTCAAAATTTTCTGACTCCTCACCAAGAAGAGTTGAAGAGTTGTTCCTCTATCTTTCTGTTCTTATAGGATCCTGTGAATTTAATATCCCTATTAAATTAATACTATTTAATCAATTACTTTTGCTATTTTCTCATCTCTTCCAAATGACTAATCTCTGTAAAGGCAGCATTTTTATGTAATATATTGCTTAAATCCTCAACATGCCATGAAATGCCTAGCAACGAGTGGAATGCTCAATAAACTGCGAATTGATTAACTTATTATTGATCAACTGGACTTTGGGTTTCCTCTGTTCAGTCCACCTAAATCTCCAAGATTAAAAAAGAAGTCTGGAAAGGATAAGAATGGCACTTCTAATATTCCACTCCTACTTTTGAAGTCCATTAGAACTTCCTTTTGCCTCCAAATCAACTTAAGTCTAACCAATAAGACAATACATCATTCTCATTCCATAAATATTCAAGGTAAGCCTTTTCTGTATATGTTTATTGCAGTTTTATGATTGTCAGTTTTAGTACTGTAAATGCTGCCATCCATAAAATGCTTAAGGTATTAAAAAAAAATTTTAAGTACTATTTCAGAAATGCACTGGAAAACACCAGACACTGAAGAAACAGAATAAAAAAGGAGATATTATTCACTTATTTATTCATCCATTTGAAGTAACAAAATTTAATCACTGCATGTTTTTCTGTAATTAATAGACTAAATATTAGAAATGTTATATAAACATCAGAATTGTTACCAAATAAACTATTCAAGATGAAACCTTTATGCAGGACATAAAGGTCCAAAATGATAATCAACAAAAAGAAAAATTAAGCAAGATAAATCCTGGAGCCTTTAAAAATTTGATTTACAATGTTCGTAAATACAAACCAAATAAATGCTATTACAACATAACCACAGCTATTTATGGACCTGATTTTTAAAAACGTTATTTAAGCATTATGTGGTTGTCTGTGTGCCATTTTATAAAGAGGAGAAGTTTTAAAGAGAAAGAAAATGGTAAAATGCAACAGGAGGAAGACAGATACTGAGGAAAGGCGCATGGTATGAGTTAGGTTATCAGAGATTTTCTACTTTGGAATTTGAAATGCAGGGAGCACATGTGGTGTATGCTTGTAGAAGACTTAACACTAAGGGCATTCTTCTGCTACCTCGCCAGCAGATGAGTGGCTTCTGAGAATGCATACCAAATTAATTCCCCAGCTGCTCACATGCATATAAGCAGCTGCTGCTGTTACTGCCTAACACTTAGGGAAGTCTGTCAGCACCTCTAATCTCTACCACAGCAGACAAGCCACTCAACTAAGGCCTCTGCAGGACTTCCAAGGAAAGAATCTCTGAATTAAGAACTGGGTGGCACTGGACTGCCAGCTGTGAGCCTCAGAGCTGCTGGCTGCAAGTTGCTGGGTCCACAGCTGCTGAGCCATTCTCGCTAAAAAATGAGCTTAACAGAATGCCCCTGTACAGAAATTTTCTGAAATAGTGATAGCACTCAATGCAAAATAGAGTTCAATCTACAGAAATCCATTTTACAGAGGTTTTAAGAACATCTCTAGTTTATAAAGTAATGTGTATCTGTATGAACAGAATTTTAAAAAGATAAGAACCTATAGGAAATCAAAATCAAAATTTTAAAACGAATGCATCAGGAACTTCAAGCTAAAGGTTCCATGTATTTTTATAAGACAGTTTATTTTTGTAACTATGAAACACTAAGAATATTTTTAAAATATTAAAAAGCCATTTACATACCTTACATTAAGATAAGATTCCTATTAGTATACCTTTTCAGATTTCTATACTAGTTACTTCCTTGAGTGGTTCAAAGTCCTATGTCTTCTTCCTCATTAAAGCAAAAGCACAGGTATATAGAATAATCATGGCTCTGTAGTCTGAGTTACAAGAAGGAGAAGCAAATATATTAACTAAATATGCCAAAGTAATTTACAAAGGGCATTTGAAACATTTTTGGCCTCATTTTTTAAAATGCACACCCCTATATTATAATCAAACATACTTATCAATTACTTACTATTTATTATTAACTAAAGTTATATATTGTTAATATTAGCCATGGCTTTGAAAAGTACCTTGATCTTTGTGCTTCTAAAATTTTTCCCAGTCCATTTATTGATCTGAAATAAATATAAAAATGAAGAAAGTAAAAAAGTAAATGTTAACTTTTTTAAAAAGCATGCCATCACATTATTTCTAAAACATGAAGCAGGTATATACAAACACATCTAGAGCTAGAGGAAAACAACAGAAAAGCAAATTTATATTTCTTTATAGTTTAAATAGTCTTTTCCTTCTAATTATAAATCAGGTATATTCCACTTATGCATTAAAACATGATATGCAAAAATCTACTGCACAACTTACAGACTAGGGGCTACTTTGTGATTTATAAAAAGATCCTTCACTTCAGAAAAAATGATTAATAAATAGCCAATAATTCTACTGTTCTTTAAATGAGTAGATAAATCAAAATTTTAACTGACACCTGATCTTCCTCCACACACATTGTGGAAATGGCTATACACATACTAGAAATAAAAACTTAGTTACGAGTGGCTTTGACTCCAGGTTGTCCTCAGTATTCAATCACATATCCAGTTTTTGTGGGGTTTTCGTTTGTTTGTTCTTTTGTTTTTTGATAGAATAACTGCTTCAGTTCCCTAGCTAGGATCTCTACCTACTCTACTGGTCCTCTCCTTCCTGATACTATGGTAATGAAATATGGCTCCCTTTGTATGGAGCCAAAAATACTTGTTAAATCCTTTTTAATATACTGTACATCTTTTCAATTTACATCATCATTTCCATTGACTTTAGGGTTACTTGCTGAAGATATCTGCTATTTGTTCAAGTTTTTTCTCATGGGTAAGGCTTCCCAAACAATGATTCTGAGACAAGTCTCTCTAATAATTCACAAAACTCTTAATCTTCTCTTTTGAATATACTCTATAATCTGATGGCTATTTCTTCTCATGTGTTTACCTTCTTCCAACTCCCCAAATCTAATTCTGAGTCAGTCTCAAGTCTGATGTACAATGGAGGGTAAAAAGCCAAAACGGTCTGTAATTTATCAAAGTGCTTTGTCAAATTCTTTCCTGGTATTGCTGAACAGTACTGGCTGGCCACAAACTGGCTATGTCAATACTGCTCATGTTAGAGATTCAGCTTATATAGTCAATATGAGGATAGAAAAGCCCAGTAGTTACAATTTCTCCTTTTATGCCAAAAATGCTTGTGACATAGATTACATTCTCATTTCTAGTAATCACAATGATGCAGAGGATTTTGAAGAGAAACAAAATTTAGGAGACCAGTGTCAAGAGAGGGTAAAAGAAGTAATCTCCATCTACCACTTTTATCTGTCTAGACTTCTCAAAAATATCAACCATATTTTATTTCTTTCATTTTTTTATTCAATGTAACCTGAAATTACTACATAAACTAAGAATAAAGTCTACAATCTAATAATAACAATAATAGCTAACAGAGCACTTACTATGTGTCAGGGACTGTACGAAGTTTACCAACACCATCTCATATAATACTCAAACCAAACGCAGATTTCAAAGTCCATGATCTTAAGCATCACACAACACTGTGCAATACTACCTTATCTTCTACATGGAGATATTTTTACAGTTTTTCATAGTAAAGTCTGAGAGGATATTACTATTAAAATAAGATTAAATATGCAGAAAACATGAATTCCTTCCTCTGCAATTATTAATCATTGCAGCCAAAATCCTAATCAGCCTTACCTTTACTGATTCAATCTATAATATATATGAACTGATACTGATCGACTCAAAATCTGATGTCAGCAGATTGTACCCATTGAAGATGACCAATAATATAAGCTATCGAATAGTCCTTTGTAGACAGCATTTATAAGTTTAGGTCCTACAAGACAATTAAAAGTCCCTGAACTTTAACCTCATTTGAAAAGTCCAAATGATTGTTGAATCTTTTAACACATAACTGAGTACCATTCACAGATACTGATTCAAGACATTAAAGTTAGCTAGAAGACAAGCACAGTGAACTGATAGTTAAGGAAGACCCAAAGTCAATGAGGGTTCAGGGAAAAGTGAAACAAACCACCTGAGTTAGGGAAGACTTCGCAGGAGGGAGGGAAAAAGAGGTGGGGGGAGGGCGAAGGCATGAGTTCTAGAGAACGGATAAAATAGCTTTTTAACAAAAAAAAAAAAAAGAAAGGAAGAAAAATACAGACAATGAAGGAATTCAAGGATTGACAGATTAAGAGTGAGAACACATTTAAGGGAAGATATATCCATGGGAAATTAAATAAATTGTTCCAGGTAAAATTGGGAACTTCATGTAGGGGAACAGCCAAAGAGAAGACAGGAAAAGGAAGACTGGAGTCAGAAGACCCTGAATATCAGTCCATGAACTTTGAATTATAGTTGACCCTTGAACAACTCAGGGCCACCAACACCCACTGCAGTCGAAAATCCTCATACTGCTATCTCTGCCTCAAAAAACAAAGGAATTGATAAATCACTCACCCAAGGACAGGAAGCTGAAAGAGTCTGGATAGAATCAGGACTCACAACCTAATTCACTTTATTCCACATATTGTGATCTCTAATCGAACACAAACTTTTCCCCATACTTAATTTAAAGATCTGTAAAATGAAAATACAGATACTATGCTTAATGGGAAAAAAAATACACATATAAGTGGACCTGGGCAGTTCAAACCTTGTGTTGTTCAAGGGTCAACTGTATATTCCGAAAGCAGTGGGGAATAATTTTATATATTACTATTTATATAATAATTAGGTAACAACAATATATGTGATTTCTTAATGACACTTGAAGCAAGTCAACATTGAACTTAAAAGTTTCTACAAGGTAGTCATGATAAAAATATTTTATATAGTACATTTTGAATTTGTATGAACTTAACACACATTTCTAATTTTGTACCTAATAGTTGTTCTTAATTTGTTTAAATCCTCTTCTGAAACCAAGTCTGTTTTATTGACTGATGATGATATCAGCCAAAGCAACTTGCCTAAATTAGCAAAGAACAGATGTCAAAAAAGAAATGTTACGAAATTTAAAATAGAAACATCTCCTTCAGATCAATTAGCAGTTAAGAAGTATACAGTCCTCTATATATAATGATCCAATTTACTCCTAATCTACTTCTCATCCTTCAAATAGTACAGGATGAATTGTATTCATCACTATATAAGTTCAGATTTCACATTATTCATTCAAAAATATTTACTAAGTGCTCTTACTTGCTATTTTGAAACTACAAAGATAAGCCTCAAAAAATTTATAGTCAAAGATATTTTACAATTAAGATGATTTTTAACTCATTATTTTCTTTGTAAATAAATGTATAAAATCCAGACATCCAATATGGTAGGAACAAGGACATTCTACTTACTATAATATTCCATGTAATAGTCACCATAATTTTCAAAGAAATACAGAGAACAAGTTCACTTAACATTAATACTATACTAAACAGTTTTTTTTAATTACACTTCAGAAGATATAGCAAGATCTTGAACAATCTTTTTCTTCACCGAATATATATTTTCTCTGTAAAATAGATACACTACAGAAATTCAAGTTAAAGAACCCAGTTGGCAGGATACTGGATAACAAAACACCTTATTATAATTGGACATTCTATTTTCTATTAACAGGAGTAGTAAAGCTGTGGATTCTTTAAATTGTCCTCAATTCCCCAGGAAAGTTTAATCACTAGACTATTTGTTCCTAATCCTAGTTTTATGTTACCTGAAGGTACAGATGATTATTTCAAAGAACACAACCAACTTCTCAAAAATAAGTTAATGTTAATTCACTGAAAAGCAGATTTCAACAGTATGATTGAATGTGCACATCTCAAAATATAAACGGTTGCAATCTTTAAATTGGGGGTATTCTATATTTAACGTTATTTGGGCTTTTATAACTTTCTATTTGGCTGATTTACATTTTCTACAATAAACACATTTTAATAAGGAAAAAAGTTACAAAAATATTTAGGTTCAGTCTAGTGTGAATCAGAACTATATGCCAAATGCATTGTTTAGGCAGGATTACAAAACAACTGAGTCCCACACTCCAAAAATGACAGGAAATCAACTATGTCTGCAGTCTATTACTTATGTCAGGATCATCAGGAGCAAATCAGTGTGGGACTCCCTTTTAAACCCAGTAGCATGTTTAGTAACTATCTCAAAACCTTTTTCCCATTAGCAAGAATATGCTTAAGGTAGCCAGACTAATTTAAATATTCCAAAGCCCAAAGAACAATTAAGAACAAAAAGGTATTTAAACAAAAAATGTTCTAAATGCCAAATTGCAACAAATTTGTTTATCTGTTGTTCTGAATAACAGTGATCCTTTGAATCAAATGAATTATTGTTAAAGAAGGCAGCAAGGGAGCCAACTCTTTTTTAATAATCATCTTTAATCCAAAGAAAGTATGAGAATAATAAAATATTTTTTAAATGTTAACATTTTCCAAGTTCCCCACAAGGAATGCCTGTGCCCAGCACTCACCTGTGCTATAATATCGTTTTAAATAAAATTTTAGTTATCAGACCGTTACAAATAGTTACCAATTCAAATACAGAAAAAAAAATTTCCTTTGACTGTTTTTATACTTCTCAGTTTGCTTTGGTTTTCATATTAATAATTTTCTTTTTCCAAGTAGCCAGTAATCAGTATACACTTTAAATAAATGAATACCTAGAAGCTTCATTGATAAGTCCATCAGGTTTTTCTTCTGCTAAATGCTAAACAAAAGCAAAGTTTGAAAAAAAAAATTACTGTGATGTAACACAAAACCTAATGTCAACACAAAGGATTTTACTTTAGAGACTCCTTTCTTGCCTCTAATAAAAACTTCAACAAGTTCTATTACTAAATACACAAATTCAGAACTAACGTTTCTGTCTGAAAGTGCTACCTTCCTCATTGGTAGTTTTTTCCCTACAGTGAACCTGTGGGGGTTTTTGAGGAGAGAGTGGGGCACGAGGGCTAACCACCTCTTTTTCTTAAAAGGAAAACCTTCCAGATTTAAATAATGTCATAAAAACATAGAACATTATAGTTCAGACTTCAGGCATTTTCCTTTTTATAAAACTGTCTGTATTCTAGATATTCATTATTACTTTAAAAAAAGAGAGAGAGATAACCACTGAAATTATACTTTCTTAAAAGCTAATAGACTTCCCCCCATTCCTGTCCTTACACTGCACTCCCCATCCCAAAACCACATACAGTATGAACTCAGTACTGAGCCCTTTTAATTCCCTGGAAACAAATTAGCTGTGGGAAGGACACAGCCCCATATCTAGCCTAAAAGTAGGTTTTTAATTTTGAAACTTACACTTGAATGATTCGGCCTCTCAGTGCTGACCTCGCCAGAGTCAAGCTAGCTCCAAAAAAATACTGACTTTGACTTAGAAGCCCAAGAGGTAATTTTGATCTCTCTGGAAGCATTTATTATTTTTCCATAATCCTAGCTATGTCCCTAAAGTCATCAATGCCATAAGGTTCTTCTCTGAAAAATGTTTCACTGTCATTACCTTACCCTCAGTATATGTTCCCTGTCACAACAAAGAGCTGCCTACTGAGGTTAGAGGCAATTCAATTAATTAATACTTCCAGTATTTAAATCAAACTCCACAAGTTATTAAATCCTTTTACACATATTATCTCATTTAGCCTTCATAACAATTATAGGATATGGTTATTCTCATTTTATAAAAGAAGAAACTATATCTAACACTGTCACCATCACAGAATATCTTATTATAGGGTTATTTTTCAAAAACTGAAAATGTGCTCAGTAGAAGTAAACATAATTTTTAAATCTTTGTGAAAGCTTTTTATGTCATATAAAATCAGTCTCACAGACACTGTTACACAAATGTTAATAACTGCATAAGAGTATATGCATAAAGATTACCTAAAAAATTAAATTCAAAATTACTTCTTCAATCCAGTTTCACAATTTATGGGAAGGTAGATCATTAAGGTATTCAGATAGCTTGGAACCTAAGAGCAAGTTATAATTTTATTCAATAGTCTTGGTAAAATCTACAGAGAAAAACTTTTCTTCTTCTAAAAGTGCACCAAATTCTTTTTTTGGGGAAACTAGCCTAAGCTAAAACTACAGCAATGATGTGCTGCTTTCCACTTTAGGTACAACCCTATAAATTCAACTGCAGACCCACTATGAAATTACAGAAGTCACAGAACTTGAAGAATACTGTATCAAAACCTGTTTTTTGTCAAAAGACCGAGTTTATTATGTTTGCTAATAATTGTTGGCCTCAGGCTATAACAAATCCTATTATTAGGTCCTCTAGGGAATAAGAGCTATTACCATCCCAGGAATAGCACCTGGCATCCAGGATCAACAAATATTTGTTGAATTCTTGTTAACATGCCCTGTTTGTTGACATAGATACATGGATGCTGTTATTTGAAAAATTTTACATAATATGCAGCAACAAATCCCCTTCTATTCCATAGTAAATCTGTTTAATAGAGATCTATTTTTTTTAGCAAGGCATCTGTCTCTGGATGATTTTATAATACTGAAGTTCTTTTAAAAATTGGAAATATTTTCAAAATATCCTATTTTTGACATTTTGGAAGATTTATTTATACATCAATTTGGGGGTTTATGGCTATGAGCTGGAGGAATATAAAAAAGATATGGCAAGAAAATCAGAAATCTGGTTTTGAATTTCCATACCCAAACGTAACTAATAAAATAGCAGTTTCACAAAGTAACTCGTGTTTTTAATGCATTTCTTCAGAAGATTAGAAATCTTCACTCAGAGCTAACGGGGATGAACTAACGTTTTACTACCTCCAGGCAGCCAAGAAGTAGTGATACTCCTTCTACTATATTTGAATATAAAAATCTGTTAAAATCTCCCCAAATAAAAACCTGCCAACAGGTACAACTCTATTAAGAATATATGTAATAATCACATGAAAAAGCAAAAGAGCTAAATGCCTCTGTTCTTTGCACACATGAAGGCTATACAAACATAAAGAAATAATACGTGCTAACATTTATTTTCTCTGGATATCAGCCCAACATTTCCCTTATGCAACTTCTTACCTTCCCAAGTCACATTCTGCAAAAAGACTAAAACCAATGTTTGCTCTTCAAAAGGTCATTCTCCAATAACAAATTATACATTATTGGTCATTAAGTCAGATGACTTCCATTTACAAAGCTAAAAAATGGAAATTATGACATTCTATTCTACTTTTACAAGCAAGGAAGAAAAATTTTTGCAAAATTTTTTTCAAAATATTTTATATTTATGTGTGTGTTTGTGTGTATCCCCAACAGATTTCACATCTCTGCTTAGACCCTGTGGCTTTTACTTATATGTCAAAAAAGGCAAAAAAAAAAATTTGGTACTAAATAATTCAACATATCAAAGACGTTAAGATTCAACCCTCTAACTCAGCATACCATAAGAAAAAAAGATCTTTTGAAATAACACCAGTAAGAGCTATTTATAAGCCGTCCTTTTCTACAGAAATAGAAACAAGCTGGATCGAAAGAAAGAAAAAACACCGTTGTTGACCAAAGTGGAAATAAACCTAGTGCGAAAGTTGTCAGATGAGATCAAAAAAAAAAAAAAAAAAAAAAAAAAAAGCAGCAATTTCTTTCCAATGGATTGGTTATAGATCTAACGCTATTTTAGCTTTAAAAAAAGATTATTGCATAATGTCAGTCTATTTATTTTTCTGGTCTTTCCAAGGCAAACTGTTTTCTGACTGAATTGTTTCAACAGCTTGTGCAATATAACAGAAGAACCAAAAAGAAACCTCTGACTTGACCTTTTCTGTGTAACTTCATTCATTGATTCTATTGCATTAAACGCTGTCACATTTGTAGAACTGAAAAGAACAATGTCAGTAGTCTGGGTGTCAAGTCCTGAGAATAGAGAGCTGTCATTTGAAGTTGTCCAATTCCTTGCCCATGATTAAAAAATGAATATTTCAGATCAATGGGTGACAATCCCATTAGAGTGATAGCCCATGATATCAATTACCACTTCAGTTTCAATTTGGCTGGCTGGCCACAGGGTACCATTTCTCAGCTTTACTTGTGATGGGCTGGCTCTGTGAAGCATGACACCCTTAAATTGCTGCCCATTATCCAAGTGTCATTACTTGTACTGCCTCAGAATTCTCTGAATCACAAGCAGCTACTGAGGTCAAGCTTTGCAACCAGAGGAATTGGACAAGTTGGCGAATTCTTTATATAAAGGAAAAGTTATTTATCTGGCACCTGACTTAGAAAATCTAAAGTTTCCATTATCCTGACAGTAATGTCAGTTTTGTGTAGGTATATTGATTTAATAATTTAAGAGGTTTCATCAAGGTGGCAGGGGGTTAAACGCTTACTGTGTTTGCATTATTCAGAATGTTGCTTTGGTTTTTTTTTTTGTGGGGGGGTGCTCTACCACATTGACAATAGATTCTATTTAACTCCTCTCCACAAATATAAATTTACATATAAATTTATTCCCATAATCATAAATACATAGTTTGATTTGCTGTATGGCACTTTATCAAAACCACAAAATATCCTATCTATCCTGTAGCTACCCCAAATTTGGTAATAAATTTATATAGAAGATGGATTCAAACATACCCTGTAAAAAACACTCAGAATAAAGAATTCGACTTTTTTTTTTTTTTTTTGCTTTCTCTGTAAATATTTTGCTAGAAATATCATGATTTCAGCTTCTCAGTAAGACAGTAATATTTGGGCTCATCCTTTGATTCTTAAGACACTATTAACAAATGTGGACTTTAAAATCTAAAAAGGAATTATCTCCAAAACTTAAATTAGGGTGGTCTATCTGTGAGGAAACCAAAGGGCCAAAGAAGGGGTATTAGTAACCATTTGACAAGCCTGCCATCCTAACTGTATTACTCTATGTAGCAAGATGCTTTTAAAAATCTTACTAAGTACATTTTATAAATTGAAGTTCATTTAAATGCATTTGAGGACCTTGATAGTTACAAAAACAGTCACAGCAAGATGTCTTTTAAAGGAGAGTCTCTCTTTCCTAAATCTATATATAAATCCTGATTTCTTCAAAATAAGATAAAGGAGTGTTTTTTTTAAACTCAATTATCTCTAGCTTGTGTCTTACAGCAGTTTTAATAAGAAAAATTAACTCTCGTATGCTTTATCAAGCTCAATTTCATCTATCAAACAGAAAAACTTATTGATATTAGGGCCGAATCCTTATGAAGGGTTACACATACCCAAACTTTACCCTGTATTACTCTTATTACAAAATACTACACTTCCAATTATTATTGCATTAAACAAGAGTAGCAGAAATAAATATTTAAACTAAAACACAAAATAATAATTAAAAGACACACAAATTTCATTGATTGTTCAGGATACTTTAAAAAAAACTGTTTTTGTTAAGGAATATTTCAAATGGACACAAATGTAGAAAAACTAATATAATCAATCTCCGTATACCCAGTTCTGAACAAATACTTAGAACTCACAGCAATCTTTCAACTTACTTTTAGTCCATATTTTGAATCCACAACAGTTATGATACCTAAAAAGGAATTAATCTTTTCATCATCTTTATACTTGAGAATGAAAATCAAAACTAATCTCAGTTCACAAATGTCACTCTATAAAATACTGTTTTTTCTCTTGCCAACACTGCAATTTAATTCAATTCCATTAATAAGTAGATGCATTTCAAATACGTACTTACGCCTAGTGCTATTTCAAGGCACTAGACAGGATATAATAAAACAAATTTTTCAAATTAAATAAACAAATAAAAAAGAAAATAAGATTTCTCTGGCCCTTAAAAAGCTTACAATTCAAAATATGAGAGATAAATTACATAATATAAAGTGGAGCATGATCAATTACACAAGATAGCTTATTTCTAATTTATTTTCACATAATCAAAATTGAAACATTTCTCAAATTATTACGTAACAAATCTGAGGCATCTTAGAATATCTTATTCCTAATATCTCTAATCAAATCTACCTCACACAACTGTTTTACATAATATGTACCTAAGTTTCCAAATGATCAATTTAGTTTGGCAATGTCTGAATTTAAATGCTAAATAGTTTTTTCAAAGGATAACAGCAGAATGAGTTTAGTGATGCCTCAGGAAGTCAACCAGCTACATATCATATATATTAGGGTCAAATGATGCAAATTCTTATCTTCAAGGGAAAATAAAAGCAGAAATATGACCTTCATGCTATATATGTTACTTAGAATAAAAAGCTCTAACATACACTTAAGTGCATAAATTAAACAACAGAGAATATAGGAAATCTACATAGTATTTTAAAAGGAAAACTTTACTGGGAGCACTAAATTGGGAGTTGAGAGTAAGATTGACAATCTAGTTCTACCACTATTTGGGGCTTTAGAATATGTATGAACAAAGACTTACTTTATCATAAAACTAAACAAGTTTTTTTAAAAAAAATCAATGCAAGGAATTAAAATTACAATGTGAACAAAAAATGATCTTAACCACAACTTTAACACTTTACTCGAAAATAAAAAAAATCCCATTTCTAAACTTACCATCAAGATAAATATCAACCCCTAATTCAGCATCAACCCAAAACATAGAAGCTACAGCACCTGAAAATATATATGATAATATTCAGCAAGTAAAAACATTTCTTCAAACTAGGAAACACAATTCTATATATAATGTTTCAATTTGCCCCAATGGAATAGGCAAACACATATATGAATTAAAAATGGATTTTCAACCTTCTTAAGGAAATTACAGTCATAGAACCATTTACTACTTATACAATTTCTTCTCCTCTTACTTCCAAAAAAAAAAAAAAAACCCAACAACTTTATATACAAACCCAACATCAAACTTTCTCCAATGCCATAATTTACCAATAAATTTTATCAAAAAATTTGGGCAGAATGGCTGTGTGCACATAGGTTTTATTTTTATCTTCTCTCCCCTGAATAATCATACAGGTCACAAATAATTATCAAAACAAAACATAGATAAATCCAAAATCACTTGGCCAAAAAATTTAAGTTTACTTGTAAGTTTTATAGAAGAAAAAGAACAAAAAGTAAAATTATACACCCCATGGCCTTATTAATAAATTCTTACACTATTTACTAGTACTGATATAAAATCTGGAAAAATTTTTAGTCGAGAAAAATAATAAGAAATTAAAACTTGCTTTTGACAGAAACTGGTTTACTATCAAACCACACATCCTGATTAGTATGCCACAACACTAGAAAGAGAAAACTGACAGCAAAGAAAGAATTTGATTTTTTCAAAGCATCACAGGTCCAGTTAGTGACAGAGCTGTCTAAAAGAATGAGTACTAGGGAAAAACAAGGATAACTGAACTCATTCCAATGTCTAAAACTGTCTACCTACCCTGACGAGATGTGGTCCCCCAAGCATCATTCTGTGTCAACAATGAAATACCTGTCAGCTGTTTACAGTGATTACTCATGCAGGATATAGCAAGGGCCACAAGATCTAATGGTTTCCTGATACTTATTGATTTTTTTCCCAAAAACTTAATAGTTTTCCAATTTGACTGAAATAGGATTTGTGAGTAACAGGGGCTGAATCAATGCCTGTCCTTTTCAAGGAAATTACTTTACCATGACAATTATTTAGCTTAGAACCAGAGAATGTCAGTCTCCTAAACAGGAAACAACTGAATTGCCAATAAGAATTTTCTTCACCTACCTGGCTAACAACATGATTTTAATTAATGAAGGAGAAAAGGTAAATCTGCTATGAATATGATTAGTCAAAAAAATTGGTCATTTTTTAAAAGTATTAACCTTTTTCACTCAGTAAAATTCCTAACATTGGACATATCTCATTTTTTAAATTCATTTATTTCTATTCAGATAGCTTGTAAGTCCTATAGTAAACATCTGCCTGGGATTGAGTTGAACTGTAAGACTGTATCAGGGCTTTTACTCTAATCTGATGTGTACTTCTAGTATCATACTTCCTAGGCTACACAAGAAAGAACTATTTAAAATTTGGATGTAGGTGTTTAACAGGAGAAGTACAAACGAGAGAATGAAGTCAGTGGTTCTAAGCCCAGGGTGATTTTTTTCCCCAGGGAATATTTGGCAACACCTGGAGAAATTTTCGGCAGTCTCAACAATTGAAATGCTACTAGCATGTAGTAGGTAGAAGCCAGGGATACTGTTAAACATCCTACACTGCACAAGACACAATTATCCAGCCCAAAATGTCGTTTGCACCAAGGTTAAGAAATCCTGAGCTAAATTATAGAATCTCCCTTCTTCAGAACCTAATAAAACAAAAAAGAAAAATAAACAAAATAAAATTTTGAAAGCCAAATTTTATCAGCAGCAATCAAATGTACAACCTTCTGCTATAAATTTTGGGTGACAGTAAAAATAAAAAACAGAAAGTTCTATGTGACTTATGTAGTTCTTAATTCTATCCCCATCCCCAATAAGAGGTTATAGGGAAATAGTTTACACAATCCTAACATTTATCTGACACAGCTCTCAAATGGTGAGAAGTAGAACTGAGGGAGAAATAAGCAATACAGGGAAAAGTTAACAAGAAAACTTCAAGGGTGAAATTATCTAATCATCTCCACATTTTCAGGGGGAGGGGATCACTTTCTAGGGCTCAGCGCAAACTGAAAAGAGAGGTCTGAAGCTCAAGGATGGCCCTGCAAAAAGCATGGGAAATCTATTCACGAGTAGTTTGAGCAAATCCTGGAGGGGAACACTTGGTATTTTAAGAGAGCAGAGCCTAAAAATCACATTGCCCACCTGGCTCTCTCAGTCACCCCTTTTCTCTTTGCTTCCCCATCCCCGCTCCCAGCAATACCCAGCTTTCAAACTGAGGCTCAAGAGACACACGTTCACGTAAGATGGGTAGAGTATTTACAAGATTCATCAACACCACATCTAAGTAGGTAGAAGTTCTCTGAGCCTCCTACATCAACCACAAACATGCTGGAAAAACTATGCTCAGGTACTACAGCTTAGGAGAAATAAAAACAAGCAAAAAGGAGGGCAGAAAAAATTGAACAAATGAATGGAGCATACCAATGGCAAAGAACCTGTTCTAGAAGGAGACATAACCCAAGAAACCAAAAAATATTCCTAAGGGCTTCTCTGTAATAAGGAAGGTAAAAAAAAAACCAAAAAAACCCACAATCTTAATTAAAAGCAAGCTCTAAAGCAAAATAAAGCCGAATAACATGAAAAGATAGTTTGTGGTATTAAAGAAATAAACTTAGGGCCAATATACCATTATTTAATCAATTAATTCATTTAAAACATCAACAAACATTAGTGCAAACAGAATTACCATCAAAAAGGAAGATTTGAGATGATTACAATAAATGCAGAGGCAAAAGATAAACCAAAACATTAGAAGATAACAGATACCAAGAGCAAAGAAAATTCAACATAAGAAAAATTGGTGTCATAAAGGAGAGGACCCAATAATTTGACAGAAAAATTCTTCATGATAATAAAAAAGGAAAATGTCCCTAATGAAGAACTAAACCTACAGACTAAAGATTGTAATCCAGGAAAACATGATTATGAATGACACCTCGATGTATCTTGGTTATATTATGGAACTTTAAAAATAAAGAAAAAATCTTTCACGCATTTTGGATGAGAAAGCAAGTCGCTTTCAAGGAGGTAGAAAAAAGTCAGACTTTACTACAGTAACACTCACTGCTGCAATATAATAAAATGACCACAAAGTTCTAATGAAAATGTTCTCTAAATATATTACCTCCTGCCAAGTTGTTTTTCAAGAATGAAAACCACGGGCAGACATTTTCAAACATTAAAGGAAACAACAGCACTGAAACTCAAAAAATACAGCACTCACAAATCCTTCTTGATGAAATGAAAAGAGAAAATACTAGACAAGAAAATCCAGCCGATCAAAAATACTAAGAGACCATGAAGCAACATTTTCAAGGTTCTGAGGGAAAAAAGTTGTGATATAGAAATTTTATACCTAGTGAAGTAATCCTTCAAGTATAAAAGACAAAAGACAAGTATTTTCAATAAATGAAGTATGCAAGATCTCAGGGAATACAGCACCGGAAGCTTCAAAAGATTATCTGACTAAAAAATTCAGTCAATCAAGAGACAGATCAGCTCAGGAATGGAGAAGCCATAGTGCTGGTAATGAGCACTGAAACAGTTTAAAGATAGAACTAAACAAAGTACAACAGAAAGTAAATGTTAGAAAAGGATACTATCAACCAAAGCTAGATGGGAGAAGGTGGAAGTATATTAATTCCCTCATCCTTTATGCCAGAGAGTCAACAGATACTACTTTTACAATTGAAATGTGTAGTTTAAAAAAATAACTTGCCCTAATTGTTTATGTTCTTTGTCAATCTTTTCCTTTTTTTTTTTTAACTCATATCTTTCGCAGTGAAGCATTTATCTGATATTCAGCAATCCCTTCACATCTTTCAAGTTCTCTTCTTTGAGGTTCAAGTAAAACTAAATTAATAATTATTAAGAATAGCACAAAGAATGTGATCCCATCTTTATAAAATTACTTCTGCATATTTACACAGCTCTCAGAAGCACATAGAGCAGGACTTCCCAAACTTACATCTAAGAATCACCTGGGGGTGCTTATTAAAACAGACTCTTAGAGATTCCAATTCAGTAGATCTGAGGTGAGACCCAAGAATCTGTATTTTTCACAAGCTCCCAGCTGAGGCTGACACTGTCATTACACAGACCACAGCAAGTAGCCCTGGCACAGAGAAATCACTGGAATGAAATTTACCTGCCCGTATTTATATACCTGCCTGAGATATAGGGCAACTTTTCTTTAACTTTCCTCTTTGTATTTCCTTCGGTATTAATCATTTTAACAATGAATGTTTCATTTTTACCCGAACAATAAAAATTATTGTTCTAAAGAAAAAAGAAACATTAACCTGTTTATACCTAACAATTTGTACAAAAGTTTTCTCTGAGATTTTATTTAACTTTTTCTTCCTCTGAAAAGCTGAACTGTGTTTTATTAAATTCATGTACTCTCAAAGTTACAAGAATTTTTCTCAAGAAGCTACAATGAAAGAAACTGACATTTGCTATTTCAAAAAGAGGCACACAATATATTTTCACATCTTACCAGACTTAAATTAATATTTAACACCAATGTAACAGTCCAAGACCTATCATCAGTCAGGCCTATTGAAAAAGTATGAAAATGTATGAAAAATCCATGCCTGCTACAGGACCAAAAGAACCCAACTCAATCTTAATCTGAAAACATAAGGACTATGTTATTATGTAATACTTCAAAATACAGTTAACAACTGATTGCATCTGAACCTTCAGTACACTCCAATATTTCTTTTAAACAATTACAATCCTTTCAACAAATTATTCCCAAATAGTACTTTAACATAGTTTTATGGCACAATGCCACAGACCCAAATCAAAAAAAAAGAAATACTGGTATGGGTCAGACTTACAAAACTAAATGTTTTGCAAACTAGGAATAAAAATGTTATCTAAACATTATTTGGGTAAGAAGGAAAACAGAAACCCATTATTAGAAACAGATTCTGTGTAGCTTTCAACAGGGAAGTTTAGATGTAACTCTATTCAGAGGGAAAAACTTCACAGATAATCGTTATTAATTCCACACCAGATAAAAAGCCCAGTAAGCTTGATTTAATGCTGTACCTTATGACAGCATTTACAAATAAAATTATTTCAAGTTTAGTAGTAGAAAAACAAAATGTTAACAATCAATTTAAACGGAGTAAGTATTTCTGGGATTAAAGTCCAAAAGCCCTTAAATATTTCTAAATGACCCTCTAAAAGAGCTAAATTAAAAAGTAATCATAAATAAGATATCTGTAGAGTATAACCAATCAAATATATACTAGAAATAGAATGTTTTCTTTTTCCCTAAATTTTGTTATATTTCCCTAATATTTTTAACCACTTTTGTTCATATCAATCACCCTAAATCAATCAGTAGAATTTCAAATTCTATTAGCATGCTAAAAGTACCAAGTACTTGGATCATCATTCATCTGCCAAAGAAACATGACAACTCAGAATTTTTCCTCTTTCAAACAAAAAAAATAATTTTTTTTAAATCTAAAGCTTTAATACTCATTTTAGATATTCTTCTATTACATTTATTTTAAAATGTTTAAGAACTACATTGTGGTTATTAATAATAACATTTCTTACCAGGATCTGCTAATCCAGTGGTCTCTAATAATATGTAATCAAATTTCCCCTTCTTCTGCATCAAATTCTCAATAGCCCTAAGGCCATTATCCCTGGAGAATACCAAAACATAATGTACAGTTGATTGCCTGAATATTTTAAAGTAACCATCACAAGCATTTTAAAACATATTCAGCAACCTGAGGCAAAAATATATTTAGGCATGTGAAAATTTAACTAACTCCCAGGCTTCTAACAAAATGTCCATTCAGTATTTACTGGGGGATGGATGCACATATACTAACAGGTAAAAAGAAATCAGATATATAAAGAGTTGTACTTTAATTTTATTAAAATTAAAAGTGGAGGGTATTTTAATATACCTGACTAATGTAAGTCAGAATCTGTTATTTTTATAGCTTTATGAAAGAAAAAAATCAATATAGAAAATAATGACAAAATTAATGAATTATATAGTAGCTTAATATAACAGCTAAAGGGACATTACAATTAAGTAACTTTCAGTTCTGTCCTGAATTAGGATAGCAGGCTTTAATTTTTCTTTTTTCTTAATAATATCAAAAGTGCAAGAAAATACTTAATTTTAGTTGTTTAATAAAAGCTGTTCTGTTTTAGCCTTGTTAATACATCTGACTCAAACACCTAAGACAGTAAATGATGTAGAAGAAATTTAATTCAAGAGAATATACAAAATCAACAGTACAGGTAATTTTCCTAATTCACTCATATTTGTGTCACTCCTTTTCTAAGAGCTGTTATATTGGGGAATGAAATAGACACTGTCCTTGGAAACAACCATAACTGGTGGAACGTAATGTGAGGTTTTTCTCTTTTTTCATGGTCATTTATTTTTCTTTTTAGAGGTTAAATTCTTAGAAATAGTACCAATGACATTAAATTCAGAATAATCATTTTTAACATATGGGATTATTAATTAAGTAAACCCTGACATCAAAAACAATTAAAAAAAAACCTCAATAAAAGGACCAAAGCATTAGAGCAGACAGAAAAACAAGACAGCAAGAAACACTTTAAGAAAATGCATCCTAATAAGTCTATCTTGCATTTGAAAATACAATGAAGCAAACTATGTAGATTCAGTTAAATTACACAAGACAGTCAAAGCCAGAAATACAACCAATCAACATTTATAGTAAACCAACAAGCACACAGTGAACACACTCCTCACTTTACGGAACAGCAGAGGCAACCGTTCCGAAGTTCTAGCCATTCTTCGTAGAGTTCTCCACCTTGGCTGACAGCTAAGGATTTCTCCACTGCACTTCCTAGAATAATCAATGAGAAGCTCTCTTTAGATTATGTCCACTAGCCAACCAAAAACAAAGATGAGGATACTCAATAATGGAGTGAATTTCAATGCAGGAAATACATTTTATAACTCTTATTCTTTCATTTAATTCAGGCTGTCTCAATATTTTAAACTATACTACTATAGATTATTTTAGCTTTTATTTCTTTAAGAGGATTTAAGCCTCTAAAGAGGCAAATACAAAACTGATGAATTATATCTATTTCTTAAGGCCTCTTACTAGCATGTTTCCATTTCCTAATAAAGTAGCTATTTTAAAGGCACTCTTTCTCGTCCATGGCCGACTCTCTAGATAGACCAATGTTTTACATATTGGTTTTTACCTGCCTTTCATCCTCTTAAGGAATTGTCTTATCTATTTTTTTCTTTTCATTCTTCCTCTAAACTGTTTTTGTTTCTACTAAGCAAAGTGTTCAGTATTCCCAGGATGAGTAGAAAAAAAAAAAAAACTTAGTTCATTTTGAGGAAGTTTGCTTGGGCAGGGTATCAATGTGCTCACTGAAAAATTAAATTTTAGTCAAATACACATACATTTCCTAGCAATGCTTACCTGAGAAAGAATAAAGAATATCTGAGGCTCTGAGGTGCTTGTTATCAAGTAAGAATGGTTTAAAAGTCTCACTTTTCCTCCAATAAGGAAACATACCAAAGCCAGGAAAGAGTTTTAAATGTCTGGTAAAGCAAATGGCCAAAAACAAAAAAAAACTGAATAAATTTTCACTCACATATATTTTTTGTTTATATTTCAGTTAGGTGATGATAGAGTTTTGAAAGGGGTTGTTACAGAATTCAGGCTGGAGAACATTAATATAACAATTAATAATAATACAGTACTGCAAATGCTGTAAAGGACAAAACTGTAAAAATGGTCCAGAAAGAATGAAAGAAAGTAGTTAGAAATGTAATCAATGTCCAATAGAAGATCAGTTAATAATAAGCTAGAATAAAAGACTATGATTAAAAAAATCTTAGGATTGTTTTTTTGTCTAACAGGACTCTAGTTTACTGAAACTCTCTTTAGTTTACTGAAACCAGATATCAAGCTCAACTAATAGGCCTCCCCTCCTGTTCATAACCCTAGCTCCTTTAGTAATTTGCGAATGAAAAAAAAGGTAGACTTTAGGAAATACTCCATCAGAAATTACATTTTTTGGCTAAAAGTGACCTTTCATGAAAATTCACACTTAAGAAGAAAAACTTGTAAAAGTAATCAAAGAATTGTGTCTAACACTACTGTATAATTTTTTTAAACAAAGTTCAACACTAAAGATAAAAAACTGGAATATTAAATGCATGTATTTTCACAGATAAATGAAGTTGCTTGTGGATGAAGACCGCATGTTTATTTTTTAAACCTTTAGTTTTAACTGTTTTGCAGAATAAACAACATTCAACAAGGTAAATTTATAAAAACTGAAGCATTTCGAATATTTTTCAAAAGTTGCAATTAAACAATATAGACAGTACAAAAGGACCTTCTAGTTCCTGGAAGATTTTCTTTTATACGCTTAGATTTTTACTTCTAGAGTTATTTATTTTATGTAAAAATCTAATTTCATTCTGTTGGCATGAGTTCCAAAGTTATACAAAATTAAATTTTATAGAAAATATCTGATTTCAGTATCTCAAATCTGTGTAAAACAAAATTTGACAAATTAATCTAATTTTTCCAAAACTATCCACAGCAATGTATTCACATTATAATACCTTGCATTTTCATTTTTCTATATGGAACATCAATCTGCCAGCTGAATTAACTGTCCTATAAACTCTCACAGCATGGAACTTACTGAACTTTACTTACCTTCCCCAAATTCGTTTAAAATCACTGCTACTCTTTTATTATGTTGCTCTGTCAAAATATAGTTCAGAAGTGTTGTCTTCCCAGCACCTATAAAATATGTTTTAAATAACAAAATTCAAAGACTAATTTTAAAGGCCCAAAAAAGACAGTCTTCATGCTGTTTAAAATTTGCATGATATTCAAATATTATTTAACAATGTATAGAAGATTCTAGAGGAAAAGATTAAAGTACCCTTTGAAAACTATTAAAAATGCTCTATGTTAACATAAAATTTTATAAATACTCCAAGTGGGATCATACAGCTTTTTTGACCTCATATGACAAAAATAATATGCCTTCTACAAAACTTACAATACAATTGAGATAAGGGCATCTCAATTTTTTATTTAGTACCAGAATCATTGAAGTAATGGCTTCTAAGGAATGAAGTTCTCATGTAGTTTATAAAATATAAAATATTTAAATCCTTCACATGATGATAACGCTTCTTAGCCAAAAACACATGGTTTACTTCCCAAAACTTTACATATAAAGATCTATCTTTTATTTCAACATCTATCACTAAAGAGACAAATTCTGACTGACTATATGGCTACTTTCAGTATGCTTAAAGCAATCTATAATATTGATTACACACACAAACCCATAATGGAGAATGTATGTAGGAAATGTTAACAAAAGATATAATTATCAGTACTAAGAAAGAAAAATTCATAAAGCTACACTAACTTGATCCAGCAGGTGGCATATAAACCTAATACATTCAGCTCAAGCAGAAGAAAAACACTAGTATTGTGAACCATACACACCAAAGTTCATGGAGGAGAAAAGAAAGAAACCCTAACTGCCTGCACATAGTAGTGTAGTTCAATTGTATATGTCACTTATTTATCTGTTTTTCTGTTGGTGGGCATTTGGGTTGTTTCCAGTGTTTTGCTATTATAAATAGTGCTGGTAAGAACTTTTATAGGTAAACTTGTACCCATCTTCTGAAGTCCATTTAGAAATCTTACAAGATTTCTAAGGTGCAACTAGGAGAGATTTACTGAATAATAAGGTATTAACATCTTCAACTTTTTAAGGTCCTATTTTTTAAAAAGCAACAGCTTTTAGGGATGGAAGGCTTGTGTTTAGAGCGCTTTGGGAAGCTCAACATCACTAAAGTTTGACGTTCAGAATGGAAGGCACAGACGTTAAGGACACAGGGCAATGAGGAGGTTCTTAAAAATGGTCCAGGTGTGAGACAGATGCCCTGAACTGAGTCCTGCACTAAGCGGTGGCAGTGAAAATGGAAAGGAAGGGGTGGACGTAAGAGACCTTCTAGTAGAATTACCAGGGCTTAACAATTAATCATATTATGAAGCAAAAGACTTCAAGACATAATTCAGTCATTCAAAAGTCTGCTGTAGACCAGATTTTATTCTGAGCCTTGATGAAAAGTGCACAAGACAAGGACAAATTGTCTCTACCTTCAGGAAGCTTAGAAACATTAACAGTAAGAAGAAAAGTATTCCTGGGGCCAAAACACTTGGCACCTTTTTGGAAGTAAAAGTAGTTCAATGTGGCTAGGCCACAGTTTCACAGGCTAAAGAGGTTGTCAAGAGCCAGACCATATAGGAACTTGTAATTCATGTTAAGGAATTTGAACTTTAACCCAAACAGAAACCACTGAAGGGTGTGACAGATTGACATTTATAAAGATCATTAAGGTTAAAATACAGAGGATATATTAAAGGGCAGCATGACTCAAGACTAGTTAGGAAGCTTTTAGAATAGTCCAGATGTTTGAGATCACAGGAGCAGAAGGACTTGATGGGATGGTAACATGAAGTTTTGGACATGTTGAGTTGGGTCATCAAAATAGAAACCACCTAGGTATGAAGTACGAACAGAGGAGGGAAAAAAATTTTTTAAAGAAGCCAGAGAAGTAGGTGAAAATATCAGAAGAAAAATGTGATGGAAACCAAGGGAACAATGTTTCAAGAAAGAGAAAATGGTCAAGAATAAGCAATGAAACTATCCCCTAGATTAAGCAACAAAGATGCTGGCATTAGTTCTCACTCCTAAGCTTCAGACCATTAACTCAATGCTCTTCTGATCTAGCAGTGAGCAGAATGAGGAAGAATGAGGGGCAAGTCTGAACCATTCTATTTTGGACAAGGAATTTACTCAACTTCTCAGTAGAGCAGCCTCTGAATAACAGTAGGGAAACTCCTTTCTAAATAAATAAGCTACTTTATAAAATTAACCCTGAGTAAGAATGAAAATAAACAGGCTACAAAGAAAAATTTAAAAAAAGGAGGGGGATTTAATTCCCTTTAATTTAATTCCTATTTTTATGTAAAAGGTTCTCGAGTGCACCAAGTTTGTATTTGCCTCTAGTAGCATTTAGGAATGGTATTACTTTCCCCAAATTGGTTCACTTAATTTTCATTTCTTAACTTTTCCCACACTTTTAATATAGTATTTATTCTAGCCCTTCTATTTAACTGTAAAGTTTTAAAATGATACTAGTCAAACTTTTCCAATAAAGTATTTCTAGTGTAAACGCATAAACTGTCTTTCAGTAAATTTTATCACGTTTTTAAAGCCATGAATCCCGTGAAGTCCTGAACGTCCTCAGTCTGAAAAATACAGTCTTGGAAGGCAGAGTAATTTTCATTCTTACTCATTCTCCTACCGTACTTTACAAACAGACCTCAAAAATAAATGTTGGAGACAAGAGTACTTGCAATGGTATTATTTCCATTTCAAGCAAGGTAGGTAAGCTTCAGAAATAAAAGGTAACTTGTTAGAGATCATATGGACAATTATGGGCGGGTTCGAGCGTCACACTGCAAAGCCACAATTAGTTTCAAAAAAGCTAGGCTAATATTCAATCTCACTTGATAAATATGACCCTAACGCAGAGGGGTCTGGGCATCATTAATTAATCCCTGAGATGAAAAGCAACCCATACGGGGAGCAAGTGACCCAGCCCCTACCTCAGACACATTTGCTGTCGGTCAGAAGGCCCCGATGCTTAAGGAGAAGATGCACTGTCAGCCCCCAAATCCCAGGACACCAGCGTTCACTGCATTTTCTAACCGGGATGGTTAGTTACCTAAATACCCGGTGATAATTGTGACTGGGATCTTAGCGGCGGGGTTAGAATTTTCCTCCTCCTCTCTTTGCTTCGCCTCAATGGGGACCAATTCAGGACAATCCTCCTCCGCCTGCTCCTCTTCCTCTTCCGCAGAGCCAAAAGGCTGAAACATCCCGGCCAACAGCACAGCACACCTCCGCTTAAACTCAAAAGTCGGGATCCAGACGAGGACCTGCAGCGGCGCACTCAGAGCACGCCGCGCGTATTTGACGTCATCATGCCGCGACGGGCGCCGCTTCTCGTTCCCGCCCCCGATTACCTGGACTCTGGCTGAGGGACCGCCTCTCCTCTTAGACGCGTAACGGGGGGAGGTGGGCACACCCCGGGGCTTGTTCTCCAAGCCTGCGCAAAGCCGAGCGGTGTTATTAAGGATCAGCCCTGACACCCTCACTGCGCCTGCAGCCTTAATAGCTAATGGCTGGCTGATGGTAGGACTGAGGCCTGGGTGGTTGGAACTTCAAGGGCATAGCCAGGCCTAAACAGCTCCCACAGGGAATAGACTTTATCAACTTAACGTTTCTTTTCTTTTTCTTTCTTTTTTTTTTTTTTTAAGGGGGAGGTGATTAGGTTTTATTCATTTATTTATTTCACTTTTTTAGAGGAGGTACTGGGGATTGAACTCAGGACCTCATGCATGCTAAGCATGTGCTCTACCACTTGAGCTATACTCTCACAGCTAACATTTCTTAGTATCACTTAAAGAAATTTTTTTTTTAGTTCATAGGAGAAAGAGGGGGAAACTATAACACTACAAAGTTAATTGTAATTTTTCTACCTAAAACAGGGAAAGTTATCTTTAATAATTGGAGATTTCACATGTATACCCAAATTTTTACGATGTACATGCATTACTTTTATTTATTTTTCTTTCTCATGTTTTATTTGGATTCAGGTACCCTGATTCATTTATTACATTCTTTGGTTTGTGACACTCATCAATAATCCTTGGATAGTCTGGATAAAGAATGTCACCTGCCAAATCAGTACACAAAGGATGTTGCAGACAGCCATCAAGCCATCAGCCTCTGCAGCCACCATCAACTGTGCACCCTGAGGGGATTCAGGATGGAGAAAAACAGGATACGGGCCCTAGATAGTTAAGGTGCATATCAAAGGAATTATTTCATTAAGTTCAAACTCTTGCATCTTCCCATATATAGAAAAGTGCTAAGTTCATTTAACTTCAGATGTCTAGTTTTCTTTAATTAACAGTAATCTTTTGATATTCTGACTATATGGGTTTTGTTGCAAAAACTTCTATATATACTGATTTCTCTTTACCTCTTTGGAACACTCCCTCAAAGCTATCTTGAGTGTCTGCTCCAAGGCTTAACTCCTCAGTATGCCACTTATTAACACGTAATTCTCAACTATCAGCTTGTGCATTGTTTTCAGTTGACAACAGACCTCCTTTATATTTATATATATATTTATGTATTTTACAATAAACTCCTTTGACCTCACCTGTAACCCAAGAACATCCCCAATAAGTTTCACCTAGTCATGTGTCTGTCTCCTATTCTAACCTTCTGCTTCTCCCTAAGATAGTAGCCACTATCATGAATAGGTTATAGATGATTTATCATTCCCTCTTTTCAGTTCTGTCACATATATATGTACTTAATATGTTGTTTAATTCTGTTTGTCTTTGAATTTCATAAAAAGAATAGCATATAATATATACTCTCCTAGGGTAAGCTAATTTTCTGACTCCACTGTTGTATTATATTGTTATGTGACTCTGCAGGAATTTATTTAGCCATTTCCTGTCAGTTGTTTCCAGGTTTTGCTCTTATGACCAGCATTGAGTGACCTTCAGCATTACTGCCTGAACAGAAGCTGTTAGAGTCCTGACAACCTACTCTTACGTACTTTTCAGGCAAATTCCTGCAGTCTCTCACATGACTCTGGCTGAACATTATAAAAGATCTCTTATTCTCACCAAGAGCAACCTGTGCCCTATAAGACAGTTCAGTCAAGATGACGGACAAGTAATGCTGTAACAGTAAGTAGCCTCTGTCAGAGCAAAAAGAGTTTTATAGAGTAGTCAAAAGTTCAAGGCACCCCAAATGTCCATCTGATGATGAATGGTTAAAAAAATGTGATATACCCATACAATGAAAAATTATCTCACAATCAACAGGAATGAAGTACTAATACCTGCTACAAGGTGAATGGACCTCAAAAGCATTATTCTGAGTGAAAGAAGGCATTCACAAAACATCACATATTGTATGGTTCCATTTACATGAAATGTCCAGAACAGGCAGATCTATAGAAACAAAATAGTTTAGTTGTTACCAGGGACTCGGGTACATTTTGGAAGTGATGAAAATATTCTAAAATTAATTGTTGGTAATGGTAGCAAAACTCTATGAATACACTACAAACACTGAATTGCATACTTTAAATAGGTATATTGTACAATATGTGAATTTTATCCCCATGAAGCTGCTATTAAAAAAAAAAAAAGCTCCTCTGTGCATCAAAACGTGGTGGTGCAAGTGTGAATTTGCATGAAAGCATTGCCTTCAGGTCTTGCCTCCAGCAGTTTTAAGTCCTGACCTTCCGAGTAGAGTTATAGTTTATGGTGATTTTGTAATTAAGCCATACTTAGGTGTGAGTATAAAGATTAGGGCTTGAAATTTTCCCTTTAGTGTTTTTCTGTAATACTCTTCAGCAAGCTACCTATTCATGAATTTTGTAGAGTTCTACTGTTTTCTTTTCTGATTCTAGTAACTGGGCAGAATTTAGAAAGGTTGTGTCTGAAGAGGTGAGGATTTTGATTTATTTAGTTATGTGGCTTTCAATCTCAATTCTCCTTGTGTGTCTAAGACTGTTTTTACTTCTATCTTAACACAGCGCTTACCAATTTTGTTCATTCTATTTTGAGTGAGATTTTGTTGTTATTTAATCCAAAATGCCTTTTAAAATAAGTTTTTAATGTGTCCTAAATATAATATTTTAGATTCTGTTACAATTATTCAATTCTATTCTGTAATCTATTACAATTTTTTTTCCCATTTTTTAGGGGAGTAGGTAGTTAGGTTTGTTTATTTATTTATTTATTTATTTATTTTAATGGAGGGATTGGGGACTAAACCCAGGGCTTCATGCATGCTAAGCACACACTTTACCGCTGAGCTATATCCTCCCCACATTTCAATCTGTTCTAATGTAACTTTAAAATTTCCTCAGTTTTGCAATTTTATTTAATCTCAGTTGCTTTATGGTAAAATAATAACAATAATAATGTGTGGATCCCTTACCATCTGATAGTTATTGTGTTAAGCATATTAAATGCATTATCTTATTTAACTCTGTAAGATAAATGTTACTTGTATGCTCATTTTATAAACAAGGAAACTGAGGCTTAGAAAACTTAGATATCTTGGCCAAAGGCATAAAATCAGTAAATGACAGCCCTAGGGCCCAATCCAGATCTTCCTGACACTGAGTCTCGTGCTCTTCTAAATCAGGGATCTGCAAACTTTTTCTGAAAAGGACCAGGCAGTAAGTATTTCAGGCTTTACAGTTGACAGGAAAATTCAAGGATGTTATGTAGGTACTTAGAGAAAACAAATTCCACGAATTTTGAAATTTGAACCTCATAGAGTTTTCAAATGTCATGAAATATTCTTTTAATTTTTCCAACCTATTAAAAATATAAAAATAATGCTTAGCTTGCAGATTGTACAGAAAGAGGCAGCAAGCCATAGTTTGCCAACTACTGATCTCAGCTAGTATGCACTGCCTTGTTAAGCTGAAATAAAAGAAATTTTGCAAAAACAGATCTCCCTTGCTATTTTAAACTCAGTTTGTAAATCATTCACCATTGCAACAACCTCCTGCCCTCAAGAGTTAGGTACCAAATTATATCACCGTACTAATAGTCAGAGGAGGGTCTGAAGCTGAGAGGTCTAAATCCTCTAAGTGCACTAATCCCTGGTGTTCGAGAACCAATTTAGGCAGCACTTGAGTCTTTGCATTACAGTAGGAGCCCTCCTTCGTTGGAGCAGAGCACAGCAGATAAACTCTCATGCTGCCTGGATTCCTGCAGCTCAGCTTTGTAGCAATAACCCTGCCATATGTCCTTTGGCATAATTCCCTGCTTCTCCCCTTTGCCTCATTTTTCTCCTTTGAATAGTTGTGACACTTGCCACAAGAAAAACTAAAGATTGTAGCTACATCCAAATCAGAGGAAAGCTAAAAATAATGCCAATTTGGTTTTGTCTTTTTCTCTCAATTTTGCAACTTCCTGCAAAGAAAGATCACACATTAGTGAACAGCAATAACCATTGACTTAGAGAAAAGGAAACTGAGGGTTTCAAAATTAACCCAGTTCCTCTTATCTAGCTGTGGGTGGTAAATAAATAAACAAAGTATTTTAAATGCTAATATTTACTGATTTATTTGCTATTTTTCATTGGGTATATATGAACTTAATGAGAATATCTCTTTCTTTTTTCTTTTTTTAATTGTAAATAGACCTTTTGATTTCCCTATTTTATTTTATTTTGTTATTTTTAATGGGAACATCTCTGAAAGGCCAGAGGCCAATGGTTTTTATTCTTGTGACTGCCTTAGTTAAGACAAAATATCAGCATTCAAATATCACGTAGTACTCTGTTAAGATAAAAAAACCATTGAAAAGAAATGAGGTAATATTCCTTCCCCAGAATATTGAAGGTGACTGGCAGGTGAAATAGGTACATTTCTGTATTTTTAGGGAGTAGTGTCTTTCATTTCAAAGGCTGTCAGTAATATTATTTGAATTCGTTATCTTAGGCTTGCAAAACTATGCTATTAATAAGGCTTAGTTTACAGTCCAGTTACTTGTAAATAAATTCCCCACAAAATTAAAAAAAAAAAAAAGAAGAACACTATTCAAAGCCTGTGATCTGGCCAACTTCAGTGGTGTACTATTCTCTCTAAAATATACTATCAGATAAAGAGCGGGCCTACAGCAAAACTGAAAAAATGTTGTGCAATGATTTTTGTGTAATGGTTTAGGAGATGGTCTAAATAATATCCTCTTCTATTGTCAAGAGAAATTGAAAAGTGATATTTGTGGCTTTATTTAAGTTTCACTTTCTAACTTTTATGGCTTTAAAGAACTGTATGCCAAATCCACAGGCACCTGCTCATGATTGCTTAAATGTAAGTAAAAGACACAGAAACGAAAGTGAAATATCTCCATTCTTCCTTCCTCTTGCAATTCCTCCAAGTTCTCTCAAAGAGTGTTCAATTGCACTTAACTGAAATACTGTGCTATCAGCAAAGTCAGGTCTTTCTGGTTTCGAGACCAATGTCTTTTGAGCCTCATAGCTCTGTCTCTCTGTTAGGTATCATGATTTTACTTACGGAAGAAGATTCATTTTTTAAGATTGATTTACTTTCTTTACTCTTATTATTTGAATGTTTCCATTCTGTCCTTAAGTCTCAGTGTAAGCTGCTCCAAATACAGAGCAGCAAATGTTTTCAAACCACCCAGACACTTCTGTATCTCTATCTCAGTCACTTTCTTTGGGAACTTCCTTCATGTCAAGCATCCTTTAGCACATTTACTGCTTCTGCAAGCTACCTTTATTTTAGCAGTCCTTCCAAACTTATGTGTATAATAGTCGAAATTTCCTGTGGTTCCTGAATACTGTGTGGTTCATCCTCCTCTTCTTTAATGATAGCAGAATCCCTAATTTTTAAGCTAGATATGTGACCTCCAGGATAAAGACTATAGTTCCTAGTCCACCTGGTAGCTAGGTATGGTCATGTAATGAAGTTCTGGCTAAGGGACTGGATGAGAAGTGTTGTGTGGAAGTTTTATGGAATCCAGTGGCCTTCATTTCTTTTTTCTTTTGCTGCCTGGGATACAACAGTGATGGCTGGAGTGCTTTTTGGTTACTGAGAATGGGAGTCATACCCCGGAAATGAGGGAGCAGGGACCTAGAAGCAGCCTATACCCAGAGTAGAGCTGTAGGAAAGGAAAATGAACTTCCGTGATGTTTAGATTTCTGTTCATGCCACTGAAACAAATTCTAACCAATAGAGGGTTGCATTTGTTTAATTGTCTTTAAAATAGTATAAATAACACCTGAATGTATTCCAATTAGAAAAAATTCAAAGAGTACATGTATATATGAGGTTGTACATATGTGTATATTTATGTGTATGCTGACACATGTATGTGGAGCAGTATGTTTGGAAGGACACACGTCACTATAATGACATGGGTTAGGTGATGGGACAATGGGGGAAGAGGAGAAATGGTTACCTTTTGTTTTTTAAATACATCCTCATATCATATAACTGGTTACAAAAGACAAAAGATGTCTACAACTTTTTAAAATGAAAACTAAACATTTAAAAATATCTATCAAAATGTTAATTTTATTTTTAAATTTTTTTAAATGTTAATTTTATATGCCTTTTGACCTAGAAATTCTACTGATGGAAATTTGTCCTATGCATATATATATGCAGACCTTTATGGCATGACATTCATAACAGGTGTGTTGTAGATAAAAATGCTGGAAAAATCCTAACCATCCACCTGAAGGGAAATAGATAAATAAATTTGGCTTATGCATACATTAGAATATTATGAGAGATTACAGTTTTGCATTGTATTTACATATGAAACTGCTAGAAGCATCTTTATTTCGCATAGCCTCCAAGAGAAAGTTGGACAGAAAGGAGAATCTGAATGAAGCATTCTGATTAACAAGAGAATCTACACTGTAAGATGATGTACTTCTGATCATAGGGATGGTAAATTCGTGTACAGCTTAACTGAACAAATTTAATTTTCTATAACATTCATATTCTACAGAGTAAATAAATGATTATAATTTCCTTTAACAAGCATGTTTATAAAGTATGTTTACATACTTTAAAATTAAAGGTGCCATTCCTGGGAGAGTAAATAAAAACTCTGAAGTTAACAATTGACTTGCCTAGAGAGCTACTTGCTCTTTTTCAGTAAACATTTAAGAGAAAAATTATTTAATATAACAGAAACAGAACACATATATGGTAAATACATATCATAACAGCAACAGAACACACATAGAACTTTGCCCTACTTGGCTAGTGCTCCTTGTTCACTGCGCTCTGTGATCACCAGAATGTAAATATTCACTTTATTACCTTTTCTGAACAGAATAATAACCAGAAGAGTACTTTGAGTTCTAAAACCTCTTGAGTCAATAAGATTCTACCTTTCCAAAGTTTGCATCAAATATCATTGTGACCCATAATTTCTCTTTTAATGTTAAGTGAAGCAGAGTCAAAATTTTAGGTTTAAAATGTTTTATTTCACTAATACAAGAGTCACTAAAAAGATATGTTTTTAAGTAGAGAAAGAAAAATGCAGAATACAGTGGTTCTACTGGGAAGGGAGGAAGAGAAAAGAGAATGGTTAATATATTAATTAATTAATATAATGATTATTATATTAACCATATTTAGTTTTAGTACTTCATTTAAAAGTCTCTATAGCAACTTGTTTTCTTACTTACTGCTTTCTGAGCAATGGATTACATTTTGATCACCACTTCACCATTAATTTCTTATCAATCCCTTGACATTTTCCCAGCTGAAAGGTAAAACATCTTTTACCTTTTAACTTTGCATTTTGAAACTACTTCAAAATAACTTAGAAAATTTACAAAAATAGTACAGAGATTCCCACATATACCTTTCATCCTGTTCCCCCTAATTTTAATATCTCACACAATCACACCACAATTATCAAAAGCAGGAAATTAACATTGATACAACACTACTAACCAATCTACAGACCTTATTCAGATGTTGCTAGCTGGTCTGTTTCCTGGACCAGGATCCAGCATAGGATCTCACATTGCCCTTGGTTATCACATTCTCCTTAGTCTACTTTAATCAGGGGTGTTGCTCAGTCCGTCTCTCATGAACTTGACACTTTTGAAGAGTTTGTTAGTTATTTTGCAGAAGGTCCCTCAAATCACGTTTGTCTTATGCTTCCTCAGGATTAAATTCCGATTATGCTTTTTTGGTGGGAATGCCACAAATTGATGTTATATCCTTCTCTGTGTGTCACTTCAAAAGGCAAATGGTATCCATATGTCCCTTCCTGGCAATGTTAACTTTGATCCCTTGGTTAAAATGGTGTCTGCCAAGTTTCCCTACCAAAAAGTTAGTATTTTCCCCACTGCAGTTAGTAAGTACCTAGTGAGAGCTACTTGAGACTATGTATCTCATTTTTCACCACACACGGGCTTTAGCTCACTAATTTTATCATCCATTACTTTTTTTAAATTATAGCTTTACTAGGGTATAATTTACCTAGCATAGAATTCACCCCTTTTAAGTGTACAATTCAAGAGTTTTAATGCATTTATTCAGTTGTACAACAATCACCACAATCTAGTTTTAGAACATTTCCATCATCCCCAGTTCTTTTGTGTCTGTTTACAGTCAATTTTCTCTCCACCTTGGGCCCCAGGCAACCATTGATCTGCTTTCTGCCTTTGTTTATACAATACTAATCTTTTCCTCATTATTTATTTGCTTGACTTTTTACTCTTGTTCATCTGCACAGTAGCAGACATAGATAGTTTAGTAATGAGAAGACTTAAATCTACTGTATTGTTTGATATTTGACACAGGACATTTATCAGCTTGGAAATCAAGAGAAATGACATTCATTGTCATTCATTGACCTCAGACTAAAAATAGCCTTTGGAAATTCTATATATTAGTAGGACTTGAATGATCCAGGTGCTTTAGATCTTCAATTAATTCATGAATGTCTTCCCAATTAAATTCTCTCTCTGACTATATGAAGTCAAAGGCATAATATTTTATATCTTATAAGCTTTCAGTAACTCTGATTTTATCACATCAATGTGACTTGGAAAAATATCAAGGTCCAGAGGTTTAGTTTCTTTGTTTTGTTTTGTTTTCCTTTGGTTTCTTGTGTTACAGGTCTTCACTCCTTGATTTGCTGTTTAAAATTATTTTCATCCAGAGCCAATTTAGCTAACTCAATGCAACATAATTTCAGGGAATATTATGTCTTTCTCACACCCTCCCAGTGAGTATGAAAAAGCTTCATCATTTTAGAGCTGCCAGCTGACAGTATATAGACCAAATGGAGTTCATAGCTACATTTTTTTTTTGTATACAGCAATGCTTAAAAAATAAGGACATTTTAATTTGTTAAAAGTTACATATCTTGCTTTTTTTCAAAAAATCCTTAAATCTTCTGATACAAGGCTCACGTTTCCATAGCTGGAGCTATGCAGTGGCGGTCCACTTGAGGAACAGAGCACATGCTCTTTGGTTTGCCTCATCCACCAATTCCTTATTCAGTCTCACCAAGACTGCTTCCCTCAGTTAAGCTCCTTGCCTAGCATCATGGGACATTTGAGTTTGTTATCTTAGGTTGAAACATGAACAGTAGTTGTTGGATTTTTTTTTTTTACTTGAGCCGAAACAAACAATAAATCTCACTAATCTTTTTTTTACATAACCACATATTTTTACATTAGAAAATTTAACTCTTTTCATCCTCCACCTACACCTATACCTAGTACACACATTGCTTCTATCTCCCCACACATTCAATGTGTTTATGTTAGTTGAATTAATATTTATTTTAACATTATTATAACTGTGTACAGATGTTCACAGTTGAGCCTCATGGTGTCCTATGAGTATTTTTTCTTTCCTGCTCAACTTTTCATTTTCCCTGAAATTCATACCTTTTTTTTCTTGTAGTTTGCTTATTGTCATGTACTTATCACTAATTTACCTCAAACTCTTAAACACTTGTCTAAATATCCTTTTCATATGTTCGAATGATCAAGGTATTTCTTCAATTTCACATTCCTTAAAAAGTCTGTCCTAAAGTCTTATGAAAAAAATCTATCCTGGAGTCTTATGACACCTTGATCTTGGACTTCCAGCTTCTAGAACTGTGGGAATAAATTTCTGTTGTCTAAGCCACCCCATTTGTGGTATTTTGTTATGACAGACTTAGCAAATTAACACACCAGTGTTTTGAAACTGCACAATAATGTAGCCTTGGAGTGGGTGTAATTTCATCTATTATCTGGGCACTTAGTAGCTCTTACAATCTCCAACCTCATGTCCTCTCCTTGAATTTTCTAGAATTATTTTATTGATGATTTCCTTGCTTCCATTTTCTCTGTCTCTCTCTGTGGAACTCTGTAATGCAGCTATTGAACTTCATATTCTGATCTTTTTTTTTTTAAACTCATTCTCCATCTGTCTTTTTGCTCTATTGCCTGGGAGATTTATTCAACTTTATCATTCAAACTTTCTTTGAATTTTTTAGTCTAAATGTGTGTGTGTGTGTGTGTGTGTGTGTGTGTGTGTGTGTGTGTATAATTTCCCAGATCCCCTCTTTTATTCCCTTAATATTCCTTTTAAAAATAACGTAATATTCTTATTGCATGGGTGCAATATCATCTCTCATCCTGCTGTGGATATTAATAGTAGTTTTCTGATCCCATCATAGGCTTGGTTTCTTCCAAGTTACTTTTTTGTTTGTTTGTTTGTCTCTTTTGATCTCTATCTTTCAAGTTGGTTTTCCTTAGATGTCTGATAATCTACTCAAGTTTAGGAGGGAGGTACTAAAAAAACATTTTTGAGTTTCTGATCCCTTGGGTGAGCTTTGTTGACTGTCAGCTTCAGTTTCGAATCATCTGGCTGGGCCATTTACTTGGGGGCACTCTTGATTTCTTTCCTCTCCAGGTGGTCAGATACCCCAGAGAAGAACATTCCAATCTCCAGAGCTCTGAAATTAGAACAGAGGTAAAAGACTTGGGATTGTATTGTGTTATAAATATTTCCATAAATGTTTCTGTCTACATTACTGAATCTCATCCCCAAATTTGCCAAGTGTTCCCTAGAAAGTTATTCTCTGTTTTAGCTTATCCAGGCTAGGAGAGGGACAGTTATCTGGCTATACAGGGTTGGATAAAGGATCAAGGTATCTAACCACTTCTTAAACAGACTCACAAACCGATTTTTCTGTTTTTAACACCATCTTTATCCCTATTTCTGAAAGTACCTGCTATTCCCAGCATTTGAGGAGGTCTGTGATGTAATCAGGTACTTTCCAGCTTTTTCCAAGGCAAGTTAAGGGATAATCTTTCTCAGGTCTATTAAATTGGATACCTCTTGTCTATATGGTTTCTAAATTCCAAAATCTCATTGTTCTTGTCTTCCGTCCTAATCTCACTGTCATTGTAGGTTTCTGTCTTAAAAAGCAATTCCTTTACTGTCATTTTACTGGGTTTCAAGAGAATGCCAAAGTAAATGCGTATATTCAGTGGCTCACCAAATTCAGAAGTCAATTTTGCATTTTTACAAGGGAACTAAAAACTGGCTCAAGAGGGTTTGAAGACAAACAGGCCTGCTTTATAATTTTGCTAGTGGCCATCCTCACTCTATGTATCTGGTCAACAACTGTGTCCATGGAATGGAGATTACAACTCCAACGCATGCTTTTGTTTGAGCAGCCATGTGTTCATTCACTTTTATGGTTCACTTGTCAATTGAAAAGGAAATTCTAATTCTAGTGGCTTTGACTCTAGCAAAGGAATCTTGCAAAACTTATCTTCCTGGCTTTAGTAGAGAGCATAAATCCTCCCTCCACCCCTGATTTTCTTCCAAAATAACAAAGCCTCCAATTTTTGAGTGTTCAGTATGTACCAGGCACTGAGTGAGGCATTTTTACATGCATTGTCCCATTTAATCCTCCCTATAACTCCATAATGTCCATGCTATTATCCCCATTTTGCACAGTGGGAACTTGAGGCTCTGAAATGTTAAAGAGTTTGGTCTGCGTCACACATCTATTAAGTTGTGAAGCAGGGGTTTAAATCCAAGTCAGCCTGAGTCCTGATCCCCTTTCACTCCACTATGCTGTCTTAATGATTATTTCTTCCTGGGCTTGTTGAGTTTTCATTTTCATGTTCCCAGATCATTTAATTATGTTCCCTTTTCTTTTTCCAGTCTAATTCTTATTCTATATGCCCTATGTCAGTGAATGGCACCCCATTGCTTCAGCCTTTCAAAATGGCTAGACCACCCTTCTAACTGTATCAGGGTACCTTCTTACACACTTCACACATCACTTCCTTGGGAAAGATTCCATGACTTTTTGAGGATCGATTTGGTGCCTTTTCTGTGCTCCTGCAACAAATACAGAATCCTGTTTGTTCTATTAAACCAGTGAGTACCCTGTCTAGAAATGATCTGTTTCCTTATCTATCTCTCAGCTACACTAAACTGTGGGCTCCTGAGGGCAGTGGCAATAGCCGTCTTATTCATGTGACATGTCTATAGCCTAGTGCAATGCTGGGCATGTAGCAGGTGCTCATTAAATATTTTGTTAATGAATGAAGTTATACATACACCTCAGTCTGAGTGAAAATTTTTTCTCATTTAAAATAATGTTCTAATGATAGTTGAACATTTGTCAAACAGGATTTCAGAAAAGACAAGTCTTTAGTGCTTTTGATTTACCATTCAGAATACAGATAATATTTGAACTCCCACAATTAAAACTATAGTGTGGATGTTAATCCATGAAGTAAATGCTGACAAGTTTTCAAAATATTTCTTGAATTTCATTGTGGAATTTTAAAATGTGAATTTTAATTTATATATAAACTGAAAGGCCATCTTATCTCAGACAAAAGTTTGTCATGCTTTGAAGCCTTCTGTTCTAATTGGGGAAAAAAAAATCCCATTACATAATTATAAAGTAAAATGCAAGGACTAATGTGAAAAGTATTTTTGATCTCCAATTGTTACTGTGAAAGGATCTGTTGCCATTTTTCTTGAGGTCAATGTGATAAACTTCTTATCATAATTCCTGAGGAAACAGAAATTCATACAACTGTTATCAGAATTTATGCAAAATGTTTCTTAGAAGACATGGCTTTCCAGCTCAGTCTATGATTCAAAATTAGCCAAATTAGAAGAGCAGATTGATGAGATAAAATACAAAGAATGGGGAGAAATAATAAACTCTTTCCCTGGATGAACCTAACCTTTTACACAGCCTTTTAAAAATTGCAAAGACTTCAGCTGTTTTGTCTTGATACCCAATACAAGCCTTTAGAGTGACTTGAGAGTCCTCCCACGGATTCCATGTGGAATCAGGGAAGATCTGGGGAGGCCACCGTCAACCTTTGAGCTACCCTTGAGGGAAGAGAGTCATTGATCAAATGTTAGTTGTCCAGATATATTCATACCAAGGCCACACAGTAATGAGAATCATTTCCAACTAAAGGCAACAATATGGATGAATCCACAAACAAAATGTTGACCAGACAGAAATGTTCCACTTACACAAACTTCAGAAGCAGATAAAACTGATCTATGGTGTTAATAAGATATCAGTTGCCCTTGTGGGAACTCACCTAGAAAAGGGTAGGATGGGAGCTTTTGGAAGCTAATAATATTCTTTCTTGAGCTGGGTGATTTTTACATGGATGTGTTTGTTTTGCACATTTATCATTGTGTACTCATCTCTATGTATATTATACATTGAAAAAAATTACTAGTGGAATGACGCATCAACAGTAGCATTTTCAAATAACCTACTCCAGTCTCCAAGAGCTCCTAATATAGGGCGATTATACCCTGAACTATGGCCTTCCTAAATGGGGCTTAATGGTGGGATATCTAAAACTACAGTAACAAAATGTTGAAATGTAAGTTTCACTGGAATAAATGAATACAACAAAATAAGATATTCCAAAACCAGACCAGTATATGCAGAAATTACTAAGGAAATTCTGAGAACTGTTTCCATGACTCTTGGATTTCTGCAGTTTTTTGTTTGTTTGTTTGTTTGAGTTTGTTTTTTTTTTTTAAGAAGAATTTGCCAAGTAGAGTTCCCATTTCTGTTTAGGGGGACAGAGGACATAAATGAGGGAGGGCTGCCACTTCCTTCCAAGTCTTCTAAGACACATTTCAGAACTTGAAAATGACAATTTAATTGCAGCTGGGAGACACAAGTATGCTGCCTGACTCCTGACCAAAGATGTTAAATGGCCTGGGGCACAAATTAGAGGTTGTGTTGGGATCAGCCAGGATTGTCAAGACAAGGAGTTTGTGAGCAATTTCAATGAATCAGATGTGGGCCACATGGAAAAGATCCAACCAAAAGTCATCTGGAGTCCTGTCAAGTAGGATCACTTAGAAAGTGAGGGACTCTACAGTGGGAAATTAGAGAGGAGCTGCAAAGGAGTCACCTTTGAACACTTGGAATAGAAATGCACAACCAGGTAAAATGACCTAGAGGAAAGAAATCTCCAGGAGAACAATCTTCCAAAGGACCTAAGTTAGCCCCAAAGAAAACAGTCAGCTTTGAATAGTAAGAGCCTCCTTATCTCATCATTCCTCCAACCCCAAGCAGTTAGAAACTGCCTAACCACCTGGGGTGGGAGAAAAGAGAAGTGGCACAAAGTGGAGAGAAGAAACCAACCATGCATCCTTCCCCTCTTTTGCTACTGCAGGATGCCAGGTTGAAGCACACCCCAGCTGGGAGAGTATTTGCCATTAAAGGTAAGGTGGAGTTTTGATCAATATCTTGGGCTAGATATTCTGGTCTCAGGCTTGAAACTATGTTTGCAAAAAGAACTTTGACCTAAGAGTAAGAGAAAAGTCACAGGGCCTGCCCGTGTTCCCATATGAGACTGACAAAGATTATTTGCACTGAGTGCACTTTGAAGAGGCAGTGGGAAACCATAATAAAGATGTGCTTTGATTCCATTTACCAGCCATACACTCATTGGGAATGAGTTACATGAGCATTTACATTAATATATTCAGTTTTTATATTTTAAATAATTTTTAATTTTTTATCGAGTTATATAATTGGTTGTACAGTATTATATGTTTTAGGTGTGCAACATAGTGAGTCATAATTTTTGTAAGTATACTCAGTTTTTAAAAAGTTTATTGCTGAACAATGACCTGGTCCTGGAAAGAGAACCACATCAGGATCCTAAATTCCTAGTATGTCTGCTCATACAGATTACTTATATTTTATCTGCCATTTCTTCAAGCTGTCCTTCTCAACTTTTAAAATAGTCCAAGCTAAAACTTCAGCTGATAAAAGGTTTTAATCTTACACCCTTTAGGAATATTTTCATTTTACTTGGTGACTCTCAAACAACTTTGGTATATAACAGAGTCACTTGGAGACCTTGGCTGACTTATAGAGGTCTATGTTGCATTCTACTTCAATGAATCTGGGCTCCTATGTTTGTTCTTAGTTCTCCAGGTAATTCTGATCCTCTCAAAATTTGAGAACTTCTGTCTTAAAAGACATAAATTGTTAGTGGGTGGGAAATAGGTTTGGGGGCATGGCAATCATAGTGCCTGAATCCAACACCCATGTTGTAAGAATTCTAGAGATCACACAGATAAACTGTGCCATAGTATTGTATCTAGTCTGTGGTGCTGCCCAGGCAGTTGTGTGCAAGGATGAGGGGCCTCTGAGTCAGGCAAAAGAACCACCATGCAGCCTGCTCTTCCATCTTCCGAAAGAAGGTGCTTGTCATGGTGTGTGAATTGTTAACGGTAATATATGGGGCATGGGGTGAAGTGAAGTGGAAGACATAGAAGAACATTGAAATGGGAATAAAAGCACTTCAAAAGTTCATAATAACTTTGATCTGGTGCTGACAGGCTTCAGGGGCCAACAAAATTTCTGAAATCCTATAAACTTACCTGTTTCTGTTTTTTTTCCAAATGGCTCAAGGTAGTAGGGGAGATCATAGTCACTTAAAGAAAGATACCCTGCTCTGGTAACATATTACTTAAAAGGGTGGATATAAATCAATAAGAAAAACTCTAAGGCTTTAATAGGCAAATGGGACAAGATATAAATAGACGCAAAAGAAAAACACAACTATGTAATGAAATAACATAGAAAAATATTCAACTCCTTTAACTAATAAATACATAAATAAAATATTTTAAAATTTATTTTTAGCCAAGCAAACTTGCAAAAATTAAAAATAAATGCTTGTATTAGTGAAGGTATAATGGAAAGTTCTCATATACATTGGTGATAAGTTGGCACAAACTAACAAAACCCAAAATTATGTTTGTAATGTTTATTTTTTTAACTTCTTTTTGAAGAATTTTCAAATTTACAGAGCAGACACTTTTGTATCCTCTTCACCTAGATTGACTAATTATTTTGTTAATTTATTGTTATGATTTGAAATTTTAATATTTCTAATATTTTTGTCATTGTCATCATCATTAATGACCATCTGAAATTAAGTTGCTGACATCATACTGTTCTGCCCTTTGCCATAAATACTTCAGCGTGTACCTCCTAAGAATAAGGACATTCTCTTATGTGACCACTGTGCAAGTATCAAATTTAGGAAATGTGGTTTTGCTGCCATGCTATTATCAAATACACAGTCAGGATGCAGACTTTGCCGGTTGCCCCGGTAATTTTATTTACAGTATTCTCTCCCTGATCCACGACCCGCTCCAGGGTCCCTTATTGCCTATACTCACCGTGTTTACTCTCTTCTAATCTGTACGAGTTCCCAGCCTTTCTTTGTCTTTCGTGACACTGACATTTTTTTAAAGACTGGCAGTTGTTTAGTTGACTGTCCCTCAATTTAAGTTTGTCTACTTTTCCCTCATGATTTCATGCAGGCATTTTTGGCAGGAGTTTATAACTTTTGACCTTATAAATTCCACTTCTGGGAATCTGTTATGAGGAAATAATAGTAAACATATAAAAACAGTTTTAATGTTTTATCTTTATGTGGTGATGGATGTTCACTCCCCTTATTGTGGTAATAATTTCATGATGTATGTAAGTCAAATCATTATATTGTATACCTTAAATGTACAGTACTGTATGTCAATTACATTGCAATAAAAGTAGGGAAAAATCCAATTTATATGACTTCAAAGCAACACAAATGCCAGATAATGATGGAATCACAATCACACTCTCTGAGAGCGTACTCTATGACCAGCAGTATGCGCTGTGCTTTGTGGGCATTATCCTACTTACACTGAAATGAAATGAGAGTGGCAGCCTTAGTGCCTACCCAATAACTACTCTCCCCTGTGTCCCTCTTTTGTTTTGGCAGCTCAGGAGAATAAATTAGAGTACTTCTAAGCCAAACATGATCACCTACTTCTGTCTCTGGATACTATTTCCCCACTTCCCTTGTAGCCAAGGAGCACCAACTGACCCATCTCTAGCTGGTGAGTACTAAAGGCAGGTTTCCTGGAGGACTTCTGAGAAAGTCAGAACTTCACATGGTGAAAGCCTTGGCCCCCTTTTTTCTTCCTTCTTGGGATGCTGGTGTGTGCTGTGGCCGATCGGAGTCATGGGAGCCAGCCAACTTGTAGCCGTGAGGTCACTGAGAGGGACAACCAACGTGACAAGGCCGGTGTGCTGAGGATGGCAGAATGGAGGAATGGAGAGAACCTGGCTGCTTGACTGCATTGCTGAGTTGCTGACCTAGGTCTAGAGCTCCTTCCTTGGTTTATTTGGGTAATAAACTTAGAGATTAAACTACTTTCATTTAGACTTTTAGTTATTTGCTTCTGTAGACATTTTGGCTAATGATAATAACAGGAATAATTATATGTCACTTACTAGAAGAGTTTTATGTTACTTAATCTCTATAACAATCCTGGGAAGAGGTGCCACTATTAACCACATTTTACATGTGAAGAATGTCAACTGTAGACTAAAATAAAAGCCCACCACTAAGTCACCCCAAGGTAGATCAGAACTCAACTTTTCCCTCTGCAGGGACAGCAGAAACTAAGGGAAGGAGAGAGTACAACATTTAGTGGATGCCTGGGAAACTGCCCAAACAGAAAAATAAACCAAGGAATGGATCGTTGATTCTTTAGGGAGAAGATGGTAGACTGATAGAAAGTGGGTAAAGAGGCAGGGATGATACTTATGTGGGGGCACTCCAGTGAGGAGCAGAAGTAACCAAATCAGAGGACCAGCACCTGGCTTTCTCTCCTCAACAAATCCTCCCTCTCTCTATGCGATATGACTTTGGGAAAATTGCCTAAGTCCTCCTGTAAAGAACTGTTTATTTCTTCATTAATGTCTTGTGTGGGTATGCTCAGGTTGAGGAAGACAGGGATGGCAGTGCCAGATGTGGGAGACATAATCCTTACCACCCTGTGCCCATACTCTACTAGACAGTCCTTATTGTGGATTGTCAGGTGGCAAGAGATAACCTCCAAGAGACAATGACCTACATACAGAAAAAGCAGTCACTGTTTGGTGGTTTTCATAGCCTTTGGGATGAAGTCTGAATTCTTTAACAAGGTCCTCACATTCAGGTCCTGCCTACCTTCAGAGCTTCATTTCTCACCACTCCACTCTGCATCCCTGGGCTCCATAGTTTTCATCCCTGGCATGCACAGTGGTGTCTCCTGGATCCCTGCCTTTGCATGTAGTGCTCCTTCTGCCTAGAATAGCCTGAATGCACTTTTCTCCATCGAGTGAATGTTTACTTGTCATTTAAGACTAGTTCCCATGTCACAGGGTCAGCAAAGTCATTCTTCCTCAGCGTCAATTTCTCTGACAACACCCTGTCCACAAGAATAAATCATTTCCTGTCTATGCTTCCTCACTCTCACAGTTTTGTGCAGCAAAAATTTCTGTATTGTCCCGTAGAACTCAAGCCTCTTCTTTCCTTGGTAACAGGTATCTTGTTCCTAGACCATGAGTTCTGGGAAGTCAGGGAACAAGTATTATTAATCCTTTTGCCCCTAATAGCGTTTAGTTCAGAATCTGACATATGGGAACCACTTGGAAAATGTTTGGGGGATTAATGGAAGGCACACAAATAATAATGAGGGAATTCATTCATTCATGAATTAATCCAAGGTCCTTTAATTACAAAACGTGCTATGGTATGAATATTCCTATTGAATATGAAACAGCATTTACCTTAGAATATAGCCTAACTCCTACATTTAAAATGCTAATATACATAGTAAGATAAATATATAACAGATATATATATACACACACATATGTATAATATTTATGTATACAGTAGTTCTCCCTTATCCAAAGGGGATATGTTCCAAAATCCCCAGTGGATGCCTGAAACTGTAAGATAGTATTGAACCCTGTATATACTATATATTTTCCTAAGTACACATATTTGTGATACAGTTTAATTTATAAGTTAGGCTCAATATGAGATTAACAATGACTAATAATAAAGTAGAACAATCATACAATATATTGTAATAAGTTATGTGAGTGCTAACGCTCTCAAAATACCTTAGTGCACAAATTTAACGCCTTCCATATTTATAAGCACTTATCATGTACTGTGGCTGTTACTTTTGCAGTTTGAAGTATGATAGCAAAACCAGTATGAATTTCTTTTTCCTTCTTCACAATTTCAAGGATAGAAGATTCATTCTTAAGATTCATAGATCTTAGCAATCTCAGCATATGATGTTTTTTCTTTCCTTATTAATTTGAGAACTGTCACCTTTTCACTTGAAGCACTTTACGGCTTCTCTTGGCATATCTGGATTGCCAGATCACTACTCTTGTGCTTTGTGGTAAAAAAAGTAAAAAGGGCTACTTGAACACAAGCACTGTGATACCGCATATGATAACCAAGACGGCAAGTAAGTGACTGTGGAGCAGATATGCTGGACAAAGGGATGATTCACGTCTGGGCTGGGAAGGAGCAGGACAGCAGGAGATTTCATCATGCTACTCAGAACAGTGTGCAATTTAAAACTTATGAATTGTTTATTTCTGGAACTTTCCATTTCATTTTCAGACCATGGTTGACCAAGGGTAACTGAAACCATGGAAAGTGAAACTGGATAACGGGCACTAATGTATATATATTAAGGGAAAGTTTCTTAATTTTTATTCTCCATAGCACTTGTCACTATCTAATATATTTCATATTTACGGATTTCTTGTGACAACATGAGAAACGAAGTGGAGAAAATTAGAAACTCCAAATTCTAATATCTGAGCTATGGCTGGCTTTAAATACTAGCACAGAAATCTTTCTGTTTCGGTCCTCAATTATAAGACTATAGAAAGACATTTACTTGCTAGTAATAATCCACGTGTTAGTTTGATTTCTCAACCTAAGAAATAAATCCAAAACAGGACTGGAAGATATTATAAAATGGCACAGCTGAAAAACTCAAGCAGTAAAAAAGGCTTTTATTTCCTTTTGAAAGAAATGTGAACTTGGCCACTTTCATTCAAGTTCACTTCAACGAGTATGTATTGAGTGTCGCCCTCTGTTCAATACTGGATCAGCTCTTCATTCATTTATGCAACATGAACTCATTGAACACTGACTTTGTACCAGGCATTATTCTAGGTAATAGAGATAGAGTAACAAATAAAACAAAATCCCTGCACTCATGGAACTTATATTCTAGAAGCATGAGGCAATAAACACACAAATAAATAATATATATAGTATGTTAGATAGCAAGAAGTGCTATGGAGAAAAACAAAGGAAGGGTCAGAATTAGGGAAATGGGCATTACAATGTTAAATAAATGGTCATAGAAGGTGGCGTTTGAATGAAATCTGATGGAGGTCTTGAATGTTTTGGGAAATAAGGGAAGAAATGTGCAAATGTCACCCATTTGCATTCCACTAGGCTATGTTTACTGGTAGTGACCTATTTAACTAATTAAAGGGCACAGTCAGACTGAATGAGATACTCTTTTTCGCAGAGGTGAAAGTTGACAACTGGACTCAAACTTTGAAGGATGGGCAGAGTCTGGATGTGATGTTGGTGAGGATGGTAGGAAGAATGACATGAGTAAAGAAGGCCCTCAGGCAAGAAGACCACTGATTTCTCCAGTTGGAGATCTTCCTTGCTTCAACAGAGAGGTAAGGGACAGAGTTATTACATGAAGTGGAAAAGTCACCATAAGCCAGTAGGAGAAGGTCACATTTGGTCATGGAGGCTATTGGAAGCCACTAAAGTTAATTGAGCAGGGAAGAAACATGATAAAACAAATGTTTTAGTAAAATCAATACAGTAGTAGAGTCAGATTCAGTTGAAATAAGGAGACACTACAAGAAGGAGCCATTTAAAATCTTATTTTTGTTATCCAGACACTAATTTATAAGAGTTGGGCCAGAATGGAAGTAGTGAGAAGAGTGGTGTTTATAAGGAGAGATATTTATAAAGAATACATGACAGGCTTTGGTAGCTGATTAGTTCTAAAGGGTAAAGAAGAGGAAAAAGTTAGAGCTGACACATTATAAAGAGGTGAGCAGATGATGTCATTCGAGTACCAAGGACACTGTGATCCAAACTGAGTGTGACTCGCTCAGGATCACACAGTCACTGAAAACCTGAAGCTAGAACCCAGATTTCCTGTTTTCCCCATCCAGTACATGACTCTAAAGTTTTAAACTGGCAACTGGGAAATAGTGCCCCAACAGGAATGGGTGATTATGGAGGCAAGCTTACAGCTGGGTAGAGGAGATAGAGCATTTCAGTTTCATGATTGTGGAGTTTAAAGATATTCAAGGGAAAATATCTGGGAGATAGGAAAAAATGTAGGACTGGAAATGTCCTGTACAAGTCTGTGATCTTGGGCCAGTCACTTAACCTCTCTGAGCCTCAGTTTCCCCAGTTGCAAAGTGAGGATAATGTTATTACTTAAGGGTTGTTATTAATTAATTAACTATTGATATTTGTAAAGGGCTTAAAACAGGCCCTGGTACAAGGTAAGTGTTACTTGTTTGCTGCAAAAAATGAGATGCAATGTAAGGAAAGAGATTGGTTTTCTGGGGAAGTAAGAAGAAGATTTGGGGCAAACTACAGGAGAATTTGGGATAATTGATGTAATGTCTGTCATAGACGTCAAGGGAGGAATTTTATGAAGGTGAGAAAATCAAATGGCACAAAGATGCAGAGAAGGAGGAAGGCCAAGAGACGTCATAAGGTGTGGAAGGAAGGAAGGAGGCCTTCCAGAGTAGGCTTTGGACAGAGGGGCAATGAGGAGAGAAGTCTTAGAGGGAAATAGGAGGGAGTGAGAAAGGGAAGCAAGGCACTTAGTTATTTTTGAAGTTACCCAGCGATCTGTGATTATACCCAAGAACAGATAAAGTTTAAAAATAGGCACTTGCCACATTAGTAGATCACACATTCATGGTGAATTATTAAAAGGCTGTTAAGGAAATTTTGAGTCCTTTCTCCATCATTTCTAAGCAGGGAATTGACTGGATAGAAGATAATGATACTGGCCTTACTTTCATAGTTAGGTACCAAATGCTATGTTGAATGATTTAAATGCAGCATGGGCTGACATAGATGGGAGATTTTAAGATTCTTCCCATACGCACACACAAAAGAGGTTTCCTTGGTTGCAAATTCTGAAAATTTGAGATGTTCTCATTACACTGTGTGGACATTAGTATATTTTTTCTCTGTATGAGTGTATGTCACAAACATTCAGAAACTGAGAGAAGCCCATCTGAAAGGCTGACAGTACAGAGTGGATTGAAGACTCTAGTGTAAACATTTTTCTACAAATCATCAATTTGTTCCTATTTAAGAAGTTCTTATTGAACTGTTCTCTTAGTATTTTTTATGTAAATGTTTGCTTAGAAATTCCAGTGTAGTCAACATACCTGGGAGAATTTTGAAGGTCAGAAACTCCACATTTCTAAGAGCTTTCTTTCCTTTGGATCTCATTTCATAGCCTATATACTGTTAGACTTAGACCTTTGTCTTATACTATGCTTAAGGGCATTGATACATGAAGAGGGCAGGAGAGTTACCTAACCAGTTCTGAAGAGTTACTAAACTACCTGAGACAGCTGAAACCAGAGAAAGAAAGGTCATGGGCAAGAGACAGAATTCAGTTCTCAGGTATTTTAATATTAGGTCATAAGTTAGGTTCCATTGGACCAGCACTATCCAATAGGAATATAATGATCTACATATGTGATTTTAAATTTTCTTTAATGTGTCCGTTTTAAAGAGGGAGGAACAAACAAGTGAATTTCACTTTAATAATATTTACCTAATACATCCAAAGTATCATTTTAACATGTGATAAATATAAAAATCATTGACAAGATATTTTGCATTATTTTTTTCTGTACTGTCTTCAAAATCCTGTGTGTATTTTATACACTCAGCACATCTCAATTCAGACTAAGCATAATTTTAAGTGGTTAATAGCCACATGTGGTTAGTGGCTACCATATTGGACAGTAGTGTAGCTTTGAACCAAACATATCTCCGTTTCTTGTTTTTTGGGTAAGTTGACAAACAAACGCATTGCACAGAGAGTGCTCTAGCATAGTAAAACTTAGAGCAAGCCAGTAAACACGGACTTCCACTCTCGTGAGCATTGGAACTTTTCTTACTTCTTTCTTGAGTTTGGGGCTGGACTTAGTACAATTCTCAGTCTGAAACTTTTCTTTTCTTTTTTTTTTAATTTAATCTGCCTTCTCTCGAGCATGGTGTGAACTCTTAATAAGGCCTAGAGCAAAGAATTCCAGGGTTGGTTTCCCGACCTCGCCAATTCTGCGGGGCGGGCGGAAGGCGCGCGTTTCCAGCTCTTGCCCACAGGCCCTGGCAGCCTCTCAGCTTCGGGCAGATGGAGTTTCCGGCGTCGCTCAGTGGTCGCCGGGTCATCCGCCCGCGCTCCTTTCTGCCTGAGGTAAGGGCCTCAGGAACAGCGCGCTGACGGTCAGAGCATCCGGAAGGCAGTTCCGCGGTGGTCCACACCCTCCTCGCGCGCTACTCTCTGCGTGTCAGGCCAGGCGCCGGGTGGCAAGGCTGGCCGCCGCAGCTCTGAGGTTGGGCCCTCCCCCGGGTGATTTCAGCCCCGAAGGTGCAAATGCGGAAGTTTCCAGCGGCGACTGACAGATGAGGCTCGCGCCCCGCTCGGCATGCGCTGCAGCGGCTCTGAGCCGCGCGGGGCCCCAGCTGTGCGCATCCCGCGACCCTAGGGGCCGACGAGCCGCCGGCGCGCGATGGCCACGCTGCCCAACTCAGAACGCCGCGCGTTCGCGCTTAAGATCAACAGGTAAGACGCGCCCCGCAGCGCGGCGCACTCGCGGCCGCACGGCCCCGGCCCGTGGAGCGTGGCGCTGGGGCCGCTCCGGGAGCCTCCGCCGGCCGAGACTATGGGAGTCCCGGGGGCGCGTCCGAGACCCAGGGGTCACCGGGGCCCCAAGGCGGCTGGGGTGGGCCAGCTGAGCGCGGATGGCCTGCACGCTGGGCTCAGCCAGCCCCTCTCCAAGAATCCCAGCCTTCACGGTTGCCCTGAGCCATCAGTGTCCCTTCCCAGATCAACCTCTCCAGTCACCCCAGTGCCGCCTCTCCCGCGCCGCCCTCTGGGTTCTGACAGGTGGCTGGGCTCGGGAGTATGAAGGGCGCAGGGTTAGCAGTGCCGGGCACGCCACGGAGTTTCTTATAAACTGCACCTTTCTTTGAGGATGCTCTGAGAAGGGGCAAAAGAAGTGGTTGAAATGAGAGTTTTTGCTGTGAGGCAGCTGCTTCAAGACTTCTGTTGTCTGAAGAGGGCTCTTTTCCCTCTCGTTTTATTTTTCCAGAAAAAAGTTTGGCTCCTGCTGACATCGCTATTTTTATTCCCTGGTCCAAAGGAGCCATGAAGTGGAAAAAGTGATTTTTTAAATTCTCCCTTTAAACAAACAAAAAAGGAATGGCCCGTGGCTGACATTTTTACATTTCCAGCGCTCCCGGCAAAGAACCAAGAACATGGATCCAACTCACCATCCAATTCATAATCAAAATTGCACAAACTAAATGTAAGCACATTTACTGCTCAAAGTTCTCACCGGAGGTGCTTTAACTGCATTTTTTTCTCCACTGAAAACTGCTGACAAGTGTTTGGAGACATTTTTGTCTTGCCCTGAGAAATCTAGACTGTCTGGTTAAAAGATAATATGAAATTCATCCTGAAGGGGCAGCTTATTATTTTACTGCCCTCACTGCTCTAGGATTTGTTAGTCTTTGAGCTGAGCCTATGAAAGGCTAGTTCCACGGTACATTTTTGTGCTGCTGGAGTGTAAAGAGGTTTGAGCGAACGGGAATTAGAAGCCCGGAATAATACGGCAGTAAGGACTTCCAGAGGACGTATTCAGCTTTATTGGCGATTTTATTTCCACCTGTTGTGTAGCTGTGAGCAAACCATTCCTCTTACCTTATTATTTCTTCATCTTTAAAGTGAGTCTAATTATTATTGTGTACTGTATATGAATGTTGGAGGCCGAAAGTTACTGGTCAAAGGGCATAAAGTGTATCGGGGATTTCCCTATGGGTTTTGTTGTTGTTGTTGTTGTTGTTGTTGTTTTCTGCCTTAGGTTTCCTGCCTGTTGCCATGCAGGAGGGGCAATTCGTTTGGGGGTTGTGGGGAATGAAACTGAAGTTATTGATGGATGTACCACTTGCCACAGCTGCTGCTCTACCGTCTCTGTAAATTTTAGGTCAGGTAGTATGACTCTGACAGAAAGATGTTAGAACTTGGGGTTGGGTGGAGTTAACCTGAGGAGAGCAGTGGGACCTGCACTAATCCCTAAAGGCAATCTTGAAAGCTGCAGAGGGCTTGGTGTAGCCTGGGGGTCAAGAATAAAGGCCCTGGCTGGAATCAGATCTGCTTGCAGATTGGCTCTCTGCTCCAGACTAACTGTGACAGTGGACATGCTATTTAACCTCTCTAAACTTTGGGTTTTTTATATGTCAAGTGGAGCTAGTCATAGTACCTACCTCATATGACTGTTGAGAGGATTAAGTGAAATAATATGTGCAAAATGCATGTAGTGTCTGGCTCAGAATAAATATTAAATAAATGTTAGCTGGCCTCGTCAACATTACCATCAGCTTCATCATTGTCATTATCATCTCCATTGCCACCATCTTTACGATCCTAAGAAAGGAAAGTAGGAAGGAAAGCTAAAGTTGGAGAACTTCCCATACAGAGACCAGTTTGGGCTGGATATGATGATGCCATTAGCAGGTTGCAGCTGCCTTGGGGTGGATGTCCTCCCTTTTATGTCTTCCATCTCTGTGCTGGAAATACTGGACACATTCAGTGGAACAGAATGTGTGATGCAATCTGACCAAGAAGAGCCCCACTCAAGTTAAGTAAAATCTAAAAGATTCCCTAATCCTCAGGCAAAAATCAGGGTTGGATATTCCTGTTTTGAGGGGTTCTATTTTCCCTTTTGAAGCATTTTATATGTTTGGGTAGAAAAGGTATGCTAAGGAACTTGGCAGAAATTATTATTCGAAAGAGTGGATTAATAAGGACATACCTAATATTAACATAATATTAAAATTTACTATTCATTTGTTTGTTTACTATGTCCCAGACACTGTGTTATGTATGTAATGGGGTATATCATTAAGTCATGCAAAAACCCCATGAGATACACCTTAAGTCTCATACAGAAGAGGAAAATGAAGCTTGGAGATATAGTTGCACAAGGCCATGTAATTTGTTCAAGGCTGTGCAAACAGCAGTGGCAGAGCTGGGATTACAAACTGCTCCAAAGACTGTGTTCTTAATTCGACATGTGCTATTTTGATCCATGCTTCCTAAGAATTTCCTTTAAAAGCAAGGAGGGAATTAATTTTTAAAAAAAATATCATTTCAGTAGCAGCAAATTGTTCTGATCCATGTTTAATAAGTAAACAAACTAACAGTATGATGTTTTGCAATTTTGGAGTAGGAAAAGAAAATATTTTCCCTTGCATGCCTATCTACTATTTTTTCTAATAGATTAGCTTACAGAAGTAAGACACTGTTGAAATATGGCCATCAGTACATTCAGCATGGGTTTATTTTTTTTCACCTTTATGCCCCAGTGATACAAAGTATCCGCTACAAGTGTTGGTGGGATAAAATCATTGTGCTTCCTATTAAAAAAAATTCAAATCTGATGTATTAAAAGTTTTATTTGTAAAGAGCTCAGTTCTGGGCACACCAGCCTTCAGAAAGAGTGAGCTGACTACCTCACGGTAGGAAAAGAATGTTTCCCACTGTTCCCAAATTCTGTGGCTTCCTGCAAGCAGCATTGCCCAGTTCAGGGGCAGGCAAAGCGAAGCTACCGGTATCCATTTCCTCATGATTGCTGTAGCTCTTTCATCCTCTTAATGAAGCCTAAATTTCCAGGTGTTGGAAATCATTGCAGGACTTTTTTGGTTTCCTTTTGAGCACCAAGTGCAATTGTCTGATGTGACTGTATGACTTGTTACAGTTAAACATTTCTCTAGAACCCACAGCTCAGGGAGATATTAGAGAAAAAATCCACCATTGAATTTTTCTGAGCTGGAAGAGTAAAATTTAATTTCTCATAAATGTTAGGTATTTGTCTTCATTTCAGTTTAATTGTCACTGACTTCCTGTGCACAAAGGAATGACTAGATCAGAGTTAGGCAGTTCATAATAATGTTTGCATTGGGGATTTCAGGCAATGCTGCATTAAATATCATAATACAGTCCTTTTATGAGTGCCAAGTTTTATTAACTACCTCTTTCTCCTACTAGCATATAGGGCTTTCATATATAATAAAAATGAGTATTACTATTCTGAAAACTCATTAAACAAAATTGTAGTATCCTTCAAACACAGAACAGATGTAGATCTAGATTAACTGTTAAAGTAAAGTAAGGATCTTGAGTAAAGAACAGAAGTGCAGAATTCAGAAAAAAACAGTAATGGGTCCAACAGACATTCCGGATTGGAAGGAATAAATAATGATAACTTGTGCTTATATAATGCTTACCCTAAGGCAGGTATGGCTCTAGAGCTCTACATGTCATAACTCATTCACCCCTGGGAGAACGAACAATTACTATCTCCACTTTACAGATGGAGAAACTGAACACAAAGCAGTTATGAAACTGTCCAGAGTCACAGCAGCTAAGGGCAGAGCTGGGATTCACATGCACTCAACCTTGATCCAGAATCCTCTCCTTTAACCACTAAACACCATGCTGCCATCTCAGTTTTGTTTTTAAATAACAATAAGATAAGTAATAGTTTTATAAGTAAAATTTAACTAGTTAGTATGTGCCGAATCTTGTGCTAAGAACTTTACATACCTTCCTTTCATCATTGTAGAAAAGGAAAAAATGTAATGCGTAATAATTGTCATTAAAGTGATTTTATGGAAGATAAAAACAAGATCCAAGAAGACAGATTGCATTCAAGAACAATCCCAATAATTTGAGGCATAAAGAATAGAACAAAATGAAGGTATTGAACTTTTCCTAGGAAGTGTTTGCTAATTTTGTCTGCAAAGATGATGCAGTCTTTTCATGCAAAGGTGTAAAAGGTGTAAAAGGATGCAAAAGTGTAAAAATATATGTAATCATATGTATAAATGTGTGTCTGCAGTGAAACGGTACTATTCTTTAGTGGTGATGGCAGAACAGGGCGTGGGTCCTTTCAGGAATTGCCATTTGTCTGACGTGTTCTAGACCAAAGACCACAAGAAAAAGCTTCAGGCAACTGAACTCAAAATTTTGGTCTTTCACATTCAGAATCACTTTTTTTTTTCTTCAGATTCTTGGAAAAGCTCCACTTGAACTTCAGGTATCTAGTTCAATTGAAAGGCCCTTCTGCCAGGGCGAAATTTTCAGTTGGAGTTCTTTGAGCTCTGATAGTTCACATGTACATGCAGAGCTAATGTTTACTTCTGCATGGAAAAGAAAATATAATTACATCATGTGGTTACCTAGGGAGATGGTGAGAGCTCAGGGGACCAGAACTACCATCTCAACTCCCCACACAGAGCTAGTGATGGAATCAGATGATATTAAAAGCACCTCAATTTGCCATCCTCTTTAACAGGCAGGAATGTGACAATACTCAGACTTCTTGCTGGAGAAAGGCTAAGAAAAAAAGGTGTTTAGTTCTTTTCAGTGGTGAACAACCAGGTGCTTATGTTTTGGTCAATAACAAGGATTAAAGCAACAGGAATGTGCTCTCCCTGTTCTTCCTTCAAACGCTCAGTCTAATTTACCACCAGTCAGCACCTGCAAAGGTTCTCTAGACTCTAGGAAAATACAACAGTTTACATAGTTATGGTTAAGCATGGTCCCTGTGCTTCTGGAGTTTGCACCTTAGTAGTGCAGTTTGCTATATTGACAGGTTGGAGGTACACAGAATAAAAACAGAATAATATGTCTGAAAGTGTATACACAAAGGCATCTGTATACAGGGGTGTGATGAAATCAAACAAACTGGTAAAGTCGGCCTAAGGTATAAGACCATTATATCATTTTCTACTGTGTTCAGATCAAATGCAAGATTAGAAAAGGAGAAACGGTAATGGCAGAACCAGAGTTTTTCCTGTCTTCTATCCTTTCATCTATGTTCATCATTAAAAGTAGGAAAGTACAACAAGCAAACATTTCTATCACCCATTAAGTCACAGCTGTTAACTTTTGGATGTACATCCTTCCATTTTTACAAAAATGAGATCATATTTCACATACTGTTTATGCTGTACTTTTTACTTTTAAAAATATGAATGACTCTCCATGTTAATCAATGTAAAGCTATATTATAATTTACATAGGCTGTGTAAAATTGTGTTGATTGGATATACAATGATTTATTGCATCAATTCTCTATGATTGGGTCTGAAGACAGACAGTTTCCACTTTTTTATAATAATGGACAGAGCTTGATGGAACAGTCTTATGCACATTTTTACGTGCAAATATTTCCTTAAAATTTCTATGAGTGGAACTGATTACTCAAAGGAGAGAAACCTTTTTCAAGCTTTTGATACACACAGCCAAATTGTTTCCCAGAAAAATGATACCTATTTACACTCCCACCAGTGGTCCTAAGAGCGCTTGTTTCCTCACATTCACACCTGCTGCCTGTTTTTATCATTCTTTTAAATCTTTATTGGAAATCTTGACCTCTTCTCTTAAATATCTTACCTCTTCCTGTTCAGCTTGTCTCCCAGATCCCTGCATGACCTCCAAAGTCATTTGTTAGGGATTAAAATAGTTTTGCATTTCTCCTTTTTCCTTTGCTTTATGTACAACTAAAAGTGGCAGTAACCTTTGTCTTTCTCACTGTCTGTGTCTGTTCGTTAAATAGGTGGATTAATAATAAAGGTAAATTGTTCTAGCAACTTAGTTCTTTTTTGATTCTGGTTTAGACTCTGGTTGGCCACACTTTAATTTGCTTTTATGTTGCTTAATGATCTAAAATTGTACCTGCCCTTCCTTTGCATAAACTCTAGCAATTTTAAATGAAATAATAAATAGAAAAATCAAGATCCCTTTTCCTCACAAAACAAGATACCAGGTGACATAGCTCACTGTATGAGTTTTCCCTTGGATCAGAGTACAGAAAGATGGGGTTCCTTCACACTTTTTTGAGTTCCTCTTCCTCCAGGATTGGCTTTGGGGCTAACACATGTTAGTATTGCTCTGCTCAGAAACCTCAAAAGCCTTCAGGAGATCTATCATTCTCATTGGACAGCGGGTAAGATTCATCATTCTTCCGTAGAAGAGGCCAAATGTAAAAATAGCAGAAGGTTACCTAGTGATATTCAGGCTAAACTGGAACTAGATTGAGGAATGAAGAACTGTAAATAATCCACCCCTTCATCTTCCTCCCATCTCTTGACTTTCGAGCACATGGATAAGTTAGTAGGCTTGTAAATCCTAGGCTGGTTAGTTTGATCATTATTAATTCATTCATTGACTCCAGCTGTTAATGGTCAGTATGTTCTAAGTGCTGTGCTGGGCCCTGGAAATACAAAGATAAGCAAGTCATGGCCCTGCTGGCAAGGAATGAGACATTAACCCACAATATGGACCAGAAAAGGACGGAGCCATCCCTTGCCACCTAGCCCTCCCTCCAGGTATTGTGTATTGCAAGTGGTTATCTTTGGGGACATGCCACTTATTCCAAGGATACTAGCATTATCCAGAACAATTTTGAAAATCCTTTTAGAATTACTTTCACAGAGTGGAGTACATTTATTTTAAAAAAGTAAATCAATGGTATGAAATTTTTTTCCTTTGACAGAGAATCTGCTCTTTTTTTCTTGTTTGAAAAGTTCAAAAATGTAGAAAATACAGATGATAACATAGCAAGTACCTAAGGGCCCACTGACCACCAGAATTAACAAATGATAACATTTGGTCACTTTTACTTTCGATATTTTTAAATGAAAAAAAGAACATTACAGATAAATTTGAAGTCCCCCTTTGTTCTACTCGCCCATTCTGTTCTCCCCTCTCCTCCTTAAGGGGCCAGCATTATCACCAACATGTACTTTTATTGTGTGTATGTGTGTGTGTGTGTGCACGTATCTGTAAACAATATGTTACATGGTTTCTGGAATGAGCCAAAGTCTTTAACATTCAAGCAAGCCTGTTAAATTAAGTAATATCAGTTTGAGTTAAAGACAAGAAGTGACTATAAAGTAATGGAGCCACTTTTTTAGTCTCTTCAAGTGGCTCTGAAGGCAGTTGCAAAGAGAACTTCCAAGAGTGATTTCAGGAAAACAGCTCCATCAGGATAAATTGCACGGCACTTCTTGTGTGAAATTATAAAGAACAATAATTATTTAGATGTGTACATTCTGGTAGTGTTTTTCAGTCACTCCTTACATTATAGTCACATTACTCATTTCCTAGAATGGCCAGGAAATTTTTCAAAAAAAATTTTTTTTCTCTATCAGATGAATGAACTTATGATTTGCATTTGACCTGAGATAAATAGTTAGGTCACTAACATGTTTACTTTTACAGAATATGATTTTAAGAGCACAGAATAAAGATTTTGTCTTATTGCCTGGACATATGATTAGGGAAAGAATGAAGATTAGCAAAAGAGGTTGTGGCACTTGCTCAAAAATCTTTATGTGGATATTTTGGCCTTGGTAAAACCGAGTGGTTAGGCTGGATTCTCCCCTGTTTGTTCAGGGAGATGTGGTTCCTCTGCTGTATCTTACCTCGAATTAGACAAGATGGGAAGAATGGACATGAATAGAAATGCTTTTCCCCAAATCTCTGCTCTGCCTTGCTCTGCTCTATGTTGAGTACACAGGGCAGTACTCAGCACAGAGCAGACACCTTTTCTGGTGGAACTGTTTGAGTTCTCTGTACTTAGTTCTCTGCTGGGTACTCTGAACACTCAAGAGAAGTTGGGGTCTCATCAAAAGTTACCCACCTGGGAACCAGGGTGTTAGGGAGGCAGAGGGAAGCTAGTCCTCATGCAGTAATTTCGACTAGAATAACCATGCACTTCCCCTCAGGCTAGTAGAAAAACTTAGGTTCAAAGTCCACTAAAAATGCACTTTATCCTGCTGTTTAACATGAATGTTGTTTCAAGGCAACGGTGTCCGCCTATTCTCTATGGGAACAAAATTGCATTTTCCTGTTAACATTCCAAGTGGTTTGCTTCACCTGCTAATATTTTACTTTTTCTTCCTAAATAACTACCTACTCTCCCAGTAGCCCTTTAGAAGGGGTATCCAATTTGCCAATTGTATTTTGTTTCCTCCCCAGTAATTTCATTCCACTCACAAGAATTTTTTTGATTGCCTATGACTTTCTCAAGGCATTATGAGAGACAGGAAAACAAACCCCCAAACCAACAAATATATGTCCCCAGAACTCAGCAGGAGTGAGCAGATTAACATAGGTGAACACGGGCGATGGTGTTTAATTGTGTGGCCAGGTGAGGGTTAAGGGCAGGAATGGAAGGTTGACATAACTCAGAGGCGAAGGAAGGAGTAGCAGCCCTGGGGGGTGAGGAGGTGAGGCTTCAGCCAGGCCCTGTAGGACGGGGAGGTGATTGACAAGTGAAACTGACATAACAGGAAGGAGAACTGGCAGTGTGCAGAATGGATTGGAAGGGGCTCCTTGAGAGGGATAAGGAGCAGCTGCAGTCATTCCAGTGTGAGGTGATGAGGTCTGGATACGTGGGGTACCGGGAATGGAAAGAAAGGGGACTACATCTACAGACACTTCCAAGGGAATCAGCTGGACTTGAGAAACAACTAAATATTTATTCATTCACTCATTTCATAAATGTGAATTGTCGTCTACTATGTGCCTGGCAGTGTTTGTTCTAAGTGCCGAGGCTCGAGTGGTGAATAAGCGGACAAAGTTCTTGTCCTGAAAGAAGTAATTTTTCAATGGGAAGACAATAAAGAAATAAACCAGGAAATATCAGATAAAATAGGTGCTATGCAGAGAAGTAAAAGGGCCATATCAGGTATGCGGATACTTTGGGTAGAATGGTCAAGTGAGGAGATGACCTCCAGGCCAGGACCAGGCAGGGGAATTAGCACATGCCATGTCCGGGGCAGGAATAAGGCTATCTATTGTGTTGGAAGAAAAGAGGGCCAGTGTGTCTGAGTAGAGTGAATGAGGGGGAGAGTGGTAGAGATGATGAGAAAAGTAGGCAGAGACAAAATCATAAAAAGGCCTTATGAGCCAAGGGAAATGTTTAAATGTTATTCCAAGTGCACTGGGAAGGTTTTGGGAGCAGAGGCATGATGTGATTGGCCTTTGCGTTTAGAAGATCACTCTGGGTCCCCTAGAGAAGCAAAGAGTGGAAGCAAGGTGAGCAGGTTGGAAGTGGTACAGTATCCAGGGAAAGGTGAGAACAGAGAGGGAGAGAAGCAGTCAGCTCTGGGACATATTTTAAAGACTGGGTTGATGGATTAGATGTCGAGGGGAGGACAATGAGAGAAGAAGAGAAATCAAGATGTCTCTGAAGTTGGAGGTATGTGTGGATGTTGATGGTCTTAACAGAAATAAAAAAAGACTGAAGGAGGAACAGGGTTTCAGGCTGAATCAAGAGTTTAACTGGGGACATATTAAGCCTAAGGTATGTATTAGCAATTCAAATGGAATTACCTATTAGGTAGTTTTATTCAGGAACCCCAGGCTTAGGGGAGAGGTCAAAACTGGATATTTAAATGTGCATTGCCCATATAGAGGATATTTTAAAATAATAGGAGGAAGAAAATATTTAAATTATCTTGGTAAGTTTTTTAACAGCCACAAAGCTATAAGAATAGTATGATATCATTTTTTATGGAAGAATAAACATGTATATATCTCCTTATAGAGATTAAATAGATTGATTCATGTGATAGAGAGGAGACCAGAAGCACATGTGTCAACATGTGATAAGTATGTGATAATACCTGGGTATTAGGATTATTGCTGACTTTTGTTTTCTCTTGTGTTTGGTGTGTGTGTATATGTATATTTTCCAAATTTTCTTCAAAGAGTGTTTTTGTATTTGGGTAAAGTAAAGTTTATAAAAGAGGTGACACCAAGATTTCCATTCTGAGGAAATTGGATAGAGATAGTGCCAGTGAGAAATTATGAAATATTAGGAATTTGAGTTAGTTTTAGGAGGATGATTTTGTACTTCTCTGGTAATCTTTAAGAGAATGTGGCCAGTTTCACTTTTCCATATATTTGGTCTCCCTCCCTGTCAGAGAATTTTACTTTTCACCTTATTGAAGGTGATGTGGTCACTTTGAGGTGAGCTTTCAGAGCTAACCTGGCCTTTGTTATGTCATCTCTTCCTTTCTATGTAACGGACAATGTTCCATACACAGACTGATCTGTCAACCTGTGTCCTGGAATAAAGACAAGTAGAGCAGAGCCAAGTTGCTCTCTGGAAGTCTTCATTTTTATAAACCACTAAGATTTTTTGGATTATTTGTTATGACAGCAAAACCAAGCCTACCTGGCTAATAGAGATGAGCATAAAATATACAACATTCTTGATGGCAGTTTAAGATGAGAAACTTGGAGATCAAGATGGGAACTATTGATTAGGAAGTCATCAGTAAGGTGGGGATGGGAATGAAGAATGGAAACATTTTCTACGTAGAAAAGCATCGTGGGAAGAAAAGAGGAATGGGCCCAGGGAGTCACTGCCAGTTGGTACAAGAGAAGAGCTACACAGAGAGGAAGAAGAATGTGGCTGAGATGTGGCAGACTGGGGTAGTATTAGAAAATGGAGCTAACAGGACAGTTAAAGAGGTCAGATGCCAAATTATCAGGACAAAGGAAGAGCTGTTGGATTTGCCTTGACAGTGGCCAGTGTGAACCCCTGAAACAGCAGTTTTAGTGGCGCTGTGGGGAAGGAAGTCGGGTTTCGTGGGTTATGGAGGGAGTCAATGCAGAGGAAATGGAGGAAGCTGGCAGAGACCACTCCTTTCAAAAGTCTGGGTGAGGCAGAGAAGTGGGGCAGTGGTGACCAGAGGCTCTAACATGATTTTGACTTTTACACAAACATAACGTGTAATGTGGAACAGAGGATTCTTGAATCTTAGAAAGCATGCTTTTTTTCCCCCATAAAATAAGTCTAACATGTGAATAAGGATATTTTGAATACCTGATAGTGTCTAATATGTAATAAATTTTGCTTGGCACTAGCAATAAGTAAAATAGTCTACTTATATCTTTGTTTCCTGGGAGATTTTGAAACTCACTGACACTGTCCTGTATTATCTTTAAGTATATGGTAATCTCTCTTTTTTTAAATTTTGTAATTTCTTTGTGTGTGTGTGTATTTATTTACTTACTTATTTTTATATTTTATTATTTTATTTATTTTACAATAACATATTTTTTACATTGAAGTATAGTTGATGTACAATATTATATGTTACAGATATACAATATAGTAATTCACATTTTTTAAAGGTTATACTCCATGTATAGTCATTATAAAATATTGGCTATATTCCCCATGTTGTACAATACATCCTTGTAGCTTATTTTATACCTGTTAGTTTGTACCTCTTAATCCTCCACCTCCATCTTGCCCCTCCCCCTTCCCTCTCCCCACTGGTAACCACTAGTTCCTTCTCTACATCTGTGAGTCTGTTTCTTTATTATTTCCTAATGGAGGTACTGGGGCTTGAACCCAGGACCTCATGCATGCTAAGCACACACTACCACTGAGCTACACCCTCCACCACCATGGTAATCCTTTCTGTTTTGTTATCTTTACATTTATCTTCATGTGTTTGAAGTACAAAAAAAAATTATAGGAAAGACTATCAATATCAGTTATATTTTGCTGTTTAACAAACCACCTGTTGTGGGTTGAATTGTGTCCCTGCAAAAGATTCCTAAACCCTGGTATTTGTGAACATCATCTTGTTTTGGAAATAAGGTCTTTGCAGTTGTAATCAAGTAAAGATGAGGTCACACTGGATTAAGGTGGACCCTGATTCCAATCACTGGTGTCCTTCTGAGAAGAGCCACAGAGCCACAGAGATGCACAGAGAGGAGGCCAGGTGAAGACAGAGGTAGAGATTGGAGTCATGCCACCATATGCCAAGGAAAACCGAGATCTGCCAGCAACCAACAGAAGCTAGCAGAGGCCGGGAAGGATTCTTCCCTAGAGGCTTCAGAGGGAGAAGGTCATGCTGACACCTTGATTTTTCGACCTCTGACCTCCAGAATAGTGTGAGAATAAAACCAGGCTTATGATAATTTGTTCTGGCAGCCCAAGGAAACTGATAGATTACTCCAAAGTTTAGTCATGTAAAACAACAGCAGTTTAGCATTTCTCGTGGGCAGTTCTGCTGGTCTCGCTGTGGTCATTCATTTGGCTGAAATTCCCTAGTGTCTGGACTGAAGCCGGAGCATCAGAGATGGCCTCAGTCACAAGTCCAGGGCCTTAGGCTGGCTGTCCCTTTGCACATGGTCCGCTTTAGTAGTCTAGCTCTGTATTCCTTACACGGTAGAAGGAACATTCTAAGAGGACGAAGGTGGAAGCTGCAAAGCTCCTTGAGGCTTAGTCTAGAGCTTTTATGCCACATTCCTTTGTCAAAGCAAATCACAAGGCAACCCAGCTTCAAAGGATAGGGAAATGGACTCAATCTCTTGATGGAAAGAGACGCAAAATATTTGACCATTTTAATCTATTACACCCCGAACAAAGAAAGTAATCATATCCCATTTCAAACTTCACATATTTAAGCAGAAGGTCTTGTCATTCTCTGTTCAGATCACAATACCCATTTCACTGGCAGAGAAACTGAGAACAGATTAAATCGACTCATTCAAAGTTACCAATGAGTCATGCTTTATGAAAGACAGCTATGTGTCTGGAAGAGCTAAACACAGTCCTGCCTGGAGGCAGGTGAATACATTTAATAACTTCTTGGGCTTCTCTTAAGTCCCATAATTGCATTGGTGGAGCCCAGACTGCAGAGCTGTCTGGTAGGGAGATGCAGCAGCAATTTGAGGATATTAGGGAAAGAGGTACTTGAAAATTGCTATGTGCCATTCAAAGGGGCAGGATTTGACGCTAAATTAAATGACTAGGAAAAGGGCCTCAAGAGTTACCAAACGGGCTTAGAAATTCAGTGACTGCTCTGGTCCAGTGTAAGTTCTAGGCTGGGAAGAATTACAGTGGGTAGAAGGAAAGAATGGAGCAGGGAGGCAGAGAGATCAACCTGTCAGGAAGGTATGTGCCATGGCTTGTCTTAGAAGGTTCACCCTTGTGTGAGTTAGGATTGCTTTTAGCTGCTTCAAGGAACAGACAACCTCATAAACAATGGCTGAAACAAATTAGATATTTATTTTTCTTGAATAAGGAGAATTCCAGTGGTTGGCAGTCTGGGCTTTGTGTGATCGCCCAAGGTACCATTGGAGACCGGGTTCCTTGCGTCCTTGTGTTCCACCATCCTTAGTGTGTGGCTCTCATCCTTATGGTCAGAAGATGGCTCTTGAAACTCTGCATGTTGAAAGAATATTGAACACAGGGAGAAGGGGAAGGGCAAAAGAGGCCATGTCAGCCAACTTTGCTCTCTTTTAAGGAACTTTCCCAGAAACTCACACAATGATGTTTGCTATATGCCTCACTGATCAGATCTGTGTTACAAGAGAGATTGGAAGGTAGTTTTTATTAGCCCATCACATTGTCACCTCCAACAAAAAGAGGGCTGAGTTAGAAGGAAGGGTATAAAGGCTACTGATAGGCAGGTAATGGTCCCTGCCATTGCTCCGAGCAATTGCTGTGGGTACAAATTAGTGACAGAACTTCCATTGTGGCACCTTCATCCCATGAATACTTGTAACAGATCCAAGTCCATTTAATTCCAGGACCCTTGCCTAATGAGGAGGGCTATCCAGACTTATAGGTCTATTATTGATCAAAGGAAATTAGCTATTGTTACAAATAATCCCAAGATCTTAGTGGATTAATCCAGCAAAATCTAATTGCATATCAGTGTCACAGTCTGATGCAGGTCAGGTGGCTCTCCTCTACGCAGTGACTCAGGGACTTAGGCTGCTTTCACCTTAAGGCTCTGCCGTCTTGTGACTTTCAGATTTTTTCTGGTATCATTCAGCCATTGGCCAGGAAGAGTTAAAGACTGTGCCTCTAATTCTTAAATACCTCAACTCAGAAGTGGTACACATCACTTCCACTCACATTCCATTGGTGAGGACTACTTGCAAGTCCATTGAAGTTCAAGGAGGGCTGGGGAATAGAGTTCTTGTCTGGAAGCCACTTTCTGGCAACAGATTTTCACTGTGAAAGGGAGCATGAATCTTGAGGGGTCAACTAGCCATTTCTGCCACAGGGTCCCAATCACAAAGAAGGAGCCAGGAACAAAATGGCAATAAAATATGTGTAGGCCTGGTTTGCTGTGCCATTTATGGATAGGATAAAAACCAGGTGGTCTAAGTCACAGCAGTATGAGTGTGGAGGCTATAAGGGAAGCAAACACCAAAAGCATATGCTGAAACACCTGAGATTCTAGGAGGAGACAATAAGAGTACAAGGCATAATTATCCTGTAAGGCAGGTGGCTGGTCATAGGAAAAAACAATGTAAAATCAAATTGCACTCAAGGACACCAGAAGTGCCATGTGCAACTGGATACTTTCTAGAAACTCCACAGATTGACAAGGAGCCAAGTTGCTCAGCCTTTTTTTTACCCCGAGAATAGTTTTTAAATATTTTAGGAAAAAACCACAAGATTAAGATGTTTTTAAAGGTTTTGAGTTATTAACTTAGAATTAACATTTTATTTGACAGGAAACGAGATGTTTCTGATGTAAGAGAAAGAAGCATTCTAAAAGGTTCACTCCCACTTGACGAGTAACAATGTCATAGTCCAACCTCCCCTCTGAGACAGGAGACTTTGTTTTTATTTTTTTTTTAATTGAAGTATAGTTGATTTACAATGTTGTGTTAGTTTCTAGTGTACAGCATAGTGATTCAGTTATACATATATATTCCTTTTCATATTCTTTTTCATTATAGGATATTACAAGGTATTGAATATAGTTCCCTGTGCTATGCAGTAGGACCTTACTGTTTGTCTGTTTTATGCATAGTAGTGTGTATCTGCAAATTCCAAACTCCTAATTTATCTGTCCCTCACCCCTGTCAACTTTAATGAGAAGCTGAGTCACTTTTCATGACTGGTTCACTTTGGATCTGTTGAATCCTCTTGTTTCTTTGCCTTTTAATCATTTTAATAATCTGTGAAATCAATCTTCCTTATTCATGCTGACATTTATAGTAATAATAATAATAAGTCACAAGGCTCTTACTGCAATGAGAAAACAGGTTAAACCTTCAAGTTGGAATTTGGGGAGGCAAGCACGTCAGATTCCTTTCCCAACTCTACTGATTCCCAACAGGAGCATCTTTCAAAAGTTCTTTAACTTCTCCAAATCTTAGTTCTCTCTTTCGTAAAACAGAAATATTAAGAATACCAACATCACCCAGTCAAATGAAATAATATCTAGGAAAATGCTACCTGAATCAAAGAGCACTCCATGCATATTAATGAAACATCAGTAAAATAGGAACAGGCGCCATGTTTCTGTGATTCATGGAGTGAATAACATTGGTCATAGACCTAGCACAGGGAGGTCTCACACTTGGTCATAGAGGGTCTCAGAAAAGAAAACTAAAAGTAAATATGGACAAAGTAAACTACACTGGAAATGAGAAATGCAGAAGTATTAAAAACAGTCACAACAACATAAAGTAAAGTTTCAACTCATTTACAAAACCTGTCCCCCTAAAACACACATGCATATGCACTTTTCTCCAAAAAGTAACTTTTATGGAGAATCTTAGCAGTTATGAAAGACAATAGAGAGAATTTGGTAGAGCCACTTAGGTAATGCATGTCATGTGATCACCAGGAATGTTTATATAAGATATAAAAGAAAATGTTGAAACAGTAGAATCTTTGAGGACAAATGATTCATCCTGAACAACAGTACCAATAGTTAGAGACTGGAGACCTAAGATGTTTCCTATCCTTTCATAAAGTGAAATATGGCTTTTTATTACAAAAGCTATATATGTGACTTATAGAAGAAGCAGAAGTGCACATAAGCAAAAAAATTTTAGTGAAAATATTTCTAATTTTTTAACCTAATTACTTTTAATAGCTTGATATATATAGTTTTCAGATGTATGCACCTACATGCATGTCTCCTACAAAGTTGGAAACATGCTTATATGCTGTTTTGTAACCTGCTTTTTTATTTAAAAATATATAATGGAAAACTTTTCACGTCACTAAATATTCTTGCATTACACTTCTAAATGAGTGTATAACATTCCACTGTGAGAACAGACTATCATTTAACTAACTCTCTTCTGAGCTACATTTATTTCCAATTATTTACTAGAAACAGCACTTCACTGAATAAATTTATGCATTCAAATTTACTTACATCTTTAATGATTCCTCAGGATAAATGCTAGAAATTGGATCACAGACTCAAATGTATGTATTGAAAATATATATTTTATAGTATATTTATATTGTTTATTATCATTTATTTATAATATATATGCTATATGTGTGTGTGTGTGTGTGTGTGTGTGTGTGTGTATTTCTGTCTAGTTGTCCTGACAGATTTTGTGTGACGTCTCTAAAATGAAGTTTAACAATATTTGAAAAACATGGCATCCCTGAACTTTGCCTTAATTCTTGGGGAAAGTTACTGAAAGATGGTTTGTGTTCAGATAAGTATAAACTGGTAAGGCCAGTTTTTTATAGGTGACATTAAAAAATCAACCCCAGAAGACTGAATTGAAACCATTATTATGATTGAGTCAGTGAACCTGAAGGTAAATTTGATTTGGACAAATACTGTTAATTCATTAGGTTTCCTTGTGGGCTCAGTCTTTAAAATAAATGCTCTTCTGGATAATCTTGGTCCTACTTGAGGCTATCCTCATAGGAATTACCAGCATGTCCAGCTGTACCCAGGAATCTATAAACTATCCCTTTTAAGGCAGTTAAATGTATATTTTCTTGAAGAGAGTAAAGTTATATTAGACGTGTAAGATCACCTAGAGAAAATTGTTAATTTATTATGCATAGTTCTTTCTTAATGCCAGAGTTATGTACTATTTATGTTTATCTGATATTTAATTTTCTGTTATGTCTCCTTGTTAATTCATTACTAACTCATTCTATAATTCATCCATCCATTTATGTGACATATTTTTCTTGAGCACTTACTGTGTGCCAGGCACTGCTTTAGACTTTGGGGCTATAGAAATATCCTGCCCTCAAAGAACTTAGGTTCTAATGGTGAAAAAAGATAATCAATAAATGCTCAGATAATATATAACACAATGTCAGGTGGTGTTAACTGTTGTTAAGAAAATAACACAAGGTGGGGGCTCATGAAGACACTAAGTCATCTTGGATTGGGTTGTTTGTTTTTTTGTTGTTATTAAGTTGTATGAGCTGTTTATATATTCTGGAAATTAAGCCCTTGTCAGTTGCATCATTTGCAAATAGTTTGTTCCATTGCATAGGTTGTCTTTTTGTTTTGCTTATGGTTTCCTTTGCTGTGCGAAAGCTTGTTAAGTTTGATCATTTGTTTGTTTTTGCTTTTATTTCTATTGCCTGGGTAGACTGTCCTAGGAGAACATTGCTAAGATTTATGTCAAAGAATGTTTTGCTTATGTTTTCTTCTAGGAAGTTCATAGTGTCTTGTCTTATGTTTAAGTCTTTAAGCCATTTTGAGTTTATTTTTGTGTGTGGTATGAGACTGTATTCTAGCTTCACTGATTTACATACAGTTGTCCAGTTTTCCCAACACCATTTGCTGAAGAGACTGTCTTTACTTCATTTATATTCTTGCCTCCTTTTTCAAAGATTAACTGACCATGAGACTGTGGGTTTATTTCTGGGCTCTTTATTCTGTTCCACTGATCCATATGTCTGACCTGAAATATACCACTGGTTTCTCAGTTTTGATTACTGTCACTCTATAATATTGTCTGAAGTCTGGGAGGGTTATTCCTCCAGCTTTGTTTTTTTCTTCAGTATTTCTTTGGCAATTCTAGGTCTTTGTTAAGTCCTGTTGAAACAACCATGAATATTTGAGTCACACCAGGCTTCCCATTTTACCACTTCCTAACTGGCTTTGAGCAAGTTACTTAGCTTCTCTGGGCCTTGATTTCTTTATCTGTTAAATAAAAAGATAATGTACTACTCCATAGGGTTATTATGATAATTAAATGAGACTGTATAGAAATTACTTACTACACAGGTGTTTGATAGGTGTTCTTTCCTTCCTCTTCTCTTTTGGAAAGTGATTTATTATAAATAATTGAATTCTCACTTGCAATTAAGAAATAAGTATATTCTTTATTCCATATTAAAGAAAGGGGTGGGTACATTAAAAAATTGTTTTGTTTTCTGTGCAAAATTAAATAGCAACTGCTCTCCACAGAGAAGGGCAGCCTGAGTCTTCACATCAAGTAGTCCTAGTGATTCAGGTTTTCTTTTGTCTGAACTTAGCTGTCTTGGGTTGCTACACACATCCAGCAGGGCCTTAGAAGAATCATACATTTCATCTCTCTGGGCCTCAGTTTCTTCAAGATAGAGTTATAATAGATGATTTCTAAAATCCCTTTCAGAGGTAACATTACCTTGTCTGTCCTTTTATAAATTCTTCTCCACTCGAGCCACTCGAAAGGATGACTGCCAGGTCCCAGACTGTCCTTGAGAAGAAACTTGGGATCCAAGCCTATAAAAAATGATAGCAACTCAATGATGACTTTTTTTTTTCTAAATTCTGTTTTAGTGAGAAGAAGTAGAAAGATCAACAGTTTAATTTGTCTTCAGTTGACAGGGAAGATGGTCAATGAGAAACTGAGAAACCAGTGGTATATTTTGGGTCAGAAGGAAAGAGATAGACACAGTGTGATCACTGACCATTATTTTTAAAAAATTAATTCTTGCATTTTTTTCTAGCACTTACCACATCCTTCACATGTGTTACCTTGTATAATTCTCATAACAGCCTAAAAGATTAAAAGGTGTTCTTATCTCAAAGATGTGGATTTGGAAATAGGCTGGGTGAGGTTGTTCAGTTTACCCAGGGATGTGAGTGATAAAGCTGTGGTGGAAACGTAGGTCTAGCTGAAACCAAATCCATTTTCTTAACCACTTCTTGTTACTGCCAACCATTACTGCCAGCAAGCCAACTTGCTTACTAAAATAAGTTTTCATCATGGCCTTGCCATGGAATTTGTCAAGATTGTTTTCTCCATATGCTGTAATATGTTTAGTTTTGCCTCAGAGAGGTTAGGGGATTAATTTCCAAGAGAGGTGGGACTGTGTCCACTCTAAATACAACTCGAGGTAGCCTTACAGCATCTAACAATCCTGTGGTGGTGTCTCTTCATCACAGCTTGAATATGATTTTATGGATTTTTTTTCATCTTTCCATTAGAGTGGGCCAAAGCAGACTTGATTTTTCTCTGAAATTAGCCATCTTACAAAGATGCATTTTCAAACTGAAAATTCTTTTTCTTTTGCCTCCACCACATTATCAAAACTAGAAACAATCCGCGAATCGCACTGCCCATCCTTAAGGGGCTGAATCAGTGAAATAATGGATGAGACTTGATTTTCAGATGGAGGAGAGAATGTCTGGGATATGGGGAGGAGACCTCTCAGTGTCTTGGTGTAATAAATACATTTCCACTCACATCTGGCTCCTTCAAACCAGTGCCCATTCCCCTCCCTGAGTGCTGCTGCTGTTTTGAACCGCACTGTACACTCACGGATGGAGAGTCCACTGTTGCGTTCATTTTCTGGGAAGACGTCACAGTGTGGAGAAAGAGACGCTAGCTACCCTGCTGATCAGACTTGGGTTCTAGTCTCTACTACCAGTGAAATTTGAGTTTCAGATACAAGAAGAAAGATCTGATTGATCCCCTAACGGTTCAATATTCACTGGTTGACACATGCATTGTTTAATGTCAAGCTTCCCAGGGTGCCCCAATTTGGACAACTGCTGTGTTCCCAGCTGCAGAGCTATGTTTTCCCTTCTTCCCTACCCTTCTGCACCCTTCCCCCTGAGGCCTCAAGTGGCTCCAGATGAAATGGGTTGTGTGCAGGTTAGAAGCAGACAGATACGGAGTTATTTCATATATCTCATTGCCCATATCTAGGTGACTCTGATGCCAAATGTGTTTTCCATCCTACCCCCTGAAAGAGAATGTCAGTGAAAGGGACCCCTTGGTCCACAGTCCCCCTTTCTTTCCATAAGTCCATCATCCATCCTCAAAGACAATCTGTGGTACATACTACTCCAAAATTTTGTTAACTTGGTCTTTAATATTAGCTTTCAGTGTTTTTTTTACCACCATCCATAGAAGGAAACACACTGTACATTACAATCCTCCCATTTCATACACACAGAAATCTCTTTTCTCCTCCTTCATAGAATTTATCACATTTGTGTGATTGTGTATTTAATGCCCCCACTGCTGCCCCACCAGCTCCTAGTCTATGGGAGGCTTCAAGAGGATAGGTTTTCTCACCTTCCAATTTGTAGAGCTTAGCACAACACCAAGCATATAGTAGATGTTTAATAAATATTCATTAAAGAATCAATAAGCTAATTAATGTGGCCGGCCTTCCCCAGGTCTTCAGGGTTCTGCCCTAGAATTTTATCACTCTTCTCAACTCTAATGGTTGCTCCCAGCTGTGAAGGTTGGAAGCTCAAAATTATTTGAGGTACTTCCCACCATAGCCCGAGAAGGCCCCAGTGGTGTTTTTCTCCTTGTCCATCTGTGGTCGATCGTGACAGATTGGCCAATGGATTTTGAAGATAGCCGGCTGCTGCCTCTCCAAGTTCTTGAGGGCAGGTGTCTCCTCCAAAGGAGCTGATGGAAGGGCTCTCCAGGGGCAGGGCAGACCCCTGGAAGTCACAGGACACCTGGGTGTTCCCATTGCTGGTCATATGTTTTGCCCATATCAGGCAAGTTTGTCATTCTAGGTCATCCACCTTCTGAGGCTGCTTTGCTGGTTCCCGATTTCAGGTCCCAGGCTCCTAAAGCCTCACTCAGCCTACTGTGTACAGGGCAGTAGGCCATCTTCAGCTAATAGCATGGGTAATTTAGCCTTTCAGGATATTTGCTGTTTTTTAATAGGTGGCTTTCAAAGAATTCATAATACATCTCTAAATGAAATCATTAGGCATCTTGAAAAAAGGTATAGAAGTGAAGAGTTCTTTCCACAGAACCCCGGTGAGGTTCCTCCTCCCTACCGTGGGCTGGCTCCATTTGTGGTACTGCTGTGTCGAAAGGAAGACACTGATACCTTGAAGTACCTACTCTGTGCAAAGTGTCAGGCATTTTCCCAAATGCCTCTTATCCTCACACAGTTCCACGTCATTGGTAGAGTAGAAATGCCATCTAAGATCCGTTGGATAGCACCAAGATGTAGATGCTAAAACTTTAAACTCACTAGACCAAGTGATATGGAACTTTGAAGTAATTTTTAGACAATTTAGGCAAGCAAAAAAAAAAAAAAAAAAACTAAAAAGTGCACCCCAAAACTGTTGTGTGTGTGCATGTTTTACCTGTTTTTTAATCGGACAGAGGCAGAAGAGACATAGGAAATGGACTGTAGGAATAGTTAAGGGAATACTTCCTATGGTGGACGGAAGGACAAATACATGTTTGAAACCTTTAGAATATACCTATAAAGTGATTTCATTTTTCTATGTGATCTTCCTATTGAATCCAGATTGTGGGCATATAATTCAGAGGTAATTTACCAGATTTAAAATAAGACTTTCAACAAGTCCAAGAAAATTAGATAAATTAGATGGTGATGCTGTAGAAAAAATGAGATTTACCAGCATTTCTTGTCTTTGAGTATTCAATTTAGAATTTCTTAATTAGCATTGAAAATTATGTGTGAATACTGAGTATTTCAAAAGTTTTAAATGACCGGCTAATGTTATTACCAAATGCAGAGTCACTCTCTGAAGAAGCAGAACTGACTCTGGAAAATGGGGAGTTTCCAGAAATAACCTTATGGATGGGCATTTGTGGCCTGATACTGCTACTTCATTCTAGAGGACAGAGTGAGGTGAGGGCAAAACTGAATGAAGACTCAGGGAAGGAGGACTACCTCCACTATAAGTAGCAGTGAGGTCATACCCTCTCAAGTTGGACACTGTGCTCCATCTTCTCATTCCTCTCTTTGTACCTGGTTGTGTTCGCCACTGTTGTTGCTGTAAACACTTCCCCTAGCGGGGGCTTCACAGGATGAGGTGAACGTGAAGGCGAAGGCAAAGGACTGCTGGGAAGTTGCCTTCGATCTGGGGTCAGTGCCAGGAAATGCAAGCTTTCATGTCCAGATGTAGCCCTATGGCATGGCATGTGAAGAACTGCCTTCACATCTCAAATTTGCCACACTGAGTTTCAGTCTCTACCAATAGCCTCTTTAAAGCAATACAGAGGCAAGTCACCATCCAAGGCTTAGCCTGCCTCTGACTGCTGACAAATTCTTCATGAAAGTAAATGAAAAAAGAACAGTCAGTGATGTTTTATATACTGCCAGCACCAATGTGACAGCCTCAATAAATTTCCCTTCAGAAACTTAATATATAATATCAAACCTTTCTCCTCTGTTCCTGGTTAGTTAGAGTGTATCACATTTCAAAAGATATACTATGACTTTTGGTTATAGCATCGAAATAATTCATAACACCCTGAAAGCTCTATAAAGTTGCCATTGGCCAAAGGCCCTCTCCCTTATTTTACAGCATGGGCTTCTTAAGGAGGAGCCATGTCTTGTGACATCTGAACTTCTTGATTTTATTCCACAGGCTAAGGATCTTTTAAGTTGTCATTATGTCCTGACACAAACATCAACCAAATCTTTAGGAGCATGTGCGGTTCAAGATGAGAGGGCAAGAGAGGGCTGGGTTGTTTATTGTTAAACTGGCAGGAAATAGCTAAGGCTCATGTGCTCCTGCTTTCAGTTGGGCAAAAGAGGATAAATTAATTGCTTTATAGAAATTCCTTTCTGCATTCTTTAGGGAAGAATTTTCCATATGGGCCAAATGATCAAACTGGGCAATTTTGAGCTCAGCAACTTTGACACTGTCCCTTGAAGGAATGAAACAAACAACTGATTTCCTTTGAAAGAAGACCATTTATAATAATCTGTCTGCTCTGCAGAAAATACAGTAGGCTGATCACGACAAGGCCGTCTAATACCACATGATACTGGGGTTTTCACTGCTGGGATTCTCTTTTTTTTTCCCCTTCAATTTAATGCTTCCCCATGTTTTGGGAATAAGATTTACTTACGTGGAGCAGCTGCTGATCCTTTTCTCCTCAATCCCAAATTTATTCAAGTACTATACTGAGAATTAACAACATCTAAGGGACTTAAGGAGAGGAAAACAAATTAAAAAAAAAAACACTAAGGACAATTGGTTAGGAAGGTTGATCATGTGTATAATCCCAGGGAGGGGCTTCTTGAAGGAGGGAGAAGGTCAACACTGTGTGATGCAACTGAAGGTCGAGTTAGAACAGGACTGGAAAGAGATCACTGGCTGCCCAGTGTATCAGGGATGGCTTCTGCACAGGATGAGAGTGGGAGCCTGAGAACACTGGATTAGGGATGGCAGGGCATGGAGGAAGTGGAGGCTGGGTGGTCAGGGGAAGGGGAGAGATGAGGAGCTTGAGAATGAAGGGGAAGGCTTTCTTTTCTGATGAGACCAAGTTGAGCAGATTTATAGGAAGAAGTGAGGAGGCAGAGGATGGACAGTGCTGGTCAGGATTGTATATGAAACATTTGATGAGGAAAGATCTTGAATAAAAACTTGAATGAAATTTCTGTTTCAGACACCTCTTCTGCCTTTTTCATCCCACAGCCCAGAAAAATATTTGGTGCATTAACAGATTTTGGGTTTCAGAGGGCTTCGGTTTTATTGTGCTTGAGATTTGTTCCCTGGTGAAACATGAAGAGATAAAACTGTACACAAAAAAAGAGAATCATAGTTGATGAAAAATCAGCCTTCAGTAATTGCTTTTAAATCTTTTACCCATTGCTAGTATGGGTGTCTGAATTACATTTGGAACATATTCCAAGACTACTTACCCGTGGAAGGATTAATGATATTGGAGCTGGGTTCAAAGTCTCAGCAACAAGCCAAAACCTGTTCTTTTCAGTAGTCAGGGTAAAGTTTAATATCCCTTCTTCAGAAGCCTTTCGCATGTTAGGCTTTCCATTACTAAGCTGCTGGAAAAGGAAAATGCCAGAAGTTTAGCTCTTATAGCAGCTATCTTATGCAAGTTACTTAACTTTTGTTAGCCTAGGTTTCATATTTGTAAAGTGAAGGTAATACCTACCTCATAGGGTTGTTGTGAGGATTAAATGGGCTAATTAAAACAGTTGCTGTCAGACAGTAAGCACTCAGTTAAGTGTGAGCTAGCCTTATAATTGTAGTAATAGTAGTTATAGTAGTAGGCTTCTCCAGGTTATATGGATTATGGATATTCAATTACCTCTGGTAATGGTGAATTACCAGGTTGTCTCTGTTAATGGGGGATTATTTTAAGGATTCAACACAAAGTAAGGAGAACAGGAAACTACTTAGCCAGCACATTAGGTCTGCTGATGCAAGAGAGGTTTTTTTTTCCCTTGCCAATACTTACAAATTACAGATTTCGTATGAAAACCCAGGTTTCCAGTAATAATAGGCATGTACTCCTACATGGCAGTGATGGCCTGGAGCTAAGTAATCCCTCACTTCTCCAGATGGATCTGTAATCTCAGGTTTGCCAAGGTTAGTATCAATGTCTACTATTAGGTATGGGCCTAGGGCCTCCATGTAAGGCTGTTCAGGTTTCTCACTGCACAAAACACCCAGCTATGAAGCCAAATAGAGACTGAATTCCTACAACCTGCCAATGGCATTTCTTACAGCCTGACAGATTTAGGACTCAGGGTGTTCCTCTTTTCTCTACCTGTTCCTCCTTCCTCCTCTGCTAACACTGTTGACATCTTTCCATTTCATGGCTTCTGCTCACTTGTAGCTTCTACTGCTTTACAGATTCTGCTTACTGCCTCCTCTCTGTGTGTCTTTACCAGGTTTAGCAAGGTCAACCAATTTGCTCAAGATCACGTAGGTAGGTGATGAAACAGGATTTGAACAAAGATTATCACTCCTTGGAAAATGATTACTGGATATAAGTTAGCATGAGGATATTGAAGGTAAATTTCTTATTAGATTTTTTTTTAAATTTCTATGTAGATTTCCTTGCCCAAATTAGGACAAGTTTTATTGTTAACGTCTACTCCTAGCCAACCTGCATTTAAACCAACTTGTTATTTCCTAATCTAAGGAAAACTAGAAAATGGGCAAAATTGGTCCTAGGGTGTCCCAAGGCATAGTGTTCTTTGTTCTGTCCTTCAGAGACTAGCCTTGAAAACCTGATTTTACCTTCTTTACTCTCCATCTGTCCTGGAAAAAGGCTGGACCCCCATTCCCACCATTGCTTTTGGGGACTTGTTATCTTCCTCAGTCACCTAGTTCCCCATGGCATGGTCAGGGCTCCATTTCCTCAGTGTTCCTGTGTGAAAGTAGTGGAAAGAGATTAAGCTGATAAAGTGAGTGACCTGACATCACAGTATTATATATTATTCTCTCAAGTGACTAATCAATTCAACCCAATGAAACACTTCCTAGAATGCTTTAGAGTGGTAGAAATTACAAACATAGCCAATTACAGTTGGTCAGGGATTTTTGCCCCCTCTAAATTATAACACACAGGTTTCTGCCCATTGTGCCTGCTTAAAGCAACGTTCTTTAGAAGAAAAATACCACAGTCTGCTTTCTAGAGCATTGAGAAAACAGAGTTCTTGTTCCGGCTTTGCCACTTGCAAGGCTTGTTAGCTTGAGGCCATCCGTGGCTTAACCTGTTTGTTGACTTGTCCCTTAACCTCCCTAAATGTTGTTGACTTGTCTTGCGTACATCATAGGCAATGAGTCTCTGGACAGGGAAGGTGAGCCTTCATAAGGCTCTAAAAGTTGTGCAAAAATAAGATACTAGCAAAGCTGAAGACATGTTCAGCTGCTTTCTTGCAGGAACACTTTGCCCTTGACCAAAAGTGATGCCACAGAATAGGCTGTATGAATTCAGCTTCGTTCCTACCACGTGGCCACTCTGCTATGTGAGATGGCTTCATGTCAGAAATTTGTTGTAGATTTTTTTGTTTCTAAAATCTCACTCATGTTCATTGCTGTGTATTAACTTCACCCTAGTGTGTTTTGTGCACAGACGTCTGGTACAAAGGTATTTGAACACTTTCAGGAATTATAACTATACACTCGAGCTTTAAGCAAAGAGGGTGGGTGCGGCCAAGATTTTGAGATGTGTTCAAATGCAAGAGGCTTTAAAAATACAAAGTGTTCTAGAACTGTAGGAAGTTAAGGCTAAGAATTATTCCCTTGTTGAAGGTCAAAAGTAAAGCTATTTTCTGGAAAGTGCTTTTCCTTGTGTGTTTAATAGTTGAGAATTGCATAGGAGAGCAGTTCAATAGGAACCATGATATAAACAGTAAGATACTTCTTAATGTAATAGCCAGACCCAGAGCAGAATTTGCAAACCCTTGGTAGGCAGACGGGTGGCTGAAGAAGAATTTGGTTGGCAAGATCTCACTGAGAGATGCACTTCCATTCCATGATTTGGTATGGATTAAAATTTCTGAACAAGACCATGCTTCTAAACATTCATGGTCTCTGCAAAAAATATGAGACCAGAAAATGAAAAATCTCCAACTCTTATTATTTGGTTATTGGCCAGTATTCTGGCTTAGCTGAGTGCATGCCTTCTGAAGCAAACCCTAAATTATTCAGCATTTGCAGTGTAGTCCATCCTACTTACATGAGCCATATTACTTTTCTATAATTTTTTCCCTGCAAAAAAAAATCCTCCCTTTCCATCTTTCCTCCTTTCTCTTTTTTAAATTTTGTAATCTGAAGTAACCTGAACCAGTTTAGAGGTGAGGAGGAAAATATTTACTTAGGTTATCCTGGGAACCTTGACCTTACTGCCTTAGGGATAAATCATTCCCCTCCTGAGGGAAGTGGGAAATTACAAACTGGGTCACAGACACACATTCTTCTCCTAGTTCCATCTGAGTGAGCACCAAGTATGTATTGTTACCTAAGATTTCAAGGTTGGTTTAATAATGAGCTAGGTTTCTTGGTCAGGTTTCCCATTGGCTTTGAGTTCATAAGGCAGTCATTGCCTGTCCTCAAAGTGTGCTTAGGTGGATGGCACCTGAACCCCTGAGGCTGTTGAAAGTGCAGGTTCTGGCCATGCTCAGACCCATGAATCAGACTCTCTGGAGGTGGGGCCCAGACATCTGCATGGTTGACCAGCTTCCTAGCTGATTCTTAGGTACACATAAGTTTGAGGCTCTGCTGGAAGGAAAAGGCTTCCAGGACAGAGACAGCAGAGGAGGTGTTCAAAGTTGGGTCAAATTAGTCTTATTGTTATTGTATTAACTTGAATATCAGGAGCTTTCATATTAAAGTTTTCTAAAAAAGAAAAAAAATCAATACATAAAAGAAAAGATTGTCATATATGCACCCATTATAAGTATTTTGCATAATTTTCTAGAGGTCTAAACAGAATGTCTTTAGGTCATCCTTATAATTATTTTGAGACTCTTTCAACTGTTTTGATTTTAAGATGAGTAATAAGAAAGAATCATTAATTAATGGAGAAAGAAAGAAATTTCTTTACATGCAAACCTTACTTTTGACATTTGTCTCTTTTTTTAAACATTTTTTATTGAGTTATAGTCATTGTACAATGTTGTGTCAAATTCCAGTGTAGAGCACAATTTTCAGTTATACATGAACATACACATATATTCATTGTCACATTTTTTTTTCACTGTGAGCCACCACAAGATCTTGTATGTATTTCCCTGTGCTATACAGTATAATCTTGTTTATCTATTCTACGTATGCCTGTCAGTATCTACAAGTTTTGAACTCCCAGTCTATCACTTCCCACCCTCCTCCCCCTTGACAGCCATAAGTTTGTATTCTATGTCTATGAGTCTGTTTCTATTTTGTATTTATTTATTTATTTATTTTAGATTCCACAGATGAGCGATCTCATATGGTATTTTTCTTTCTCTTTCTGGCTTACTTCACTTAGAATGACATTCTCCAGGGACATCCATGTTGCTGCATATGGAGTTATGTTGTCATTTTTTTTATGGCTGAATAGTATTATATAAATATATAAATATAAATATACCACATCTTCTTTATCCAGTCATCTGTTGATGGAGATTTAGGCTGTTTCCACGTCTTGGCTATTGTGAATAGTGCTGCTATGAACATTGGGGTGCAAGTGTCTTTTTTTTTTAACATTTTTTATTGATTTATAATCATTTGCAAGTGTCTTTTTGAAGTATGGTTCCTTCTGGATATTGCCCAGGAGCAGGATTATTGGGTCATATGGTAAGTCTGTTCCTTGTCTTTTGAGGAATCTCCATACTGTTTTCCACAGTGGCTGCACCAAACTGCATTCCCACCAGCAGTGTAGGAGGGTTCCCTTTTCTCCACAGCCTCTCCAGCATTTGTCATTTGTGGACTTTTGAATGATGGCCGTTCTGACTGGTGTGAGATGATACTTCATTGTAGTTTTGATTTGCATTTCTCTGATAATTAGTGATACTGAGCATTTTTTCATGTGCCTATTGGTCATTTGTATTTCTTCCTTGGAGAATTGCTTGTTTAGGTCTTCTGCCCATTTTTGGATTGGGTTGTTTGGTTTTTTTCTTATTAAGTGATATGAGCTGCTTATATATTCTGGAGATCAAGCCTTTGTCGATTTCATCATTTGCAAAAATTTTCTCCTATTCTGTGGGTTGTCGTTTTGTTTTACTTACGGTTTCCTTTGCTGTGCAGAAGCTTGTAAGTTTAATTAGGTCCTATTTGTTTATTCTTCTTTTATTTCTATTGCTTGGGTAGACTGCCCTAGGAAAACATTTCTGAGATGTAAGTCAGATAATGTTTTGCCTATATTTTCTTCTAGGAGGTTTATTGTATATTGTCTTATGTTGACATTTGTCTTTTTAAAAAGTTCATATAACTTTACCATTCATGTCCTCTAGTTTCTTCTTATCTCTCAGTATTAAGAATATACTCATAAGTATAAACTTTGCTATACTTTTAAATGATAAGTATAGTATCATTATTCTAATATTGCACATGGGGGAAATTACCACAAAAGAAACCTCTTCTCTTCTCTGCTCCCAAATTAGATGAGCTAGTGTTTTTAGCCTGTATTCTTGACTTAGAATACATTCCTGGTCTTTCCTTAACTCAGGCTTCTCAATTTTGCCAAAACAAATACTCTAATAACTGTCATCTTGAATAACTGTTTAGTGCACAGAATGTGCTCGCACTTATTAGGAAGTAATTTAAGGGACTTTTTCCTCTGCTTCTATCACACTAACATGCCCAGCACTTCAGAAAGAGATAAGTAAAGGAATTTATTTTCATAAGTAGATAGAAATTTTGTTAAGGATACAGCCTCAGGATTTTTATGGTAAATAATGGATGGAACACAAGAATGAGGTGCTTTCTCTCTGAGGCCACCAGGAAAGAATATTTGCAAAAGTGATAAAGGACATGGTGATTTCCTGGAAAATTTTGGCAGAAGGCTGGGCCTTGTTTCCGAAACAGGGTGAGTGCCGAAGTTAAGTGAGTGTAAGTATGTCCATTCTGCAAGAAAGAAACCTGGGAGGGGAAGACTTGGCTTTTAAGGTCAAAGAGTCTCTGCTTCAGTACATGATCCAGTCACCCAATTCTTCCCTGCTTCAGTTTCCTTTTCTGTAAAATGAGGATTTACCTGTCTCATGGGAGAGGTGTTATGAGGGTGGATTTGGCTTTATAGAATGTACATGATACTTGGAACTTATAGAGAAATAAAATTTAGAAGACTTCTTTGCTCTGTGAGTGGCTAAATTTGCTTAGTTGAGGGGAGTCTGGCTACCTTTCTTTTTTTGAACAGTTTCCCCTCATTTTGGCCATTTTCTTCCATGAAGGCACCCAAAGACTCCCTTACCTCTAACACTTGCTGTCTTGAAACTCAGTGGGACCAGGAGCGGAAAAATCACTGGCTAGGGCAGTGCTTGATACCCAGTAATGGTGGCAGAAGCTCGGGTATCACTGTTCATTCAAATACCAGCTTCTGAAGGGCAGGGACTTTTGTCTGCTTTCCTCACTGTAGAACCTTGAACAGGCCGGTGCTCAAAAAATACTTCCTAAAAGAATAAATCAACATTGGACTTCTGGGCTTGTGCCTCATCTTTCCTTTCTACTTTTCTCAACTGAGAGATTCTCTTCATTCCACACCTTTCCTCACCTTGCTCATTCTCCAAAACACTCCCCCTTCTAGTCTCTACCCCCGCTCACTTCAGAGCTTTTTCCTTAAGTAAACAGTAGTTCACTATTAATAGCTCAATAACTTAGGAACAGGGCAGTTTCTCTGGTTTAGGAAGCATAATTCCCATCCTCCAACCTAAAATAAATTTTGAGGAGATGATTTGTAACTGTGGAAGAAGGGACTGGGGGAGGTGGTTATTTTGGAGTACATTAAATATTAGCATAAAGTGGCATGTTTTAGTTAAATCTGGCTATGTAGGAATTTAAGCATCATTAAATGAATGAATGTGTGTATCTTGATCTTCAAATCAACTAGCTAGGCAGGGGTGGTTAGACTGAGGAAGGGTGATCAGATGGCGAAGTCTGGAGTCTGAGGGAGGATGAGTACAACGCAAAGGCAGGCTCGAAGACAGAGCTGTAAGTTGTCTGCTACAATAGACCCGTGGTTCTCAGACTTGACAGTGCATCAGAATCACCTGGAGGGCTTGTTAAAACACACATTTCTGGGCCTACCGCAGAGCTGAGGGCTTAGTAGGTCTCAGGTAAGGCCCAAGAATTTGCATTTCTAGCAAATTCCTGGGGGAATGTTGTTCCGGGGACTGCACTTTGAGAACCATTGCAATATAGAGCATGCAGGAAGATATAACCAATCTTATACTCAACTCAGTTCATATGTCCAGCACAGGTTGAAGCCGTGTTCAAGGGCAAATAAAAGCTGTCTCTCTCAGTCACCTCAATAAATTAAATTAAATTCCACAGTTTACGTAGGAAACTCACAAAAAAGGAAGGAGTTCAAATCACCCATTTCATCTTATGGTAAAAGGCACTGGCACTTCACAGCTGCAGTCACCTTGGGTAGCAGAGGCCAGAAGGCTCTCAGGGTCTTACTGAAGGAGCTGGCCATGCCTAGGACAAATAACTTAGATAAACCACAGATCAGAGTGGAGAAATGAGGCACTTTTCATCAATAGCACCCAACAATGTTTGTTGAGTTTGATTGAATCCAGGTAGATCAGGAAGTGGATACAAGGTTCAAACAAAGTTTGCTGAGAACACAGTTTTATTTAGAAATTGCAGGAGACTTAGAAACAAAATAATAATGATGAAAGGAGCCCTCCAGAGACTCTTTAGATGTCCAGGCTCATTCCTCTGTGTCTTAGCAGAAGAATTTACATTACTCAGAAAGTTGAAAACATGGTAGGTTAAAAATGTGTGAGTGTGTGTGTTTCTGTGTGTGTGTGTGTGTGTGTGTGTGTATACATAATTTCTGTTATAAGATTATGGCAACCACAGCACAAACAATTTGGAAAAAGAAAAGAGAATGGGGAAAATCCTTTGTTATCCTGCCTCTCTAATACAACTGTGAGATAGTATTTCATTCTAGTGGTTTTTCTTCTATATATTTTTAAATAGTGCACTTAAATTTAAATAACCTTTTTTTGAGTTTATATAACCATAGTGACTAAGAGCACAGTCTTTGGAGTCAGATAACTTTGGGTTCAAATCCTGACTACAGACATTTCCACTCCTGAGTTTTGCATTTGTTACATTTTTGAGGATAAGCTCAGTTTAGAGAGTTCTCGTTTGGATTCAGTGGAAAGGGACACATTGGTGCTCAGCACGGGGCCAGGCGTAGTGTAAGGTCTTGATAAATAGCGACATGATTTCCTGTTCTTACTAAAAAGTTGTGTCAACCTGCATGGTCCTAATACTTTGGAACTTTTTCTCAACATTTAGAAACATACCTATTTTTATTTCATAAGTTTGGCGAAATTTCATTCCGCAAATTCTTCCGTGGTTCAGACACTGCTTTCAGGATCTTTTATGACCAACTTGTTGAGAGCTTTTATTACCTGGGTTTTCTCAAAGTGGACACACCAGAAGAATCAAAGCTGAAACATAGGGATGACTGTTTGTGCTTGAAGTGAGAAGTTGGTTCAGTTGTACTTTAGCTAGGCTGTGTGGCTTTACTTCTGGATCGCAGATTCTGACCACACCATTGCAAGGACCACATATAGACATCTAGATGATGGGTTGCTAGGGAGATGGGTAAGAAACTGTAGGTGGAAAGGTATTTTCTTACTGGAAAAACAACTCCAAGCTCAAACCTGGCCAAATTTACATCTGCAAACTGGATCTCTCATTTCTGCTCTAGACTGACTATCCAGCTGCCAAATTGACCTCCCCTTGGAGTCCTCTTTATTAGGACCACAAACTCAGTATGTCTAGACCAAATCTTCAGCCTGATGGAAGGAAACTAACCATATAGTCCTGAGTTTACAGTTACCCTGTAAACAAAGGGATTAACTTCATTAGATGGTAGCTTCCTGTCTACAAAAGGCCCTTATTGAAGACCTTGGTTTTGTTTATCACCTAAACAGATCTCGACTCCACAGGAGAGTTACATATAACAATAGGCAGAATAGCCAGTTAGTTCGTTAACTCCTTAAAGTTGATGAAACCATTTTGTACATTCTCTGATTTGCTGGCTAGAGTATTAATTAGTAAAATACCATGAAAGACAAACACACAAACCCTTTGATCCAGCAATTCCATTTCTAGGACTTTATTCTCAAGGTATATTTGCAAATGTATGAATTAACATATATGCAATTTATTGAATATTATTTGTGCCAGCAAAAAAAAAATTGGAACAACACAGGAATGTAAATTGGTGCAACCAATTTGGAACAATATGGAGGTTCCTCAAAAAATTTTTAAATGTTGCCATTTGCGACCATATGGATGGGTTTTGAGGGCATTATGTTAAGTGAAATAATTCAGAGAAAGACAAATAACATATGATCTCACCTCTATGTGGAATCTAACAAAACAAAACAAAGCAAGCTCATAGATACAGAGAACAGATTGGTGATTGCCAGAGGCAGGGGGTAGGGAGTGGGCAAAATTGATGAAGGAAGTCAAAAGGTGAATAATTAAGTTGTAAAATAATTAAGTCATGGGGATGTAACGTACAGTATGGTGACTATAGTTAGTGATACTGTAATGCATATTTGAAAGTTGCTAACAGAGTAGATCTTGAAAGTTATCACAAGAAGAAAAAATTTTAATGAAAAAAATTTAAATTAAAGTGTGGTTTATTTCCAGTATTGTGTTAGTTTCATGTGTACAGCAAGGTGATTCAGTCTTTTTTTATTCTTTTCCATTATAGGTTATTATAAGGTATTGAATATAGTTCCCTGTGCTATAAGTAAATCCTTGTTGTTTATCTGTTTTATATATGATAGTGTGTATTTGTTAATCCCATACTCCTAATTTATCCCTCCCTCTCTTTCCCCTTTGGTAACCATCAGTTTGATTTCTATGTGTGTGAGTCTGTTTCTGTTTTGTAAATAAGTTCATTTTTACTACTTGTTAGATTCCACACATAAGTGATGTATAATATTTGTCTTTGCCTGTCTGACTTACTTCACTTAGTATGATAATCTCTAGGTCCATCCATGTTGCTACAAATGGCATTATTTCATTCTTTTTTATGACTGAGTAATATTCCATTGTGTTTATGTGTGTACCACAACAAGAAAAATATTTTTTATAACTGTGTATGGTGACAGATGTTAACTAGACTTATTGAGGTGATTATTTTGCAATATTTACAAATACCAAATCATTATGTTGTACACCTGAAACTAATACAATTTTATATGTCAGTTTTAACTCAATTTAAAAATTGGAAAAACAAAAATGTGTAAAAGAGATTAATTAAGAAACTATTGCCCATGTATGTAATAGAGTACACATACAACCATAAAAAGGAATGAAAGCATTCTTTTGTACTTTTCTATTAGGTGAAAAAAGCAAAATGCAGATCACCCATGAGTGGACAGATTGTGGCATATCCATTCAATGTAATACTCCTTCACAAAAAGGAACAAACTATTGGTACACAATACAACATAGATGAACCTCAAGTATTGTGTTCTAGTTTGTGTAAAAAAGTGGAGGAAAGAATATATGCATGTCTTTGTGTATATAGTGTATACACACAGAAGATACACAAGAAACTATTGTGTGGATTGTCTTTGTGGACGGAACCTACATAACTGGCATACAAAATTAGGAGGGAGACATTTTACAGTGTCTTTTTTTGTATTTTTTAATATATAAAATTATAAAACATTATATATGCAAAATAAAAATAGAATAGCTTTTAATTACTCTGTCTAGATATTATATACAGTTTTTCTCTCTCTTTCTTTTTGGTTTTTAATTCGTTTTTAAAATCTCGTTTATTCGGCCTGTGTCGACACATGTAAAAAAGGTGATGCTTAATATTGTGCCATTAACAAAAATAAGCAATATTTAGAAAGCTAGTATGTTTTTGTTGATTTCTAGTTTAATTCCACTCTGATGTCAGACTACCTGCTCTATATGACATATGACCTTTTAAATTTGTTGAGATTTGCTTTATGATCCAGTATATGGTCAACTTCAGTAAATGGTTCAGTGTGCACAAAAAGAATGTGTACATTGTCATTAGATGTTCAGTTTTCCATGTAAGTCAATTAGATCAAGTTTATCATCTTCAAATCCTATATAGCTGTAATTTTGAAATCTACATGTCCTATCACTTACTGAAATAGGTATATTAAAATCTTTCACTATAATTGTTGATTTAATATTTCTCCTCTTCTGCAGTTCTTGCTTTATACATTTTGAACCGTTATTACTTGGTACATACATACTTAGAATTGCTGTGTATTTCTGGTGAATTGCTCCTTGATCATTTAGGAAATGTCCTCTTTATCTTTAGTCATATGTCTTGCCTTAAAACTTTTTTGCCTGGTTACTATAGCTACATGAGCTGTCTTTTAGCTATTTTTGTGTAACTTTTTTCCACTACTTTGTAAACAGTTTATCTAGGCATTTACCCAAGAGAAAAGAAAGATTATGCCCATATAAAGATTTACACATGAATGTTCATAGCAGCTTTATTTTTAATAACCAAACCCTGGAAATAACTCAAATGTCCATCTACAGGTGGATGGATAAACAAATGTGGTATATACATGCAAAGAAATACTCCTCTATAATAAAAGGGAATGAACTATTGATACACATTAAAACATAGATGGATCTTTAATTATGCTGAGTGAAAGAAGCTGGACAAAAAAAGGAGATATATTGTCTGATTCCATTTATATAAAATTCTAGAAAATGCAAACTAATATATAGTGACCAAATACAAATCGGTTACCTGGAGACAAGGGATGGAGAAAATTAAGAAGGAGCATGAGGAAACTTTGTTATTGCAGTGATAGTTTCATGGGTGTATATCTGCATCAAACTTACAAATTGTGTACCTTAAATATGTGCAGTATATTGCATGTCAAATATACCTCAATAAATCTATTAAAAATTAAATATGTTTCTTATACGTAACAGTTTTTTTATGTAATTTAATGTTGTCTTTTAATTGGAGAATTTAATTAGTTATATTTAATGTAATCACTGATGTATTTGAATTTTTTTTCTTTTTCTTGAGCCTTTTCTTCCTAAGGCTCAGATAACTTATCTCAAACAGGAGGGTAATACAGCTATCCTGCCTATTTCCCCTAGGTCATTTTGAGGAATAAGTTAGATTGTTATACATAAAAGTCTCAGTATGTTAAAAATCATTACAGTTTTCAGTTTCTTTCCTGATTTTCAGAAATGAGCAAGATGAATCCTAGGTAAAATTCTAAAGTAGATGTCCCTTTTTAACAAAAAGGTTTATAACTAAGCAGATCACCTAGTGTTTGACCTGACCACATTGCTGTACTTTAAAACTGGATATGATGTCCTTTTAAAAAAATCTTTCAGCCCCCTTCACCCATTTCTTCCATGCCAATTCCCACCACTGGCAACCACTAATCTGTTCTCTGTGTGTATGAGCTTGATTGTTTTGTTTTGTTTTAGATTCTACATATAAAAGAGATCATATGATATTTGTCTTTCTCTCTGTCTTATGTCATCTAGCATAATACCCTTGAATTCTATCCATGTTGTCACAAATGGCAAGATTTCACTCTTTTTTATGGCTGAAAAATATTCCTCTGTGTGTGTGTGTGTGTGTGTGTGTGTGTGTGTGTGTGTGTATCTCTTACAGTTTCTTTATGGGTTCACTCATTGATGGACACTTAAATTGTTTCCGTATCTTGGATATTATAAGTAATGCTGTGGTGAAAATGGGGGTGCATATATCCTTTTGAATTAGTGTTCTCATTTTCTTTGGATAAATACCTAAAAGTGGAATTGCTGGATCATATGGTAGTTCTATTATTAATTTTTTAAAAAACTCCATACTGTTTCCCTTGGTAGCTGCATGAATTTGTATTCCCACTGACAGAGCACAAGGGTTCCCTTTTCTCCACATCTTCACCAACACTTGTTATTTGTTGTCTTTTTGATAATAGCCATTCTAACAGATGTAAGTTTCTATCTCATTGTGGTTCTGATATGCATTTCCTTGGTGACTAATGATGTTGAGCATCTTTTCATGTACCTGTCTTCTTTGGGAAAATGTCTAGTTAGAGCTTCTGTCCATTTTAAAATCAGATTATCTGGGGGTTTTTTTGCTGTTGAGTTGTATGAGTTCCTCATATATTTCAGATATTAGTCTCCTATCAGATACATGATTTGCAAATATTTTCTCCTATTCAACAGGTTGCCTTTTAATTTTGTTGTTGGTTCCCTTTACTGTGCAGAAGCTTTTTGGTTTGATGTTTATTTTTGCTTTTGTTGCTTTTGCTTTTGGAATCGGATTTTTAAAATCTTCACCAAGACTGATGTCAAGGAGCTTATCACCTATGTTTTCTTCTAGGAGTTTTATGGTTTTGGGTCTCATGTTCAAGTCTGTGAGTTTAAATGTACAATCCTACTGTGTTTTTTTCCCCTATTTTTCAACCTGTGTCTTGTATCCATAGAGATTACAATAATACATACTTATTATAATTCTACTATTAATATTTTTACCATTTTGCAGACAATACAAGAACTTTAGAACATATGAACTCCATTTACCCCTCCCATCTTTTGTGTAATCATTGACATGTATTTTAATTCTATGTTTATTTTAAATTCCACATTATTATCATTATGATTTTGTACAGTCACTATCATTTAGATTTACTCACATATTTACCCTTTTGATGCACTTCATTGCTTTCAGCACGTCTGTGCTTTCAACTTCTGTCTGAAGAACTCTTTACCATTATTTTTAGTATAGCTTTGTTGGCTATAAATTCTCTCAGTTTATTTTTACTGGAGGTACTAGGGATTGAACCCAGGACCTTGTGCATGCTAATCATGTGCCCTACCACTGAGCTATATACCCCCACACCCTCTCTCAGTTTTCATTCATCTGATGAAGTCTTTATCCTTTATTTATGAAGGGTGTTTTCACTGGGTGGAAAATTCTGTATTGGTAGTTGTTTTCTTTTCAACACCATAAAGATTGACATTGCATTGGTTTTGGACTTTTTCAGTTGAAAAGTCAATTATTAGTCTTATTATTACACTTTGAAGGTAATGTGCCTTTTCCCTAGATATTTTCAAGAAGATTTAAACTTTTTGATTTTTCAGCAGTTTTATTGTAATGTGTCTAGGTTTGATTTTCTCTGAATTGATTCTGATGTGGGTAGAGCTTTGCAAATTTACTTTGGTATTTTTGTCAACAATATTTCTTTAAATATTACTTCTGCTCCTGTTTTGTTTCTCTTCTTCTTTTGGGACTTAAGTTTACGTACGTTAGAGCTGTTTCTTTACGTCTCAACACATTTTTGTGGAGAACTCCTCTTTCTGAAAAAAAAAAAAAAAACAGTTACAAACAAAAAGTACTCAGTATTTATAGGTATTGTTTTAGGTGATTAGGCTGCTTCATTAGGTGGTGATAATGGCAGGAGAGAAGCTAATGAATATGGTGACATATAAGGGCTGAGAGGAGGAGGTCCCTTTGAGAATCACTGAAGACACTGAGTAATCCTTCGCTAGGCTTGCTACTGGAATCCTCAAACACTTCAGTCATCTAATAAATATTCATTTGTTTTCAGAGGAATTTTCCAAGTGAAAGGGATCTTGGGACTCCCCCTGTGAGGAAGAGGCATACATTCCACAGCTTGTTAATAAGGGGCAAACTTCTCCTTGTAGTCATGTTTCTGCCTGTTGAATCTTTACAGAAGCTGTTACATTTACGGCATGTCTGTTTATGTGGAGAGGTGAAAAATATGAGAGCACTAAAACTTGAAATGTTTATTTTGAAGCCTCAGGCTGATGAACTTCTGAGGAAATCATTGCTCAAAACATATGCATGTATGTATATGCAAGGATGGAAATAGATATTTGTGTATGTAGATAGATATAAATACAATGCATCTATCTATACATTATATAATGAATATATATTATATACTTCTAAAATTTGCTACAGAAATTCATTTTGTAGCCTTCTAAATTTAAAGGTGTGCATCACTAAAAGTATCTGAGGATCTCAGAGAAAGCCTTAGGTCATTTTTATGTGGTCAACTCCAGGAACTACTCACTTTTGAGCCACCTCTGTTTTCAGACCTTATCCATGCCCTGAACTGCGATCCAACCCTGTGTTATTTACATCATTCAGAACTAGTTTTTCTACATACAGCAAATTTTAAGAGCTTTATCATTGTTTTAATATGACACTGCCCTACTTTATAACTAAGGAAGTTTGGGGAGTAACATTTTTTCACCACTTACCTGTTGTAAATCATTCCTAGTCCTGAACAATGGCTATTTGGCAAGGTCTAATTATACCAGGTGCTTGTGGCTACATCCACTTATGCCACCCACAAATGTCTCTAATTATTATTTATTACTACTTGTATACTTCACACTTTGTATGTTTTTATAGTCAGTTGTTAGTTTCTAAGAGTAACTCTGTGTAAACTAAGAGTAAATTATATGTTTGCTTTTCTTTATTCCATTCCTTTCACTGTTGTTTAAAACACGTCAGATTCAGGAAAACCCTAAACCCCTTTAAATACTTATAGACAAGAGTTTTCTTCTTGAATCAATTTTAAAATCCTTTCAACCATTTTGGCTGCTGGCCGTACCAGCATACAGTGAAAGAATTTTCTTTTAGGGCTGAAAGCCAGAGAGAAGCCTTCTGGGGTTGTTCGGTTTCCTAGCACAGCTGCTGGTGTAGATCACGGTGCTGACTGTTCCACTTGGAGATTCTTGAGCATCTTTGCCAATTAGAGCTGGAAAGGTGCCCAGGAGATCACATAGGCCAGCCCCTTCATTTTACATGTAATGAAACTAAGACTCAGCTTGGTTAACTGATGGACTTGACCTCAAAACAGTGGGCAAATGGCAAAGCTCAGGACTCAGTCACTGAGTTCACACTCTTTTTTTTGTTCTTGTAGCTATATCTGTGGTAAAGAAGCAGGGCAGCCCAATGCTTAAAATACTTAAAGTAGGAGTATAGAAACCTAATGTCTAGATGTCATGAAATGGTTTTAAAGATGCCTGAAATGCATTGTTTTCTTTTCTGTCAGGCCTGCTCCTACTGATTTTTTTTTCTTCAAAATGTGGTTCCAAAGTCCTCTTATCCCAGAAACCTCCTAAGCATTTCTAGTTTGAGTTTGAATTAGTAACTCCCTTCTCTTCTCTCACAAGGCACTGTATGTAGTCCTGTGTTATAATGCTTATTATATTGTATTATAATTATTTATTCCTTTAGCCATCTGCCCTCCTCCCTTCCACCCACTGGGCTGAACTTCCTGGAGCAGCAACAGTATCTTCTTGGACTTCAATCCCTAGCAGTTGGCAGTGAGCCTGGCACCGTGTATGCTGTTAGTGTTTTATCAATGAATGAATGAACCAACTACTCTCTCATAGACTTGTGCTATCAGTGAGTCTTATGCTTTCTTGGACATGAAAATTACCTGGAGTTGCTGGTTAAAAATGCAGTTTTGCAGGCCACATCACAAGAGATGCTGATTCAAGACTCACATAGGGCCTAGGAATCTGAATTGTTATTAAGCTGCTCATGACTTGATGCAAATGGTTTATAGGCCATACCTGGCGAGCTCTGCTCCATCATTAATTCCACTGGTACTTAGTCCCAACTGTATATATCCCAACAATCTCTCCATCTGAATAAATGCATAGAACTTTGCCACCTACCCCGTTCCACCCTTCTAACCCCTGAGTAAGGGTATAGACTTTGTAGAAATAAAGAAGATAATATTTTTAAAGCATTTTGAGTTATTAGAAGTAGAGTATCTTAGCTCAGCAAGGAAATATGATATAAATCTATCATCATGAGAGTTATCTTAGACACACTGAATTTGGTCTGAGACCCAAATGCAGAGGAAATAAAGCTCACCCACAGTACCTGCATGGACACCACACCTGTATGAGCTCTTGCCCTGGTGGGCTTGTCTTATTTGTATAGGCAGGCTCCCCATCACGGGGCCAGCGGAGAGAAGAAGAGGGTTGATTTAGACACTAAGGAGGGTGCTCTTTTGAGAATAAAGTTCCATATCAATAAACTTAAGAGCTGATGTTGACATAATTTTTAAAAATCCCAAGTAGTGCCCCTATGCGGCATGGTACTTTATATACACACATTATTTTTTTTAAATGATAACACTAAGCAACTTTACAGAAAAGCTGAATGGGAGAGTTATTAAACTACCTTTACCTAACTTCCAAAAGGATTTCTGAATCTTTTCGTATAAGGTTAATTTTTTATACATTTATTGTTTATTTATACATATATATATATTTAACTTTATATGTATATTGTTTAATATTTGTGTTTTTTTCCTCATATTACTTTTTACTTGTAATTTATTTCTTTGGCACATTTCTATACAATATTTAAATCGTAAGATCCTATTTAATGTATTTTATGTTATTATGTACTCAGTGTTCTCCCTGATGTTGGTTATTTTCAGTTACTTGCTATCATATACAGAGTCCTTATGCTCATTTTTGTTTGAGTTATATTTTTGTTTGTATGAATTCCCTGGGGGTATATTCTCCAAAGTGAGACGGTTAGATGAAAGAGTAACGACAGTTTTACAGTTCTTGTTGCTTATTGCACTATTACTTTCCAGGTACACTGAACCGATATAAAATTCCACAGCATTTCCACTTAGCTTGACCAACATGTACATTTATCATTCCAGCTGATTTTTTTCTAGTTTCAATGTGTGTAGGGCCTCTCCAGAGATATTTTAGTTTGAAGTTATTTAAGTGAATCCAAAGCAGTTCTTTTCCACGTGGGATGATTTATGGTTTTCATTTTAAGGACAAACAGTTCATCTCCTTATTTGACAGATTTGAAGGGGCACGTTTAGTTGCTCTGTAGAAATGATTCTGTAGGGGTAGGAGATATGATTGGGGCAGGCTTGACGTGTCAGGAAAGAAGATCGTTTGTAGGAAGCTTATGAGGGGGACAGCAACAGGAATGCCAGCTGACCCTGGTTGTGAAGGACTGGGGAGCTGGAACACGCTGATGGCATGATGAAAAAAATACTGGGGCTTGGTTGTAGGATGGTAACATATACTTCAAAATGAAAGTGAGAACCTGTCCCTCCTGCCATTCTATGATTCTCTCAGAATGCCACTTCCTTTCATGAATGTTTTCAGATATCCCCATTTCAGGTAGACCTCTCTGGTCTATGACAGGAAGGGCTTTAAAATGGCCATGAAATTAAAACTCATTATTTGAGAGGACTTGGCGGGAGGACTTGGAGGCAGAAGACACAGGAGTAGTCTTATCTGTGAAAGGCAACTCGGTCACAGAAAAGGACCTTTGCTTGACTGTCTCCACTCTTCATGAGAGTAGTCAGCTTCTGAAATAAGCAAGTGATACTCTGGCTCTGCTAGTTTGGGTTCCTGTGGTGTCAAACTCAAGATGCAATGTTGTTTGTGCAAAATGGACTTTTTGTTTGGGGCAGTAGTCCATAACCTGTTGATTTTTGAAATTGATGACTATCCAACTTGTAATGAAAATCAGCCTCTTGAGCACTTGGGGTCCAAATCTGAAATTTTCCTTCCATTTCTGGTTGTCATGCAGATTTTTGCCTCACTCTTTTCTCTGTAGAACACTTAGACACACACACGTTTATACCTGTATCTATCAGCTTTGTTTAGAAATAACTCATGTACCACACATTTCACACATTTAATACGTAAAATTCAGTGGGATTTTTTAGTATATTCACAGAGTTGTGCACCCATCACCACAATTAATTTCAGAACATTTTTATCTCCCCAAAAGAATCCCCATTCCCGTTAACAATCACTCCCCATTTGCCTCAACCCCCCTCAGCCCTAGGCCATCATCTATTCTACTTTCTGTCTCTATAGATTTTCATATTCTGGACATTTCATACAAGGAATTATACAAGGAATTATCTTTTGGTTTAGCTTCTTTGACTGAGTATAATGTTTTCAAGTTTCATCCATGTTGTGGTATAGATCAGTACTTCTTTCCTTATTTATTGCTGAATTATATTCCATGTATGATATACCGTAAATTTTTTAATCCATCCATCAGTGGATGAACATTTAGGTTGTTTCCACTTTGGGGATGCTATAAATAATGCTGCTATGAGAATTTATGTCTAAGTTTTTGTATGGAAGTATGTTTTCATTTTGGGGGGTAGAAACCTAGGAGTGAATTTGCTGGGATACATGGGAACTCTGTGTTTACCTTTTGGGGGAGGTACTGCCAGACTTGTTTTCCGAAGCAGGGACTTGATTTTACATTCCCACCAATGATGTATGACTGCTTGTCCTCACCAGTACTTGTTATTGCCCATCTTTTTAGTCCTAGCCACCCCAGTGGTTGTGAAGTGGTATCTCCTTGTGGTTTTGATTTGCATTTCCCTGATGGATAATAGAAGACTTACTCCTAATTCTAGTATTTTCTCATACTTTTTTAAAAAAAGAAAGGAGGAAAATACTTCAGGAAATGAAGGAGTACAATGAATGTGGGCTGCTGTAACTTCTCTGGGGTTTCACTCCTCACTGCATCATAATGTAAGGGGCCACCATTGACAAGACTGCTGCAGCCATTTTCTTCTCTTCTCATATCTATCCATCATTCAGAATCCTAGGAAGGAGAGAGAATTGTCCTGTGTTGGGTTATGGGCCCTTTGATTTGTAGTCATACCTGTACAACATGAGTGTGCAAATCCTGAAAGGAAATTGAGGTGCTCTTGGCTTGGGAGAATGGATGCCATAGGTGGGACCAGACAAATTTATTGCCTCTCTAAATGCACCACTTTGCCAATGTTGGGAGCTGAGCAGATCGTGTCAGAAACCTCATCATGCAGGAAAATTAATAATCATGCCCTAGTATCCACTATAATGGAGAAAATACAATATGCTTTATTTATAATATTTAAGTATTGTATGTTAAATTATAATTTTTTAAATGTATGTATCTCTTGGATACATAGCCTGTTTCAAGTGCAGAATCTCAGTTAATCATAAATAATCTGTCAGTTTCTAGTTATTTTCTGTAGGGGCCTCGTGGTTTAAATAGTTTTATGGACTAGCCTAAGAATCCAGCCACTGAAGACTGATTTAAGGAGAGACTGTGTTCCGAGTTCCAGGGATGTTGTCTGAGGACTCATCAGTGTCACTGTGGCTGACTCAAAGGATCGCTTGCTAGGAGCAATTTGGAACAAACACAGTCCTTGGAATTCCAGGTGGCATCTCAGGTGCTGGCAGGGAGGTGGTAGTGTCCATCTAGCAGCTCTCTGGTGTTTCCTGTTATTGCGGGCAGTGACCAGAAGGGCTCAGCTACTTGAAAGGAGAGTGACTGGATCAAAATGGCAGCCTGGGGTTTAAAGGACTCTAATCAGAGCCCAAGTGTCCTCATGTAGAGACAGTGCCTCTGAATGACCTGGGAGAGAGGAGCCAAGCACCCTGGATCTTTTCCTTGGGCTGTAAGCTCTTCCTCTTCCTCCTGCTATCGTCCTTCCAGTATTGGGTAACAGCCATGACTGCAGACCTGGGTGTATGTTGTCACACCAAAGCTACAGCATCCAGCCACAGGGCACTGAGGACATTTTACTCACTTCTGCCAATTACCCTCCTAAAGAATAAGTTTTATAATATGGTATCAAAGACTGTATCTATAATTGTGATGATTTTTTTAAAAAATAACCACTCCATTTAGATTTTTCTGTTTGACCCAAGGTATTCTTCTGCGGAAATAAGGAAACAGTTTACCCTCCCACCAAACCTTGGCCAGTACCATCGACAGAGCATAAGTACCTCTGGCTTCCCCTCTCTTCAACTAGTAAGTATGAATTACAGGCTTGCTTAGAGAATGGTCAAGGGCAGAAGTGCCCAGGGTGTGCTTTGCTTCCTGATTCTTCTTAGATTTTCCCCACTGCTACCTTCTACTGCCAACTACCAGCTCTTACCTCTGTGCCCACTTTTTGATATTAGACAATTTCCCTCTCTCCCTCCCTCCAGTAAGGCTTAGAGTGTGAAGTGGACCTCTCAGGGTTGTGATTTTGAAGTCTCTGGACTCAGTGGACATCCAGATTACTTGGTGTCACGACCCCAATTATGATTCACAGAGTGGGGAGGGGAAGGATTAGCTGGAAACTTAATACCACTTACAACATGCTTTTATTGGAAAAATGTACTTCAAAGTCTGAAAAGCTAAATACAAACCTTCAGCCACATAAATCTTTTTTTTTTCCTTTTAGAAGTGTAATTTACATACAGTAAAATTCACTCATTTTTAGTTGTACAGTTTGATGAATTTGGCTGATTTAGAGTTAACTTGTACTCAATCTAAATATGTATCTTTACCCTAAGAACCACCCCCCCCCCCCCCCCCCCCCCCCCCCCCCATTAGGTACCTTCGTAGTGGAGCTCCTCTCCCAGCCCCTGGCCACCGCCCCAGTCAGCAACGACCCACTTTTGTCATCATAATTTTGCCTTCTCTGAAACCTCACCTCATTGGAATCAGCCAGTACAAACCTTCATTTTAAAACCCACTCCCCCTTTTGAGCTGAAAATTGCCTACGTTTGTATATTAACACCAATTCGAGTGTGTGTGTATGCATTATATTATTTGAAGACTAAATGCCAGACATGTGCCAAGTGCATTAGATCTGACTTAAATGAGATGGTTTGTAAAACCAGAAGTGAATATTCACTTCCTTTGTAAAAGAGCTCCAGCCTCCGCTGTATTCACTTCCTCACACACAGCCCAGCCGTACTTTCGTACTTTAGTGGTTATCTTGAGGAGGTTAGGTTATTTTTCGCTTCTCACTTATTACTTCAAAACCACTTCTGCTCTTAGAAATTTTGTAACCTTCCACTCAGCTTCCTGTAGCCGCCATTTTGTCTCCTGTAACAATTTCCACGCCGTGTAACTGTGTATCTTTTAAAGGTATGTTTACTGGAGTGCTTTGTAGTTATTTCAGTAGGATAATTTGTGTGTTGTGTCATTGATGAAAGAGTAATACTAAAAAATGTATATCACCTTTTACTGGAAGAGGTAATTTGCAATGGCATCTTCAAAAAATCCATTTATGACTTTGGTGGCTTGCTAAACTGCCCTTTTTATTTGTACTTTTCCTGTCTGTTTCAAAGTCGCAAATTACAGTAAAAGCACATCATGTGCATAATATTCATGCTTTCGGGTGTATTAGAGATGCTTTAATCCAGGATGAATCAGATACGCTTTTTGGTTTTATTTGGTGCTGATATGTATTTCCTTGAAAACCAAAAAAAAATTTTTTTTTAAATTTCTAACTCAAATTGTATTCCAAAATATGCAAGATGCAATTAAAAAGTGACTGGATACACTTTTAAATCTTAAGATGGGGGAGATGGGCTCCGATACTTTGCTTTTTTGTAAACTGACTGCAGCTTTCTGCAGTGGCTGTCTTGAGAAATAGTGTGTACATCACTACTGAGAAGCTGTAAGGAAGTTTAGCTAACAGGCTGTAACCCCTTAGCTGCATGCCAGCCACAGCCTGAAGTTTCTTTGGAGAAATCTCTTTTACTTAAAGTCCCAAATTAAAAAAAAAAAAATTGCTTCCTATTTGCAGGCATTCTTTTCGTGATTAGGCTGCTTTAGGAGGTTCTAAAGAAAGTGAATTGGGATGAATTCCTTCAGTAGCGAGGTGGTAGAATTAACATGTGGCTTTACTCCCTTTCTAGTGGAAGACACTAAAGAAGTAGCAAAAATGTTTCACTCTACAAAAATCATGTGGTCCTAGCTGTCATAATTTATTCCTGGTTCTTTTTGCAAATGAATAGCCTTTAAAATGTATTTCTCCTGGTTGATTCCAGCTTACATTTTCTGAGTATCTTTCCCCTGATCTCTACTCTGGCTTCTGCACAGTATATTAATCCTGTTCCTTCTTGTTCACTGCATGAAGAGCAGGTAGCAGGAGGGAGCCAAGAGGACCTTATTTGATTCCCCTTTTGTTTTTTAAATGTATGGCCCATTCAGGAAACCCCATCACCGTAATGTTTTCCTGCTTGTCCTGTTGTAATGTCAGAATGAAGTGGCTGTTCTTTCCCTTGAGTCATCTTCCCGAATGAAGGTTCCTCCAACAGAAATCATCAACTTAACATGGTTATTTCCCTTTAAAAAATTATTTCATTTCGTAGAAAGATAATGGGACATTTTGGGAAGGTTCATTTCTGGCAAGGCAGAGGAGTAGTTTATCACCTAAAGACTCTCAACCTTAAAAAAAAACTTTTCTGAGATGAAAAACCATAGGCTGTTCATTGTATGATTTTGGACAATTGAAAAATAAGACTAAGTGCATTTTGACCTTTATTTCTCTTACCTTTGATTATAGAACCGCCATTTTAACAACCTCACAGGCTGATATAAATAATTGTTAGATTTTTTTAGAAGTATTTAATTGGCAACAAGTTATTTAAAACCCAGTGAGTTGTAAGTTTGCTGTTATTTTGCAGGAGGCAGGAGCTTGCAGTCAGATGGCTCTGGGGTGGAGTATAACTGTCACTTATTAGTTACATAATTTGAGGCAGGCTAATTCCCCTCTGTGAAGGCTTCAGTGTCCTAATTTGCACCATTGGCACAGTCATGCTACCCCAGTTAGGGTTAATATCGAATGACAGAGCAGATGCTGTGTGAATAGAGGCTCACATTGCTGTCTGTGTATTTAGCACTATGGGTTCACTGTGGGAGATTTTAAAAAGAAGGTGAATAGTAGATGGTTTTGCCTTAAGGGCTTTCTGATCTATCAGGGAGGGCAGATAACAAAGAATCCTTACTGGCCTTGAGGGTGGTAGGTGTTCAAAAGAGGAAGATCCATGATGAAACAGGCTTGACGGCAGAGGTTGAGAAGGTTGAGAGGAAGGTTCTCCGCCCTGGCTCTCATTAGAATCACCTGGGTCCCTGAGAGATCTACGAGTGGCCAGAGAACAATTACATCACAGTCCCTAGGGTTGGGGCTTGGTATCAGTCTCTTAAAGGTCCTTTAACATGGGACTTTAACGTGTGATCCAGGTTGGAGATCAGTTCAAGAATTTACATGGGTGGAAGTAATACAAATAGTAGGAAGCACATAGAAAAGTAGGGGTTTTTTGGTCCTGGTTGCTCTGAATTTCAGAAAGTGTGGTGAGTGAGGACTACTTGCTAATCCTAAGGATATATTTTTGTATAAATGTAGTGGCTTCTGTTATAAATCTGATAAATTGAATGAGAGGAAGGATGTGTTTGATTTGTATGTGTGTGTTTGTGGGTGACGTTATTGGGTTTTTGTTTTTTCAACTCATTGTAAATGTTAGCTGTAACATTTTCAAAGTAGATAAAATATTTTAAAATTTTGCATTTTTGAGTATGAAGAGGGTCCACCATTTAGAGTTGTTTTTTAGAAATAATGCAATGATGATAGACTTGCCCTGGTTCTATTTGACACTCCTAACACTCTTATCAGAGTCCTTTGTGGCCAGTGCCAGAGAGAGCAGCTTGTGAATAGAATCACCTGTGTGTAACATCACCCATTGGCCTTGGAATTCTCCATTGCCACAGCCATGTGAACAGATTGGCTGGACACTCTCTGATGCCAATCATCTAGGCAAGCAACTCTGTATTTGAGGTATTCATTAAGATGAAACTGTAAAATATGAAAACTATTTTTTTGATTTTTCTATGTAGAAAGGAAAGTGAAACATACAAGAGAAGAAACGTTTGGGATCTTTGCCCTAAAGTAGAAAGGATTCGAGATACTGTTCGTGTTTAATAACCTTAACCTACATTTTTATAGGGGGAAAAATGTTATTTTTAAAAATGAGAATAAAAAAGTTTTGAAGCAAAATGTAATGAATCAGCTGGACCATAACGGCTCTGGCTGAAGAGAAGGATGTAAGAAGCCACATCCTGCATATAAATCAAAACACCATGGTTACATGGCATGTTTGTATATAACAGTCAAGGGGCGGGGAAGAGGAGGTCTCATACCTTAGCAAGCATTCATTTTGTTATATGTTTAAGCTTCTGTGCAACAAAGCAACCTTTTTGTCTTACTACTGGGGATAATCTAAATGGTGGATCACTTGTTAAATAGGGTCCTCTTTTATTTTTCTGATGCTCTTGTTATTTTGTGCTTCATCTTTCAAGGAGTTGGGTTATCCTTAAGTTTCATTGATTCACTGGAGGGGACATGATGGAAAATGAAGATGTCAATACAGTTTTATGCAGATTCACAATGGAGGGCAGCATGAGTGACACCCTGCCTGCAGAGCATGAGTTTCATTACTGTTATTGTAAAGCAGGGGAATCAAGTCAGTCTTGGTAAAAACAGATTGATGCCCATTATGGCATGTCACTGAAGCCAGAATGTTACTGTCTTCAGCTCTGCTTACTTAAAGATAGTCAAAAGCGAAGAGGACTGTCTTAAGGATTCATTCATTCAGGAAATATACACTGGGTCTCGTTCTGTGCCAGGAATTGCTCTAGGAGCTGGGGAGACAATAGTAAATATAACCAAGGGTCTGTCCTCATGAGCTCACATTCTAGGATGAGAAACATAGACAAGTAAGTGGATGTAGACTATATCAACGGGTAGTAAGTGCTTTTAAGAATGACACAGAGATAGGGAATAGAGAGTGACGCAGAAGAGGGGGTTGCTTTAGATTGGGTGGGCTGTAAAGGCGTCTGTCTGGAAGAGAGACACTTGGGAAGAATTTTAAATGAACCGAACCGGTATTTGAAGGAGGTTTATTCGAGTTAGAAGATACAGCAAGTGCAAAGTCCCCAAAGCCAGAGTGTGTGGCATACTCCAGAAACAGTACAGAAGCAGACTGTGAGCTGAGCAGAGAGGGCAGTAGGAGTTGAGATCACAGAGGAGTCAAGGCTGGGTCACAGGCCTCAGAGACCACGGAATAACCTTGGCTCTTACTTTGTTAAAGATGGAAAGTCACTGGAAGCCCAGGCTTGGCGCTATCTAAATTTTTATTCTAAGGATTGCTTATAGGGTTCTTTTTATAAGGATCACTCTGGCTCCAATGTGGAGAAAAGATCGGGGGGAGAGCAGTTAGGATGTTGTCACAATAACTCAAGAAAATGATAGTGGTGCTTTGGAATGGGATGGTGGCAGTAGAAAAGGTGAGAAGTGGTTAGATTCTGGACATATTTCTGAAGTAAAATGGGTAAGGTTTTTTGACAGATAATATATAAGATGTAAAAAAAAGAGAGAAGTTAACATTGACTCCAAAGATTTTGCCCTGGGCAGCTGGTGAATTGAAATTGCCACTTACTGAGATGCGGAAACTTGGAAGATATGGGAAGAGCAGACTGGCAGGAAAATTAAGAGTTAGCTTTGACTTTGTTATGTTTGAGAGGCTAGCAGATCACTAAGTGGTGATGTTGAGGTATAATTGGAAAAATCAACCTGGATGTCATGGCAAAGGTTGAGGCTGCACATATAAATTTGTAATTTAAAAAAGAGAAATGAAAAGAAGATATTTAAAGCCATGGGCATGGATGAGATCATCTAGGAGTAAAGATTCAGACTGAGAAGAGAAGATCTTTTAGGACTGAACCCTGGGACAGTGCATGGTAGGAGGAGAAGCTAGAAAAAGTGGTATCCCAAAGGTAGAGACTGAGGGGCTTCCAGGTACATGGATTTTCAGAGACTGGGGCTCATTAGGACACTTGGTCCCCCTCCATGTGAAGAAATTGTTTCAAGAAAGAAGGAGCAATTAACTGTGTCTAGTATGCTATAGATAAACCAGGAATGAGCAACAACCATTGAATTTGGCAACATAGAGATCTTTGGTGATTTTGACAAGACTTGTCTTTCATGAACAGCCAGGTCGACCGTAGGGGTAAACATGCATGAGGGTACAAGCCCAGTGCACCTGGAAGTATCAGGCCTCTTCTGCCAGCCCCACCAAAAGCAGCACGATGCATCCTTAGTGCATCGGTCTCTGAGTGCACCCAGGTCCTTTGTGATAACCTGTGTGATTTGAGTCATTATTTAACTTCTTTGTTATTCAGTATCCTTAATTGTGAACTGGTGTCCAGATTTGTTATTTTAATCTTCTACCAGTGTGCTATCTGCATACTATGTTGTGCTAAGAGCTACATAGATTAATTTTGAACTAACATGGTTCTGGTGCTGTAAGAATTTTTGATTTCAGAACAAATTGAATCCTACCTCACGTCTGGAGAACTAGCCTTTGATGTGCGTTGGGGACAAGAAAAAACTCAAACCCCCTTTATTTAAAAAATGAACATTTGGCTGTGAATAATTTAAGCTTTTAGAATATTTATAGTCTTTTGTGTATTTCTCATCTTCTATTGACCCGGTCTCTGAAAAAGTAGCTAGAAGGAAATACTGCACAAATCACTAGAGAAATGTTGAAAATTGTTTTGAGGGCAGTGACTGTCTCTCCTCGACCTAGCACTGGATTGCTCAGGACCTCAGTTAGTATTTGTTGAATGAGTGAAAGAGGGCATATTAGTCCAGGTTCGGCCGGAGCAGTGGAACCAGTGGGAGATGCATCTGCAGTATATATATTAAGGAATTGATTACAGGGAACTGGCTTACCCGCTGGTGGTGGCTGGCTAAGCAAGCTTCAAGTCCTCAGGGCAGTCAGGAAGGCAATATCAGAGCAAGCTGTAACTCCACAGGCACGAGCTGAAACTTGGAGCCCTGAACTTCCACCCGCTTTGCAAACGCATCTAACCTGCCTGCTTAAGTCAGGCCACCCAAGCTAATCTTCCTTTTGATTACTTATAGTCAACTGAAATTAGGGACTTTAATTACATTGGGAATACCCTTCACAGCAGCACCTAGATTAGTGTTTGCATCAGTAGGCATGTGTATGCTACAGAGTAGCTGCAGCCTCCCTTTTGTCCTCCAGTTCTGGCAAGAGGAAACCCTTGTAGCCCACCACATCTGGAAGAATACTAAGGGAATTCAGGGGAATGTGGTTCCACCAAGCCAAGCTGACACATTACAAAACCATCACAATCAAAGCCTGATATAGGGTGATTTGCAGTCTTAAGTGTATTTTGGTTTTTGTGGGGGGGGGGTTGCTTTTAAAAATGGGGTTTTTTGCTTGTTTTTATTTTGATTATTGAGGGTTTTTTCTCATATTATTTTAACAAATGATAGACATGATGAGATAATTCATTGTATAAGATGGCCTTGAAATTACTTTGGGTCATACCATTTAAACTAGCCTTGAGTTTACACTGACTTCAGGAGGCCACATATAGCTCAATAGCTGAGAAAATAAAAACAGTGAATTTTCATGTTTGTCTTTTAGGCTCCCGAAAGCTCAAGCCCTGCCCTAGGGACTGTCCTTACGCACCCTTTCCCAAACTTCAGCTCCTAACAAAATGTGATCTCACTGTAACTCTCTTCAGTATTTGTTTTCTCCCTTTGGTTCTCACTAATAGGCATCATGTATGTGTATGTGTGTATGTGTTGATTGCTTTGTAATAAAACCTCCTCTTGAGATTAAAACTTTCAGATAGTTTAGAGAACAGAAATCTTTTCTGGTCCCTGGTTATTATTTGATAGGCAAGAGGAACAACTTGCTCGGAGGCCTAGTTGGCAGTAATTGAAATCTCCACCCAGTTGTCAACAGCAGGACTAGTTTACATCACATTTGGAATGAAGTGTCCTCCCTTGTTAGTTTCAGCATACAAAGGGTAGGGGAAACTAGTAATTAATTACCAGCTTGTGTGTGGTGCTATCATAATACCCAATAATTCTATCATTATGGTTTATTTTTATAGTCTATTCAGTCCTGAAATAGATTCAGACCTTAAGAGTTTATGACTTTATGGTCAACTGTGTATATTGCATTTGGCCCATTGCCACACAGTTAGTGCTCAGTGATGATACTGTAATCTTTGTCATAGCTGCCTCCTCCAAAGGAAGCATCATTTTACGTGTGAAAAGGTGGCCAATTCACCATCTCATGGTTGACTCAAGATCCATGGAAAGACATGTGAGAGTAGCTGCCTTCTTCTGTACTCTTCTGTATCCCTAAGGTCCAACCCAGTGACTTGCATTTAACAGATGTTCAGCAAATAATTTCTGAATGAGGGAGTTGGCTGTCCTTTCCCTTTGGCTATCGGGCAACCTGTTGGGTAGGTAACAGGTGCCATTACAGCCAGGTTTTTTTTTTTTAATCAATTTTAGGACATGATAAGGATAATACTTTGGCTGGACCTAAATTTTTTTCTCTCTGATGACTTCACACAAATGCCATTTCTCTGTGGAAGCCTCTACTTACTAATTATTAGTGCTAGTGTCACATTCCTTCAAACTGTGCTTCAGTATGATTTTTCAGTATGTGTTTTCAATGCCTCTGCTTAAATAATTGATATTCTTCATGACAAATTTATATTTATTATTACTTTAATTAATTACTTTGCTGTTATTACTTTGAGTAGCCAGTCTCATAAGAAGTTCAGAGTAGGACTTGTAGATGTTGGTAAATAGGTTTTTTTTTTATTCTCTTCTAAACACATTTAACCTTGTGTTTTAATTATTTATGGATATCCAGATTCCCTGAAAAGCCTGCAAGAGAAAATAAAATCAGAGTAGTTAAGAACATGAGCCTGCCTAGGTTTGAATTCCAGATGGGCTACTTCCCAGCTATTGTAACCATGAGGAAATTATTAAATCTCTAGCCTTCAATGTCCTCATTTGTAAAATGAGAATAATAAAAGTGTGTGCCTCACAGAGTTCTAGTGAGGATTAAGTGAGATAATGTATATAATGACTTAGCACAACTTCTTGGCATGTAAGAGCTCGACAATTATTAGTTCAAAGGTATATACTTTACAGGAATAAGGCTGAGTATGCAGACAATGCAGTTTCTTCGTTTTGAGTTGAAGTCATTTCAGTCCTCACCTCTGAATTCTCTGTGCTGCACTGTGATAAGGTGTGGGAAAGTCCACCTTCTCCTTTGCAGGTTGGTCTTCTGTAAGACTGCAGTAGATTTTTTTGTTCTATGTGTAGAGTGGATGATGCCTGTGCTTCCCTCTGGCAGAAATCAAATGTCTCTTTGCAAACTCTGTCCCCACCTGGCTCCTACACTGGCTGATCTCTGGCTTTCTGGGCCCCTGCTGGTCCCAGTTGCTTTGTTTTGAGATGCCCTCTGTAAGGACTACGGTCCCTGTAGGAACACAGGGAAACTTCCCTGTCCTCAGTCACACCATGCTGGAGCCTTGGGGAACTAGGGGAATGCCTTTGCTCTGTGCTGCTGAGGGATGTCCTGTTGCCTTCTCTTCTGCTCCCTTTGGCCCTGCGGGCATAGGGAATTATGTGAGCCAGCCGCTTCAAGAATCTCAGCCTAGGAAGGTGTCTGTTCGCTCAGTTCTCAGCTTTGTCCTCACTCCTTCGCACATCACTCCTGTCTCCATCAGCACCAGGACCCTAAGTGGGAGGAGACAGGGCCAGCCACACTTACATGTGCCGATTTTATTGCCTCCTCCATGCGTTGTTCCTCCTCTTCCACCTGGAGCCCTTACTCTGAGTCTGGTGTATGGTTTCAGGGTGATGAAAAACCGGTTTTGTCAGCACTTTCTTTGGATTTGTCCTTGTTTCATAACAAGGCAGTACAAGTCAAGAATCCGAGGTGTTTGTTGGGCTGATGACTCCAAGTTGTCTGTCATAAATGAACACCATACAGTTATTATTATTATTATTATTATTATTATTATTATTATTATTATTATTATTATTATTATTATTACTACTACTACTACTACTACTACTACTACTACTACTGCTGCTGCTGCTACTACTACTACTACTACTACTACTACTACTACTGCTACTACTACTGCTACTACTCCTGCTACTACTCCTGCTACTACTACCACTACTACTATACATGTCAACTTGGTCTAAGTGATTCTTTTATTCCCTTATGGCAGTGGTTCCCTAAATCTAAATGGATTTCACAAGCTAGAAAAAATATTTGTCAATATTGCAAATTTTTTCTCTTATCAACTAAAGAAAATTACTTTTTAAATTACCATCTATTTCTATCATTTCTTTTATCCTCTCCCTCAACTATGGGGGGATATAACTGAAGAGCAAAAAAAAGGGATCCTTTTAGACCAAGTACATTAAGCCTTATGAAAACTCAGCCCATTACCCTTTGTTTGCTCATTTAGCTGCAGTCAGTGAAAATTTCTTCCCAACTGGCCCCAGTAAGCCCAGCAGCAATTGGAAATCACTGCCTGGGAGTGTCTCAGCCACCAAGTCTGGTTCACTGCGGGCTGTGATTACGAATGCAGTACTTTCAAGAATCAATGTATGGAGTAACTCAGGCCAAAGAAAACACCGTACCTAAATCCTCAGACAGAAGGACTGTTGAGTTTGCCTGAATTTCTATAAAATTGCCTGTAATTCACTGTTTCACTGTATTTGGGTAAACATGGCCTCAGAGAGCTTTTGCAAGAGAAATTATAAAAATGCAGCAAAGCCCTGTGATCTCATTTTGGATCTCCTCAGGAATCCTCATCAAAATGCAATTAAGCAGAGAAAAATTCTGCCTTGGGGTGTGATTTTAATTACTCATCATGTTCTGACTTGACTTTCCATGCTGCGGTTCTTTAACTTTCCATATCGCTGCTTCTGTGTGTGACAGCTCCTCTAAAGGCAGCCCCCCTCAGTTGTTTGGGAAGAGTCAAGCGCTTTGGAGAGGAGAGGGAGGGCTGGTAACACATCTTCTCTCGCCTTAGTGCTCTTACTCCAAAACCGTGTGGCAACCTCCTTTTCCTCTCCCTGCCCCAGCCTCAGTTTTATGATCCAGTGGAGCCAGTGGACTTTGAAGGACTTCTGATGACACACCTGAACAGCCTGGATGTGGAGCTTGCCCAGGAGTTGGGGGACTTCACCGAAGACGACTTGGACGTGGTCTTCACATCAAAGGAATGTCGAACTTTGCAGCCTTCTCTGCCGGAGGAAGGGTAAATGGCATTCTTAAACTGTGGATGGGATTGTGACTGTCTTGACTGTTCTCGGTAAGAAGGGAGATGCCCTTCTGGCATCTTCTGGATGTCTCTTGCAAGTAACATTATTCAGATCTATCAAGATGTGCAGGATGACTCCTGTGGTACTGTCACCCCATGTAGATAATTTTTTAACTGGTTTGAGCAGAGGCTCTGAAAAGCCACGTGGGAACTAAGCCTGCTGAAGGGCTGCAGTAGACAAAATGAACTGCTTAAGAAGAGGTAAAGAGGGCGGGCTCTGGAGCCGGACTGCCTGCAGGTCAATTTGGTGACCGTGGGTGAGTCATGTGACCTCAGGAAGCCTCAGTTCCTCCATTTGTAAAAATGCTCTTAATAATCATTGCAATGCCTCCATTCAGAAGTATTTTATTTGTTTCAATAGATGAGATTGGATTAAGTGACAAATGTAGGTTCAATCCACATTTCTTGAGCATCTACTATGTGCTGAGTACTAGGATAAAAAGATGAATGAGGCAAAGTTCCTTCATTTGGAGAAAGTTTTATCAAGTGGGAAAACAATGGGGGAGAGCCCTGTAGTGGGAATATGGGCAGAGCTGTTTAGGGCTGTTTCTATAGCAGGTTAATCGATGTGTTTACAGGTGTGGTATCAAATGATGGTATTATGTTTAGATGAAGCTCCTGTTATTTCCATAGTGTAAAAAGCAATGTCTCTTTGGAGGTTTCAGATGAACTTTCATTTGTATTCATTTGCGAAAGCAAATTAAGATTCACATCCTCCTGGACATTTTCAAACTTTTACTCTTCCCCAAAAAGCCCTGGAAAGGAGATCATGAAACACAGCCCCTGCCCTCATTACTTGGGATATTCCAGTTCCCTTTTGGATTTTATTTCATCACAGTTAAGAAGGTTGGATGACAGGGATACAGTATTTTTATGACCCTTTGCTCCTTGTTTATTTTTACTGAAGTATAGTCAGTTACAATGCATCAATTTCTGGTGTAACAATGTGCTCCTCCTTTAGAAAGTTCTCATTCACATAGGACAGCGGACCATACACTCAGCTCTAACATGCTGAAGGTACTCACTTCCCAGAAAACAAAATCATGGTGATCCTTGGGGAACATTTTTCCCTGTTGTCAGTCCATTTATTCAGATGTGACTTTTAATAGGTAACACCTATTATTGTTACCTTTGGTAGAGAATGATTTAATTTTATTTTTTGTGTAAAATTTATGGTTAATTATCTTCATATGATATCAGAATCTGGGGAAAAACTGTTTAAAATACTTACATTTAGAGGTAGGAGAATTTTTAGTTTTTTGAAAATTGATAGAAGTGGTAATTTTTTTCTTAGCATCAATTTTTGAGTAGAATATTGCCTTGCCACGAGAATCTATAACTAATATGTTATCTGTCTGATGGCTTTAAAACAACCTCTAATCATTGCCCAAAAGTCTTGTGTATACTTAAAGCCCAGGAAAGTATCATCATCATCAGAGTAAACAACAGCTGACTCCTGCTGAACCTCTGTGCCTTTTCAAGAACTTCATGTTGGGCTGTCATGGTGTAGTGGGTATAAGCCTGCACTTACAGGGAGTGCCTCGGGCCAAGTCTATGCTCTCACACTTGCTGAGTGACTTTGAGCAAGATTCTTTTTTATCTCCTTCCTCTGCAAAATGAGAATAATAATAGTGCCTGCTCTATGGAGCTGACAGCTCACTAAATTAATACCTGTAAAGTAATTGCGTCAGTGCCTAGCGCAGAGTGAACGGCGCCTAAATGTGAATTATCACAGGTAGGTTTTATTATCTGCCAGATGTTGTTCTAAGCCCTTTTCACACAATGGCTTACTTCTTCAGCTCAGCTCTCCAAAGGAGAGCACTATTCCTCTCTGCACTTAAGGTGAGGAAACTGAGGCCCAGAAGGGATGAGTGACTGGCCCAAGATCATGTAACTAATTAGGAAGGGGGCTGGGATTTGGGTAGTCAGGGCCCAGGACCACATGTCTGACTTCTACATTATTCCAGCTAAAACTAACAGCCAGCCCACGAGGTAGGTACTGTTCTTACTCTCTTTTTACAAACCATAAAATTAAAACTTATAGTATTTAGATCAATTTATCTGTAATACTAACATATTTGGGGGAAAAAAAGGCAAAAACAACCAAACCAAAAAAAAAAAAAAAAACCCCACCTTTGCTACTGTGGGGAATTAGTGATTTCTAAATTCCAGATGAAGCACTTGAAGAGTATCTCATGATACAAACCATGCAGGTGGACAAAAACCGCCCAGATTAATAATCACCAACCAAAGCCAGGGCCTGCCAGCTCCTTAAAGCACTACTCCTCTTCATGGCTTTCAAAAAGGAAAACACGCATGTCCTAACAAGTTTACACATGGGCAGAAAATATGCCCAGATTACGCCTGTCAGAGATTGGTATTTCTACATACTGTTTTGTATGTGATTATAGCTAGTTCTGCCTGTATTGTGTTGGAATGCCTTCCGGGATAGGTACAGTCTAACACAATTCTCTGTCATAAAGAAACCCACATGCCAACATGTTTGTCTCATCAAAGTGAAAATGTTATCGCCTCAGGAATACTTCAGACACTTGGAAGCAGTGGGTAAGAGTGCCCTTCACGTTCGCAGTTGACAGGGATTTGAAATCCTGCTGCTCTCCTTGGTTGTGATATAGGGGAATGCTTTGTTGTCTTTACCTGGTAGTAACATGTGTTATTTCATTTTCCACCTCATTAGGGTTGAACTAGACCCTCACGTCAGGGACTGCGTTCAGACCTATATTCGGGAGTGGCTAATTGTGAACCGGAAGTAAGTTCATTTTTTTCCCTCTTTCTCTATATATGTATTTATTTTACATTGTTAGTTTTTATCACTTATATTTTTAATTAATAAACTTTTTTAGAGCAGTTTAGGTTTATAGGAAAATTGACTAGAAAGAAGTATTGAGAATTCTTATATACCACCTGCCGCACAATCTCCCCTATTATTAACATGTTGGGGTTTTTTGGGTTTTTTGTCCCTAGTGACCATGAATATTGATTTGGGGAATTACAAATAAATTTTACCAAGCTGGCAGATTCACAAATACAAAATCCGTGAATGATGAGGATTGACTATATTTTGTATTACTCGCCTGCTCAAACAGCTCCCTACTGCCTGCCATATCAATATAAACATCACTTTCTTGCCTTTCAAGGGTCTTAATAATCTGGCCTAGTCTGTATACTAATACTTCTTTCCCTCAATTCCTGGAGCCACTCCCTGTCTCCGGGCCTGCCTCTCTTCCTCACTGTTGTGCCATGGCACCAGCTCAGTCCTCTCTCCACACCTTTGTTCTTGCTGTTTCCCCTCTGGGCGTGCACTCCCTTCTTTCATCCCTCTGCCAAATCCTACATATGGATAAAAGGTTAGAGCAAATTTCTTTTTCCTTTGTGTAGCTTTGTCTGACTAATTTATCCTTCCTTGGATGAGTCTTAGTAAGTGTGGAACCTTGGGTACGATTAATGAGCTGATATTGATACATTATTATTTACTAAAGTCCGTAGTTTACAGTAGGACTTATTTTGTGTGTTGTACATGCTGTGGCTTTGACAAATGTATTATGACGTTTATCTGCCACCAGAGTGTCGTACAGAATAGTTTTCATGGTCTTGAAAATCCCCTCTGCACTACCTTGTCGTCCCTCCCTGGCAACCACTTAATGTTTTCACTGTCTCTGTAGTTTTGCCTTGTTCCTCCATATCTTTTTGTGGCTTGATAGCTCGTTTCTTTTTTCACTGAAAAATATTCCACTGCATAGATTTGCTATAGTTTGTTTCATTCATCCATTTATTCATCCATTCACCTATCAAAGTGAGATAGTTACATTTTAAGCACAAAAAATAGAGCCGTTTTGTTTGGTTTCCATTCTGATGCATTTCCAAGGGGGTGGAATGGGGGAATTAATGAATGAAATTTAGTCACATTTAAATTTGTGACCAAGAAATAAATTACTAGCTTGCCTTCTAGTCAAAAAGGCCTTTCTCTCCTGGTTTAATTAAATGTTCTATAACATTGTCCTGAGCTTTTTGTCTGCATACTAATGACCTGGACAGTATTTTTTAATGAGAAAGATCTACACACCCTGAAATTCTCAATCTGTATGTATGTACATGTTGGGGAGCCAGCTGGGGAATGTCTGCGATGAGAGGCACACCCCATTAGAGAAACAGCAGAGGATCTGTGATGATGCATAAGTAGTTTGAAATTCTAGTGTCCTCACCTGTCCTGTACTCCAGTAAGAATGACTGTTCTATGGGATAAATGATGAAAGACTTTGGAGACTGGGTTTTATCCAGCTCCTGTAAGTGTGCCATTGAATTTGTGCTGATGTTTTTGGAGTAATGTCATGCGTACCGTTTTCAATAGCTGAGAAGGAGAAAGCTTGTACAAAGTAATTAAAGAGAAAGTTAAATGCTAATCCATCATCTGTTCTAATTCGAATGGAAAACCAAGTTTGCCAGGAAGTCAAATAAGATTATGCTTTGCTAGTAATAAATAAAAGAATTCAGAACAAGTTGTTCTCAGACTTTTAAGTATTATAGTTAGAGATACTTTCTGGATACGAAAGTTCTAAAAAAATCTGAGAAGGGACAATAAATAGAAAGGTCCATTTTACTACATTTTGTTTTTACTTTCTATTTGGACACTGCACTTTTTCATTCCTCCTGGCAATTCCCATTGGAATGTTTTTCTCTATCTTTAACAAACTTATAAGAAAAAAGAATTCTTTTTAGAATACTCGTAAAAATTTCAGAGATTATAGGGAAACAAAAAGAGAAAACACAAATCACTCAATTTCACTACAGACGGCTAACCACCATTAACATTTGATATATTGCATTTGAATCATGTTTCTTTGAATATATATTTGTATAAAAAATTAAATGAGATTATAATACTATTTTGAAGCATGCTTTTTCAATCTTCACAGTGAGTGATAATTATCCCTCTTTGCTATTAAATATTTTTCCTCAATGCAGTTTTTAGTGGTTGCATAATATATTTACACAAAAATTCAGTTTTAATGTGTAGATGATCTCTTGTTTTTCAGTGTTATACCCAAATGTCACAATATTCTTGTGTATAGTTATGATTTTTTTTTCCTTTGGAATAAATTCCTACACAAGGGATATCTGTGTCTAAGGGTATACACAAACTTAAGGATTTGGGAATAATGTATCAGAAAGATTATTAACAATATATGCAGTGAATCCTCAAGAATATTGGGTGTTATCTTTGAATAAATTTCCAGTTTTATTTGTAAAGAGGCCATCTTTTATTTGCATTTTGATTATTTAGATTGGGCATTTTTTTTCCCGTATAATTGTTGTCCTTTGGTAAGTTTTCCTTGGTGCTCTGCTTATTCATTGAATTTGTGCATCTATGTTGATGTATTTGTCTGGTCTTAATTACCTTTAGGCCTACTTTTATTTGGTAAGGATATTAACCCATTGTTTATCATATAATACAAATTCTTTATTTGGTATACTCTTTGTCTTTTAAATTTGTTTATAATTTTTTAACATTCAGAATTATTTATGTAATAAAATTTATATCGACAATTTTCCTTATGATTTATATTTTTGCTGTCATACTTAGAATTTAATTTAAAAACCTAGTGTTATTAACTAAGAATTTTGGATTGAAACGTTAATCTAGACGGTTAGGCACTTTGATCATTCCTTCTGTTCCCTTATGTTCTCTTACATGTCTCCTTTTGTGTTTATCTCTTCTATAGGAACAGTGATTGTTCATTTATTTATTCTATGCAACTCTGTGTTTTTTTATTTTCACAAAATAAAGCAATGTCTGTTTTAACTTCATTTTTGGGCAACATACTAAGGATGAGGATTGCCATTGGCCCCGTTATCTGGGTGCTTGGGTAATGGACCAGTTTGTTTTCCAAAAATAAGCTAATGGATAGGTAGATGTGTGCAACTTTGAAACTCATTGTCAGTTTCTGGCAAGCTTTGACAAGTGCTTTAATAAGGAAGCTCCTTTTTCTATCCCACTGTTTGGTACTCTGACTCTGAACATGAAGGCTACAATTCAGAGCACATACCCCTCCCAGAGATCATTCTGCCCAAGCACACACCCCTCCCAGAGATCATTCTGCCCTCTTGTGAAATATCCATAATATTTCATTAGTGGGGAGAAGCCAGTACACTATTGCCAAATGTCCTTCATCTCCCAACCCTACATACATTTTTCAGCTCAGTTTGTTTTCTACAAGTTGTTTCTACATCGTTGTAGAACGATGGTAGAAAGAGAAAAGCAAAGAAGATAATGGTTCAGTGGTTCATGTGAGTGAAACCAGGTGGAACCTGTAATAGGCTTCACAGATGAGCCATTACAGTGAAGAAGGGATATTCAGATTTCTGAATGTTACAGGCATTGACTGCGCAGGGGCTGGCAGGAAGGAAAGTACTAAGTGTCTTCTACTGAGTCCCCTTTGGGGAGAGAGTTTGGTGCCTCCTCTTTCCAGCTCCATCTGATCCACAGAGATTCTGTCTAGACTTTGACAAGAAATTATCTGTTTTGGTGAGTTTCCATTTTTTCTGTGTCTTCATAGGCCCAGGAGTCGGAATAAGACATAATAGTGGTTGCTGACTCTTTGTTAATTAGTGATTCATTAGCTCTCCTTTGAGTTTGTTATTTTATGTGTCAAATAATGTATGCTGTTTTGAAAGAAATCAAATAATACAGGAGTGTATTAAGTACAAAGCTAGTTTCTTGCCACACTATTCACTTGCTCCCTGCCCTTCTTTTCAAACCACTCTTTTTTAAAAACTATTTTTTAGATTTATTTTTCATTGCAGTAGCACTGGTTTATAACATTATATGTTTCATGTCTCCAACATTATATTTCTACTTCTATGTACCCTACAGCATGCTCTCCACCAAAATTTAGTTTCCATCTATCACCATACAGTTGATCCCCTTTACCTGTGTAGTCTTCCTTCTGCCCCTTCCCCTCTGGTAACCCCTACTCTGTTCTCTGTTTATCTATCTTTTTGTTTCTGTTTTGTTTTTTCCAACCCACTCATAATGGCATGGAGTTCACTGTGTAGCCTTCCAGAGCTCTTCATGTCCTCATACACACACATATATGAATATTTATATTTTACATGAATATTCATGTATTCAAAGCACATATGTGCAAATACATATTTTATATATATATACACATAATATAATTTTTTAATAGTGTCTTTGGCATCTTTCCATACCAGAGACCTATCACGTTCTTTCAAAATGCTGCCTAGCATTCCAGGTGTGAAGGAGTATACCATAAATTATTGACTTCTGTTCTGTTGAAGGACACTGCAGTTGTCTTGATTTTTCACAATATAAATGAGACCTCTGTGAACATGTATGCACATTTGCCCCTACACATGGGTGAGTATTTCTGGAGGTAGAAAAGGGACCAGTGCACATGATACATTCTGATAAGTATTGCCATATTCTTCTCCAGAAAAGTTGTAATAATTCACTCCATTACCAGCGGGGTATGAAACTGCCCTTTCTCCCCATATCCTTGCCAATGCTGGATATTATTGATTAAAATAAAATTTAAATTCCTCCAGTCTTATTCTAGTTACCATTTTAAACTAGAAGCTATTATACCTACTTTCATAATATTGTTTTCTCTTGCTGAGTTGTCTTCCCTTATCTGTCCTAAAATCCCAGTTAAATATATACCTACCATACAACCTGAAGTCCTACCCCTAGGTTTTACCCAAGGAAAACAAAAACCTGTGTTCACATAAAAATCTGTATGCAAATATTTATAGCAGTTTTATTTGTAATTTCCAAAAACTAGAAACCACCCAAATTGCACTCAATGGAATTAATGGATACACAAATTCTGATACATCCATGAAATGGAATACTACTCAGCAATAAATTGGAACAAATTACCAATACATGCAGTAACATAGATGAATAAGTTATACTCTGAATAAGGAAATGAGACTAAATAATATAAGATTTCAAGAGAAATATTCAGAATAATTTCTGCTTTGGGATTCTGAAGGCCAGCAAAATAACAAAATTTAAAATATAATATATATAAAGCAATAATTACATAAATCATATTATTCACAAATGTCAGTTAACAAAAATGTATTTGGGGAGACCTTTTCAAACACTTCCTCAGAAGAAATAACTATTTTAAATGTTTATGAAAATGATTTTAGTTCCAGTTGCTCTACATGTGCAAAGGGTAGTAGTAAAAAAGTAGTAGATCCATGTGTGACCAAACTTTATTTATATTACAATATTTATTTTCTGTTTTCTAACAGATCTTTGAGAGAGCCTTACATGGGATTTCACAAACCTGCCGGCTTCTCTTAAGTTATTCTCACCAATATAAATGTAGTCAGCAATATCTATGTGTGTGCTGGAGGGTCAGCTTTGCTAGTGTACAGAATCACTTTGGGGGGCTCTCACTAGGGATTCAAATGAAAAGCTTCATGTGATCTAATGTTCTGGGGGAAAAACCACCCAACTCAAAGTAGTGGCAAATACAGGCAAATATTAAGTGGCTTCTTAAGATTACAGTACTCTAAATGACAACACACTGAATTAGTGAATGGTTTTCCTGAAAAATCCAATATTAAGAGGGAACATTCCCAAAGGAATGCACTAACATTAATTAATTCTAAGAAGGAAAGAAAACCGTGAATTAAAATTCAAATTTCACACTCGCCCTTTACCTTTCTAAGGATGTTTACACTCCAGAGGGTTTTGATGTCATGGGTTCAATGTCACATATATCTTCATAAGGAAACCTGCTTGGGCCACAGAAAAAAAATCAGGAGGCGACTTAGCTTATGTGTGTGGTAGCCTTGGAGACCAGAACTATGCCAGCTTTAGCTTTTGGTCTTGTTTCATAAAATGCACTTATTTCCAAGAGTGTTTGTTTACAAGTGAATCCCCCCCCCCGATACACACATAAACATGTACACACACACACACGCACACACACACAATTACAGCCATGTGCCTGCCTCCATCATCCTCAAGTCACTTCTCTCTGGGCCTCTGTTTCTTCATCGGGTGTGGCATGGACATGGGGTGAATGCTAGGGCATTTCCCCCAGCTTTAAGATTTTAAGATAAAAAGTTCATACATTATACGTGAAAGAAATCCAAACAGATTTCCTTCTTAAAAGAAGTTCAAATCTTGGAGAAATGAAATTTATTTGGCTTTTGTTCTTTTGCTATTTTTCTTTTTTTTTAAACATTTTTTATTGATTTATAATCATTTTACAATGTTGTGTCAAATTCCAGTGTTCAGCACAATTTTTCAGTCATTCATGGACATATACACACTCATTGTCACATTTTTTTCTCTGTGAGTTATCATAACATTTTGTGTATATTTCCCTGTGCTATACAGTATGATCTTGTTTATCTATTCTACAGGGATAGACTGGGATTTCAAAATTCTTTTGCTATTTTTCGTGCACACAGATGCTTTCCTTTTTGTCCTCGGTTTTGTTAGAATGTTTTCTGGAATCCTTTATGTGGACCCCAAAGACACTAACAAATGGGCATTTTTTTTTTAAAGTGAGTTACAGAATAGTATTAAAAGTTCATTTCACAATATGTATTCTCTAACCCTATGTGTGTGCCAGCCCTCAGGCTTTGGGGGGTGGAAAGCATCAAGACTAAATGTAGTCCATGGCTGGGGATTTGAAACCAGAGCAAAGTGTGCTCCTCTTCCTCATTCTGGATTTAGCCTCTACTTCCCCATTTTAAACTCTCAGCAAAGCTCCCCGTGGCAGCAAGGGTAAAGTTGGCCGGAGAGGACAAAACAAGGGTTGGCAAGCATGTCAAGATGACTCATTTCAAAAGTGCCAGCCACAGAAGGCAGAAACCACCACGGGGTAGGCGGTGAGACTGCTGGCTAGGTACCACCACCTACCAGAGTCCCAGCCTCATTACCCCACCCAGGCATCTGAACCAAATAAAGCCATGTTCCTGTTGAGCCTATTTGCAGACAAGAGAGAGATGGGGAAGTAGCCAAGTAGTAGAAAGACTCAACATGAAATAAGCACAACCTATTACTTCTCAACACAACTGTTACTTTTCTTTGAACACTATTATGACACATTTGGGGACAATCCAAAGAACAAACATATTTTGGGAGCATTCTCTTTAGCGGCAGTATGGTGGAGTAGACAGAATCTGGACTGTAGAATCCAGGACTTGGATTTAGGTGCTGACTCCTTATGTAATGGCTGTGAGACCCTGGGCAAGAGACTTAATCTCTCTGAGCCACAGTTTCCTCAAGTGTGAAATGAGGGGAAATGTTGGTCATTCTGAAGGCTTGTTGGGAGGATTGAAAAACAATACATGTTCCTCTTCTTCTTTTTCCTCTTCTTCCCATACTCTTTCCTCTTTCTTTTCCCTTCCTTCTTGTACGATTTGGTGTGAAAATCATCAGAGCAAGGTAGCCATCTATACCTCAGGGTAAAGAGGGCTGAGGAGGACCAGAATAAGGAGATGAAGGCCAGACACGGAGAGGAGGGCACACATTTAGAAGGGCTGCCTGGCACAGAGAATCAGACTCTGCATGGTGTGAGGAGAGTAACTGAGCCCAGCGAGGAAAGCAGGAATGGTCAGTAACTGTTGGGGACATGTAAAAACGACGTAAGGGACTCATACTGGTCAGATCGGGGATGGCTGGAGCACCAACATAAATAATAGAAATGGATTAAAATGTATTGAATTAAAATGTGTCGAATAGGAAACTGACTCCGTTTTGATACAAATAAACTGAAAGCTGGATGAGGAATTGGGCATTTACAATAATCAAAACCAAGTGAAGGGACTTTCTTAAAAAAAAAATGACTGGCCTGTAATCTCAAAGTCATGAAAGTCAAAGAAACACTGAGAAATTGTTTCAGGGTAAATAAGACTAAAGACATGTGACATCTAAATGCAATGCAAGACTTTCGACTAGATCCTTTTGCTCTAAAGGGCATTTTTGAGACATTTGGTAAAAGTTGAATGGATCTGAGGATTAGATGGAAATAATGTATCAGTATTAATTTCCTGAATGTGATGGTTTTATGCTAATTATGATGGAGAATGTCCTTGTTTGTAGAAATTATACACTAAAGTACTCCCGGGTAATGGAGGATTAGGTCAGCAACCTCCTCTCAAATAGTTTAGGGGAAGGAGAAAGTCTTTGTGCTGTATTTGCAGATTTTCTGTAAATTAGAGGTTGTTTCAAAATAAAAGGAAAATAATACATGTTAGGTGCCTGGCATTGTAGTAAAGAATATTCTGGGTCCCATTTCCCATCCCATGCATCCATTCTGCAGCTGCTGTGAGTGTAGGAGCCGTTGTGCCCAGAGACATTTGAGCAATTCACTCTACGTCCCAGGCCCCTAACCTCCCACTTTGGGTTGGTGGTGGTGACCAGTGCCTGGCTGGTGCACTAGCACTGGCACAAGGGGTACCATAGTCCCACCTCTTGCCTCAAAGTGGGATAGCAGGACAACTTGTAATGTGACCCCTCCAGAACGCCCTGTGTATCAGGCCAAGAATTGATCTGAGCCTTCATCCTTAGTTGACTCCTTCTGCCTCCCTATCTCCCTTACAGGCTTTTCCTAAGAGCACGCTCTCGAAAGTCATGTGCACCTGAGCTCCTGTCTGGGGCTCAGCTTCCAGGGAATCTCAACAAAGACAATCACACACCAGCTCAATAAATGATGGCTATGTTAGCATCAATGACAATACCGTTAGATGCAATAATAGTGCATGTGTTACAGACCTGGATACACTCATTTTATGGATATGTTGAACTTAAAGTCTCCTAACATCCTTATTTCTGCTAAACTGTATTATTTTCATATGGGAAATTCACCTTCTCACCAAAAACTAAAGTAGAACTCTGAAAAGTGCTCACTTTAGGATTCCACTTGTGGAATTCTCCCAAAAAACAGTTAGACACTGGAGTGAGGCTGTTGGTCTGACTAAACTTGTTCCATTTCACCCCTTCCAGGGAGTCCTTGTGGATTTCCTTTCGCAGGTGTGTTGCTGAGGCTATGGTTTAGATAAGATTTAGGAATTCCAATTTTCTGGTGCCTTAGTAGCAGTGGTTCCCAGTGAGGGTAATTAATGCTTCCATGTTTGACTGTCTCAGTTGCTGGGGTGGGCTGCTGCATTTCACATCCTGCGGTGCATGGGGCATCACACACAGTGAAGGATCATCCCAAATTCAGCATCCAGACACAACTATCAACTGTCCTGCTGGATATTCAGGGAGGTGAAAAACCAGTCTGTATATATCCAAGCCAAGACCCTCTACCATCTTCCAAATATTTTTACACTGAATTTTCCAGGAAAACAACAATCATGTAAATACAGGGGTAATTAAACTTTGTGCTGATTAGAGCTATACCAAGAGTTTTCCCCCATTTTGGAAAAAGCACATTACTGACAGCAATACTGCTTTGTGGTGTTTGAGTCACCCATACAACACACCTGTTGCAGTCTGCTTGTGTAGGTGTTACATAGTCACAATGATTCGTCCTGCAAGTGCCAACAGCTGTTTCATTATGTTCTCAGGTGTAATTGTGTCCAGGTATTTGCATATTTACATGATGCTGTTTTATGTATTGTGTTTTTTTTATTTCTCCTTTATATAACAGTTGGGACATTTTATTGACTTCTAAAAATGAGAAAGTTGATGGATTATAGGCAGCATTATAAAATATTTGTTCCAGAGAAAGATGGCATTGGATCTGATAGATCTGGAACACTTGTCTGAGAGGAACATGGTATGGATATTTGTTTGTTAGAGTTTAATTCATTCTTGTATTCAACAAATGCTTATAAAATACTTCCTGAGAATAAGGCACCAAAGAGGAGGCAAAGAGGAACACACTAGACTCCTAGCTCTAAAGGAACCCTTATCCTCAGTGAAGTCACAATCTAGTGAGAAAGGGCGCATCTTTAGCAGGGGAGATAAAATTTTAGACAACTAGAATGTAATGTAGAGTATGACAAAGCTTCTAAGAGAAATACAAACAGCATGCTTTGAAAATTCAGGGAAGGGAGTGGTTACTTTTGGCCAGATCAGGGTAGGCTTGGTGCAAACCTGGCCTTTGAATTGGGCTGTAGTAGGAGTGGATTCATGGGGAGGAGGAGTCTGTGCCTAACAGGTCAAGAGTGGCTCAGTGATTTCCACAGTTGGGTTGCTCTTTGTAACTGCATAGGCTGATGCGCCTGGCTTGCTTTCCATACTTTTAGAGAGCAAATAGCTAAGCACCTTGACAGCCAGCACAACAAATGCATGTCATAATAAGCAATTATTGATCAGGGAGACATTTTTATGGTGTTTTGGGAGTAACTGAATTATATGCACTGATGTGTTTGAATTTTAATTGTTTACCAGTTCACTGGGAGTAAAATATGGAGTAATAAAACAGATGATACCCCATTCCTTGATATCCCAGCTCTCCTTGAGCACGACCTTCCTTCAGAATTACCTTAATCACCCAGGATGAAAGACAAAGTCTAAGGGCTTTTATGACGCTGCCCATAACACCCATGAAATGTTTCACTGTCACTGTGGATAATACACCAAGAATAAATAGCATGTAAACAAGTTTAATTACTTAAGAGTTCAACTTTCTACCAAGACACCAAGCACGTTCTTAAGTTAATCTCTTTTTAGTTCATTAAAGAAAATGACAGAAGAAATAATGCTTAAAATATTTACTATCACCCGAAGGATGCCAGCAAACAACAATCCATACAAAATTGTCAAAATATATGGAAATGAGATGAGATAAACAAGCAACCATGGCACCATTCTGTTCATTAGATTAATGGTCATTTTCAAATGCAATGAAGAGAAAAGCACTGTGATTTTTAGAGCAAGGACACCAAACTGTGCTATAGACGGGAGAGAGAGAGCATTGAATTCATTGAAGACATCTTCCAGTCTAAGTAATAGACAAACATCTCAAGTAGGAAAATACATTTTTCCCAAAAGGAGAACATGGATTTTGTGTTTCTGTGTCATTTAATCTTTCCCTGTTAAGTTAAAAAATAAAACTTTCCTCTATCCTTCATGGGCAGCAGTATTTGTCTGATTTAAAAGTCTCAATTATAGAACCTGAGTGGCAAATGTCCTATAGAATTATGAGAGTGGGAGGGAACACAAGTGGCCATTACTCCACTCCCCTGCCCCCTAAGTGGGATTCAAAGCCATTATCACAGAGAGCAAGGGCATAAAAGACTACCCCTAGATATTATAGAGAAATGTAATATCAGCAAGGAGATAATTGAGGAATAAAAGAGCTAACTAAATCAGCATTTGACTGTATGGTTATGGATGACAAAGGCATGTCCATAGAAAGCAAAGTGGCTTCATTAAACACAGTCCTCCAGAGGAAAGTAGTTTTTCCCCTTTTGATGCATTAAAATATATGAGATGGAATTTGGGGTTCATTCCTTTGACAGACTAATATAAGTGCTTTTTCTGAAGTCTTCAGAAGATCTTATTTCACTTGAAAGGGATAGTTTGTATAGGTTGAACTGGAACTAGATAAGCTCTAAAGTATGTCTTATGATTTTCCAAATCTTATTTTTTTCCATGAATATGTGTTTTTTAGTGTCTATGATGTGAAATCTACTCTTAACCATTAAATTTAAAGAAATCTTCAACAACACTGAGTTGTCCCTTTTTTTTTTCCTTTGTGTGGAGTATCTTACTCACTGGTTTAATTTAGGTTATTTGTCAATTAACAGGCACAATTCAGCCATATTCTGTAATACTGTTTAATAAACATAATGAGTAGTAGCTGATATCTATTGAGTTATTGCCACAAGCCAAGAAATCTAAGTATTTTACATATGTTAATTTGTTTATTGTATGCAATAGAACTGATGAGGTAGGTATTATTCTAATTCCTGTTTTTCTGATAAGGAAACTGAGGCACAATGAAATAGAGTAATTTGCTTTAGGTCACACAGTTTATAATCTGTGGAGCCAGGACCTGAATGCCTTTACTCCTCCTCCACAGAGTCTGCCATTCTGTAAAACAATACAATAAATCATAGCAAAGTAACAGAGCTTACATTTGATGAGTATTAAATGTAGGCATTATCCTAATTAATGCCAGGCACAATCCTAAACTTCTATCCATTGATTTTGAGGTAATTACAATTTGTTCTTTTTAGATTACAGTTCTCTGTGTTTGGACAAATGCATGCTGTTGTGTAACCACTGCTACAATTGAGATGTAGAACAGCTCTGACACTCCCCCAATTCTCCCGTGCCTTTTTGTAGTCAGCCCCTTTCTCCACGGCCAGACCCTGGCAACCATGGATCTCTTTTCTGTCCCTATACCTTTGCCTTTTCCAGACTGTTATATAAATAGAATTCATGCAGTTATTTTCACCACTCCCCCCAAACCCCCCACCGACTTCTTTCATTTAGTGTTGAATACTTGCTGTGAGCCACTGTGCATAACCCAACACTTCACCCCTCCCAAAAAGTTACAATCTGTATCAGATTATTGCTAGTATCTCTCTTACAGTTCCTGCTTTATCTTTCTGTCATTTGATCTGCCTAAAAAATCCTAACGTCATTTCATGTCCCTTTACCAGCTTGTTCAATGGTTTTCTAATGATGTGGGAAATCAAACAAAATGGGTGTGTATTTGTGTGGTTGAGTTTGCAGCATGTTTTCCAGGAAGCCTTTGAGTCGTAAAAATTGGGAATACACATATTGATTTCTGTAGTTATTCTTTGACAACTTAAATCTGTTGCCTTTTTAGTAATGGTCTAATTTCTTTCTCCAGTGACAGCGCTAGACCTTTTATTAAGTCCTTCCCATAGCAACACATTCTTTTACTGGAGTATAGTTAATTTACAATATTGTGTTAGTCTCAAGTGTACAGCAAAGTGATATATATTTTTTCAGATTATTTTCCATTATAGGTTATTATGGGATGTTGAATATAGTTGCCTGTGCTATACAGTAAATCCTTGTTGCTTATCTATTTTATACATACTAGTTTGCATCTGTTAATCCCATACTCTTAATTTACCCCTCCCCCTACCTTTCCCCTTCGGTAACCATAAGTTTGTTTTCTATAATTGTGAGTCTGTTTCTGTTTTGTATGTAGATTCATTTGCACTTTTTCTAGATTCCACATATGTGTGATATCATGTATTTTTTGCAGCACATTTTTTAAGCATAATTTTAATGGTGTGCAGAGAATGGCAGTGGAGGATGGTAGCAAAAGATATTTGGTACATAAATCACTTATTTCTATTTTTTCTTAACCATGTTTCGCCTCTTTAATTCATTACTAAGAACATTGATGTGGAGATTAAATGTTTTCCTCTATTTTTATCTTCAAACGACCTTTATTTGCTGCTTCTGCACTTCGCTAGATTTATGCCAGCCTCTTACAGTAGGGTCATAGTTTAGCTCCAGCTTGGAGCCAAATGCCCCATAGCTGAAATGACCACACCTCTGAAGTGGCATTTTTCCAGGCTACTCCTGCCTTTAATAATGAGCCAGCCAGGAGGCAAGTTTGTACCTCATTACAACAGAGCCTTGTATTAGGACTGGTGCATAATTAGTTGAGAAGAATTACAACTGGTCCTCTCTTCGCAAGATCTTTCAACACCCCATCTAAACTTAAGCCATTACTTTTATTTTTAATCTAATGATTTTGCCCCCAACCCCTCTCTCTTTCCTACTAATAACAACAATGAAAGAAACCAAGGAAGTTCGGAGATTTGCGGCTTTAAGAAGACTGGATCCCGAAAAGATTTTCACAAGACGCTTCAGAAACAGACGTTTGAGTCAGAAACCTTGGAGTGCAGTGAACCCCGCGCTCAGGTATTTCCTATCAACAAACATAGTTACCAGGTTACGGGACTGTTCTGCCATGGCAGGCTGTCGATTTTTTTAAAACTAATAAGAAGTCCAGACCCATAGAATATCAGAGTAGGAGGAACTCTACTGATTGAGTCAGTGTATTTTTTTTTAATTCGTTTGTAGCTATAGAAATCGGTGTTCGCTTTAAAACCCAGAAGCCTAATAATTAAAATAGATTAAAATGGAGGGGCTTTAATTGGGGGGAGGGGGAGGGGGATTGGGCCCGCCCCTATAACGATTCCAGCCCAGATTGAGAGGTGACCCCTACTCCCCCAGCCTAAGGCAGGCTGCAGAATGATTAAAAGCTCCACCCTGAGACAGACTGCCTGGGTTCTCTTTGTGATTCTACCACATACTAACTCTGTAATCTCAGACAGGATAACTCAATTCTCTGGGCTTCAGTTTCCTCTCCTGGAAAACAAGGATGATAAAAGTACCTAGCTCATGAAGCTATTTGAGTATTGAATGCATTTAGGACAATGCCAGTTCACACTTTGTGCCCAATAAATGTTGGCTACTGTCGTTATTATTACTATTATTATTATTATTATTATTATTATTATTATTATTATTATTATTATTATTATTATTATTACAGAGCAGTTACAGTTTAAAAGTCAGCATTCTATACACCTGAGTTCATGGCAGCATTATTCACAGTAGCCAAAAGTGGAATCAAGCAAGTGTCTCTGGACAGATGAATGGATAAACAAAATGTGGCATACACGTACAGTGGACTATTATTCCGCCTTAAAAGAGGGGGAAGTTCTGACACATGCTACAGCATGGGTGAAGATGATATGCTAAGTGAAATAAGCCAGTTACTGAAGAACCAATACTGTATGATTCCTCTTATTTGAGGTATCTAGAATGGTCAGATTCATAGATGCATAAAGTAAAATGGTGGTTGCCAGGGGCTGGGGAGAGGTGGGATTGGAGCGTTTTTATTTAGTGGGTATAGAGTTTCAATTTTACAGAATGAAAAGAGTTCTGGAATTGATTGCACAACAGTGTGAATATACTGGACACTGCTGAGCTGTACACTAAAAAATTGCTTTAAGATGGTAAATTTTATGTTACATATATACTTAGCACAATTAAAAAAAAATTTAAAAGCCAGTTCTCTAGTCCAACCTGTCCATTTTATAGGTGAGAAAAATAAAACATAAAGGAAGAAATTTGTCCAAGTTTGCACAGGACTTCTTCTAAACTAGTATAGTTTTCAGCTTGCAGGTACCCTCATAACACAAGCATCTCACCATGCTGAACATGTCTGGAGGTTTTAAATAATACCTATTTTTCAAGCTACACTCAGGCTGACTACTTCATCTTATGTCTGTAGAGGAATTGGTCATCAATTCCAGTGCTAAATCTGGTGGGCTTACTGAAGCATAGGATATCTGTATGCTGTACCCTGTTCAGTGAGAGATTTAAGGGATTTTTTCAGCAGTAATTTTTTACTAAATTCAGTTTTCCTCATGTAGATGACCAACTAAACTTCCTTGTATCAGTCAGACTATCACTAGATACTTCCACAGAAGAAATTTAATGTAGGGAATTGGTTAAACAGATTTTGGAGGACTGAGAGGACCAAAAAAGGAAAACTGAAGTCATACAGAAATTGTAACTGCAAGAAACAGCACACCACCCTAGGGCTGTGGTCTCTGACAGTGGTTCTTAAACTGAAGCTTTATCAGAACCCCCTGAAGGGTTTGTTTGAACACAGATTGTTAGTCCCCCTCCAGAGTTTCTGATTTCCTGGATGTGGAGTGGGGCTTGAGAATTTGCTTTTCGAATTAGCATTTCCCAGGAGATGCTGGTATTGCTGGTCCCAGGACCATGTTTGAGAACCATGGTGGGTCTTGCAGGGGGAGCTTGGAGTTGTCAGAATCTAGAAGCTCAGAAGAGGGGCCTTCGAGTGGGGACTCCAATATCTGAGGAGAGGGCGTGGTCTAGCTAGTGGTGGTGTCAGAGGAAAGATCTCATAGAGGCTGGGAGTCTGGACTCAGACCTAGGAGAAGGAATTGCCCAGTTGGTGCTCGTACCTCCAGGGAACATAAGAAGAAGGTTGTTCTGGAGATGCCAGAAGAAACTGAAGGCTGGAACCAGCTGCCACTACTGAGGTGAGAGGAGCTGCAGGCAGAGAGGAAGGGGCCAGTCCCTTCTCTCTCCAGCCCTCCAGTCTCCCTGGAGCGCTCCCCACTGGCAGATCCTAAAGGGAAAAGTAGCAGAGCAAAAATGCCATTCGCTGAGTTGCAGACACCGAATCACAGAGCAGAGTATACAGGGGTGAATTCAAAAGGTGAACGACCAGCACACCCAAAAAGCACACTCCCCCCTCCAGCCCACTAACAGAGCACTCAGCCATTGGCTGGGTTTCACAGCCAAGCTATACAAAAGATGTGTGTTTTTAAGTATTAGACTAATACTCCTCAGGGAGAGATCCTCAGACTAGCAACATCTTCCCTGTCAGTCATTCTTATGCAGCTTATTGAGTGGAATTGTGAGGCCAAATGCCTGAATTTACGTAAGTTAAATGCATGTATGATGTGACTCCATGATACACATGTATTTCATAAAAATTAGATCATATCATGTGCACTATTGTATAGCATCCTTTTTCTTATCAACAAGACAATATTATATGACCATCTTTCTCTTCTGATTACATCACCGTTTGTTTGTTTGTTTTAATGGCTGCTTAACATTTCATTGTATGAAAGTTCCAAAATCTCTTAATCTCAAACGTTTCTTTTTTGGGGGGCATTTAGGTTTCTATAATTTTGTTATTGCAAACAATGTTCCAGAGATACTCTTGTCCTCACATCTTTACTCATTTGTCTAGTTGTGGTCTTAGAATTAATTCTGGAGATAGATACAGACATCGATATTCAGATGTATATATATATAGAGAGAGAGATAGATATATCTTTACATCCTTCTGAAGTGTCTTAGGAAATCTAGTTCATTTTCCCAGTAATCTTATAAATTCTAAGACGAACGAAAGTATTAATATTGATTATTGCTAACACATGCAGTTTAGGTAAAATTTATGATCTAGGAGAGTAGGACTTTTATGAGGTATACTGATGTCACCAAAAATATGTATTATAGAGATATTGTACAGCAGTATGTCCATTGATTAGAACTTAGAGAATAACATTTTACCATGAATTTTACAGGTGCTTATAATAGATCCATCTATATTCTTACAACATATTATTGATTTTGTTATATATTTTTTGCCAAGTCTGTAGTTAGGTATCCAGCTCCCAATTTCCAAGATACGTCTAACGGAATAAACCATCCACTTTGTGACTGAAATAAAAGCATTTTTTTCCAAACCCACTGCAGCTGAGTGAATACTGGTTGAATAGCAAATTCCTTTTTTTTGTTTTTCCTGGTGCTTATTCCTATAACTGTTATTTAAGTCCTGTAGGTAAGTGTCTCATGCTCACATCTCAGTGTTTGGAAACATACTACTGTTCAGCTTTGGAGTTTATATAAAGTTTAATTTGAACAGTTCCTCACAGAGCCTTATTTTCCAGTTTCAAAAACGAAGTTCCAGAGTTGAGATTAGGTTGAGGTCCCTTTATTCCCCAGGCCTCTCTCCTTTTCCTTACACCTTATTCCAGTCCCATTCTGCTTGAGCACGAGATATGATGCGGTTCATATGAGGCTTTGCTCCCAATCTCCAGAAAAGAACATGCCCCCAGATAATAGCAATACAGTACTGTTTTCAAGCTTTTCCTCAAGAACAGGTGTAGCTACACCTGATGAGTAATGACCTGCTTCCAGGCGGGAAGGAGACATGTCATTTTAGGATACTCAGTCCAGGAAGCTATGATGTCATTCTTGTCAGAAACTCCTTGAGGCCAGATTCTGTAATCTCATGTTGGAGCAGTCTTGAGACATCCCAGATCCTTTAGTTCTCATTTTAGACCCATGGTCTCTCTCACCAAGATGTGTCTTTTGTCACAGGCCGGGCCCCGCCACTTAAACGTGCTGTGCGATGTATCTGGGAAAGGCCCCATCACTGCCTGTGACTTCGACCTGCGCAGCCTGCAGCCTGACCCGCGGCTGGAAAACCTCCTGCAACAAGTGAGTGCTGAGGACTTCGAGAAGCAGAACGAGGAGGCCCGGAGGACCAACCGGCAGGCTGAGCTCTTCGCCCTTTACCCATCAGTGGACGAGGTGAGTGCAGCCATCCCCATGCTGGAGAGTTTCAGTGAAGACACAGAGAGTCTTCAGGAAAATAGCATGGCTCATTATTCCTGGGCAGCGACGTCAAGATGCTTACTCATATGACTTCTGGGTTGTTCTTTTCACTCAGGCAAGCCTGTGTAACAGCAGAGCAAGTTACTGATCAATCAAACAAATGAGGTTCATTAATAGCAACTAGGATTTTCATAGCACTTTACAAAACACTTTCACTGATACCATCTCATTTAATCCTCAAGACATTCTGAAAGTCTACATGCAGTAATCCTACTCAGCCAGTTAAGCCATTCAGTTCTTTAAAGGTATATTTTGCCAAGACATATATTACTTAAACCTTGATGTTCACTAGTGCTTTAAGATTTGTTTTTGATTGTCTCTATGAACAAGAGAGACCTGCTTTGAAAACGTTTCAGTCTAAAATAATCATAGTCTTGCTTCCAATGCAGAGAACACCCAGATATTGATTGTCCACTCTCTATATTGGAGCTGACCCAGAACAATTTGACTGAGGCTTTGCCTCTAGTCACTCCCTGGACACTTTGGATGCGATGGGGGATGAGCGTTATTCAAGCCTATTTAGGCTCCTTATACTTCATACAAGGCTCTTAGTCTTCCCTTCTGCATGTCAGAATATCTACACTTCTGGGTCTTGCCAGAAACTGATTACCATAATCTCTTTGCTGTCCACATTTTATTAAAAGTTGAGTTGCAAGAAATAAGATTTGGGGAAATTTTGCATAAAATATACACCATCCATCCATGCCTCTAAATATTTGAAATGTGGCCTTTCGATCAATCAAAACCATCCAGGAGCCTGATTTTCACACCTTGCGAAAACCCCACCCCTGTGAATTGTCTCTGGACTTGCCCTTCGATGAGTTTGTTTGTCACTGGTCAGCAAAAAGGACAATAAGAGAGACAGCAGTCAGGAGGCATGATGTGTCCACTGTACAAATATTATTGAGACCATTGACCTAGTCATCATCCAGCACCTGCCTCATGAAGATCTGAAAAGAGCTGGTCCCTCAGGTCTTTGGACAAAAGAGAATTGTACTCTCACTGAGAAAATTTGTATGCTTAGAGATTGTGCACATCTTATAATTGACTCTAATTACTGAGAGGCAAATTTCTATTCACTTCTGCTAAATCTGGTGGCTGACTTATCAGTGTCTTGAATTTACTTCAGCTTTCTTCTCATTTTTATTTTCAAACCGCCTTGGATTTTCTCATCTACTTATTTTACTTGTAGTGGCCTCAAAACACCCCCCCCTTTTTTTTTAATTGTCAAGGGCCTCAAATCCTTTTTCAAATGAGGTAGATTTAAAATAAAAGTGAACAACATGGGCAGTGTTATCTCCATTCTTCAGATTGCAAAGTAAAAATCAGAGAGGTTAAGTAACTTGTTCAAGATTCAACAGACAAATTGAATTATAGAATGGGGACTCCCAACCCATTAACTCCAAATTTCATGTTTTCCTGTTTATTTATCTATATATGACTACCTGGTATTTTAGCACATATCACAGAAATCCAAAGAGGACATAAACAATTACATCTTACAACTTCTCAGTTTCCATCTACAACTTTAAAATTTTTCACCAACTTTGTCAAGAAATATTAAATCTGACTGATTTGACCTTCACTTGCATTCGTCTTTCTCCCAGTTTCACGATGGAGGTGCCAGTAGGTAATGAAAAGATCCAAAATGGACACCAGAAGGGAGAAAACAATTAAAGGGTGAGAAGAATAAAATTCCAGTGAGGCATCAGCTCATTACATTCTCCCTCATGAGAGTAAATGGGCAGATACCCAGTCTTGAATTGATTACAAGGATGAATCATAGACTGTGTTGAAGGAATTTTATTTTATGGTCTTTGAACAGCACAGAAACTGAGTTGAGCCTGAATGTTATAATCTAGCAGAAGTCCTAATGGGGCCTGCCTTACTGAGTGGGGAGGAATGCTTTGTAATTAGTGTATAGGTTATTTGGAAATTGGTAAGTCTAAATGCTTTAGGGCTTCTATAGCCCTTTAGTATGCTGAAGCTGTACACATAGAAATTGCATTTGTACTTGTAATTTGTACTTTCTCCAAAGAAAGTCCTGTGGAAAACAGGTAAATTTCTGGCCTACCATGTAATGATTACAAATGCTGATTTTTTTGACAACGCATTAATGAAATTATTTTATATTATCATTACTTTATTTCCTGGTGAGGAAAGTTAGAAGAGAGGTGAAATACTGTATCCAAATTATGACTGAGTCTACAGGAGAGGCAAAAGTAAAGCTCAAGCACCAAGCTTCTACAAGGTGAGCTCTTTCCCAGATTCACTAATTCTATAAAAGGCATCCTGTGTGCTAATCCCTAAGAAAGGTGCCACTATACTCCAAATCATAGAGGAGTTTGCCTTAGGACTCTTTTGGTTGCAAATGGTAGAACCTAACTAAAAACCAATTTCAAAAAATGGTGGGGACTTACTGCTTTCATACTGAAGTCACAAGTAAGCAGATGTAGAGTTGGCCTCAGGATCCATTGGGTCAACTAATAGGAGAACATCCTCTCTCATATTCCCTCTGTGTGTGTGTGTGTGTCACTGTAATTATCTATCTCCCAGGAAGATGAAGACCACAGGCATCCACTAAAACTTCACATTTCCTCTTCTGCTTCTTTGGCAGTTTGTTCCTATTTCAGATAACTGTAAAGGCACAAGAAATTCCTGCAGGTTACAGGAGACTTAGGAAATACATGAATATGTAGACCTTGTTTGGATCCCGATTTAACAAACTAACTATACAAAAATTGAGACAGCTGGGGAAGTTTGGAACTGACTACATACTTTATGACAATAGGAAATTATTGTTCATTTTTTAGGAGTAATAATGGTATTCGTTATGTGTTTTTAAAAGTCCTTACCTTTTGGAGATCTCTACTGAAATAGTCACAGATGAAATTATGTGATATCTGGGGTTGTGCATCTAAGCAATACCGCATTGAGTTGGGGAGCTAGCAAGTGGGAGTATAGATGAAAGCAGGTTGCCCACAACTTCAGAACTGTTGAAGCTAGATGGTGGGTAAAGATGGCTCATTCCATATTCTCTCTGCTTTTGTATATGTTTACAATTTTCCATGTGAAAAACTTTTTTAAAAAGGACCCCAAAGGTTTGACTCCAGAACAAAGGTAGTCTTAGAAACCCGTGAGTGTCTTTATGTTGAGGTTGCTTTCCAGTAAGGGGCCCCTTCCTTTTCAGATGTGTCTTTTCTGATCACCCTGAAAATTTCAGCTCGCTTTGAGGGGCTTCAGCTCAGTGTAGGCGTCAGAACAGTGCCTCCTCTGAAACAAACTCAGCAATTCCACCCAGCAAGATAGCCAACCTTTTAACACAGAGGGGAATAGAAAGATAGAGTGGTGATGAGTTTACCACTTAGACTAGTCCACCAAACTGGGCACAGATTTACTAAGATTTACTGCTGTTTGTTAAAGTATCCTGGTTGCCGTGGGATATTTGGGGTATCCTTCATAGCCCCGGAAAATACAATTAGACAAGGCTTTATTCTTTGGACCCTTGTGAGCTGCAGACCACTCACCAGGGTTTGGATAGCCTACTGTAAAAGCAGGAATGAAAGTTCTTAGGAAAATTTGCAGTGTTTATCTTTGCATACATGAATGTAATTAAGATGCTGTGATAGCTCAGATTGAGTGTTTAAAATTACAGTAGGGACTTGATACTTTCCTTTAAGGCTTTAGTCCCTATGTGGTGAAATAAGCATATCTGTAATTTGTCATTACCAAGCTTGTCTGTACTTAGAACTGTAGCAAGTTCCAGCTGGGCATTTGTATATAGAACCTGCAAATTCACCCCCAAGTCTCTTATCATCTGTTTAAGAACCAAGAAAGACACTGTATTATAGTCTTAATGGTTTACAGCCTTAAGTGAACTGTTCTGACTCAGATCTCAAGTCTAAAACTGCACATATTTACTAGTAAAGCCCTTGGCAGGAAAAACATTCTGACTGTGTACTTAGAGCCAGCCAAAAAAAAAAAAAAAAAAAAAACCAGCCAACAATAGGTATAAGATTTTGCAATGCCATCTGGTGGATGTTATTATGCCATATCCACGTTCACATTTCCTTCCTTCCTCCCTCAGATACTTGGCTTTCAGAAGGGAGAAAATGTTGGCTGCAAATGCTGACTTTGAAACTTGGTGGTTGGATAATAAACTCCCTTGTAGAAGTCAACGTGTTATTCTGTGATTAGAAATAAAGCAAATGCAAGTTGTCTTGTTTAGTTGATAGCAGCCTTCCCTCCCCTGGGTTAACTCCAGCTGGAACTCTTCATGGAAATTCACTATTGATTTCTTTTACAATGTGATTAATAATAGGAGGATGCAGTGGAAATACGTCCGGTACCAGAATGTCCTAAGGAACATCTGGGCAACAGAATATTGGTCAAGTTGCTATCCCTGAAGTAAGTATCAGCCAACATGCTAACCACTATACTAAGGTCTGTCTTGTTTTTGTCAAATGAAAAAAATGCACAACCTAAAAGTTGAGAGTTATGTTTTAGTTGGTGGACTTCCAGAGGACTTAAACCTGGGTGGCCTCTCAGTTCACTCTAAGAGGTTGCTCCAAAGAAGCAAGGGAGGAGCCAAGATATATGAGTTTTTCCAACAAAGACCAGATAGTCAGAACATTAAAAGATTACTGTTAATTAAAGAAAACCAGATATTTCGAGTTAAGGTATTTAGTGCTTTTCTATGTATGAGAAGGTGCAGAAGTCTGGGCTCACTGAAATCATTCCTTTGATATGCACCTAGCTGCCTGGGGCCAGTGTCCTGTTCTTTCCCATCCTGATTTCCATCCAGGTGCATGGTTGGAATTGGTGGCAGAGGCTGAGCTGCCTATTTGTCTGTATCCTGAGTTCCCTTTATTCACTGTCAGGGCCGCTGATAGTGGCTGATGACTTGATGACTGCAGCAGCCTTTGTTTACTGATATGTTTACTGATATTTTTCATTCACAGCTTTCGGATGTAGACTGTGTCTTTTTCATCAGAGCTCGAATCAGGGAGGACTCCCACCCCCAACATACCTCTAACAGTGGGCAGCTGTGAGGTAGTCCAAAAAGCAGAGTCTGGAGTCAGCTGGTCCCAGATTCTGTTCCTACCAGGCCTTTGACAGTCATCCTTCCGTAACAGAGAAGGCAAACACTAAAGCTAGGCATGTAGGTAATTAATTGCGTTAAATGCTGTACAGTAAGAAAAGTAACAGTAGAGGCCAAGAGTGTGCCGGAGTCTGATCTAACTCACGAGAGCTGATTGTATACTTCCCCTCCCAATTCTTTATTCAGTCTGTGTATTCAGTGGAGTCATGTTGGTAGTTGGAAGTTGCCCATGGTGGAGTGGTGGAAGTATTTACAACATAGAACTCAGACGATCCTGCAAATTAGAGCCTTTTTTTTTTTTTTCAGAGACTCTTGTTAAACATTTACCAGCACACCACTGTTAAAAGACGATAAAAAACGCAACTAACGCAACTAACACTCAGTCTCACTGCCAGTGTACAATAGAGAGTAGTGGGGACTACCGCACGCTATCTTAAGGGGGCACTCACTACTAGCTAGGGCCAACTCACCATCCGAGTAAACAAGCCCATTTTGATCAATTGTCTGATTTTTTTTTTAAAGAGAAGCTAGAAATCTAGATTTTCCTGCATAATTTCCTGACTTCTTAAATATTTTCTCATTTCCTTTTGAAGTACCACACAAAGCAGAGCATGTCTGCAATTTGGATTCATCTCATGAGCTGATGATTTGCCACATTTACTTTAAAGCAATTGTTTCTAAACTTTTTAATTGTGTTTTTAAGAAGTCACGTGTTCTGTATACATGCATATTTATTCTGTACTTGCATATTAAGTACTATACATATGTAAAAACATTGATCAGTCAGAAATTTTGAAGGATGAATTAAATAAATCAAAGTGAATTCTAGTATTTTCTTTCTGCACTCCAGGGGGTTGTCTTGCAGACCCCCTGGAGTGCTTGCATTTCCTCTCTGCAGACTGCTGCTTTAGAGAATTAGTTCTTCCACATCTTCAAATCACAGATTCTTGAAACTGTTAAGTTGTTACCTAGGCCAAAGTACATAAGCGTAACATTTTTTCGTACCCTATTAGGAAGATCATTCATCTCTTGAAGTCAATTCATGGACCCCTTAGGCATCACCTGGTTTGCAATTAGGGCCTTTGGATTCTGGATTCAAGTGTGAATTTCAGCCCTGGGAACTTCTCTGGGATTTTGAGTTCTGGTAAATGAAGTAGTTAGACCAGATGATGTCAAGTTCCTATGTGCTGTAAACTTCTGATTCTAATGCAGAGCCTCGCCAACTGCCCCCTCAGAACACAAGCCAGCATGTCTGCTTACACAGTTGTGGGGCTCTCTTGATATTGTAGCACCCTCCTTAAGCCAGTTCTATGAGTTGCAGGGCAGGGGGTGGGGGTAGTTAGGACTTTTTGTCTTGTACACAGAGATACGTAGCCTATAAGCCAGTTCCATGTCACGTAACAGGTACAGAAAGGCAGACTCTAGCCCTTGTGAGCTGACCCAGAATGAGGAACCTCCTAGCCCTTCAGCAGGAGGATTGAGTGGAAGGGGCTGTTCCTCTCCCCTCTGCATTGTTCAGGAAATCCACCCCATTGTCTGAGCTACTCACCCACCCCCACGGGAAGCACATCAGGCTACTGTTAGGTACAGTAGCTCTGCCCTTTGGGATTGGAGGAATTCTCCACTGTGATGCTTGACACTAAGCCACCTAGCCGTTCTCCGTAAATAAATGGCAGCTCTTCTCACAGATAGGAAGACATGGCCGCTAAGATAGTCATGTGTTACAATCATTATTAAGAAAACAAATTGAGTCACTTGAATTTCTCTTGATGAAAATTGTGAACTATAGTTTCTAGTAATTTTTCCCCCAAACTACCAAAGCAGAAATTAAGTAGAATTGAGGTGTTTGCTTAGTGAACTTGACCTGCTCGAGTGTCTTGAATCGTATTCATACCAACATAAACCTGCAAGAGGGGAGATAAACCAAAGAGACTGTCTTAGCTTTAACCACTTTGAATAAACTGGATAAAAGAAAAGAAAGTAAGTTCTTATAGGTAAACCTAGAATGTTTAAATATAAATAGTAAAAATTAATGATCTTAAGTTTTATTTGTGGGAAAATAAACATAAAATTTACCATCATAACCATTTTTCAGTGGTAGTTCAGTGGCATTAAGTACATTCACATTGTTGTACAGCTGTCACCACTGTCCATCTCTAGAAGTCTTTTCGCTTCCCAAACTGGAACTTTGGACCCACTAAACAATAATTCCCATTTCTCTCTCCCACCATTCTGTTCTCTGTCACCATGAATTTGACTACTCTCTGTCCCTCACATAAGTGAGATTATGTGATACTTGTCCTTTTGTGACTGGTTTATTTCAAGTGAAGACACTCATACAATCTTCAAGATTTGTCCATATGGTGGCATATGTCACCTTTTAAAGTCTTTCTTTTAAAGACTGAATAATATTCCATTGTATGCATATACCACATTTTATTTATCCACTCATCCCTTAATGGACACCTGGGTTTACTTCCACTTTCTGGCTATTGTGAATAATGGTGCTCATTGACATTGTTTATAAAGTATATTCACACACAGTATCTTATGTGCTCCTTACAACAATCCCAGGAAACAGGAAGAGCAAGTGTCCTTTCCTCATTTTACAGATAAACAAATGGAACTGGGAAAAGGAAGTAACCTAGTTAGGATCCCAAAATTAGTAGGTAGTGGGAGAGGGAACAGAGCCCAGGTGTGTGTGACTCGGTGCCCTGAGTCTGCCATCCTTCCCAGCTGCCTCATTTCCAAAGGTGCCATTTGACCAACTGACCCTTTGTCTGTGCCTACCTCTGCCCAGATTTTCTTCTCAGAAAGTTCTCTTTTTAGACAAAGCTATCCAATGATAAGAGCATCCTCTCACATATGCCTTGAAACAAAATTTGGCCTAATATGCATGACTTCTGCAGTAATGGTGGTCCAGGGCCTGATTACTAGGGCTCTTAGCTGGTAATATGGTGGGTTATTAACCTGAGAAATTTGGAAGTGCACATCTGGGCTCCATATGCATCCTATAACGTGTGGCAGGATTATGCTTTGGGGATGCCTTCTCTTCAAACCCATCATTTCTGGGGGAATTGGCAGTTAGGGCCAATATGAGGCCTCCTCTTTCTAGCTCTCATTGGGTTCGCACACCTCTGTGTTTAGCAGCAGTGCTCAGTCCCCTGCCCCACCTCAGCTCAGCAGCGGTGATGGAGTTAGGAGGGGCCAGACATTCACACACATCATAACCCAATCTTCCTCTGGTGTTCCCAGTATAAATCTAAAGAAAAACAACTGAACTTTTCTTTTTTTTTAAACTAAGTGAAAAGACCCAGCCCTTAAAATTGAATAATAGAGATTCCTATTCTTGCTGTAAAGTGTAAACTGTACACAAGGACTTTACTTAAGACAGAGACTCAACCCTCTGAAAACACAGCAGTTATAGTGGTCAGAAGTGCCACACTGGATTAGACTAGGATCTCTTCCGCCTGCTGTCTCTTGCAAAGCCACCAGCAAGCACTTTGTGGAAGAATGCACCATCCACCATGATCTCAAATGATTACGAATTTTCCATGAACCTCCCATATTTCTCTATTAATATCATAGTGTGAATGTCGTATACCTGGAGCTATCCAAATATTTCTGGATACTACTTACATTTTTAACCAGATTATATATCCAGGCACTTTCAGAAAATTCAAAATTATCCAAGTTAGAATCATATAGACTTTTCTGTCTTTCTCCGACAGGTTTGAGATCGAAATTGAGCCTCTGTTTGCCAGCATTGCCCTCTATGATGTTAAAGAAAGGAAAAAGGTAAGAAAGCAAAAAAGAGCCCATCCCTGAGGGCATCATATAGTGTTCATTGTCTTTGGGCTCATATTTTTAAATCTCACTTCTCTGCAGCAAAAACAGATCAGATTTGAAAGCAAATGAACTTTGATATGTCCAGTTCTATTGCCTTTGCAGTTTTTGAAGAAATGGCCTGGGAACATTTGTCAGTTTATGCTTGTTGAAGAATATTGAAGGGAAAGTCAGCTGGAGGTGGTAACCTGGCTGAGATAGAGAAATGAAATAGCAACATATGGGGTTACACATAAAACAAAGCAATTTAAATATGGCTGTAACAAGCTCAGATGTGCATGTAATGTTTCCTCAGTTTGGGGAGTTTTTTGCATTGTGAAAAAGGCTTATCATGAATGGAAGGCATCTTGTGCAGTAAATGTCTAAATTTGCCATGGGGTAGAAACCTCACCGACTATAATGTGCTTTTAATTGAAAAGACTTCTCTATGAATATTTTAATGTTAAGTCATTTTGTAACTCCTAGAGGAGGACAGAAATAGGAAATACTTCTGCCTCCCTCCTCATAACTATTCAGTATTTAAGGAAGTGGGTGCTTTCTGAATAAATATTAACAATCACTGAGATTTGTGTTAGGGTAGGTTAACAGAGACCTCCCCCCAAATTCAGTGATTTAAAGCAGTCGATTTCAAACTTGCCTGTGCATGGGAATCACCGGGAGGGCTTGTTAAAACAGTTGCTGGGCCCACCTTCCAGAGTTTCTGATTCAGTAAATTTGGGGGCCTGAGAATCTGCATTTCTAACAGGTCCCCAGGTGATGCTGAAGTTGCTGGTTGGCGGGATGTGAGTGGGCACATTTTGAGGGCGCTTGGCTTAAAGAAGGAGAATTTTCTTCATTTCTTAGCAATCCAGGGGGAGGAGGGGCTGGGTCAACAGTGATCTGCTTTACTCAGTCATTCAGGAACCCAAGCTGGCAGCATCTCTTCCATCCTCAGTGTGTGTCTCCTGAGTCACCCTTTCACTGTCATCACAGCTCCTGATAAAAGAGGAAAGATGGGTGGGGGAGGCCTGGAAGTTTGACACATCACTTGCACTCACAATTCGTTGGAAAGAACTGAGTCACATGCTCACTTCTAACTGCAAGGGAGGCTGGTAAATGTAGTCTCTGCCTTAGAGCCACTTCTTGCCTGTGAAACTATTGGCAATGAAGGGATGACCCAGCGCCACAGTGGTTCTTAAGTAACTCTACACTGGTGAGCCACGGAGCTTTTATCATGTCAGAATCTTCAGTGGATCTCCACTACCTACAACATTAGCAACAAACTCTTCAGCTCCCACGCCCCACCTTCTTCAGCCTTTCTTCTTTTGTCTCCTTTCTTTCTTTGGAGAGCCCAGGCGGAGCCCAGCTGGACTCCTCGCTGTTAACCCAGGTCCTCCAGCCTCTAAGTTATTTCTGTGCTATACTCTCTCCTTGGTCCACCATCACCCTCCAGCTCTGCCTGGCAGAATCTTCTTCCAAGGCCTGTCCATCTCACACACCTCCCTTATGAGAAGCATCCCCCATCTCCCCAGCTGGATGTGACCTCTCACCTTGGGAACTTCCCCAGCACTTTTTTATATGAGTGTGGTCCCTTATCATTTGTTCTTACTGTAGTTGATACCTATTTGCCTTTTCCTTTATTCTTGATTGTAAACTAATTGAGGGCAGAGGCAGTGCCCTGTTTCTCTTCAGTTCAGGACCTAGCACATTGCTGATATTCAGGAGATTCTGATGGGTTAATAAAAATTTAAATGTATCAAGGGATAGCTCTTAAAAGACTTAAACATATCTAGAGATTGTGAAAACATATATATCAGATTTTCTGGCAGCCTCTAGTCACAAATCATGTTTATGACTTATTTCTTTGGCAAAACTTTTTTTTTCACTTTTTTTCCTTTTTTTAAAGATTCTTTTAAAAAATTTAAAAACTTTTAAATTGAAGTATAGTGAGTTTTCAATGTTGTGTGAATTTCTGGTATACAGCATGTTTCAGTCCTACATATACATAGATGTATTTGTTTTCATATTCTTTTTCATTATAAATTACTGTAAGATATTGAATATAGTTTCCCATGCTATACAGAAGAAACTTCCTGTTTACCTATTTTATATGTAGTAGTTAATATCTGCAAATCTCAAACTCCCAATTTATCCCTTCCTACCCCTTCTCCCCCTGGTAACCATAAGTTTGTTCTCTATGTCTGTTAAGTCTTTTTATGTTTTGTAAATAAGTTCATTTGTGTCTTTTTTTTTTGTAGATTCTACATATGATTGATATCATATGGTATTTTTCTTTATCTTTCTGGCTTACTTCACTTAGAATGACAATCTCCAAGTCCATTGTTGCTGCAAATGGCATTATTTTATTCTTTTTATGGCTGAATAGTATTCCATTGTATAAATATACCACAACTTCTTTATCCAGTCATCTGTTGATGGACATTTAGATTGTTCCCATGTTTTGGCTATTATAAATAGTGCTGCTCATTCTTTTTTTCCCCCTTTTCAGTTTTATTAGGTAGAATTATTACAGTTTAACTGCACATACATATTATATTGCATGTAAATATATATATACAGTATACTGCACATTTTTTTAGTTTACATATATGTACCAATTATTGTTTCTAAGAACAGATTATAAATTTTTAAAAAATGGTTAAGATGGTAAGTTTTACAGTATGTACATTTCACTGCAATTTTAAATGAATAATCTGAAAAAAAGAACAGATTAGAGCCTTAGCTTTTTAAACTTACATAGTTATCAAAGGGATAAAGCCAAGCTACAAAATAAGAATCACTCTTTAAAAAAAAAGTTTAGACCATGAGAACAACAAGTGTAACTTATTTTTCATTTGGCCACTCATTTACAGATCTCAGAAAATTTTTACTGTGACCTGAACTCTGACCAGTTCAAAGGATTTCTGCGTGCTCACACACCCTCTGTTGCTACATCCAGTCAGGCAAGATCTGCGGTATTCTCAGTCACCTATCCATCCCCGGACATCTACCTAGTAGTAAAGGTACTTAAACACAATCTGACTTGCATATTCTGATGTTATCATTATTGCGTTATTCCCAGTGCATGTTTAGAATGAAAGAGGTGTCAGAATATATCTACATGTCCTCTGTGAGATTCACTTTGTTTCCCTCTTAACTTTATTCCTTTTCCTTTACAAGCAAATGGTGTTGGATACTAGAATGACTATAGGTTTTGGAGTAAGGTGGTCCTAGGTTTGAGTCCTGGCTTTGCAACTTTGTAGCTAAATGACTTGGGTAATTACCTAACCTTTCTGAGACTTAGTTTCCTCATCTGTAAAGTGGGGATAATAACACCTCCCTACATGGGTAACTTGTGATTGCAAAATAAAGCCTGGCACTTACAAGCACCCTTCCTCCTAACCAAGGAAAGCATCCTCAGCTATCCAGCTCTGGGAGGCTATGGAGAAAATCTCAGGTCGAGTTTCCTAATTATGTTTATGTTTTTCAAGAGACCCATAGTTAAACATCCACAAGTCTAGGCTCTGACAGTTTGAGGTGTAGGCTGTAGTTTCCAAGCTTCACTCTCCTTCTTTAACTCCATCTTACAGACCATGTCTAGTGAGAGTCAAAGTGTGTGGGAAATGTAAGTGGAAGGATCTTTCATTCTAGGCTGTCCTCTTTGCTGATGTTAAGAAAACCACAGATTTTCTCTACACACCAAAATGGCTGGTTAAAGTTAACAGCAAACATTGAATATTTTACCTACCTTAAACCAAATAGTTTGTCTCATTGACTCTTTACCCCAAAATTGTTTTTTGTTTAATTCCAGACATTTTGATTTCATGTACACCCAACATTCCAGGTCTAGAACATTTTCTAGTTAGCGCAGTGTTTTATGTCCATAATCCCATTGATTCCTCCATGCTCTCATGGGAGTAGCGTACAGATTCCAAAACATTCAGGCGATTTGGAGGTCACTTAACAAGTGGCAGATATCCTTCTGTTTTAGCTTCCTTTACACCATTTTACAAAGATTCTGAATCTGAAAAGTCACCTGTAGCTTGAAGAGAACTTATTTAAGCTTATGGACGATAGAGTTAAAAATTTACTGTATCTGTTGCTATTCTACTTCACATGTGTCTTTCCATTGCAATATTACTTAGATTTAGACACATAGGAAAATTAATGTAGAGCCCACTCTAGCAGCTCTGTAGTTAACTTTAAAGTTCTCTCACAGCCTGAGAAATCAAAGAAGCCAACACTTGTTCTACAGATCCAAATTTTACTTCCAACTCCACTTCTCAGTGAATTACTCCATTTTGGCTGACCCATGGTTAAATATTAGCAGTTACCTATAGGTGACTATCACTTACGAAATATAATCCAAATTTTTCAGATATATAAATGCATTCACTTGGCAATGATAAACATTCTCTAAATGGCTTGGATATAGTTAAGAAATTTAAGTCTACTCAGTAAGACAGTCCCTGGTTTGCTTCTGGTTTGTTTTTCTTTACTGTTAACACCAGTGTTGTTGCTTCTTCCTCTCTAAATAGGGCTGAGAGAAGCCTCTTTACCTTAAAAAAAATTCCCAGGCAATTCTGACATGCCCCTTTCCCTTACCTACCATGGTTATGAGGACTCATGCACTCCTTTTATACATGAATGATGAAGGGCCATATAACAGGCTCTCTTAGCAGCCTGCAGCTCCTTCTCACAAAGAACCTGGAGTTAGCCTTGTCCAGCTTGGTGAAGGGAATAGTACCTGCTGGTCTGGTCGAATCTGGATTCTCCTGCTTCCAGATTCTGGAGATCCTTTCCTGTGCTTCCACACTATCAGTTAGGCACAAAGTATTTCAACCAGAAATAACCTAGTGATGAAGGGTGTTTCATGGAGTTTCAGAGGAACTTGCATGGGGCACTTGCACAATACACATGACGTCATGGCATTCCCGTTCCTTGCTGCAGGGTCCTAATTAAAAGATTCTTTATCTTTGTTCTGAGTTCATTTTAAAGACCACATTTTTATCCATTGATCTCATGGAAAAATTAGCTTCTTTCCAGTTTGCTCTATAAACTCCTGACCATGACCTTGAGGAGAATAGGGACCAGGTTTATCTTGTTCACCATCTTATCTCCCCAGTAGCTACCATATGGATAATACTCAACAAATGGTTTTTGAATGAATGAATAGATGGATGATTGCTGACTGACAGGAACATAGGTCGGTCTCTACCTCAGGTGCTGCCTCAGGTGCATCTCTCAGGAAGATCCGCCTTGTCTTCAGGTTATGGCAGTGGGAAGGGGTTTTTTAATTCTTTTGTGAGAAGAGAAACTTCCTGCTTACAGTCTCCCCAAGACAAGTGTTCATCGGGCAGCCCCATGCCACTTCCTTAGAAATTCCATGAAACACCTTCCATCACAAGTTTAAATACTTGGTGCCTAACTGCTAGTGCCTGTAAAGAATGCACGCCTCTTGGGATATGTTGACCCAGAATTCTTTTTCAAGGATCATCTCAACTCTTGACACAGACAAATGGGATTAAATCCGCTTGTTTTGTCTTCAACATCTAAGTTCAATGAAACTTTCTTTAAGCAGAGGATTAGGAAATTTCAGATTTCTGCTTTTCTTCCTCTTAAACATGGTGCCCAAATTTATGGCCAGTCAGATCCTTCACCTGAAGCAAGATAGAGGAATATGCCTGACAGTAGTGGCATCCATTCATGTTCACAGTCAGTTAGCAAAGTGAAAAGCTGCACCATCCTACTGCTTTCCAGTTCCTTTCCAAGTCTATTAAATCTGGAGAAGTAGCCCTAATAGGAAATACAAGGGAGACAATTATAGATAATTTATTCTGTTCATTTATTCATTTTGTGGAAGGCTTTAGTCCCTAACCTGACTTTTACAGAGATCATATCTCTTTTTTACATTGCAAGCAATAATAAAGAAAACAAGCTATTCACTTCCTACATATGTCTCATGGGTTTTGTATTATAAAATAACTTTTATTGCATTTTTTATTGTAGGCATAATACTTGTTTATTGTTTAAAAATAGAAAATACACATAAGCAATAGGAAGAGAATAAAAATAGCGTATAAGCCTATCACACAAAGATAAGTACTGTTAACATTCGGTGTGTATCTGCTCTCATCCTTTTAATATGCCTTTATGAATTTTTTTACAAAACTGTACAATACTCTTTATATTAATTTTTTAATCAAAAACATCTATCCTGGACATCTTCTGATGTCATCAAATAAAACACTATTTTGATGGTTGCAGAGATTCCATTATCTATTTGTAATTCACATATTTTATTTTAATATTATTTCTGTTGGTAGATTGAAAAAGTCCTTCAGCAGGGAGAGATTGGAGAGTGTGCAGAACCCTACATGGTTATCAAAGAAAGTGATGGTGGAAAGGTATGCTCTTTTGAGTATTGCTAAACGGTAACATCTTAGAATAAGCAGATACTTTTCAGAAGTGTTCCACAAAATAGTTAATGGGGTTTAGTCGGTAATATGTCCCCATATGAGACACCAATAAATTATATCTAAACAAAAGAAGGAAGGGAAACTGGTCATGGATGATAACTTTTTAAAGAAATAAATTATTAAACTCAGTAAACTCAACACATGGTGATGCACACACCAATGTCTAATCACAAAACTTGACTGGGGCAAAGCCACATCCTATTGTCTCAGTTCTGAGGCTCTGACCCAGCTGGTTGGGAGGGTCACAGACACCCCATGAAACTAAACAGTGCCTGAGCTCTCCTGGCCTTCCTGCACAGCATGGACCACCATTCTTTCTGGTATGGATATTTGGAAATTAGCTGAGACTGCTGTACATCATAAATTTGTTAGTACAACGTAAGTGCTGGGCCTCTGAAAAGGACATCTCTTCTCAGCATCCATTTGTAAAAGTTTCCAATATGATTTTTAAAACATGGCCTTTCTGGAATAAGACTTGCCTAACAGCATTCTACTGCAGACTCATAAATTTCAAGTAAGATTTATTGAACTCAAGATACTTGTTTTTTTAATCTATCTTTTATTCTGAACCTAGAATGAATATCTTGGAAGTGTTGTCAAACTAATAAGGAAGTCGTTAGGAACCCTTACGGATCTCTCTGGAATCTTCCAAGGCAACTTTTGAAAAACAGGCTTTCTAAAGAAAGAGCCTGATAGATGATATACAAAACTTTTCATCCTAAGATTCTGTCATGTGAATCCAAGTCATGTAGCTAGCCTCTAAAAGAGGTGCTTGTTGATTGGCTGGTATATTAAGCCACAAGACTTCTGGGTTGTTTTGTTTTGTTTTGTTTTGTTTTTTTAGATGAAAGTGTATTTAATAATTAAATGTAGCCTTTCTTAAACTTTTAAAAAGATTCCTCCTTTTCTATTCCGTATTTCCTTATCAGTTGGACTTCTGGCCTGAGCTGTGTTATTTTTTTGCCTCTTCACTCTTTTTAATCAGTAAGGTAGCGATTTTGGAGTTGGCTGTCATGTCCAGGGCACAGGCAGTTGACTTGGTGCTGGTGCCATATTGTTTGTTTGTTTCTGCTGTCTCTTTCCGTTTTCCTCTAGAGTAAAGAAAAGATTGAAAAACTAAAACTTCAAGCTGAATCCTTCTGCCAACGTTTGGGGAAATACCGGATGCCCTTTGCCTGGGCTCCCATAAGCTTAGCAAGTTTCTTCAATGTCTCTACCCTGGACAGGGAGGTAACCGATGTGGAGTCCATGGTTGGTAAGATTTCCAACTGCGGTGTGAAGGAAAGGGCTCCCCACTGTCCCAACTCTGAGATCAGCTGCTTATTGGTGGGGGGGGAGGAAGGAAGGAGATGACTAGGATGAAGCATGATTATGACTGGATTACAAACACTTGATTCGACAGTGATCCCCAAGACAATTTTCATGAACTTTGTGGAGTTTAAATATACTCTTGTAGTAAGATTTTTGGTTGGAATTTTCTGGACAGTTTGACACGTTAAAAAGTCAATTTTCAGTGGCCTTCTCTTCTTCAAAGTAAAATTCTTGAAAATAACAAGAAAATATAATAATATAATCTATAGTGCGTTAAACAAAGGCACCATGCTTGGCTCCGAAATAGAAGAAAAGCCACTGCCACAAGGGCTTCAAAAAGCAAAACTCGGGTTTCTCAGGAAAATTTCCAGTTCCTTAAAGTTTATGTTGCCAAGTGCAATGAAAAAAGTGAACGCCAAAGAATATTTGGTTACTGTTCTGATTTATTTAGCATATTTTTCTTTTTTATTACCCAGCCTGCGATCTGAATTCTTAATTTCCTAAACTGGGTACGGAACTATTCAGGAGGGTTACAGAGTTTTCAAGTCTATCTCCCCCAACCTGTGGCAGTTTCTGTTTTTCAAAATGTTCTTTGTATCCAGCAAATATTTATGTCTACAGTCACATGTCTCGGGACGTTTGTCATGCATTCCTTAGCTCTGCCACTTCTGAAACGTTGCCTTTAGCAGAGGAGTGGAGGAAAAGTATTGTGTTATTGCTGCTGCTGCACTGGAGTTATTGATGCATAATTACCAGTCAGAACTTCTGGGTTATTTCTGATATACCAACAACAAACCTCATTTTAGTGCATCCTGACCTTCATACGACAATGTGTGTATGTCTGTTTTATGCCAATTTCTATGTGGACACAGTAGCCCGGTATTTGAAAGGGTTATACGTAGAGCTTAGAGTACACCAAAAGCTAGGTAATTAAGGCATAGAGCTTTCTGGGTCCTCTATCATCTCTGGGTCAAGGATAGATTAACCTGACTACACAGGCTGATTCTTAAGGAACAACCAGAAGATGTAGTGTATTATATACTAAGACAGCACAGCAAGTGTAGGAGGGCAGTGGCAGCAAGAGGCTTCAGTTCAGCATCACAGCACGAATTAAGAGGAAAAGAGTGTTCAAAGACGGGGTTGGAGCATTAGAGTTCTGGACAATTTGACCATTCACAACAGAACCCCTGAGTTTCACAGTATAAAAGCAAAAAGATCCTTACCTAAATCTCTAAAGGGGGTGAGAAATAACTAAGCAGAGTATCAGGGACCATGCTGGGGTGTGACTCTGTTCTAATTACCTTTAGGCAGAAACTCACTTCTGCTGCCTGGTCCACACAGCAAGAGAAATCTGGGATCCAGAATATACTCCAGCTGACCCGTAGCATGTTTGGGTCACAATCCCAAATGCCTTCAGGGGCATTTGAGTGCATGCCTCTCCCAACGGAATGCGAATGTAAAAATAAAACAAAACAAACACTGTTGACCAAATAAAGCTTATCTGCAGACGCTGTTCTGCCTGTAGTTCTAGACTCCCGCTGGGTGGCACCTGGCCCACCCTGTTCTCCACGTGGGAGGGCACTGCAGTTGCTCACGGCCTCTCCACTATGGTCAGGGGAGAATTAAGGGCCCCAACAGAGGGGTCTAAGAATAGGGGCCAGGGGAGGGAAATCTTCATTCAAAACAAGAATGGCCATGTTCTTGTGTTCTTATTCAGTGACCTTAAACATATCTTACATATGGTAAAGTTAATAACTGCTGTGTATTCAAACAGAAAGGCAAACTTTAGAATGACAGGTGTTTTCCATAAAGGGAAAGGCTCTGCGGGTGAGCGGAGAACTTTGTCCCAATCTCGAAGACTTTCGGAAAGAGCCTTCTCCTTGGAGGAAAATGGGGTCGTGAAGCCCATGACCGTCAACAGCTTTTTCAAGCAGGTACTTCTTCATGTGACAGTGTGTCTGGATGTGTCCCCTTATAAGAGCACGAATGTTGGAGCCCAAAGTGGGAATATATATAGTTATTAAGAGAACAAGTTAGTTAACCTCACCAAGCCTCGATTTCATTATCTATAGAACAGGGATGAGGGCACTGGCTTCGTGGGGCTGTTGGGAAGGTTAGATGATGTGAGATGTGTAAAGCTCTGCTCAGAGTGCCTGGGATACAGCAAGTGCTAAATGAGTGCTAGCTCTTTTAATTGAGAGAAGGATTTGTTCCCATTAATACAAGCTATCCTATTTGAGCTGTCATGGTCAATTCATGTATTAGGCTGTGGAAACAGTCTGGCTAAAATATCCATTTCCCCCATGGCTCAGGGTTTGCTGGCCTGGATGTTGTCCATCTCACCACTGTTCCACATGCAGGCTTTTGAGAGCCGCCTGCTTCCTCATAGAGTGTGACCGTGCAGATGGTGCTCTTTATTAGCTCAGAAATTGTCGAGACTACTTAAAAAATGAAGAATTTCCTTGCATAATCAAATTCATAGAGACAGAGTAGAATGCCAGAAAGTAGAATAGTGGTTGCTGGGGATTGCAGGAAGGAGGAATGGGGAGTTATTTAATGGGTATAGAGTTTCAGTTTTGCAAGATGAAAAAGGTTTGGAAATTGGTTGTACAGTAAAGTGAATGTACTTAACACTGCTGACCTGTACACTCAGAGATGGTTAAGGTGGTAATTTTACATGGTATGTATTTTACTACCAAAAAAACCCAACTTAACTTACACTTGGTTTGACTCTGTTTTGGAAAATTTTCCACAGCTCAGTGCCCTGGGGCATTTCAAGGGTTAATGTTAACAAATTGAAATGCAGAAGGGGCGTGCCACTGGGTAAAGATGGCAGGAGACTGAAAGGTTTCTATTTGGGAACCTCTCCTTCCAATTGTGTTACTTCAGAGGGAGAGGTCTGACTTAACCGCGTCAGATCTTTCTCGTCTGTCCTCAGGGGTGAGACGCACCCACCTACCTACCTTCCTTCCTGGGCCGTTGTGGGGATCAGAGCTTTTGTACGTGTATCCCTCAGCAGCGTGCCTGTCCCATGGGGGCATATGGAGGGAAGTATTGATGCTCAGCCTTCTTAGACAAATGTAAAGAATCTGAGGACAGAAAAAATGATGGAAAGATGCTTTCTCCATCTTCATACTTTGAATGAAGAAATAAACTTACTCTTTTTTGTTCCAGGGAGTAAAAAAGTATCAGTGGGTTGAAGTTATAGGGGGAGGAGTTTTTGGTCTAAATTTCTAATGGTCAGACAGGCTTCCCTAGAAATGCACTAAAAGCCCTGTCCCCTGAAGGACTGATGAGAGGCTGAGTGACAGTCAGGAGTGGCAGAGAAAGGATTTTGGCAAGAGGTTGACTAAGTGACTTCAGGGTTGCCTATAATCCTCGTATCTATGAAAGGCATGTTAAGGTAAAACTGAAATACAAAAATCCTCCAAGAAATCCTTGGTCTGGACTTCAGGAGTCCATGGTGCATCTACACTAACCCTGACTTCTCCCTGGCAGGAGGGAGATCGCCTTAGTGACGAAGACTTATTCAAGTTTTTAGCTGACTACAAAAGATCTTCATCCCTGCAGAGAAGAGTCAAGTCGATTCCAGGTGTGGATGGCTTGTCTTTATCCACTTTGCTGTCCAAAAGACATTTATAATTAGACGCATTATTTGTGGAATGCTACAATTGATAAAATCATGTTTTGCCAAGTGAAATACAGGATTTTGTATTAGAAGTTAAAGTCTACTTGTTTTGGCAAATCTATCAATGTTTGCTATTTTTACTAAAGGACTGAGTATGTAAATAAACAGCATCTGGTTGCGCACTCAGATAATCAGATACTTGTTTGAACAGAGGAGGCTCTTGTATCAAATGAAGTATTACATGGCCCTCCTCGTATAAGAAAAAGTGAAAGGTAAATGCTTTGGTAGAAGGTGCGGGCACACCTTCCTTACTGTCAGCTGAACAGCCCCTGAAGCACTTCTGCAGCCCCTGCGGTACCAGCGAACCTAGTTTGAAGACCACCAAGTTTCAGTGTTTGTAATTTTATGAGAAAGTACTGAACTGTGTATACTCAGAGCATGGTAGTTCTGGAATGGACTTTAAAGATTCTCTAATCTGTTCTTACTCATTTTACAACTTTTTGCTTTTTAAATTCTGGAAGCTAAATCTCAAAGTTGTCATGACGTGATTTTTCTCAGACCTTAGGAAATTAAATTAGCTGGGAATTCCGAAATTCTTATACTCCCACAACTTATCCCTATTTTCGTAAAAGAAATGTAGTACAGCAGTCTTCCTTGATTCCCGTGTACGCACGTGACAGTGTCTTTACTAAGGCAGGCCTATTTTCTCTCCCTAGGCTTGCTCAAACTAGAGGTTTCTATGGCTCCGGAGACAGTCAATTGCTGTCTGACCCCTGAAATGCTGCCAGTGAGACCCTTTCCTGAAAACCGGGGACGTCCACACAAAGAGATTTTGGAATTTCCAATCCGGGAAGTGTATGTCCCTCATACTGTGTACAGGTAAGAAACAAAGGCTCTTGGAAAACTATTGAACCCACACTTTGAGTTTTGTTTGGAGAATGTTTTGATCATTCTTCAACCTATCTTCCTACTTCCTAAGTTTTGGAAAAAAGGAAATCTGATGTTTACATAACTATAGATAATTGCTAGATCACTTTCTAAAGATGGTTTATCTCTTTTTTTTTCCACAAGAAAATGTTACTTCAGTCATAATTGGAATGTAGGATTTATAGCAGACATATTCCTTCCAGAAATTAAAAAATCCTCTTAGTCATGATCTTGGTTTTCTTATGAATAGAAGGACATATTAGGAAAAGAGCAATGCAATCAAAAATGTTCTTGTTGTCTAAAAGACTGGGTTTTTAGTTCGAGACCAGCTCTGTCTAATAGAATTTATAGGATTGATGGAGATGTTCTGTATGTGTGCTGCTCAATACAATAGCCTCTCGCCACAGGGGGCCCTTCAGCATTTGAAATGTGGCTAGTGCAGCGTAGGTACTGAAATTTTAATTTTACTTGACTTTAATTAATTTGAATTCAAGTAGCTCCTTGTGGCTGGTGGCTACCATATTGGGTAGCATGGAGCTAGACAGAGAAAGCCAGAAATGCTAGGCTGCTTCTGTTTCTTGGAGGCCCTCCTCACAACGGGTGAGAGGGAGCTTGTTCATCTGCCAAGAGCATGGCTGCTCAGGTGCTTTTATTTTTTATTTTGAGAAAACTTTTTTTTAACGCAAGGAAGAAAGCTATCACAAACGTTTTTTCTCCTCCATCTAGAAATGACATTCTGTTGTTTCGTGTGTGCATGCATGTGTATGTGGGTGTGTGTACACATATACAATCATGCTGGTTAAGTTGAAGTTTCCTTTATCCTCAGTCTCCAGTTATAGACTCCTACCTTGCCTCTCAAATCACATTATCTGAACTTATATGGGTCCTTTTTATTTTCTCTGGTTTTACACACACTCACACACACACACACACACACACGAATCTGTGAACACTGAAGGGTATCATTTTTATATTCATTTAAAATGTACATAAATGGCTTCATACTCTACATGTTAGGCTGTACGTGTCATCCAACAGTATGATTTTTTTCTTTCTGTTTGAGTATTACTGTGGACTCATGAATTTTACTGATTCAGGGTGTTACACTCAGTAGCAGTCATTATCCTCTTTTAGTTACCCAAATTTTCATAAATCTAACCAGTGGGGATTCCTTAATAGCTTGTACTTTAGAAATATTACTATTGATTTATGTGGAGTTCTGCCATTCTTTTTAACTGCTATATAGTATTCCTTTGTGTGAAGAGACTATATTTTACTTCTCTATTTCCTATTTTTCTATTGATAGATTTTTTTCAACGTTGGGCTCTTATAAATATTGTGCAGTGAGAATGTTTGTCTTCGTCTCCGCGCACATATGTGAAGGTTTCCCTAAGCAATATGCCTAAAAGTGAAATTATTGAGTTCCAGGGATGTACATTTTCAGTTTTATTTATATTGCCACTTGTTTCCAAAATCATGCCAGTTTGTGGTTCTTCCAACAGTATAAGAGTTCTGATTCCCCCAAATCCTCACTCACACTTTCCAGTATAATGTTTGTGGATGTGGGACCTCTTCGTTTCAATATTGAAGTACACACACAGTTTCCGCTTTTAAATCCTTTCTGAAGCAGCTCTTGTTTTTCTCTTCTCATTCCTTAAACAGCAATTCAGCTAAGTCTCTCTTCTAGATAAGTAAGCTTTCCTAAGATGCAGTAGTTTAAATTTTCCATTCCCTAGAGGGAGATGAAGATATGAAAATGTTTGCTTAGGGATGCTATGTTTGTATCTTTTTAGAAACCCTACCCTACAATTGGGGGAAAAATGCTCGTGGCATTGGAATAAACGTGCACCAGATGAACTCTATAGTTATTCACTTCCCCTCAGCATTTAATCACCCATGGGAGGCATTTACAACTCTCTCTACTCCTTGCTGCAAACATTATCCCTTAATTACATCACAGCAGGACTCAGAAGGCATTAGTGCCCATACTGATTCTGAAATATAGGCTTGCTAAGGGGGACATGTCTGAATGGATTACTGTGGACCCAACCTGGCATCATGACAAACAGACCCACAAGTGCAGAGTGAATATTATGTAGCTGTTCAGTACACTGTGGAAATGCCAAGGTCACCCTGTTAAAAACCCAGTCTTTACTCTTAGGAATGATTGTAAGACCATGCTTCCCTCCAATTTTGGTCTTCTCTTGACTACCGGGTCACCATATTTTGTAGCTATTCAAGGAAGGAGAGTTATGGTGAACTTGGTTCAGAATCTTACCATGTGAAAATGTCAAGAAATTTAAGAAAAAATCTTGTCTAAATCTCTCAGGCTATTGTTAAATTTTTAGCATTTCTTCTCTAGGCTTCATATGCTTTGTAGTGGTTTTGATTAGGATGGTCTTGACCGTAACCCCGTCCTTGACTCATTCCCCCCTTTCCTACTCCACCACCCCCATTTCACAGAATGGAAATGGAAGACTCAAGTCAGGTGTGAACCCCCAGGTCAAATGGGAAGCTGACTCAGTTAAACCTAGGTGACCTCATCTTCTCATTTCTGTCACAATTTGTAAGCTCATGTCCCTTCTGTCCCCTCCTCTCCAAATCAGAGTCTCCTTTCAAGCAAAGGTCTCTAAACCCCTTTATGTTGTGGTATCAATAACAGGTATGGTCTGAAGTCTTGTCTCTCCCAAGAGTGTTATTTCAGTAGAGATGGCAGTTCCTGTTTCTTTTAGAAAAGTTGTGCTTTGACTAAGTTGAATTCTGGACATCATTCTAAGGGTCTGGCACGTGGGATGGAGTTTCCTGTTGACCTTGCTATTTCCATGGCTCTACTTCTGGTCATAGATGTATCCCTTTAAGGAAATCAGGTAAATGAAAATCAAGGTTTACAGAGCAGATGAATTTGGAGAGAATTCTTTGTTTTATAGAGGATTCACCTCATAAATTTGAAATGTGGCTTGGCATGACAGTCTGATCTACCTGGAACTTGTGGAAAATATCTCTACCGGGCCAAGCAAGGAAGGCCTCCAGTGACAAGGCCAGGATTCAAATTTCAAATCTGTGGACCTTTCACATAAACTTCAGACTCGCTTGAGTAGCAGGAACTTTGACACGGACTAACGGCACATGCTGTCCAGACCTGAGTGCAAGTTGTGGCCAGTGTCACACTTTGCAAGATTCTCCTATGGGCGGTATTTCAATTTCATACCATATGAGTAGAACTCAGGGTAGTTTACCTCTCTTAAAGGAGCAGCTGCTGGGGAGCCTCAAATAAAATTTGCCTGAGATAGGCCTAGATGCCTTCCTGCCCTCAGTCTCCCCATTCTCCCGTCTCTCAGAGGTACTTCCTTTGACGGCCTTGCTCCTTCAGGTGCCCTCAGTCAGGGTCACTGTGTTGCCCCCAAGGGGTACCATGCACGCCCTATTCTCTGTGGATGCTGCCAGGTGCCTTGACCTTATGCAGATCGCTTTGAGGAGTAATCTAGATCAATTATAAAAGAACTGCACTGGATGTGGAAGTACCCCCATGAACCAACGGCAGCTGATCACTCATAAAACAAAGACTCGCTCTGAAAGAAGAGATGAACTTCTCGAGCCAGAAGTACTCACTCCAGGAATGGCCAGCATCTCCCAAACCAGAGGCTTGGACCTCTGCAGTGCGTGAGCAGCCTCTGTGGGTGAGAGGTGTGGAGTCAGACAAGCATGCCCCAAAGCAGACCCAGGCGAGAGCTTTGTTACAATCACAAGCAAAGGGACAGTCATTCTGAAAGCAGAGCAGGACAGCTGCGAAAATTAGGTGGATAAACAGGATTATCCAAATCTGAGTCTGGCATTCTTTTCTCCATGTCCAGATGAAGAAAATTCTGGGTGTTAGCCCAAGAACACGTTTGAACCAACTCCTGGCTTATTTTCCATGTGGCCCAACAGCTGGTAATGAGGACACCAGCTGCCTTCTGGTGGGGGCGGAGTGAAAACAACACAGGCTGGGCCAAGGCCCAGCGAGATCTTTAAGGGCATTTCATCCTGTGGCTCTCACAGGGGTCTGTGCAGAGATCACAGGCGCTGAGGTTGTAATGAGCTTGTTAAGCTCCTTGTCATCCCTTTAACTGGTGATTACATTAGAGAAATCCACATAAAGTGTGTTTTCATCTCTCATCCCAGCCCCCAAGAGCCTCTGAGGTCTTTTTTTCTAATTATCAGACTTGCTGTGGAGGACTGTGCTTGCTGTGAACAAGCATAGCAGTTAGAACATGATTTCTTTGATGGATAATTAGCTGTTTTCAGGCTGCCTCCTAGTTAGCTGAGTGTTCTCATATCAGAAGTCTGCATTCTCAAAGCTCTCCTGATATCTGGTTTAACAGGGAGGTGCCTCCCACATCACAGTGGAGTTTTGATGAATACTGCCAGATTCGCATCCTATGGGAAGAAAGGATAGGATAACTGTGCAAGTGGATCTGGAATGACTAGAAGTTATAATTTAGTAAAGAGCATTTCCAAGGAAAGGAATGAACCAGAAATAATTCCGGGTATAGTGTTTAGGGAAAATTGGGCATGGGGAATGGAAGGTATCCTTTCAAGGAACTTTCTTTTGTCCAATCTGAGCCCAGTTGTCTCTATGTCCAGAGGGGATCTTTTCAGTGTTGGTGGGGTGGGGGAGGAAGGGAAGGGTGGTGTGCCTCAGAGTTCATTGTATAGCTTTATAAATATGCAAGTATCTGTTGGTAGGAATGTAATTTGATGCAGCCACTGTGTAAAACACTATGGGGATTCCTTCAAAAACTAAAATAAACTTACCATATGATCCAGCAATCCCACTCCTGGGAATATATCTGGAGAAAACTCTAATTTGAAAAGATACATGCACCCCAATGTTCAGAGCAGCACTACTTACAATAGCCAAGACATGGAAGCAACCTAAATGTCCATCAACAAATGACTGGATAAGGAAGTTGTGGTATATATATATATATATATATATAATAGAATACTACTCGGCCATAAAAAAGAATAAAATAATGCCATTTGCAGCAACATAGATGGACCTGGAGATTATCATACTAAGTGAAGTCATCAGAGAAAGACAGATATCATATGGTATCACTTATATGTCAGTCTTAAAAAATGACACAAATGAACTTATTTACAAAACAGAAAGAGACTCGCAGACATAGAAAACAAACTTATGGTTGCCAAAGGGGAAGGGCGGAGAGAGGGATAAATGAGGAGTTTGGGATTAGCAGATACACACTACTATATATAAAATAGATAAACAGCAAGGTCCTATTGTATAGCACAGGAACTATAGTCAATATTTTTTACCAATAATCTTTATTCAATCAATAACCAATAATGAAATATATATATATATGTATGTATAACTGAATCACTATGCTGTACACTAGAAACTAACACAACATTGTAAATCAGCTATACTTCAATAAAAAAAAGAAGTGCCCAGCCCTACCTGGAGACTCCCATCCAGGAGGTCTGGAGTGGGGCCTTACGGGTACAACATCTTTCTTTAAGAATCAAAGCTTCCCTCTCCCTTTCATGGTACCTCTTAATGAATTTGCTCACTGGAGTCATCCAAAGGGCCACAGTGACTCAAGCCACTGGAAACTCAGCAGGGAGGGCCGTCCAATTTAATCTGCCTGACCTGGGAGGCAGTCCCAGCATATGCCGGACTGTCGGCTGAGACGGGTCTGGCAAAGAGCAGGTACTTTTCTGTGAAGAATCTGCAACACAGCAGAAAACTCTCCATGTGAAGACAATGTTTTTTATGGTCTAATGCTCCTCAGATGCTGTACGAGTACTCCAGTGTTATTGCTAATTAATGATTAGTAGCTTATGATGTGACTGACCCTGGTCTAAATCACCATCGACATAATGCCTTATTTAAATAACTATTCCAAATAATAACTCCCCATTATTATTTGTTTCTTTAGTTGTTTGAATTTTATTTATTTTGGAATAGGTAGCCTATTTTAATCGTTCAATATTTTAAAAGTGTAGAAGTACACAGTGAAAATTCTCTCTACCATGCCTGACCTCTAGCCATACAAGTTCCTTCCTTGGGGACAGTCTTTTAATATATATAATACACACACACACACACACACATTTGATTTTATTCATTTATTTACTCCACACATATTACTGAGTTCCCAAAATGAGCCAGACCCTTTTCTAGACACTGGAGGAACACTCATGAACCAAACAGATGAAAATCATGTATATTTCACAGCTCAGTCCTATTTTTGACAATTGTGAACAGCCATCTTTAATCAGTTTCTTATGTATCCTTCCTGAAATAAACCACATGTGTACAAGTCAATACAACCCTGCATTTTTCCTCTCAGAATGCAAATATTGTGTAATCTTCACGCTCCTCTGGTCCTTGATTTCTCATTGAACACTGTATTATGCACAGCACTTCTATGTGAATACAGGGAACGACCTTGTGCTTTTCTACACCTGCACTGAATCTCATTGTATGAACGTATCATTATTTACTTAACCCCAGACTAATGACCATCTAAGAGGCTGCCAATCTTTTGATTTACAAATGATGTTACAATGAAAAATCTATAACCTTTCACATATGTGCAAGCATATTTATTGTATAAATTCCAGCTTTTCACCCTCTAAAGGAGTGTTTAAATAACTCTGTTGTAAGTATAAGACAGCCCTGAAGCTCAGTCCTTGATTTTCCTAGATTTAGCAAGCAGTTGTTTGTGGAACTCGAAGCTTATTATAAATACTTTATTTAGGAACAGCGGTGTCAGCCCAGACAAAATCTAATCATTTGAATGAGCCAAGTAATGGAGGAAAAGGCAAAGTGAATTCCTGATGCCAAAATTATCTAGATAATTAAGTTCCCTGCACTTGACTTTGATCTGGCAAGGTAGTCTCAGTAATAAATCAGGAACACGATCCCCGCTTTCCTGATGACTTGCTCCCAAACTCAGTCGTCCTTCTTTTGAGAAGAATGAAAAACTCAGGAGGGAGCCTTAGGGGTACTTAAGATTACTTAGCAACAATGTCAGGTTTTACAAAGCTCTCCTTCCAGTACAGCATTTAGCCACTTGAGGGCACAATTCGCTCACTTTCTAGATTCAAACACAGCAGTGTGGTATCTCTCTCTCTATTTCAAAACAGATGGAGTCGTGATTTATTAAAGGAAAATGCATATTTTAGTTTTTGCTTTTTAAGCGCAGAACCAAGAAAAACTGGGGAAACATTCCAATGTCCCAAATGATCAGGGTTGGCACTTTTTTTGCAAAGGATTATATTCTACACCATCAGCATCTGCCTCCTTTCTTCAGTAAGTCATGATATTAGACATCTGGCACTTTTTGAAAGTTGTGGTGGAGAGGAGGATGGAGAAATGTATCCTGTGATAAAGAGAGCAAAATTTGTTTTGGGGGTGTGTCGTTTACACATTCACCAATCCTGCTTCCAATGCATAACTAAAAGAATGTGGGTAGGCAGTAATGAAATAGTGGTAAGGAAGTTCTGTGCACATCAATGTCACTGATTCTACAAGTCACAGCCCCTCGTTCGTCTCTATTTTATACTCATTCCCTTTCATTCCATCATGCTTTGGTGTTACTGCCTGTACACTCCTGTCCTGACAAAAAGCCCTGCTCTGTCCATTTACTGAGGGTTAATGTCATTTTTCCCCATAGATCCTTTACTTAGATTTCAGCAGGAAGGTTCGTGAAGCATCCTGTTTTTACATGGGTTGGAAATGTAAGGTTGGTGGGGGCAGAAGAAATGATGATGGAAGTACAGCAGATCTGGGCCTGCGTTCGATTATGATGATGATTAGTCTGCCTAGATTAGAAGGTACTTCCTAAAATTCAAAAAAACTGCTTTCTTTGATTTCCATACTTCTGTTAGTTTTTTTAATTATTATTTTAAAATCAGTTCTTTTATCTTCTGATGAGATATCCTTCAGGGAATTGTTCCCTCTTATTTCTTTTGCCATTTAGGGGGAAAAAATTCTTCTCACTGTTTAGCTTTTCATCCTTTGTTCTGACTTTCCTGTGTACCCTGTAGATCCACTTTTCCCGTGAAGTGTTGGTCCAACTCTAAAGCAGAGGTGTTTTAACAGCTCTCCATTGATGGATGTCCTGTGGTTTTAAGGTCTCAGATAGGCAGCAGAAGTCAGAATGCTCTGGGGCAAAATGTTAGATGCTTTGTCAGGGTCTTCCCAGGGCAAAAGTGAGGTTTTGGGCGGGAGCGATGCAGACTAGCACCGCAGCACAAAGTAAAATAGAACAATGAGTAGGGAAGGACTGAGTTTTGACAGTGTAATAAGGTAATTTTTTAAAAAACCATGGCTTATCATTCAGGTGTCATCTACCTTTTATAATTAAAAAATGAATTTCATTTATCCACTGGTCTAAACAGCAGAAAAGTTATGAAACTTCCAGAACTGTGCTATTCCACCTCATTTGTTTAATGTTCTTTGTTTGACAACCTTCAAAATGTAAACTAAGATCCATGCAATGGTGTGGAGATATAAATATCATAGTTTAATAAGGATAAATGTAGAGAAACTCAATGGTTCATTTTAATGATTTTTAAGAGATTTCCATGCCCAGGCTAATAATTGTATATTTAGCAATAAGAAAATATCAAAGCCCATTTCTCATCTTTTCCTGGAGATAGATTTTTTATTATTTATTTAAAAGAAACTATGCTATTTTTTATTGAAGGATAGTTGATTTAAAATACTATATTAGTTTCAGGTTAACAACATCGTGAAGATACATGTATATATAGACTCATACCACGTCTTAAACCAGTCATTTCTTGATGGACACTTGGGTTGCTTCCGTATCTTGGCTAATGTGAATAGTGCTGTAGTGAGCATTGAGGTGCATGTATCTTTACAAATTAGTGTTTTTGTTTTCTTTGGATATATGACCCACAGATCCCTTACATAGATTTCAGCAGGAAGGTTCGTGAAGCATCCTGTTTTTATATGCGTTGGGAATGTAAGGTTGGTGGCGGCAGAAGAAATGGTGATGGAAGGTTTTTGAGGCCCCTCCGTGCTATTTTCATAGTGGCTGCACCAATTCCCACCAACAGTGTACAAGGGTCCCTTCTCCTGGAGTTAACAGTTTTTAAAACTGAACGTGTGCTTCCTTCGGTCTCTCTCCGCTTACTTGATGCAGGGTGACGTGGGCAATGCTTTCTCCCCCATCAGAATTCAGAGACGACGAGTGCCACACTTTTTTTGAGATTCCCTCCATTTCACAGATAGGAAGCAGACCACAATTTCTTTATCTTACATTTAATAGATTTAGACTTCTGTTATGTCAAGGTACCAGTTAATGTCCGCGAGGGTGACATGCACAAAAACACCACATACTCTGTTTCACTTTTGAGAAAATTAAAAGGAGACAGACTCAGAAACCTTAGATCTCATTCTCTGGCTCAGGATTTGTTGAATTTGCCTCCAGAGCAGGGGCGTGGGAATCATTCTTCGGTTAATTTTATTCTGCCTCCCCATCTCCCACAGATCTTCTAAGCTTACTTGTCCTTCCCTTCCCTTGTCCCACTCTTGCAGAAACCCACCCCCTCCTCACCCCAACCCATCCCACAAGCCTAGTTCAGCGCAATCTTGGAGTTCTGTTCTCTCTCTCTTCTTACATCCTTGATCTTTACATTTCCTGGTTGCAAAACTTCAGACCTCACAGTCGTTGAGCTGAATGCTGCCCATGTCCACACCACCCAGGAAGTTCAGGTGCTACTGTAATTCTTTTGTAGCATCCATGAGCTATTCTTACTGGGGAGAGGAAAAGGGAAGGGGTTTCTCTCATTCCCGTACCCAACCCGTGTGTGAAGGAATCCCGTCAGTGGCTGCTTCCTCTTTGTAGGAACCAACATCAAATTTTCAGTCTGTCTTTACTTCGCGAAAAAGCAAAATTATAACACTTAATGCTTCCCAGTGCCCCTCCCTACAAGATTTTGAAACCAGTGAAATATTGTCTAGATTGAACATAAAGAGCATCCTTAATGGGGAGAAATAGAGGAAGCGTTTTCTCCAAAGGGGAACCACTCTGCCTGGAGTGGAGGAGCTCCAGTGCTGAAGAAAGGACACAGGATCAGAGCCAGGAGACTGGGTCTCAGCTTCTTCTTCTGTAAAATGGGATAACCCTGTGATGTTGGGGAAGATTAATAGAGACTCTACCCAGGCAAGTACCCTGTGAAATGTGAAATGCTCTACAATTAATTAACTTGTTTATGTGACGTATATGCTGTGGATCCCTGATCTGTTTGTAAACAACTTGAGGGTAGCAGAGATTTGTACTGTTTCTCCCTTTGGGACCCAAACAGTTTTGCACATGGTGGAGCTGACTCAGTTAATGCTTTTCGGTACTGGCATGTGGAAGGGGACACGGCCGGTTGATTACTAGCTGAGTTTACTAGTGTTTTGTTCTGGTAGGGGTTGGGCGGCATCACGGCCCCAGCAGTATCACTGATTTCTCTGGCATCCTAATATGCTGATTATTTCCTGTGTAAAGTCCTGGTAGAGACTGAATAGCTGTCCCAGTTTGCCTTTATTGTCTGTCTCTGGCTGAGATTCAACTCTAAGTAGGTGCCTAGGGAAGGCATTTCTCTTGTGGGAAAGTTTTGATGTGGTCTCATCCCTGGGGACTGGATTGGACATAAAGAAATCAGTTCTTCTATTGTCTTGTTTTGAGAGATTAGCTATGGACTTGTGCAGGTCAGGAGGGTAGACAGTTGGTGACCACCTTCCATAACAATTATGGCTGGAAAAGAAGCCCTATTTCTCTAATACGCCTGTGGGGGCACCCTTCTCACTCACAGATCCCCAAGACTCAAATGCCACAAAGCTGTCACAGGAAAGGCCCATTGATAACCAATCATGTAATATTTTTTGATAATCACATTATAGTTTGCCTTCACTGTTCTCTTTCCCACATCGATTGGAATTCAGGTTGGGCTCCTATGCTGGTGAAACAGACTCTGTTAGTTTATGGGACCTACTCAGTAGGTGAAACCACATTCACTGAATGGGTTTGATGACATAGAACAGAAGGGGAACTCATGAAGGGTGGAAAGTTTTCTTCTTTCCATCCAGAATCTGTTTACTCACTGGGACAGGATGGTGGCAGTGCTTTCTGGTTAAAGATGTTGTGACAATAGTTCCCTGGCCAGCAATAGGCAGTGTTGTGCAGACCCTACATTTTTGCCCTGTACTTCGTGTTTCTAACACCCATGTACACCTTTCCCTAAAGACAGTAAGAATTCTTTGAAAATCAGGATTTGTCCTGAAATTTAGCATTACCCAATAAATTATTCTATAGGCAGGTCAGTACCTCCCAGGAGTTCTTGTGCTCTCTTGGTGAATGTTGGGTATGTGACTGGAGAAGGAGCGTGACAGCACCAGCAGGACTCCTACTTGATTTTGCTGAATGTAAATTTCAAGACAGGCATGGAGTAGAGTGGGTGGGTGACTCCAGACATGCAGCTCTGAAGGCGGCCACCTCCAAAGTTGGATGAGTCCCTGAATAGGCCTAAGGACCTCCCTGCTCCTCCAAGGTCACTGACTTTTACAGGAACTATGGCGCAGAGTGTGAGCACAGGATCACTGGAGTGATGAGCATGATCCCACCTGACACCCCATTGGGGGTAGGCGTAGGAGCCCAGAGAAGGATACACTTCTTTTATGTGATCTCTATAATGTCTTCTCCCAGAGTTGAGTTGAAATGAAACCAAACTCTAGCACGAGGAGAAGTGAAGTCCATAATGTTACTCAGTCCTCCAGGTGGTCTGGGGACAGGCTCAGCCCCTTGTGGACATGTCACTCCGATATGAGTGTAGGAATTGAGAACTCTCCTCTCTCCTCCTTCCTCGCCTCTGTCACAGAGCAGGATCCCTGTCCTTTGAAAATCTTGCCCGCCTAGCAATACTTGTCTGATGCAATTACCTAACCAGTATTTTTGAGCCCCTACTGTATGCCAGGCACAATGCTCAGTGCTGAAAGGGACAAAGAGGAGGCCTGCCCCTCCTGGGAGGCAAACCCCAGTCTCCTAAGAGACACCAGAAGCACTCACAACAGCACTGATCTACGGAAAGGCACACATGCAACTTTGTCCTGCAGTCACTTGAGATCTTTGCAGGTTCTCCCACCTCCAAAACCCAGACAAGCATTCTCGTTCACTAAGTACCAAAGCAGGCATGTGCTTCCAGAAGTTGTTGGGGCCATCTGGACAATTTATTTCTTAGTAGGCCAGCTATTCTCCAGTTCCAGTATTTTCTCCCCCAACCCAAACCAAGGCATCCGACAATATTAAAATCACCAGGAATGACAAAGCAAGCATTTTAACCAATAGTACTGATTTATTCATTGGCTATTTTTTTTAATGGATAGAGAGAGAACTAATAAAGGTTCTGTCTGAAACCAAAAGAAAAAAGCCAGCTTCAGCAACAGTAAAAATTGGAAATTTTCTGTTATGTGTGTGTGTTTTTGTCAGCTGGCAGATTTGTTTTAGGAAACTATTTGCAAAGCCTGGAAAAAAATGTGCTCCCTCTGTCTCTCCAAAGAGCATACAGGTTGGTTCATGTTAGTCCAACACGTGACAGTTCTGCCTGGTGGACTTTTTAAAAAAAAATGCAGCCCAGAATCGGAATCAAAATGGTTTCTTTAAACATGAATTTTAGGTATTTTACAAAGCTAAAATTGCTGAAATGTTTGTTTTGTTTGTGGGCAACTTTTAAAAATTTAGTGTTTTAAGAGAGTAAGAAGCATATTTGCGGTAGGTACTTTTTAACATTCTTCTTATTTTTTATTTGACCTGTCACAGCCTCTTTAAGAAACATGAATTCAGTTAATTGAATCAAAACTAGAACCCAAAAATATTTATTTATGTATTTTCAAGTTCTCAACTTTTCAGGCGTAGCTGGTGATTGGATTGACTCCCAAGAGACTATTTTGATATTAAGAATATTTTCCTATAGGAAGTCATGATATTATATTCCTGAGACCAGGAATAATAACCCTGAGATCCAGTGAAGGGATAGAAATTTTACAAGGTAAAGCATTTTTTAGGGAGTCACATGTTTAAATATCAGTGAATACCTACCAGATACTTTTTAAAAAATGTATAGTATACCCTTGTATTAGTTACCTGTGGCTGCATAACAAAAAAAAACTTCGCAGCGTAAAACAACAGTTATTATCTCACGGTTTATGTGGGTTTTCCAGGTGCGGCTTAACTGAGTGCCTCTGACTCAGGGATCTCAGAAGGCCATGGTCAAGATGTCAGCCAAGGCTGTGATTACCTCCATGGTCAGCTAGGGGAGGAGTCACTTCCAAGCTCACTCATGAGGCTGTTGACGGTATCCAGTTCCTCTTGAATGGTTAAATGAAGGGCCTTAAGTCCTCACTAGCTGTTGGCAAGAGGTTTCCTTGAATTCCTTGCTACGTTGATTTCTCCTTGGGCAGCTCACATGGCAGTGGGCTTCTTCGGAAAAAGAGAGAGAGAAGCCGGAGTCTTTTTGTAACCTAATCTCTAAAGTGACATCCTGTCCCTTTTGCTGTCTTCTCCTGGTTAGAAACGAGTCACTAGGTCCAGCCCATATGCGAGGGGAGGGAACTACACAGGGAGTGAGAGCACCAGGAGGCAGGAATCACTGGGAGCTGTCCTAGAAGCTATTACCACAGTTCTTAATCAAGCTACGAAAAATTGGGGTGCTCCAGCTGTGTGCATTTGAAGGAGCATGGTGAGGTGGGAGGGTGAGTGAGAGAGGTTAGATTACTGCTGCACATGCTGAGGGCAGAGCTAGCTGTGGAGAATTCATCAGCCTGGTGGATTTCTAGGACATCTGCAACATGTCTCTCCCTGATAGAAAAATAACCACTCCTTGACAGATCCTCTGAGGTGAGAAGAGTCCCCACCCCTAGCCCTCCCTTACTAACCCATACTCCAAAGAAATAAGACTACCATGTAGGGGGAACTTGGTTTTTTTCCAACTAGGTTAAAGCAGATTTCCCATTTTCTTAGATTCACAGTGGTAGAGGAAAAACCCTAAGCTGAGCATATTAAGGAATTAGGGCATTTATCCCCTTGCCCAGCAGGTAGCTCCTTATCGACCCCACTCCCCTTTACATCACACCATGCATTCACCTCCCAAGCATCTGTTAATATATATAAAATCTATATAAATACATAAAATCTATATAAGTCCTCTGAGTGAAATCAAAAATGTAGCTATGGAAGGGCGAGTTTTGCAGGATATCTGAAATGTATATTGCTAATGTATTTCCAATTTGCTTATGTAGAATAAAATACATTCTTATTCTAGTCATCCAAAAAAGCCCACTGAAAATAGAGTTCTAATAAACCAACTGGGGCTTGATCTATGTAACAAATTTCTGAGCTCTCCCTAAGTGAGAATCACAAAGAATATTCAAATGACTTAGACCTCAAAACCACATCATGGTAGCTGGGAGTTGGAAGAGCTGCAACGATCCAGTGAACCTCTTGATTGCATTGTCAGTATCATGTTTAAGAACATTTTAGGAAAAAATATGGAATAAAAAATTTGGAATTGGGTACCTTCCCACCTCCCCTTACTTTGTCGCTCTCCTTGACACCCTAAGCAACTGGGGATCTTCCCCAAAGCAGTGCCTCATGGTTAATAATTACCCCTTTATCCCTTTTATTTCCTTTCTCCACTCATATCTACAGTCCATAAATCTAACCTTTTTGTAAGAAGGAAAGAAACTGCGTAAACTAATTCATATGAAGGTGGGAGTGAATGATATATAAGCCACTTAATAGTTCAATCTGCTAAGCCGAGTCAAAAAAAATATTTGGTCACATGGATATCCTAACCAGTAAAATTTCGGTTAGATCAACAAAATATTGCTTTTAAAAAGTTTCAAGCAAGGTTGGAGAGAGATTTTTCTTTTTTTTTCTTTAAGCAGTCAGTTTTCCCCAGTAGGTTTTGAATGCTTGTATATTTGTGGTTCTTTTTAATGGGAATCTGATCTGGGTCAGACCTACAATCATAAACATCCCAACTTTCCCTTTGGGTCTCTTGCTATTGAAAATTAGCTGGACTTTTCCTGAACAAGGAAGTGGGTTTTAAGGAGAGTGGTTATGCTTTCACCTGTTTCTGAAAGGTGGTGTTCTCTTTGCCCCAACTTGAGGTCCTGTTTTATTTCATAGGAATGATGGTTTTCCAAGCTCTCACTTAAGAGGAAGTTTTATCTGTCTCATAAAAAGAAGGGATGGGGACTGATGTAACAGAACCAGTACTCTGCAAATAGAGGAGCTGAGAGCATTTTGTTCTTTCATGTTCAATTCTTAGTAGTTATAATAGTTGTTCTATGTAAAGACGCCATATTTGATGTCTAAATTGTAGCTCATCTATTGAGAAAGCCTAGATTACTTCCAACCCCCAAAAGTCTTTAAAAGTGGTGCAGTAACAAGTATTAAGAGTTTGCTGTTGGTTTCTGTTTTTCTCTCCCTCATTTGATTTCCGTTTTTGAGTGCATTGTTTTTTAACATAACAAGACTGTAGAGAGAGAATATGGGGTCATTTATTGTAGTGTTTCTAAACAATGTGGTAATATTTTGTCTGTGGCATCTCAACTGCATTTGCTTTTTGTGGGCATGGGGGCGGGGGCCGAAGTTCAGAATACAGTACCGGCATTTATACACAACATTGCAGCCTAGCCCAAGGAGCACGAGGTTACTACAGGGCAAGCTGCTGCTTGTAACTGTCCCCAGTGCCTCCTTCCAATCTTGTGCCACTTCCCAGGGCAGTCAGCCTTATGTGGACTCTGGCTGGTGCCCTAGAATGAGTTTCACATTCTGTCTTTCTTGCTCTGATTTGTGAAGATGGAACATTCTCTTCCCCCTACACCTTAGGATTTTTCTTTCCATTTCCATTTTTCACTGATTCCTTTGTGAGTTTTTGCTTTGATCTAACCTAAAATATTAGAAATAGGAGTGAAAACAAATAATGGCATGAGACCATGGAATGACAAGACAAATGTTTTATTTTTAAGCATTTATTTATAAACCTTCCCATCCTAAAAAGTGTCTGAGGCAGCTTATGGAGATTGTGTAACAAGATGTAAAATATCTAGGTGAAAGGAAAATAAGGAGAAAGAAATCAGTGTAAACCTGGGTAAGGTTTAATACCCAGAATATATTTTAATGTGCTCAACAGTTCATTTAAAACTCAGTTGCAAATCTGACTTTGAACTTCCTAGCAGCCAAGCCAAAAAAAAAAAAAAAAAAAAAAAAAAAGCCACAGTGAACTACAGGATTCATGTCTGCCAAATTAGAACCAGACGAGTTCTCCTGGATCAGCGCTTCTCAAACATGAACGTGCATTTGAATCACCTGGGGTGTTGTTAAAATGCAGGTTCTGATCCAGCAGGTCTGAGGTGCAGCCTAACTGGCTCCCAAGTGATGCTGATGCTGATTCTGGTGCTGCTCCTCCATGCACTTCCTTTGAGTAGCGAAGTCTCAGCTCACCCATAAGTACTTACAAAGCATGCTCCCGCTAAAATATATAGCCACGTTAGGTTTGCAGGTTTCCTACGTGATTCTGGAATATACCAGATATTAAGCTCTGAGATGTCTAACCTCTAACTAAAATAGTTTGTTTGAGAAAACATCCTTCAGCTCTTATAAATAATTTTAATAAAAGACCACATCATGATAAAGTTCTGGTGAGTCTGATTGTCGACCAGTGAGACTGTTTACTGTTGTTCTTAGAAGCAGCAATGGTTACAGGCACTGGGTCTAGTGTGAGCCTCAGGGCACTCAGATTTAAATTACACTGTGCCATTTGCAAGCCTTGTTACTTTGTGCAAGTTATGCAACCTCTCTGTGTCTCAGTTTTAGCATCTGCCTAAAGAGACTAATAGTAGGACCTGTCATAGGTACTATTAGTTACTATCAGAATGGTGCCTGCAAACAGTAAGGATTAAATATGGTTAGCTACTTTTATTATTCCATTTAAAATAAATTTTCCTGGGAGTGAAATGTGAACGATAAATAAAACCACCTCCTCAGCTGCTCACCTTGTCTGGGTACCTCAGAATAACATACCTAGATTTGCAATTTTCTTTGGAATGTTTGATTAAAAGACATCAGATAACTGTAAGGTATCACTGATATTAATAGGCATTTGAATTTTGTTCTGCTGGAATCAGAATCCGTTGCTAACACATTATGAAAGGGAGTGAGACTCACCAGAGTTTCTGTGTAGTTTTTGAATGAGCGCGTCCTAGTCATATAGAGGGTTTTGCTGCATTTCCATCAGCAAATAGTTCATCAATTCTTTGGCTCCGTCTTTGCAAAAAGGGCTAGAGGGGGAGAGTTTTAAAACACAAGGAAAGAAAAAGAAATTGCTTTGAAATTGCCAAAATAGTTAGGTTGAGAGTGTTTATTTAAAAGCCTGGAGAGCTTTTTATACAGAAAGCTGTTTCGATAGTGTTGTTATCAGGAGAGACAGGCATTTACTCCCCTGTCTACTTCAGTCTAGTACATGTTGCTAGTGACCTGCTATTAAATCAACACTTGTGTCTCTAGCTGTAAGAAAACCAATAAAACAGAAAAACCAATTTCTCTGGTATTTTATCCTTTCCCTTTCCCATATCAATAGCCAAGTTCCTTTTAAGACCTCCCTAAGCCCAAATCATCTGGCCACACATCCTGTAAAACATACTAAGATGCACCCACTTCCTTATTTATTACGTGTACCCTATGTCTAATTTTATAACAGTCTGCAAAGTAGGGGGGAGCTTTTTTTGCCTGTAGGTTAAACTGAGTAGAGTGACTGTTGACTCAGTTGACAAAATGTTACTTTTGATAAGCATTTAATTTAAAATTCATTCATTTTGATTTTGAGGTTTTACTTTTCATGTTTAGGAGCTAATCATTTTTGAGGATCTCAGGCATTTTTTGGAATCCTGAGACACTCACAGATCATAGATTCTTGTGTCTGTCATCCTAAGAGAAAAACACGACCCGGCTTGCAACCCAGCCCCAGCTCAGAGTGGCAAGTCATCAAACACTTGCGATCTTGTAAGGAAATGGATTTCAGTGACTGGATAAAGCCGGGGAGTGCTCCCTCCAAAAGCATTTTGCCATTATCTTAGAGGGTGTGAGAGAGAGAAAGATGGGAAGAGGGTATATCAGAGAGATGGAGAAGGAGAGAGACTGAGGGACACAAACAGAGGCAGAATAAAACATACAGATTAAAGACAGAGAGAGAGCCACCAAGAGATACACAGAGCGATGTAGATAAACTGAAGGATGGAGCGAAAAACCCAGAGAAATTGATCCATTCCTTAAGTAACATATTGTAATACCTCACAGTCATGCAGAGTGTTAAAAGTTGCCCACTCAGCCATTTTACACAATCTTAATAGGAAGAGAATCTTCATCTATGTCATATTTAGCAGTTTAAAAAGCACTTCTCCAGTATCATTACATTTGAGACTTAACTCCAACCTTTTGTATCACAAGAAAATTGCCTTGTCCACCTTCTATTTGTAGAACATTCTGGAGTTTTTTAAAGGGCATTCTCACCCAATATCTTATCTGGTGAGGGCTGCTAATCAGGGGTTTCCATACAAGCCCATCTTCCCGGGTATACAGGCAGCTTAGATTCCAGGCATTACTGATACTCAAAAGACAGTGAAGATAATCCAGGCCCCCAAATCAGCTATTTTTTTCTCTTTTTTTTCTTAAAAAGCATGTATTTGATATTATTACTTTGCTACAGGTTCTATAGTGAAATAACAGAAAGAAAAAAAATTGACACCAATTCCATTTCAAAATCAAATTACCTTTTTCATTTCACCATATTGTATTTTAACCCTTACCCTTTATGTGCATTTAATTTCTGAATACTTACGGCCTTCTCGTACATAACCTTTTATATTCTAAATTTTCATTCCACATTATGCAGTGAGGATAAGCCATTTAACTCACTTCAGTCTCACTTTCAAAGAGATACATAGGAAGCACCAAGGATTGTTTGAGCTTGAACAACTGTCGCTAATCCTTTGGCTCTCTTTGAGATTTCCAAGGCCCTGTAATAGTCTCAGAGTATAGATGGCTAGGCTTTTGGCTCTATGGTGTGACGGGGTGGTCCTCCGTGTACTCCTTGGCAGGTGTGGGAGTGAGTGACACAAATATGTTTTCATTCTAAACTCGGTTTCGGTTGCCATTACCAGACATAGAAGATACATAGGCATTTGCATCCCAAAGGATCCCAAAGGATTAATCTACACCACCACCCTTCTTAACCAGGCTTTTACACAGGAAAAATTCCCCCAACTTGATGAATCTTACCTTTGTGGCCTGTTGTTCAGTCTGCTAGAGTTGAGGCCAACTCAAATTATCAGTAACAAGCAATTCACCATGATGGCGCCCATCACCCTCGTAAGAGAAAGCCCACCTGCCTTGAAGAGCACAGCCTCCTGCACCTTGTGCTCCAGTGAGTTTAGCTTCTCACTGAATTTCTCCCTGGGCTTCATCCCTGCAACCAGCAGATGGAGGCGTTCATTCCTTCTGTCGGGCTGCTCAGCTGTCCTCCCCAGGCCTCCTTTCTTCCTCCCCTGTTGGCCGACTCGTGGTAGAAGCTCAGCCAAGGAGGTGTTTCCAAGTGTCCAGTTGTTTAAACAGGTGGCCAGTGTGCTTTTAACTCTAGCTCACTTGTTCCTTGAGCTCCACTCCGAGCTGGAGAAGCCCATGGGAGAGAACATTGATGTCATCCCGGGAAAACATGGCAGGGCAGTTTTTCCCTTTGTTTCCTTGCACTGGATAAATAGACTAAGCTGAAGAGAAGCCAAACTGAAGTTTTTGACATTGTGGCTCTGAAAGATTTCAAGGTTACTTGAGTTTAACATATTGTCAGCAAAAGAAATAGAGGATGATCCCAAGACAGTAAAGAGCAGAGTTGGATCAACGATTGGATCTAAGAATGACCAGCTTCCACAAGTTAACCTCTAACTTCCTGGAGCTGCTCAGTCATAGCAGTTTTAAAAATAAGTTGAGGGGCTGTTGCTGAATCAGTGGAAAGAACGCGGAGATTCTAAAATAGTTTGTAATCAAGAGAAGCCATGGGAAGCAGCTCTGGAAGGGAAATTGTTGATTAATACCACCTGTCCTGTTCTATGTTGTGATGCATATGACTGAAGAGAACCATTTTTGTCCTCGTTCGGGGAAAGCTGAGATTATACTAAAGGCCTTGCACATACATTGGACCTGTAGTTACTATAGTAACTCAAAATAACTTTGCCATAACAGTTGATTTCTATTTCAGTTATGGGCTGTCGTCTCAAAAATTGTTAGACAATTTAATTCTTAGGATTCTTCCCTAGCTAATATGAGGCATTTAATTTACCACATATAAAATATGTGAATCTGAAATAGAATATATATATGCAAAAAAACCCACATGAGCCTGTTAACCATTTGTTAGTAATTACTCTTACCTGGTTTAGGCTCTAGATTATTGACCATGCAGGCAGATCTTCCCTTCCAAGAGAGAACATTATTATTTTCTTACATTCCTTTCTTAAAAATCATGTATACTTGAGGAGGGGATATAGCTCAATGGTAGAGTGCCTGCTTAACATGCATGAGGTCCTGGGTTCAATCCCCAGTACCTCCATTAAATAAATAAATAAACCTAATTACCTCCCCCCACAAAAAAACAAAACAAACAAACAAAAATCAAGTAATGGAAGCAGTTACTACTGATACAGACATTCAGGGGTGCATTGTTTGTAGAGGATTTTTTTTAAAATACAATACAACTTAAAAGAATATTTTTAATCACACAGATTTCACAAAACATATCACTTAGCATTCTTGCCGGTAAGAAATATGATGATCCTTGGGAAATGCATCTTCTTAAAACAAATTCTTAAGCAAAGTCAATTAATCTTCCTGGGAGTCAGCCTTCTGGCTTGCAAAAAGCGATATTGGACTAAATTCTTAGGAAGTTCCCTTCCTGCTCTGTACTCTGTGGAAAGTGCATTCAGTATGGGGCAGAACACTTGAATGCCCGTGGTGATGATGTTTGACTACATGGGTTGTCACCCCTTTGGAAGCGGTGTACAAAATCATTGACCAGTGTGGTGGGCTGTGTGGGAGAGGCAAGTGGTGTCCCTTTATTGGAGTATAGGAGTGGGTTTAGTGACAGCTAACTTGCTTATCCAGTCTGGCAAGACTACTACTGTTGTGATTTACACAGACCCTTTCATCTAGCTACTTCAAAGCATTTTTACAAACTCTGCCTCATTATTTCTTCAAGCACAGCATAAAGAAATGTTGATTGGTATCTTTTCAATTAAGTTAAAGATGAAGAATAGAACTAAAAGGGATTCTTCCAAAAGTATACTGCATTGCAGAGGGACAAGATATATAAAATGTTCATCACAGCTTTGTAATTTGCAAAAAAGGAAATAATCTTAATGCTTATCTTTGGAGGCCATTTGTGTGAATAATGGCATCTTCATAATATGGAATCATGTTTATTTATACTGGGGAAATGGTCATAACTGAACAATGATAAATGACCACAAAAATAAGATAAAGTTTTGTATATAAAATATTTGATAAAAATGTTGTTTATTTAGAGGGAAAAAGACCAGAAGGAAATTCTCCAGTCTTAGCAGTGATTTTCCTCAATGCAGCAGGATATCAGATGGTGGCTGTTTTATTTTTTTCTACTTTTCTGTACTTTTCAAGTATTCAAGATTTTAAAAATGGATACACATTATTTTATAATCATATATTGTTTGCATAATCATATGTACATATGATCATGATATAATTCTAAAAGGGAAAGAATGAACTCTTCTGGTCGGAGAGAATGACAGCTACAAAAGCCCCGAGCTGAGAATATTTGGAATATTCTAGGCCTTGAAGAAGGCCACTTCCTGAAAAGTAATGACTGGTAAAATCAGAGAGATCACCAAGGGCCAGGTCATGTAGGGCCCATGCAAAGATGTTTAGGAACCCCTTGTAGGGTCCTGACATAATCTATTTTACACTTTTGAAAGATCCCTCTGACCAATACATGAAGAGTGGATTGTAAGGGGCAAGTGTGGAAGTCAAGAAACTGGGAAAACGTTGCAGGTATCCAGATGAGAAATGAGTGTGGTTTGGAGTGGAGGGTGTAGGTTGGGGCATGTGTCTGACTTATTAGCTCTATGAAGGGAATAATCATCACCTAGCTATCATTTACTAAGTTCTCACTCATTCATGTGCACTACAGCCCTGTAAAGGAGGCACAATCATTAAGCCTGCTGGGCCTTTGGAAAAGCTAAGTAACTTGCCCAAGGCCGGTTCTCTGGCTTCAGAGAACCACTCCCCGACATAGCCACTCCATAAACATCAGCTCTGCCGATAGGAGTGGTGGCAGCGGAGGTGAACAAGGGTGAGCAGAAAGGGATATCCACCTCACACATATCCCCGCATCCCATCTGTGAACTGCCTCCTTCCACTGTTCCACGGCCTCTCCTGATGGCATCTGAGGTTCAGCTATATCTACCTGAATCGAAATTGGGCTCCCCCAGTTTGACAAAGGCAGATTTGGAAGGCATCACTGAGACAGCCATGTTGTGGAGTCGAAACAGTACTAAACTGGATCCTGTGCCCACTCCTTAGCTAACTCCCAGAGTGCACTGTCACTTCACCTCTCATGGCCTTGGCTTCTCATTGATAAAAGCTGGGGCTCAGGCGAGGTGCCTCCCAGTTGGCACACCCCAGGATTCTATACTAATCCCTTCACTGTGTCATCCATGGTCTGTCATCTTTTTCCTGGGGAGGCCACCTACATGTCACTGACATTTGAAGCTCATTGAGTATTCTGCCCATCATCTAAATTTAATTCTTTTCCCTTTGTTGAAATCATTTTCTCACATTTATCTTCTTTTTCACTTGAATATAGGAAGTAGTCAGTTCACATGACCATTCACAGTCAGTTATGACTCTATTAAAACAGAGTTCAGTAAGTGGGTAAGATGGTGTCTAGAAAGAGCTGGAAACAGAGACTATCAGGCAAAGGGAAATGTGTGTGCCAGTTGCTACGATGCCAGGGCAATGATGCTACAATCCAGTAGGCAGAGTGGCCTGGAGAGGTCAAAGGACAGAGCAACTCAAATCTGTTCCCAGCACGGTGTCACCCCCATTCAGCCTCCAGTGAATTGCCCAGTCTAGAGAGACTAAAGTAAGACATAGGAAATCCTATTCATTTGCCTCCATGGCTTTTGAACTTGCACATGCAAAATAGTGGCTCCTGTGTGTTCTTGGTAGAACACACAATATTCCAAGTATCCTTTTCTTTTCTGGAATACCTGAGAGCATTTATTATTGTGCAGGATATTTCAGTAGAGAATCCTTGTGCTCTAATGTTTCCTTCTTTGATGTGGAATGTTCCTCTGTAGCCAAAGTTTATTTTAATGTTTTCCCAAGTGATTTCTCAGAATATTAGACTTATGAAGTATACTGTGAAAGAAGAAATCAATGAAATGAGTTCTGAGGTCAAAACATTTGGGGAAAGGATCAGAATCTCTCCCCCTCTAAGCAATTCTCAAGGCACATTGGCCTGTTTAGGTTGGTTTACCCCAGTCTTTCCCAGTAGCATTTGATAAGCTACCCCCTCCACTTCCCCACACACTTGTTAACGTTTTACAGAGGTTCTGTAGAACAGGCTGGACCACACTGGTTTGTGGTGTGGTTTTCAGTGCCCACCAGGCTAATGGAATTAGCCTTAGCTTGATACCTGGTGTAAGACTAAAGGTTTTATGACAATCAGTGAAATAAGTATCTTTGCTGCTAACAACGATAAATTGTATGAAACAGATTACAAAATCAAATTTCAAACTCACTCTGAAAGTGAAGCTAGATTATGGCATGTGATTTTTCTTTTAAAGAAGGCCTGCTTCCCACTACTGGCCCCTCTAATCTCCTATCTACTTAGCTCTGAGGGTTGCTCCTATTTCAAAATGGTCAGAGATTTCCTCACATCCTTGTACCAGACCAGAACAGAGGTTCTGAGCAGGAACCCACCTGTCCCTGGTAGTTCACAAGAATACTCTCAATGGCTCTCCCTTGCACATTAGCTTTGTAACATGGCTCCTGCTTTATTTGTACATCTGGAACCAAATTATTTTCTTGGGTCAGTCTGCATGTCCATCAGACCCAGGTCCACTCAGCCCATTCATTTGGTCTTGTTCAAGGTTGTGGTTATTAGTGTTGTAACTGTGGATATTGTTGTAGCAAGGAAAAGCCATGGAGTAAATTCATGGATTTATGCAAATACTGGTCCAAAAAGACCATTTTCGTGACATGCGTGCACTCACACACAGAGGGAGGGTCATTGTGGTTATCACAATGAAGAGGTTAGAGCTGGAGAATGGAGTCAGTGTCAGCCTAGTCTTTCTCTTTTGGTTTTCCAGTCCCTGACTACCCCATATCTCATAAATCAAATATTAAAATGTTTCCTCTTCTGCCTCATACTTGAATATTGACTTTACATTGACTTGTTCCAATGGAACAAACTTTACACATGAGCATGGACCCAGTAGGTGGCATTGACTATATCTATTAAAGATAGGATGTTTGCCAGGTATAATTGTATAGATCTGTAATGCACAAATTCACATATATAGTTCACTGATTCTCAAATGGGAGTGATTTTGCTCCACCTGGGGACATCTGGCAATGTCTGGAGACATTTTTGATAGTCACAACTGAGTAGGGGGAGATACTGCTAACATCCAGTGGGTAGATGCCAGGGATGCTGCTGAACATCCTATTGTACACAGGACAGTCCCCTCAACAAGGATTGTCCAGTCCAAAATGTCACTAGTGGTGAGGCTAAGAAACCCTGGTATTGATTCATATGCAAATCCTTGTAAAGTTTTACGAAAATATTCACAGGAAATCTGGTCACCTGAACCTCCTTCTTGGTCACTGCCCTCCTGGTGTCTAGTTCACACAAAGGTTGTTTTGTTGTCTTGAAGCCTTTGGGGCAAGAACGTATCTGTTTGGGAGAACGTGTTACTCAGGAGTTACAACTGTGGTCCAAGAGTGAGGAGGACAAGACACTTTCCCAGAGAACATGACACTAACGAATTGAATCAGCTTTTGGCGTACTGTTGATGGGATCCAGAAAATTAAGGTGAGCTTGTCTCTGAGAGATGTCATAAATAACAGTCTGAAAAGACCATTCTTATCATATTTAATGGGAGTCTTACCTGAGGGAATATAGCTTAGAGGTTAAGAGCATACTTCTGGATCCAGACTGCCTGACTTCAATTCCTGATTGTCATTTCCAACCTATATGATTTGGGGCGTTATTTAACATCTCTATCTCATTTTTTCCTCATTTGTGATGTGGGGGTGATGCCATGAAAATAGTACCTACCTACAGGATAATTGTGAGAAACTAAACAAACTAATACATATGAAGTATTTGGAACATTGCCTGACTTAGGATAAGTACTATATAAATGTCAGTATCACTGTTGTTTCTTTAATTCAGGAATATGATTAACTGAAAGTATAGGCATTTATTTGTTCATTTATTCAAGTATTTTTTTAGCACCCAGGTACTGTTCTAGCTGCTCAAGATACATCAGTGAATCAAAAACATCACATAAAAATCCCTGCCCTATGGAGCTTACCTTTTAGTGGATTATACTAGTAATAATGCAAATAGAAAGAAAAATATACAAATTTGTAGTCAGCCTAGTACCTGTCCTATAGTTGTTGAGTAGATGGATATATTATTCATAGGGTTGTGTTATTGTTATGCAGCTAATTGGGCTTGGAGGTTTGAACTGTCATCTTAGATGAGAAAAGAAAGTCAAAACAATACAGAACGTCATGCCAATAAGAAACTGAAACTACTACATAAACATTAGAAAGAAAAAAGAGAAAGAGGAGAAATGAAATTAGGCCATCATCTATGGCCATGAGTTTTGTTTAAGATGAGCTGAATCTTTTTTCTTTAAGTATAATTTTTTAAAATTAAAGTATAGTCAGCTACAATGTGTCAATTTCTGGGTACAGCATAATGTTGCAGTCATACACATACATACATTCATTTTCATATTCATTTTCATTATAGATTATTTTAGAATATTGAATATAGTTCCCTGTGCCATGCAGAAATAATTTATTTTTTATCTTTTTTTTTATATAGTTGTTACTGTTTGCCAATCTTGAACTCCCAGTTTATCCTGTCCCACCCCCTTTCCCCAAGGTAACCATAAGTTTGTTTACCATGTCTGTGAACCAGTTTCTGTTTGTAGGTAAGTTGATTAGTGTCTTCCTCTTTCTTTTTTTCTTTTTTCAGATTCCACATATGAGTGATATTTTTTTGCTTTCTTATCTTTGTATCAGACATATCGTTACCTATAGGCAGAATTTCACACTGCAAGGCATTAAGACTTTCTCAGCAGCAGCAGATACCTCTTCATGTGTCACAAAACAGAGAGCAGTGTGGGTTATTATCAGATGACTGCAGCTCAAGAGGAAGCATCAACACTGACTCACTCTTGCCTCCGAAAACACTTCCCTTCTGAAAGGAGAAACTCATTCAAAACGATCACTTCATGAGTGCAGGCGTTAGCATTCCCTGAAGAACTTGGTTAAAATAAACTCTAGACCTTACTGATTGGTTCTTCATCTTTTGCTTTTTTTCCCAGAAACCTTCTCTATGTCTACCCACAGAGGCTGAACTTTGCTAACAAGCTAGCATCTGCCCGGAACATCACAATAAAGATCCAGTTTATGTGTGGAGAGGATGCCAGCAATGCTATGCCGGTAAAGAGGGAAATAAACATTTGCCTCCAACCAGGGTGGGCTGAACGTCCCTTGTCAATTCACGCAGACAGACTCCAGGGCTCCTCAGCTTTCTTTCCTTGTCTAAGACGACAGTGTGTATTGATTCAGGCCAGCACTACCCCGAAAGTACAGAGGCTTTTTAGGCTGGTCCAGTGTTGGTCCCAGGATACTGATGGGGAAACAGGGCCAGTCTAATGTGAAAGCCTCTTTCCTAAATTATTCCACAGTGAGCTGTCAAGTTTGAAAGTGCAGATCATTTTAGAGAACTGAAAAATATCATGTATTCTCTCCACACCACCCTAACAGCCCTCCACCCTAAGTAGAGAGATGGGCCCAAGGCATCAGCCACATTTGCTGTATGTACTTCCAGATGTACTGCAGGACACACGTACCCAAGCCCTGATCCACAACTAGACATGAATATGAAGTACTGCCCGGTGATGATAAACACACGTCATCTCAGCACCTTTAGGAGTGGATCTTCATCCTGACACAAAATATAAATCAAATGATAAATACATAATACAGTGTTCTCTAAGGAACCCAGAATGCCAGAATTTGAATTATTTTAACCGTTTGCCATTAAATAAGTTGGGTGGTTAGCTACTGTTATTTTCTTTAAGTCATAGAATTCAGCTAATATACCTTTCTAGTGAAGTCATTTTTTTTCCAGTTCTTCCTTTGTTCAAATATCTACCTTTTTTTTTTTTCTATCTTCCTAATTTCCCACCTACTTCCCACTGCAAGGTGTCCTCTTGCAATGGTGGTGGGAAAGAAATCCTAGAGGAGGAACCGCCCACCCCATTCTCTCTGCTCTGGCCCCTGACAGGTCCTCCAGGACAGCCAGGTACAGCTGTGCAGATTTTGATGGTAGCCAAGGTACCCAGTGTGGGGTGAGTCAGGGCCAAATTCCAGCCTGTCCTCCACTCACCAAGCGCTGGGACCTGGCGTGGGCAGTACTGCATCTAGTAAGGAGGGTTCTTTTTTCTTTACCCAAAAGTGAATCCACTTGTGAAATCATGTGTCTTTATGGCTGAATCAGGCCCAGGGAGGTGACTTTTTCTCAATAGCATAAATGTGTGGCCAGCAAAGGTCCTGATAACCCAAGTGACCAAGGGAAAGAGCCTAGACCAGGGATCTCTCATTAAGGGCAAAACTATGTCATGTTGTGCAGACCTACCAGCAGAGGCAGAGTCGGGGGCACTGGTTTCCCAGTCCCAGAAACTTGTAGCCCTCTGGGATCTCAGTTGACCCTTCATAGCCAGTTCTCCTGCATCAATGTGCAGTTGGGCCAGTTGTAGGACTCAGCATTCTTAATATACGAAGTGCAGCTCTGTGAGACCAGAACATCCTGTTGGACTGATAATAGTTGATATGATTTACCCAAATATCACAATTAACTTGGCCCTTTCTATACTGGTGAACAGGTCATCTTTGGAAAATCCAACGGGCCTGAATTTTTGCAGGAAGTGTACACAGCCGTTACATACCATAACAAGTAAGTATATTTCAGAGCTCTAAACACATGCCAAGATTGTTTCCTTATGTCCTGGCTTTTCTGAACCCTTTAGGTGATTCCTCCCAACAGTTTTTATAATTCAGGGACTAGGGCAGAGAGGAAATCCATGCCAGTTCCCTGATTCTGTGTTGGAGACACACACTTTTTACCATTAACTGTAACTGGGAGAAGATGTCTTTAAGAACCTAGTATTGTTTTGACTTTTCTGGAACCTTCTATTCTTCTATACAGAAAGATTTTATGGTGTTACATAAAGAAATTAATTTCTTGCCTTGCCTTGAGATACTGAAGGGGCCAGAAACCAAATCTAGCCCTCCTTGCTCTGTCTCCTTGTCTTCTACACACCACTCCACACCTACACCTCTACCTGCTTGAAGAAGATTTGAGTTGACCAAAGGAGAAATGGAACACTCATTTTTATGTAGGTAAATTGAGTCACAGAATACGGTCTAAACTGTTATTCACATTTCCAGGTAGGGGAGCAACATCTGTAGAGAGTCAGGTGGACTTGGGTTTGGTCCCGGCCCAATAACCTTGGCCCATTTAAGTACCTCTCTGAACCCACCCTCCTGGATTGCAATGAGGATTAAATGAGTAAAGTACATGAGGCCCTTAGTAAACTACTTGGGACTTCATAATTCAATAAAATCAGGTCCCCTTTCCTTCCTGCATCATTCATTTCCCCAAAATCCTTTGATGTGTGCCGGCCATGAGCCAGTCCCTGTTCTTGGGGTAGAGATAGAAAAGGAAGTCACAGCAGACTCCGAGCCTCATCCCCTGTGCAGATTAAATTGTTGGATTTTCCCATTGTGTGCAGGGATTTTTTTTTTTCCTCCTGACAAAGCTTTTAGTTTGTAAGTAGCCTTATGTAAGTGAAATGAATCCAGTGACAGGAGCTTGGTCTCAAGAACATCCAGCTTGGGAGCAGACTGATGTAAAATGAAAAGCAAAGCACCAAGCAGGCCAGTTCTGAGGGGCAAAGGGCCCGTGATGTTACAGTTTATAGTCAGAGAAGCCATCATTCTTGCTACAAGTTATTTGTGTGTAATGTGCTTTTGAAACAGGTCTCCTGACTTCTACGAAGAAGTGAAAATTAAGCTCCCTGCTAAGCTCACAGTCAGTCACCACCTCCTGTTCACCTTCTATCATATCAGCTGTCAGCAGAAGCAAGGAAACTCTGTCGAAAGTCTCCTGGGATATTCAGTGAGTTGTTTTCCACTTGCAGGTTCACACTGAGGTTGATGGTGCCTCCGAGGTCCCTGCAGAGATAAACAGCTCAATTTTATTCACTTGCTTTTTTTCCTGTCAGAAGTAGCAAAATGTGGCAAATCAGATGATAGCAGAGAGCAGAGATGACTTGACTTAGCAAGTGACAAATTTCAGAAACAAAAGCTAGTTGTGACAAATATTGAAAGAATCCTCATTTCTTAAAAAAAAAGCATTGCTGTGTCCATTATTTCTAAATTTTACATATATGCTTCACACATAAAAATAGCTCTTTTTTCTCCAAGGGGAAAAAGTTATCTCTTTACAATATATAAAAGGTAAAGTAAACGTTGATGTTGTCCAGACACACACAAACATTGGCTAGAAAGAAAAATGCTACTACTTTGGCTCTGAAAGCAGTGAATCATTGACATTACCATCTCAGGAACTCTCAGGGAATTTAAAATGCAAAGAACTTGACAGAAATTACTGCCCCAAAAGAGCCCTGGTCAATACCTAATCATTATTTAGTTGCATTTGATTATTGTGAACTAGATAAATTGCCAGAATTATATGCTGTAATAAATGCCATTTTATTCTTTACATCATCTGTTTCAGTGGCTGCCAGTTCTCTTAAATGAACGTCTTCAAACTGGATCCTACTGTCTCCCAGTTGCCTTGGAAAAGCTGCCACCCAACTACTCCATGCACTCTGCAGAGGTAAGCAGCAAGCTGGCCGTAGCTGTTTCTTGTCTAGCCGTGGTCTTGGTCCACCTCTCCAGACCCACTTCTCATCCCCTTAAACATGACCAGGGATGCTCAACATGTTGTTGGGAGCAGTCATCTGTGAGCACGTGGTGTTTTCTGAGAGCACCTCGTCCTGATAGGATGGGAGAAATACCTGGCTGTGAGACCTCATTCATTTGGACTGTCACCAGTTCAAAAGGTTTGGTAGATGCAGCCAGTACCCAGGCAGCATTACCTTGCATTATCTACCACAAAAGGATTTACAAAGTAACATGTTATTAAAGGGGAAGCAAATAGAGCCCACCTGTGACAACAGCTGCTCCCGGCACCGATCCTTACCAAAGGTTCCCGTGCCAGATTCCGTCCGTCTCTCCTCAGGGTCAGTTGGCACGGTCCCTAGAGGGATTTAGGGCTTTTATTCCTCTAAAGATCCCAATGTCAATGGTCCTTTCCTTCACCCTGTTTCCTGTGCTGCCTCTTGCCCACCCACTCTGGGCAACCCACCCATTTACAGAGAGCCCCGTGAACCCTCCATTCTGACTGCACCAGCTCCCATGCTTCTCAGTCTGATTGGTGCAGGTTTACATCAATAAGTATTATTTTGAAGCAAATCCCAGACATCATATCATTTCATAAGGGCTCTTTTTTGAAACCATCACAATACCATTGTCACTTCTTAAAAATTAGTAATAGTTCCTTGATATCTTCAAATATCCAGTCAGTGATCAAGTTGCCAATTATCTCATAGATGTATTTTTTTTTACAGTTGTTTGTGAAGCAGGATCCAGATAAGGTTCATACATATTGTTGCTATGTCTTTTAAGACTCTTATTTAATCTATAGGTTCCCCATTCATCTCTTTTGTTTTCCTTGCAAATTTCAGTTGAAAAATTTCCTAAGAATTTGAATTTTGTTCTACCTTTAGAGTGAAATTTCTTCTCTACTCTGACTACCCATCACCCATTCCACTTTCTATTTTCTTTTTCACCCTGAAGAGAGAAGCTTCCTTTACTGTGGGCCACAGAGGAATGCCTGGCTTTAGATCAAAACTGCTCTCCTCAAAACCACCTAAGATCAACCTGAGTTGTTCACAGATATTCCCTGATTGTGATTTGGACACATAGACCCTTGCTGAAGCCCTCAAAACCACCTTTTCATCATCAAGCTGCACATTCTAATTTCCTAGAACACCCAATTCCCTTCTTAATGCTGCAGAACGAACTTAGGTTAGGAGACAACCAAAACTGGATCCAAAAATCCAGATTCTCCCATGCCCTAGCTATGTGAACATGAGTGAGTTGCTTATACTCTCTGAGTAAGGGTGAAACCTGTTACCTGCCTGTAAGGTTGCCGTGAACATTAAATGATACAATGCATATCAAGTAATAAATTCAATGCTTAAGTAAATATTAGTTCCTTTTTCCTACTTACCCTAAGCTATCTTCATCAATATACCCTCAGCTTCTCCTGATATCTTTTAGACCTAAACTGTCCAGTACAGTTGCCATTAGCCACATGAGACTATTAAAATATGACTAGTTCAAACTGAGATATGCTGTAAGAATAAAATACAAACTGGATTTCAAAGACTAAGAAGAGAAAAATGAATGTAAAATATCTCATTCATAATTTCTTACATTGATTACATATTAAAACAATAATCTTTAGGCTATATTGGGTTCAATAGTATTAAAATTATCACATTTTTAAAAGGTTTTTTTTAATGTGGCTACTAGAAAATTTTAAGTGACACATATGACTCATATTATGTTTTTAGTGGATAGCGTTGCCTTTAGATCAAAGATGACAAATTCCAGTGTCCCAAGAGTCAGACTCATTAACAGCGAGTGCCAGGTCCTGGTGGAATTTGTTCCTGCCCATGGAAGGTACCAGCCACTCCTACATTCCGTAGATCCCATGCTGGAATATAAGACCAGTGTTATTGTATCTCCCAGTCTCAAAAGCAGTTTGAAAGTAGCCTTTCATGTGAAATTGTCTGACTTTCAAATTTTGACAACGAATTCAACAAAGTTTCCAACGCTGGGCCAAACCGCACTTGTCTGGGTTGGATACAGCTTTGGGTCCCAGTTTATGACTCTGAGATAATTCCAAAGGTCCTCACCCCAAGCACACATCCTACCCCTACAAGTACAGCCTGCTTCCTCTGTTAAAATGCGAGACACAAAGTCCACACTCCTGTGTCTGGGTCAGCCTGGGTGCCTCACTCAACACTGTATGATGTCTCTAGAGATGACAATTACAGTGGATTTGAAGGCAAGAAATGGTCTCTAAGAACTGCAGGGCTATTGATATATAAATGGTATAAAAGAGTCATTTTGAGTGATTAAAGCAGGAGCCTAGAAGGAAACATTTTCTTCTGCTACTTGGAAACATTTTGTTAAAAGGGAGAGTAACTGCAGGCGCTCAAACACATTAAGATTTCAGGTCTTGTAAAAGATATTCTGTGCTTTGTCTTGACATCCCTGATTAATTAGAAAATCACTGAGATATTGCTTTATTTCTGTTCCTAGAATCAAAGTTTATCATTGCTGGGTGGAAGTTTAAAGACAGATCACTCAATTCAAACCCCTGCTTTCAGCATGAGAAAACAAAGGCCCAGAGTTTCATTGACTTGTCAAAGTCAGAATAGGGGGAGGGAATAGCTCAGTGGCAGAGCATGTTCTTAGCATGCATGAGGTCCTGGCTTCAATCCCTAGTACCTCCATTTTAAAAAATTAATTTAAAAAAATTTTCTAAGTAAAAATAATTAGTTTGATGCAGAACTGAACTTGAACCCAGAGCTCCTAACTCCAAAGCCAGTTACATTAGTTTTCCAGGGAGTTTTATATTTGTAAAACCCTGACATTTACAGTCAAGTCGCTTTGCTCTGCTTGTTAGTAATCAGAAAAGGGAACCGAATTGCTAACTTTGTTTTCCTTATTTCCTTTTAACACAGAAAGTCCCTTTACAGAATCCACCCATTAAGTGGGCTGAAGGACACAAGGGAGTATTCAATATTGAAGTGCAAGCTGTTTCTTCTGTTCACACCCAGGTAAGGAGCATCAAGGTCAAGTTCAAATCAGAGCCATAAGGCTAATAGTGAAGACAGGGTACAGCAGAGAAACCTCTAAGGACAGTCCAATTAAAAAATCAACGAAAATCTTTGTGATGGATAAAACAAAATTCATCCTTAGTTTTTTTTGTGGGATGTTGCAAGCCTGTTCAGATGTTATTTGTTGTCTAAATAGAAAGACTATATAAAAATGATGAGCACCTAAGTGAGGGAATCTGGTTCCTGCCCTGTTGGCTGAGAAATTTTGTGGAGAGACTTCATTTAAACACTTTCCTGCTGCTGTCTCATTTCCCTCTGTAATTCTTGCAATTCTGCCATTTCTCCAGCTTTTTTTCTTTTCTTTTTTTTTTTTTTTAATTCTTCTTCCCCTCCTTTTTCTGCCACTGTCTGAGTTTTGCATCTGCTTAGACCCCTGTGCTGACAGTGTGTTTGCTTGTCTCAGCTCACAGAAAACATCAGAGTCCACATTATTTTTCTTCAGTTAACAATTTTTGAGAGGCTCTATTTGGTGCATATCACCCTACAAAGAAGCTCACAACTGGGGTCTGAAACATCCCTGTCTTAGAACATAAGATCTGAAACACGGAGTAAGAGTTTCTGCCTAGAAGGGGTGGTTTGATTGTGTCTGTGAATCCATCGGTGAGGGGCCGAGACCCACAAGACCTGCCGTCTGCCTTCCCAGGACAACCACCTGGAGAAGTTCTTCATCCTCTGCCACTCCCTGGAGAGCCAGGTGACCTTCCCCATCCGCGTGCTGGACCAGAAGATCAGTGAGTCAACACTAGAGCACGAGCTGAAGCTCAGCATCATCTGCCTGAACTCCTCCCGCCTGGAGCCCCTCGTGCTCTTCCTGCACCTGATGCTGGACAAGCTCTTCCAGCTGTTTGTGCAGCCCATGGTCATTGCTGGCCAGACAGGTAGGGGGCCCCGGGGGCCGGAGGAGACAGGCAGGGCCTCGTTTTATGAAACATGATTTCCCAGAAGTCCCAGGAGCAGGAATGGTGTGATCTTCCTTTCCTACTGAGGATGTGAGTCCAAGGGAGGCCACGTCCAGTGCTGTTTTTCTGAGACTCCCTGGATGTTAAAGAAAGAAAGAAAAGAAACAGTAATACAGGATGCTTAAAATTACAGTTGTTTAAAATAAATGTATTGAATGATTGTAGGCAGTTTTTCCAATTCCATTCCTAGTAATTGACAGATTTCTTTTACCTCTAAGATACCTTTGTTCACTTGACCAACAGGGAAATGCGATGTTTTAAAGAAGTAAGACAACCCATATTCAATGGAAGGAAAGGAGCTCTCTCAACTGAAGTTCAAATGATCACTTTTTTATTGAGATGTAATGCACATACCATAAAGTTCACTAAAGCATACATTTTAGTGGTTTTTAGTATATTCACAAGGTAATGCAAGTGTCACTAGTGTCTAATTCCAGACCATTTTCATCAGGCTCAAATGAAACCCCATACTCCTTAGTAGTCAACCCGCTCACCCTTCCCCTCTGCCCCTGGCAAACACCCATCTTACTTTTGAAAAAATGAACATGAAATACACTGGGTAAGACTTTATTTGAAAATAATGTCCCGTAAGACCTGGGTCCAGTGGTTCTTCCAACTCCTGCAGGGATGGACTGGCTGCTGTAGGGCATCTTTGTTTGACACAATTTTCAGCTGGGCTCGTATTATTCTGTGCTCTCCAGCCCAAGTAGATACCTTTGGGTACCATCTGTGATCCCAGTACTGTGTGTGCTAAGAGTAGTGGGCTTTGCAATAGTAACCAAGAGCATATCAGAACCCAGAGGACTTACAGCAAAGAGCAGCAGCACAGGACACAAGTCCTCAAAGGAACACAGCTAAATATTTTTGGAGGGGTTGAAGACATCCCTCTGGGAGAAAGAAGGAGCAGCCCACCCCCCGAAAGAAGATTATATTTGAGATTGCTTTGAAGTAGGGGTAGAGGAAAAGAAGTCAAGGTGGGGACACTGAGATGAGACTGGCAAAAGCAGAGCACCAGAGTTTCTGGTTCACAGTGAAAGAGTAGTTGAGGAAAAAAGTGTCCAAAGACACTTTTCCAGGAGTGTCAGAAAAGAAGGAATCAACACTGTTGCGCTATGGAATATGAGTAAGTTGGCGGGGAGAAGTAAGAACTTGTAGTCTGGGACACACCGGAGAGACTTCAGAACCAGGGAAGAGCATGACCTCTGAATCCCTTGGTTTGCACTGGGTCCTGGAATGCATCTTCTGTGGCTCCACAGAGAAAACATCCTGCGTTGTAGGCTGACTTGTCACTCATGTAGCTATTGCCTCTCCAGCTGGATTCCTGCCAAGTGGCCATCTCTACCAGACCTAGATTTCTTTCTGTGGAATATAAACTTCATCACCAGACAAAACATTCATTCACACGTTTTGCACTGACATTTGGGATGGGGTGTTGGGACAGGCAGAACAGGTAGAGGCACTTAATCTCCAAGCCTCTTACTCGGGACTTATCTGTGTCAGACACCATGGAGGGCACAGTGGGGAGACAAGAAAGTATGAGAAATGCACTTTGCCCTGGAAAGGCTTCCAGCCTATCAGAGGGATGCTGTTTACCACTGGAAACTGCCAAATAATCTTGTGATTGGGTGTCACTTAAGCCCTGTACTGAGTGACGTTAGAGGCTTTGTGGAGGAAGTGGGATTGTGTCAAGGCTCAAAGGGTTGGAGTGATTTTGTGGGTGGGAGCCAGGAGGGCTTTCAAGGTAAGGAAACAAGCACGAGCAAAATTGCAGAGGAGAGAAGCAGAAGTGATGAGGACAATATAATGATTGCTGTATTTTAAGGAAGTTGAATTTGAGCAGAAAGGGGTACCAGGTTGACTAAGTAGGATGGAACCAAACTATGGAGGGCTTGGAGCTTCTGAACAAGAGAGTGTATAGGGTGCAGCATTGTTGTATGGGTTCACTATGGGGAATGACATAATACACATACGTTTTTAGATTAATCTGTGCAAGAATTTGTGTTGTGCAACAGCCCATTGCAAACCACAGTGTGCATAAGAATCATCTGAGCATCTTGTTAAAATGCAAATTCTGACTCAGTCAGTCTCGAGTGGGACCTGAGATTCTACATTTCTGACAAGGTCCTAGGTGCACTAAATAGCACCAGTTTCCAGCATGGTTTAGACAGGAGAGGATGTCTGCACAGGCTCATGTCTTTGTCCTGAAAAACCACAGCTCTGACAGAAGGAGGAAATGTGAAGTCATTTACAGTAAGCAGAGCCAGCAGGCGGGGGCTTACTACAACTCACCCTGCCCCAGGCCACCATCTTGGTCAGCCTGGTTCAGTTGGTCAGTGGTCGGGACTCCTTGTCTGAATGTTGCACCTCGGATTCATTAAGGACCCACTGTGGGACCACCCATCTTCCTCTTTGTTCCTCAGCTAACTTCTCCCAGTTTGCCTTTGAGTCCGTGGTGGCCACCGCCAACAGTCTGCACAACAGCAAGAGCCTGGGCAAGGACCAGCATGGGAGGAACTGCCTGCTGGCCTCCTATGTGCACTACGTCTTCCGCCTTCCGGAGCCGCAGAGGGACGTGCCCAAGTCAGGTAACATTGCCCTGAGTCTGGGAGTCTTCTAGGCACCCTCACCCCTACTCCACTGCCCCGTAATTCAAAATAAAATTAAAAGGCCAAAAGTTATATTTTATTTTTCAGAATGATATAAAACTTACATGAATACTAAAATTAAAAGCTTATTTCTAGATTTTTCGCTCTTGCTTTCTTCCTGCCTTTTTATACTCTAAGCACTTATTTTTTCTGCCTACTTGATAATCCCTCACTGATCTTTACTCAGTTGGTCATTTCTGATTCAGTTGAGGATCTCTTTTTTTTATTTCCTTTTTTTTAATTGAAGTATAGTTGATTTACAATGTTAGTTTCTAGTATACAGCAAAGTGATTCAGTTATATATATATACATTCTTTTTCATTATAGGTTATTACAAGATATCGAATATAGTTCCCTATGCTATTCGGAAGGACCTTGTTGTTTATCTATTTTGTATATAGTAGTTTGTATCTGCTAAAGGATCTCTTTTTTTAAAAAGCTGGAGAAGTGACAACAGATGAATAGGATTCTAGGAAAATAATATATATTCAATAGCAGTGGTCAGCAGTGGCTCCTAAACTTTTCATTATGAAAAAATGAATCCCTTTTCTCATTTACCCCAAACTAAACTTCTGAAATGATCATTTATTTCTCTACTCTTTTGAATTATTTACATAGGTAATAGTCGACCAGAATGTCTGGTCAGCATGGTATAAAAAGTAGCATCAAAAAGTTAATAAAAGTTCAGGCCCTAACAAAAAAAACTTGGCATTTTCATTAGTCTGTGCAACCTCATTTCAAGTAAACCTGTAATTTCAACTGAGTTTTTAAAAATACCAGTAATATCTCCTAGACTCACATAATCGCCTTTGAACACATGTAAATACTTAAAGGTAAAAAACATTGATATATAGTGTGTATTTATCCTCATAAGGTTCAGATGATTCCTTGGATTCTCAAATCTCAGAAATGCATGACTTATAAAGCTGTCATCACTTAAATATTAATAAATAAAGCATATCCACATTTCCAGCTTGTCTTGAGAAATCAGAACCTCATGGGCTGTTTCCCCATGGCAACAATAGGCTGGAGCAGAGGAGAAGCCCCTACCTTTCTATGAGGCGTGTGTTTCCACTTTACCACAGTCCTCACCACTCGCTACTGCCTTACACCTTATCTTTCCCCACAAACATTGCCTCCCCTAGACATTTGATAAAAAGACCCTAATCCCAAAACCTAATCTGGTGGGTTTCCACTCCACTGTCTACCCCATCCCTCTTCAGTTCCTTCTCAAGCCCAGTGAGTGACTCTGATCCCCTGTCTGTTGACATGTCTATACCTGGTGGGTGCAGGCGGCCCCACTGCCCTCCCAGACCCTCGCTACCACACATACGGACGCACAACTGCTGCTGCCGTGAGTTCGAAACTGCTACAGGCCCGGGCGATGAGCAGCAGTAACCCAGACCTCGCAGGGATGCACTCCACAGCAGATGAGGAGGTTAAGAATATCATGTCTTCAAAGGTAAGGAAGATGTCAAACTCTGGAGAGTGACATGGGCTTTTTTATTTTTAACTAACACTTGCAGAGATAACACAAAATCAACCATTACTGCTGCCTGCTGTGTTGGTCAAACGTTTTGATGCTCAACTTTCGACTTATTACTGTTCTTTTCTTTTGAAGTGACTGAGACTGTTCTGAAAGATGCAGGGACAAGACTGGCACTTGAGGGTCTGCCCAGAGTTACTGAACTCTGGTGGGAAGTTTTTCAAACATAGCTGTTTTAGCCCCACAGAGTTGGTGAATACCATGAGTTTTACTTGCAAGGGGTAAAAATTAGCTTTAACTGGTTTTGATACTTAGAAAGTTTTTCTTATTTTGTTTTATTTTTAAATATCTGCCTTTTAGTTTCATTAACATCCATAGATTGATTATCCCATGTAAGAATCCCAAAGATCAAAGTCAAATTTTATAAACAAAAGTTGAGATCCTGAGAGGGTTGGTGACTTGCCCTAGATTCTTTTTCTTCTGTGAATTCCTTACTTTTTCTTATAATCGTTTTATTTTGTAAAAGTTTTAGATTTATAGAATTATTATCACTATATGACAGAAACTGTTTGTGTCCTCAGTACCTTGTTTCCCTATTACTGACATTTTACATTAGAATGGCACATTTGTCACAATGAACAATATTGACTGTAATTAATATTAACTAAAGTTTGTATTTTATTCAGATTTCCTCAGGTTTTCCCTAATGTCTTTTTTCTGTTCTAGAATCCCACTCAGGAGACCACATTATATTTTGTAGTGATGTGTTCTTAGTTCCTGTGGTTGGAACAATTCCTCAGACTTTCCTTGTTTTGAGGACTTTGACAGTTTTAGGGAGTACTGGTCAGGTATTTTGTAGAATTTGTCTCTCATTTGAATTTTTAAAATTGTGATATAATTCACATACCATAAAATTCACCCCTTTCTTGTATAATTCAGTGGTTTCTCATATGTGCACAAAGCTCCATGGTTCTTCATCTAAATTTTCTTTCCAGTTATCTGTGGCCTCAAGGTGGCAAAGCTTTTAGAATAATGTCATTTCCTCTGATGAAGATAAATGAAACTCTCTAGGTTTTGACGTCATTTCCTCTTACACAAATCACCCACTTGAGACAGGGAGTCTGGAGACCAGGATTGGGTCTCGGCTCTGATACCACCCAGCCCTGTGGTCAAGGGCAAGTCAGTTCCTGCCCAGAGCCTGATTTTCTTATCTCGGTAGGGGTTCTGAACTCTGGATGAATTTAAGAATCAGTTATAGATCTAGAGATTCTGATGATATATAGTTGCATCATATGAAATAGTTGCTATCTGTCCTTTTTGACTTACAGGGATATGCTGGAGCTGACTCATACCAGTTTCTGAGAGATGACTGTTAAATTTTCAGAACCAGTTGTTAAACAGGGATGTGATTAAAAATTAAATTACAGAAACTAACCATTAAATTAATTACATGAAAAACAAAGGTAATCTAAATGCAATGTGGTATCCTGGATTGCATCCTGGCACAGAACAGGACATCAGTGGAAAAATTGGTGAAATTCAACTAAAGTCTGTGATTTAGTTAGTAGTAATGTGCCAATGTTAATTTCTCAGTTTTGACAAGTGTGCTGTAGTTATGTAAGATATTAGCATTAAGAGGAACTTGGTGAAGGGTATCTAAGAACTCTCGGTACCACCTTTGCAACTTGTCCATAAATCTAAAGTTATTCCACTTTAAAGAGTACTCAAACGTCATCCCTTCTTAATTATTTTACTACATTTTACTATTATCTACGTTCCAGGGATTTTTTATGCCTATAGTGTCTGTATGGTGGAAATACCATACACTGGTTAGTTACTGCACGTCTCTTCCCAATACCTATTCAGTAATATCATGTTAACATGAAGTCAGCCACAATGGAAGCATTCACAGCACAGAAATTGACAAATTCTGCAAATTGGCCCCTCCCCTCCGAGAGCTGGTTATTGAGCATTTGCCAGCACACTGTGGTTCAGTGCTGTATTTAAGTCCCCTTTAAGCAGCATCATTTTGGAATGCCGAGGGGAGAAGTGGTCAGCAGCTATTAATGACAGCCTTGATTATTGTGGTTTCCTTTAATGAAAGTAAAAATATTAAATTTCTATGTGGACTGGGTTAACAATTTTTTAATTATTTTATAGCAAGAGTAGAAAATTTTGTTCAGCTAGAAGAATCAAGCATGATCTTCCTTTCAGAAGTGGTTTGTTTTTGTTTTTGTTTTTGTTTTTGTTTTTGACAATTTATTACAGTGTTTAGGAAACTGGGTACAGTACCATGCTAACCCACAGAGAGGCACTGTTCCCACACAATTTTTTTCCTGCTCTTCCAATTAAGTCAGGGACTCAGAAAGTTGAAGGGACTATTCAGCACCTTGTGGTTCTTAACTAGATTTTAACTATGGGTGGCCACCCACCAAACTGTTGGCAGTGAATATTTTGGAGCAAGTAGAGTTAGGTGTTAACTTTACTTCCATTGCTTTGTTTTATGTTTATTTTTGGCAATTGTTTTACCTTTGTAAACAGAAAGGGAAAAAAAATGTTAACAATGAATTCTAAGCTTATGATCTTCCAGGTAGTTAACTCATCTTTCCAGGGGACCACTGTTGGTTGACTGCTGAGCCATGGATTGTGTATTTCAGATTGCTGATCGCAGCTGCAACCGAATGTCTTACTATTGCTCTGGCAATAACGATGCTCCAAGTTCAACAACAACCCCAAGGCCAGTCAGCAAGAAGGTACTGAGCAGGGTAGTGTGAAGATAATTTGCCCCGTCTCTCACTTTTATGAAAATAGATGCCATCAAGTACTCTCCTGCCTTGTTCCTGCCCTCCTAACACACACACATACACACGCACGCATGCACGCACACACACTTTTGCAGCCCTGTCCTATACCCCCCATTTTTTGACCACCTAAGTACCTACTAACTTAGTGGTTCTCCAGCTTACCAGGCACCAGAAGTACCTGGTTGGCTTGTTAAAACTAACTGTTGTCTCCTACCCCTAGAGTGTCTGACTCAATAGATGTGTAGTAGGGCCCAAGAATTTGCATTTCTGACAAGTTCCCAGCTGATGCTAGTCCAGGAACCACACTTTGAGAGCCACCGCATTAGCTTCTTTTTTTAGTAAAAGGAGAGTTGGGGATGATTCATCCTCAACAAAGTGAATGGCAATAATTAGGTATCATTTATTTCAGTACTGTATCAGACATGAAAAGCTTCCTTGTAATTTTCTAATCGGTCCTACCAATGAGTTCAAAGACTTTACTAGCTGTTAAACTGCTCACCAGTTCTCTATATTAACAGAATTCTCCAATTGTTGTCACATCCTGTGTGGTCTAAGGAGTGGGAGATTTAAAAAAAAAAACTATCTTCCCCAAGTTTTCTCCTCTGCCAGGCACCCATGAATCTCAGCATTTTAGTAGTTACTTAAGTTAAAGTCCTGAGTGTCTTTCAAGACCCCCATTAAAATGTAAATATGCTAATTTAAGGATAACACAGGGAGCTATTTGCAACAGCTAACACCACAGGGATATGTAAAGGCTCACTTTGGACTTTGGGGGGAGGTCTTGCCAGGGTCCAGTGTGCCAGACTTGGCAGTAATCTGGGCCCCATATGTCTGGGGAGAGGGACCAGGAGTTAATTCTAAAAGGAGAAGTGAAAGAAGATATGGCCAGGTGCTGAAAATAATTTTTTCACTTACTCTAAATCTTAGCTTTGGGCTTTGCAATAACTGATTACAAGTACCATTTTCCTTCATAAAAACCATGAATTGTCTACAGCCTGGCTTCCCTCTGGCAGGGCCTGATTTCTTCTGGGTACAATTGCCTTGTTTTGATTTTGTTTCTGGTCATTTCTATGACCAGAAGAGAATCATTTCATTTCAGAGGGAAGTGTAGCCATTGTGTTTCCTTAATGGCTCGGCAAACAGGGCTTAGCTGCTTGCCTATTTTCTGTAACCTCTGGAGCAAGGTGTTCTTGTAACAGTGTTGCCTGGTAAGCAACATAAATTACTTTAAGAAGTGGCTTATCCTCCTCTAATCTCCTCTTGCCATAAGACTCTGGCAGTCAAACTGACCTATTTTCTAGAGGTTACCTTTGAAGCCGGTGAAGCATGTCTTTCCTACAGTGGGAGGATCTGGGTGTAGCCAGGTGACATCACGGGCAAGCTTAGACCACTTGCTAGATTAACATGCAGCCCTGCACCTCTCCCAAGTGGGAGAGTGTCCCTTAAGTCTCACAACAGCACAGAAACATGTTAATGTGTATTAAGATTATAGAGATTTGACTCACCTAACATAATGAGATGACACTAACGATAAGCTGAAATACTTCAGCATTCTCCATTTGTCCCGATTAACTGTCTGGAGATGCAAATAGGATACTCAGGCATCTGCATAGAGATTTTTCCCATTTGTCTCCCTTTAGTTTAGCTGAGTAACTGTCAGATTTTCCTGTATAGAAGAATCAGTATGTTGTGTTGCATGCCTACTGTACAGTATGGGTAATTTTAAGGTTTGTGAAAGGTCAGCTTTGCTCTAATAAATTTTCACTTTGGGTATTGACTTTAAAACTTAATATACGCCAGTACTCTAGAGTAGAAGTAGTTTCAGCTTTCTTACCCACTGAGCAAAAAAAAATGAGTTCAGCTGTATTTATTCTAGGTTATATGGTTGTAAGATGAATGAAATCCACAGAAAATGCCCCGACATCATTTTTGCCATCAATTAGGGTGACCAACATCCCGGTTTGCCTTGGGATGCAGGACTTTCCGTTTTAAGGTCAGGACAGTGTTGATGAAAAAAAAGCCCAACCTAAAGTTGAGAATTATATTTTATTTAAGGACATTACTAAGAGCTATAGCCTGGGAATTAACCTCTCAAATAGCTCTGAGGGACTGTTCCAGAGAGGTAAGGGAGGAGCTAGGATATATGGGAGTTTTTGCTGAAAGAAAAACATGATTGAACATCAAAAGACTACTGCCAGTCACGAAAAACAGACATCTCAAGTTAATGATTTTAGTGCTTTTCAATGTATGGGAAGATGCGAGAGTCTGGGCTCACTGAAATTATTCCTCAGATATGCATCTTAACTGTCTAGGGCCAATATCCTGTTTTCTCCATCCTGAATTCCCCTCGGGGTGCACTGTCAGTCAGTCGGCTACAGTGGCTGATGGCTTGATGGTGGGTCACATTTGTTTACTGAAATGGCAGGTGACATTGTTTTTGTCCACAACAGACTCAGGCAAACAGATGAGTTGATCACCCTACCTTTGGTCTTAAACTTGTTCCCCATTAAAGCTGTTGTCAAGAGCATTAACAAGTATCCAGACAAACTAGGGAATGGGGAAGATGCAAAAGGTGTAAAAATCACTGTCTGCTATGTTTGCAGTCAGATGAGCAGTCAGATGACTTCATGGGAAGTATAGATGGGAAGTGTAGATGCAAAGTGGAACTGAGAAGCTTTTCAAGCATCTGACAACCCTGGGGCATAGAGGTTTAGGAGCTGGGTGAGTTCAAGCTGCTACCGCTGTGCCTTTTAATGCAGATGATCCACTCATAAACCCAACCCTTCACGTTTCCCACAAAGCCATAGTGGGATTATAAAAACAAAACTTGTTCGTCTGGAAGGGAAGGGAGTTGAAATAGCTCCCTGCACCAGCAGTGTCAGCATCACTTGTGAACTTGTTAAAAATGCAAATTCTCAGGTCCCACCCCAGAACTACTAAATCTGAGACTCTGGGAGTAGGCTCAGCAATCTGTTTCTTTTCCCTTTTTTGGGGGGTGTGGTGTGGATTAAGTTTACTTATTTATTTATTTTAATGGAGGTTCTGGGGATTGACCCCAAGACCTCGTGCATGCTAAGCATGCACTCTACCACTGAGCTGTACCCTCCCCCCAGCAACCAGTTTCTTAATGAGCCCTCCAGGGGATTCTGATGCACATTTAAGTTTGAGAACCACTGCTACCAACAGAGTTTATCGATGAGAAAACAGAGGATAAGGAGAGGAATGAATGGCTTACACATGGTCACATGGAGTTTATGGCAGGATCTGGAAGGGAAGTAACAGACTGTCCCAGTTCTGACTGCCACCCAGGATTGCGTCCCCAGTAGAATGCAGGTTCACTCCCCTGCTGAGGACATCCCGTCAAACCTAGTTCTCCAGGAAGTTACTACCTACTTAAACTGCCCTCCAGCCTCAGATTATTTCAGCATTGGGCTTGCCATCCGCTGTACTCTAAGACATCTAGGATGCATGCATCAGCACTCACAAGCTATTATAATTGGGGTTGGTGAATAAAGCAGTTAGTACAGACTGCATTACATAAGTGTGATGTTTTTGTGTTTGTTGTTCAGCATTTCCATGAGGAGCTTGCCCTGCAGATGGTGGTCAGCACTGGAATGGTGAAAGAAACAGCCTTCAAGTACTCCTGGTTCTTCTTTGAGCTTCTGGTGAGATTCTCGCATGTGCCTACCTAGACTCCACAGAGCACCAGAAGCACCTTGCAGACAGGCAGTGAGGTTTCCCAGATTAGGAAATGACATTTTATCTACTGAGCTGCTCCTGCAGAAAACCTAGGATCATTCCTTAAATTTTAACTCTCCCTCACCTCTTCACCCATCTTCCTCCGAATCTTACTAATTCTACCTGGGAAATCTGCCCCTGCCTGCAGCTTCCTGCCATCTTCACTTCACCCCGCCTGGCCAAGCAGTCACCAGCTCTACAATCACTGCCTCTTTGCCTGCCTGCATTCATTTTTGCCCTCTGCGCATCCAGTCTGCATAGGGCAGATAATGACTCTCCCCTCTTTAAAACCCTTCTGTGATTTTCAGGGTATTGGAAAAAAATCACTTTTTTAAAAAAATTTTCCTGGGTGGGAGGTAATTAGGTTTACTTTTTTTTTTTTTTTGATAGAGGTATGGGGATTGATCCTAGGACCTTGTGCATGCTAGGCATGCACTCTACCACTGAGCTATACCACCCCCCACCCCCGCCCCCGCAAAGCACACATTTTATCATGGTCTAAAAAGCCCTTGTATGACTCTGTTTCCCTTCATCCCTAACCTTCTCTTAGGCTCTGTCCCCCCTTCATTCAGCCACAATGTTTCCAGTTTGGTTCTTTGAAGATGCCAAGGCCTATTTATTAATTATGTGTTATAAGCACTATCCTGAGCAGTTATCCCCAGTGCGCACATGGGACCCTGAGGCTAAGTAAGGATTTGCCCAGCGCGCTCAGCCACAGAAGGGCAGAGCGTCAGTTCCGCAATGCTCTAGTCCAGGTGCTATTCCTCTGCCATTTTGCTTCTCCTTGGAAGCTTACAGTTACAGAACATTTTCTTAGCCTAACGCACGAACACGCAAGACTTCTGTATTCCAAATGCAGCTTTAGTGCAGTGCCGCAATTATTATTTCATTCCTAGTCAGAGTGAACTCAGCATCACTAGGCCTAGTGGCTCCTCATGGCATTTCAGAGCTCTGTGTTAAAGGCAGTTGGCATTCTCTGCAGATATACTGGTGACTCTGTCCTTCATATAAGCCCAGTAACAGTTGGCATTCCAGAGGGAGGAAAATAATAACATCTAAAATGTACTGAGCGTCTTACTCTGTATGTGCCAGGCACCGTTGTAAGCACTGTCTCATTGGATCCTCAGACAACCTCCAAGCAGGAGCTTTCCATCACCCCCAATTTACAGATGGGGTTGGAGGAAGGGTGGAGGCTGTGAGGAGGAGTCTCCAGGTCAGTACCACTTCACTGCCCCTAACTGCAGGGAGCTAAGAACCATGGAAAAGGTGAAAATTGCTTTTGATGTTGCACATTTATTTACTGGGATTCTGTAGGCCCAGGAGAGAAAGCAAAAGCTAAAGCTGATAGCCCTCCTTCCCTCTAGAAGTCCCTTATGGTAAACAGATGCAGAAGTCGGAAACAAAGTCCTACTGATACGAGCGCTTGGAGGGCGTTGGTTAACATGCAGATCACCCAAGACACCCGCGATCCAGGGCTCTGAAGGTTATAAGCTAAGTCTGTCAGGGTCCTGGCAGGACAGCGTTGGCATTGCTCAATAGGGTTAACTGAAAAGCACGTACAGAGGTACTCTGCCCAGGTTAAGGGCAGGGTTACAGGAGCAGAAAAGGGTTGGTGAGGCACCCAGGGAGCAGGAGGTGCTGGAAGTCTTTCTCTCTCCTAACTCTGAAGAAGCAAGGGTATGGATCAGTGTAACTGAGGCCGAGAGAAAGCTGAGGCAGATAAGAAGGTCCATGTGACAGGAGCTGGTATCTTAGAGAAACACTGCTACTGCCAGAAGCAAGCTGCAGCAGGGATGAGGGCAGTGGAGTGGATGTGTACCCAGACCACTCTCCTCCCGCCCATTGGTCCCCTGCTGGTGCCCCTTATTGGCCGCCTGCTACCAGAAGCCCAGTTTCAAGGAGTCTGGGTGATGTAGTCCATAGAGATCAGCTTCCTGGGGCTCAGAGATAGATGGAGAAAGGCAAGAAAGGGAGCTGGGGGCTGGAGTGGAGGCCAGTGGAAACTATCAGCCCCAGCCAGAACTTTGCAAAGAAACTGATCTCAGGCTCAGACAGGGCGCCCAGTCCTCCATGCGTTGCTTGGTCATTTGCCTTACAGATGCCCAGGAAGTTGTTCCAAAACCAAAACAATTTTTTCCCCAAGAAACTTGAAGAGAAAGGAACTACAGCCTCCTTGGGCTTAGCCAACAACCTGGGCGATTTAACACCCTTTAGTTGTATTGATGACCATGTGCTAATGAACAGCCACTTTGGCATCAGAGTGGTTGAACACAGTCCTTGGGCAGATTTCACACTTGCTAATGAATAAATCCCCATGCTTCTGGAAATTGCTGAGCCAGACTTTGGGGACCCAGAGATCAATGGTGACCTAATTTACCCAGGACATAAAGTTCTACACCAAGGGTTGCTTGGGACCCCTGCTTTGAATGGATCACAGAGGCCAGTGTGGAGGCCTTATCCCACCCTACAAATAATGGGCCCAAGATCCACTTTTATTTCTACTGGATGTCCCTCTCTGGAGATGCAAAGGACACAGTAGCCGGCAAGTTGCTAACAGTCTGGCAAGAGGCCATTAGTTGGAAATACGGTATTGTGAGAATTATTTGGTTGTGGGAGGGCCAAACTCAGCTGGCAGGAGCAGAATACAACAGTGGGTTCTAAAAGCCTGGTGCTGGGGTGGGTTAGACAGGGAATCAGGAGCAGGTAGCCCAAAACAGAGGGGCCTCCATCTTCCATCCTTTGTTAGGACCTCAGTGAGAGAAGCACTTTGTCAGACAAAAACCGGGTCCATTCCCCACCTCTCATTTGAGTCCCCCACCAAGTGCGTGGGACTGTTGGGTACAGACACGTCTGTGTTTTCTGAGCCAAGAGGGACTCCACAGTGAAGAGAAACTGCGGTTCTTACACTGGGCGTCGGGATTTTATGATCGTAAGTCTTCCTCAAGCTGGCTGTGGCATTATCTGAAGATAGGAAACCCATAAAGCCTTTCTGTTTTTGCTTCTTAATTTACCTCTTTTTTGTTGGAGTATAGTTGATTTACAATGTTATGTTAGTTTCTAGTGTACAGCATAGCAATTCAGTTATACATATATATATTCTTTTTCATTATAGTTTATTATGAGATATTGAATATAGTTCCCTATGCTCTACAGTAGGACCTTGTTGTTTATCTGTTTTATATATAGTAGTTTGTATATGCTAATCCCAAAGTCCTAATTTATCCCTCCCCCCCTCCTTTCCCCTCTGGTTAGTTTTCTATGTCTGTGAGTCTCTTTCTGTTTTGTAAATAAGTTCATTTGTATCATTTTTTTAGATTCAACATGTAAGTGATACATATGATATTTGTCTTTATCTGTCTGACTAACTTCACCTAGTGTGATCATCTCTAGGTCCATTTGTGTGGTTGCAAATGTCATTATTTCATTTTTATGACTGAGTAATATTCCATTGTGTATATATACTGCATCTTCTTTGTCTAGTCATCTGTCAGTGGACATTTAGGTTACTTCCATGTCTATTGTAAATGTTGCTGTTAATACCTATTTTTTTTAATCTCTTTTTGTCTCAGTGCTAAAGAAAATTGCCAGCCCTGCAGTCTCAGAAACAGAAATCTGCTATTAGTGCATAAAAGTTCTCCCATGTAGCACTTGGGAGTGAAATCATTTTCCCACACACTGTCTTTGTCCCTTCTTCTTCCTGCCCTGATCTAAGGGGTCGCCTTTAAACAAATGTAGTTTAACTCCTAGAGCCATTTCGCTTTGCAGTGACTCTCAGACTATCATGGATGTATTGATGGAAAGAGTAGGCCCTCCAACCACAAGCTCTCCCAGTCTTTCCCATCAGACTTACTAACAGCTCTGAGCAACTTCCAACAAGGAGAAGACACAACCTCAGACTGTATCCAAGGGAGTTGTATTGACCCACAAATCTACTGGCCCAGAAAGAAGTCCAAAAAATAAGCATGATCTTGACTTAAAATTGTGGTCAGCATTGAGCCGGTGTTGTACTAGTCATAATACAATCAGTGATGGACATACAAGTTTTTATTTAAACTACATATACTTACATATCTATATATAATAATGATAGATAGATAAATATGTATACTTGGCAAGTTAGTCGTATAAACCTCAAAACATAATTTCTCCAAGAGGCAATGTTCCAAATAGTGGTTAAGTTTCCAGCTGGCGTACTGTAGAATTGTTTCTAGAAGAACTATTCTCCCCATTCAACTTGAAACTTGACACATGAGGAACATTTCTCTTTGCTGTAGTTTCAGGGACAGAAATGACTTCAGTTCACGTCAAAACCAGTCTCATAAACAGCTCCTTTTTCTGTAATGTGTTGTGTGCCACGATAGGGAGGTACCTCATTGGCCGTGGGGGTGCTGCCTTCCCAGTTAAGAGCAGGGGAGTCTTATGACTCTGAGCTAAAGAACTGAGCTCCCTGGCTTTGTCAGCAGCAAGAAGGAAGCCCTCTGACTTGGGGTCAAGAAGAGGACACCCTTCCCACCTCCTGCCGCCATGGTAACCATCCACGTGTCAGGAGCATTTTTCAGTCCAGCGCCTGCTTGGGCCACCACCAGCACAGATAAAGTGTTAGAAAGTCCATTGTTAGTGAGCTTTTCTTCCAGGCTTTTCCCCTTTCCACAGCATACAAACAGGTCCCCAGTCACCATGTTGACATTTCCCCTATCTTCTCTGTAGGTAAAAAGCATGGCCCAGTATGTACATAATATGGACAAACGGGACAATTTTCGGAGGACTCGCTTTTCTGACCGTTTCAAAGATGACATAACTACTATTGTTAATGTGGTCACCTCGGAGATTGCAGCCCTTTTAGTAAAACCTCAGAAGGTAACTGTGTCCTTCAACTCTTCATAAATTTTTACATTAGACATATGTTATTTGCATAATCAAAGAAACAGTAATTAAGACAGTAATTAAAATGTAACTAAATACAGTGTGTTACGCATTAGATGGGGGCCTGGGGTGGGGCAAGGGGGTGGCTATCAAGAAATTATAATGGTTTGCAATAGTTTAAATTATTGCATCAATGTAGATATGAGAGAGAATATTTTTGTTCTTAGGAAATACACTCTGAAGTACTATGGGGTAAATGGGAATATTTGCAACCTACTCTCAAATGGTTCAGAAAAAAAATTCTATATGAAGAGTGATAAAGCAAATGTAGCAAAATGTCAAGTATTGATGAATCTAGGTAAAGTTATATAGGAGTTCTTTTTACTATTCTTGCACCTTTTCTGTAAATTTGAAATTATTTCAAAATAGAAAGTTAAAAATATGTAAAAGGAAATAAAGCAAAATTCTGAAAGGTAACTATAAAATTTGAGTCAGCAGTGATCATTGTTAATTAATACATTTATCATTATGAAGAGTTGGTATACTACCATGTATTCGAGAGAAAAAAATTCCATTTGGTTATTTCTCTTGGCAAACTGTGAGAGCGGCAATGGTACGTTCATTTTGGCAGCATGAAAAATGAGGCAGAGTGAGGAGGCTGATAAATTTTCCAAAAGTCACACAGCTAGCAGCAAAACCAAGACTGAAGATTCCAAGCCCAGAATACTCAGTTACATAAACTGTCCAGAAGTGGCCCGTGTGGAGGATGCTGAGAGCATGAGGACTTGCCACTCCGTGGTAACCATAGAAACTTCTTTATCGGGTCTCCATAGCCGTGCCAGTGGCTAGTCAGCTTGGCCTGAATTTGCAAACTGCATGCACATCCTAACAAGAGGAAAATATTTTCAAATCATATTTTCAATATTGTCAGAGCAAACTGATTTATCATTCTGAGAATAAAAGACATAAACATGAAAAAGTGAACCCCCGATTGCTCTGAAGTGCTGTAAAATCCCTCATAAATATGAGCACTGAGAAGTAATAAAAACAAAACTCTGGCCTCAATTCATGCAAGAGTTCACTCTACCGTGTATGACTCTGACCTCTCTTAGGCTGGGAATGCTGTCTAATTGGAGAAAAAAAAATCCTTAGGTTAAAACTGATTCTTTCATCCTGATTAGGTTTTCTGCAACAATCCTTACAAATTAACAATCTGTCTCGTTGAAGATATTGAATACATTTCAAGTTACTTTTGCCAAAACAGTAGTTATCAGAATCAAATAAATTATAGAAGAGCAATATGATAAATATGAGAAACCAGAGTGAAGAAAAATGTTTGCAACATAATGTTGAATGCATAAATTCAGGACCCTATTTTATATAGAGAATGAGCTCAATTATATACAGAAAAATACGCATTAGGAAAAAAGCCTGGAAGGAAATGTACCTAAATAATAGCAGTAGATAAGGAATTACTTAATTCAGTTTAGCACTCAGGGAATGAAGGAAGTTTTGAATTACATTTGCTGCCATTTTACAGGGTTGCCTGCTTTGCTCAGTATCTCCCAAAGGGGTGCTGGCTGAAAACATAGGACCCACCTCTCCCAGCTTTCCCAGCAGGGACCTGGGAGTTTATGACCAGAGTTTCCCACCAAATGACGTGGGTGTTTGTGTGTTTGTTTTTGAGGAAACTGAACAGGCGGAAAAGATGAACATCAGCCTGGCTTTCTTCTTGTATGACCTTCTCTCACTCATGGATCGTGGCTTTGTATTTAACCTCATCAAACATTATTGCAACCAGGTGAGTTTTCCCTCGACACAACCGTGCACAGTTCCTGCTTCCTTCCCATCAGCGTGTCACTCTCTGCCGTGACACGTTCACTTATTCACTGCCAAGTTAGACAGCTTAACTCTTGTACATTCTGGGTTTTGTGGTACATTCTCCACGTCATTTGTTTTGTAGCGTGGACATCACAGACACACTGGTTTGTGTGGATTTACCAACCCAGCACAGAAGGGCCAACAAGTTACTCTGTGGGAACTGAAATTTGTTAGTGAGATGAGCTGCTTTCCTAAATTTAACATTTAACAGAAATTACATGACTGTAGCATTCAAAGTATGGGGCCCCTTTTCACATATTAGGGTGATTAAATTGCAGTTGTGAAATTCTGACATTAAGGAACCCTGATGAAAATCAGTCAAAGAGACAATTTCTCTGAGCACAAAGCAAATACTGTCGTCCTGTGGTGTCTGCAGAGGATTGGTTCCAGGATCCCTCCCCAGCTCCTCCACGGACACCGAAATTCATGGATGCTCCAGCCTCTTAAATAAAATGTCACAGTATTTGCATATAACTTATGCATATCCTCCCGTATACTTTAAATCACCTCTGGATTACTTATAATAGCTAATAGAATATAAACTTGATGTGAATAGTTGTCAATACAGTATAAATTCTATGTAAATAGTTGCCAGTGCAGATTCAAGTTTAGCTTTTTGGGACTTACTGGAATTATTTTTCCTGAATATTTTCAACCCTCAGTTGGTTGTACCCACAGATACAGAAACTGTGGCTATAGAGGGTGACTGTATTTTATAGTCCATGGCATCTTATCAGTGCCACCTCCCCAGATTTTCAGATGGAATTCTTTTGTTCACTGTCCTCCTCAAACTATCCCCAAAATAGAAGTATAAGTAGCAGTCATTACTGTTGCTACTCCTTTCCTTCCAGAGTCCTGCTTTAGCCACTATTACCACTATCACTGCCACTGTCATCACCACCCGCCACCATTGTCCTCACTGCCACCAGTGTCATCACTCACCACCTCCACCCCCCTCACCACCTCTACCTCTGTCACCGCCATCACCACCACTGGTTTCTTCCTATGCACAAAGCACTGTGTTATGCACTTTATAGAAATGGTATCGTTTGATCCTTGCAAGATATTATTGTCAACATTTTGCAGATGGTAAAGCTGATGTTTAGAGGAGTTATGTAACTTTTCCAGGGAAGAAAGAGCCTTGTCTGCCTAACTCAAGGTTCAGTGGATTAATCACTCTGTTCTACTAGGCCTGCCTGGCTCTCCATGGTTAATCCCTTAATGACCTATAAGTCATTCAACTTCTATTGGCCTCATTTCCTCATTTGTAAAATAAGTCTCTCCCCTCCCCCACCAAAAGACCATGACTTTCCTAAAGAGATTCCTAATAAGGACTTATAAAAAGGGAACCCTAAAGAAACATCAGAAGTCCCAGAGCACCAACGCCTTGTGCAGCCTGACCTCCTGATCCCACATGGATCTTCTGTCCCGGTTCCTCCAGAACAGAGTGGTGGAGGAATATACCATTTTTTGCCATCCCTCTCAGGTGTTTTTGATGACAAATCACTAGATGGTTTGCAAATATAAATTAACTTCAAATTAATTTCAAAACTTGAAGTTGGATGTATGGAAAGGCGAAACTAGAACTCTACTATAGGCCTGGGTTAACTTCTGTTAAAGAACAAATTTATCCATGACACTTGTTAAACTGTAAGGCAGACTTTATTCAGGGCAATCATGATATCTATAGGGACCACTGCTTTGGGTTTTTCGGTAGGGGAGAAAGATTGTGTTTGACTCTGAATGTGACAGGAAAAATGCCAATTTATAGCCAAGGAACAAGGTAGAAACGGTCAGTGAGTGAAAAATTACTAAGGAAACATCTGGGGTAAAGGGAGAATTCTGGCAAAATGAACCTAACAGGATTCTTGCTGAAGGCAGGCCAGGGTGATCAGATACCACCTAGGGGATGGTGAGGGATGAGGAATTTGGTCCGATCTCAAGAGTGATCAGATGTCAAGGGTGGCGGATTCTGGCTTAACTGATTTAGCAGGATCCTTGTCAAAACTGGGCTCTTAAGGAGTGCCCAAGGCCAAGCCTATTTGAAAAGGAGCTCAGAGCAGTTTGACGAGAGTTTGGTCAAAGAGAGAACAGAACCTTTGTCACTGCTCACATAGAGGCAGTTTTTATTACCAAAATACAAATAAAATAATCAAAAGGAGATATCTGCTTGCCCTGCAAATACACGTTTTTATTTTTTTCTCTTTCCTTTCTTTTCTCTTTTTAATATTTTCCTTTCTTTTGAGTATACTTCTAATTTATCCCTCCTTTTCTCTCTCTGTCCTGTCTCAGCTGCCAAAGAGCCTTAGGTTAGGAATCCAGAGACCTACGTTCTAATCCCAATGTTGTCCTTAAACACCTCTGTGTTTAATGAAGCTTCAGCATTTGGGGAAGTAGCTTCCTAGTCTGCAAAAAGCCAAGGTTGGACTAGATTTCTACAGGCTTTCACGTTCTGATTCTATGCTCTGTGTCTGCCTGTGACATTCATGGACATTGCTTAGCACAACTAATAGCACACAGGCCTAAAAAGACCACTGACCCCAATGGTGATTTAACTTATTGGTCCCAGCTATCTAGACACAATGTGAACATTGTTACCTGAGGCAAGTTCAGATCTTCCAAAGTCCTCTGATTTGCATAACCTAATTCAAACATTTTGTCATGTTTTCTATCGTTTCTAGATTTTGTGACCGTGAGCATTATCTTAGCCATTTATGACTAGTCACTAACAATAGACAAATCTAGTGTTTTAGTTGTTCTGTGTCACTTTCAATGAGCCACTAAGTTAGCACCTATCCCTTTCCCTTGGGTAGGGCCGCTGAGGCTTCTGCTGTGGGTCCTGACCTTTGGAAAGGATGCACCTTAAACTGCACCTTAAAACACCACTAAAATTATTTTTGAAATTTCTATCTTTAATAAAGTTTCAAGGAATCTATGAAAGACAGCCAGTGTGGCCTTCTTTCAGATGCAAATATCTTGTGCTTTCAAGTTCTGATAGTTGGCTTGACCCAGTAACTTTTTGTGAGTGGCTATTAAGTGATGGACATTAAGTCCAGGTTCTAATCATTTCAATTTGCTGCTGATCCTGTTGGTCAAAAATCAGCCAGTAATGCACATTGATAAGAGTAAGGGTTCTGGTAACTATTCTTACACAGAATTCATGTATTTTATTTTTTACATAATAGTATTCATGTGTTTCAAGTAAATGTCTAAGTACAGAGTGATTCTGTAGACAAAATGCCACAACACAATGGCTTCTCCTAAAATGGCTGAAAATACGTGCTCATTTAAATTATATAGTTTATAAAATTGCTCTTGAAGTGCATGAAGAGGAGGCACATCCGTTTGCAAGGATGAGATGCTCGGTTTCCTGTGCTGGGGTGGCAGAGTGTTTATGATGACACATTGAGAGGCAGAAAGTCCATCAGGACCCTCCTTTCCCAACTTTGCCTTCAGAGATGCTGCCTCTGAGTCATGGCCCATAGAACCTGGGTCCTTCAACTGTCAACTTACCTGAGAGAAGCAAGAGATCTCTTCCAGACTGTCACCTTTGTCAGCTTTTCATTGCTTATTTCAGGGCTTGTTTATTTAAAGGAAGATTTTCCCGGAAAACTCTTCTAGCTTTCTCTTTCTTTCCCCTCCACTTCCTCTACCACTCTGGGGCAAACTCTTTGGCTTTTTTGCAAGGAGTACATATTTTTCTAAGTAATTCAGTGCCTTATCTAGGGAACTGGTTTGAGAACTTCCCAGTTGGGCCTTTAATTAGAAACCACAAAAGAACACTTGTGGCATTAAAGTCACCCAGTCATATTCCATTAGTTTTGTGTGGCCCCATGTGGGGTCAACTCCTTTCATTTAGTTTCTCAGACTCAGTGGGGTTTTTGTAAAACTAATTATATTATGTTACACTGAAAACATGCCTCCAGATTATTTTCAGCACAGGCTTGCCGTAGTATTAGAGATTTGACAAGGGTGGGGGTCCGGCAGGCATCTTCATCTTGGACAGCTGTTAGGCTAGAATCATTAATGGGAATAGTAACAGATGAAAACATTACCTCCCTGTAATGCCGTTTGCTGTCTGCTGCACTGTCCTATTCGTTTTTATTAGATTGACTGCCTTCATCTGGGGAGAAGGGATATTTCTGTGCCTGTCCACTTCAACCCCATTCACCTTATAGTAAACACCTCTTTCTTCTTCTCATCTTTCTTCTCAGCTGTCAGCCAAGCTCAACAACCTCCCAACGCTCATTTCCATGAGGCTGGAGTTCCTGAGAATCCTCTGCAGCCACGAACATTACCTCAATCTGAACCTCTTCTTTATGAATGCCGATACTGCTCCAGCATCTCCCTGCCCCTCCATATCCTCCCAGGTAATCAACTAACTGAAAATTTTGTTTAAGCTATTTCACTTAATTAGCTTCACTTAGCCATTTATTCCTGTTAAGATTGGTCTTCTTAATTAGAAGAAGCATCGAGATGTTCACACCAGACCAGTCGATCCAGACAAACACGTAAGCACACTACCCAAAGCTGTGCCATCTTGCTAATCATTTACAAGCTAAGTGATTGTTTTCTTCCTCAGCTCAAGGGTCCCAGCTGAGGCCAAGCAGAGCAAGAAACCCACATGCGCTGTAAAGACCATTTAACTTATAGACAAGTCACAGGTCTTCCTTTGTCTGACAGTCATCTTCCCACTTTAGCTTGACAGTCTCCTTTGCTCGCTTCCCTTTTCCTAAATCCCAACACCTTAAAATTTATGAAATTGTAGGTTCCTTTACATTGATTCCAAAATGGTCTAATAGTAGGGTGTTCTTTTTTTGGTGTTTTATCTTTTTTATTGACATATAGTTGATTTACATTGTTGTGTTAGTTTCTGGTGTACAGCATAGTGCTTCAGAGATATATATATATACTTACACATATATTTATATTTTTATATATATATTTGGTTTCATTATAGGTTAGTACAAGCTATTGAATATAGTTCCCGCTGCTATACAGTAGGACCGTGTTGTTTATCTATTGTGTATATAGTAGTGTGTATCTGCTAATCGCAAACACCTAGTTTATTCCTACCCACCCCCATAGTAGTTTTTAACATGGATGTTACATCTTTGAATGATCCTAGAACTTTCTGCTGATTCTGTCATAGAATGGAATTCAGCCCAAGATGATTCCACCTGGAATCATATTCCAGATAACTTAGCTCTTGAAACATGAAAAAAAAAATCTCATTATAAACTAATCAAATGTTCTGTTTTATAGAGTGATTTCTAACAACTCTTGTTCTTGATCAGCCGAGAAGAGTGACACTTGTATTAATATTTAGAGACAAGGCTTTGACTGACATGGAGAACAGTGTTTGCAGGTTAGGTTCAGTGGGCCCCAGATTCTACTGGATGTTAACTGGTATTATGCAAATACAGAATTCCAAAGACATTTCCATTTTGGAAATCCTGTATTAACAGTTTTCTTTGCAGTAGTCCATCCAAGAGTCTTTAACTTGCTCGTATGAATTATAAATGCCCACGGGGTGGGAGAGGAAGTGGGAGAAACACTATGACAAACAGTGATTACCAAAATGATTGGATTCTGGAAATCTCTTTTTTCCCTTCCATCGATTATTCAGGGGACTAGTGGCCTCTAGAAAAACTAAAGAAATGCTGTTTTATAGTCACATTCCACTTCTAGGGAACCAATCGGTAGCTCAGAGCAGCAGGCAAGATTTATTCCTCTTAGGGTGTATTTCTGATGCATATTCCTTGATACTAGACAAAGGAGAAGGCTCATCTTAGTAAGTTTTTTTAAAAAGTCTTAGCTATTCATGCCAAAACACATGATCCAGATGTGCACTCCATGACCACCTTCCTGGGAACGGGGAAAGAGCTGACTCACAAGCAGCCATTCCAGATGTGCCTGCTCTGCCCCGGGCCCTCTCCCACATTTCCCTTCCAACGGCAGCCTCATCAAACTGAAAAGGCTTTCAAGAGACATCTGAGATTCTCTCAGTGAAATACAAAGTATGTCCCCAAGATAAGAACTCAGGAATTGCCTAGGACTGGTTAATCTGACATTTCCCTGCCTGACGCCACTTCTAGTTTCCAGGCCAGCAAAATTCAGACAGTGTGTGTAAGCCACATTCTGAAGTGTGACAGGAGCCTTAAATAAAGGTGGCAGTTTATTACAAAGGAATTGCCTGCTCACAGCCATAGCTTTGGATACAGTCCCCATCTTCCTTACCCAAATGTGATCCTAGGATTTTAATCTTCTTTGCCAGGAAAGCAGCATGAACGTTCTAAGTCTTGGTTTCTTCATCTGTCACGTGGGGACATGAGTAGTACCTGCTTCCCTGTGCAGTGCATACGGAGCTCGGTGGCAGCACGTGTTCAGTAAATACTAGCCTTCATGTTTTTAATTCCAGTTCTCGTTACTCATAGAACTGCTCCTTACATTTCTGTAGAACTCCAGCTCCTGCTCCAGTTTCCAGGACCAGAAGATTGCCAGCATGTTTGACCTGACACCGGAGTACCGCCAGCAACACTTCCTCACCGGGCTTCTCTTTACTGAACTGGCTGCCGCCTTGGACGCCGAAGGGGAAGGGTACGTTTTAGACATTTAAAATAGAACATGGAGCCAAAAAACGTATGGTCCTTACTAAAGTTTGCGGTCCAACCTCTTTTGCTTGACAAAAAATGCTACCATTCACCAGTTCCGAAGAGTGAAAGCAGCCATGTTTTGGGAAAATGCTGCTATAGGAAAGTGGAAAGGCAGGGGGAAGGGGAGAAAACCATGAAACAGCTCTTTTCAACCACTTATTCACTGAGAAGAACTTGCCAGTTCTACTATAGCAGGTTTCCCAGGGATGCTTGATAAGTGAACTCCTTTGAAACAAAGCTGTTTTTAAAGTACGTCCCTGGGTGATTGGTGTGCATACGGAGGCAGCAGCAAGATAGATGCCACTTGGCTCAAAGCTGACAGAGGAAGCGGCCACTGATGAGAAGGTAGTTGCCCCATGTCCAGATTAGGTTTCTTGCAAAAAGACCTTCCCAGTCTAAGAGAGATGCCACAGGTCCAGGACTTACAAATTCTTTCACCACTTACAAACCTGATCACCCACGGGCAAGTGGCAATATCTAGACTTGAAGTCAACGAACAGGGACTTTTTTTCTTTCCTGCTTTCCCTCTGCTGCATAAGCCCATAGGATCAGACCCGACTGGACAGAAGCAGACAGGCCTTCCAAAATACTATACATTCTGTTCAACAGTTACTGAATGCCTACCATGGGGCAGACACAGTTGAGTGTCGGAATATATCAGAGATATATCAATGCACAAAACTGACAAAATACCCTGTGCCCATAGAGCTCACCATTCAGGGCCTCAAATCCAAGTATCATGAGAATTGGAAAACAATTTAGGTTCAGTCGTTTTGGTGTTCAGATTAGGCCCACAGAATTGAAGGAACCTGCCCAAAGTTACACAGCAGAGCCTAATCTAGAGCCACGGTCTCCTGAGTCTCTCCCGTGGGCCCACCCTCCCGCACCACGTCATCCCGCTGCCCGGGACACCTGCGTTCTTCCTTACTCTGCTGAAGAAGTTTTTGGAATAGAGCATGCTGCTTAGTGGCAGCGTTGCTGTATATTATAGATTCTCATTTAATCGGAAGTTCTCAAGTTCTCTCAAAGTGCTTATAATTTTGTGAAGAAAACAGGGCCACCCTTTTGGAAACAATTACAGGAACACAAATTTGTGTAACTTTGATGACAAACGTGTGCTCAGCACTTTGCCCATACTGATCTCGCCTAATGAGTGTTAGGTCTCTGTCTCCTTGTAGGTCAGTGTGGGAATCTCATCTTCTTAGCTCTGAATTCTGCCTCCTTCCAGAAATTCGGGTGTCGAGTCTGTCCTTAGAGAGCTTCATTTTCCAAGGCTTCAATTTCATCTTCTTTTCTCAACCCTAAATAAATCTGTCTCAATTTTCTCAATAGAACATTCTACCCTATAACATAAACTTCCACACAAAGCGCCCTGATACATATGCTGGGAAGGTGCTGGGAAGGAGGCTTGTGCACAAAGAAAATTGCCTTCACACACACACAAACACACACTCTGTCTTAATTGTCCTTGAGTAACACTTGTTTACAGGATTTCTGAAAGTACTCTTCAGTACTCACATAAGCAGTGGTTTCTGCTTTCCATTTCACTTCTGGTGATACGTCTAGGGAAACAGCCTTGACATCTGTTTTGATTCCTTATAAAATTGTTGCTTTTATTTTACTAGCAATAGAGGATGTTCAGAGGTCATCATGTAATCATGTTGAATCACCTAGGTATGTTTTTCAGACACACACACACACACACACACACACACACGGTATCTTTTCTACCTCCCAGAGCATAACTAATTAAGAGCGTCACTCCTTTGGCAACAGTTATCCCCGATTGCTGAGTTGTCAGTTACCCTCCTGGAGAATCATTATAAATACTGTCATAGACTTTACCATGTGGGCAAAAACCTCCGAAACATCTTATGTTTTAACAACGCTTCCTCTTGATTAGTACTTCCTTTTGCTGCCAAGGCAATTAATAGACTCACCAACACCTGCCCATCTGAGGTGCAGGGCCAGTGGGACTCATCTCATACCTGAACTCCTAAAAGGAGCCATAGCTCTAGTTTCTAAGGGATCTCTCTGGAACCGCCCCTCCCCCTTTGCCTGAGGGTGTCCCCAGATGTCCACACATCATTAAATCCATAGTGATTTTCAAGCATGTGGAAAGATTATCTAGCATCTTTGAGTTATGCTACCAGATTCTTAAAGAAGAATTAATTCCAATCCTTCACACACTCTTCCAAAAAAAGAAGAGGAGAGAATTCGTCCCAACTCATTCTATGAGGCCAGCATTACCCTGATGGTAAAAGCAGACAATGATATCACAAGAAAACTGCAAACCAGTATGAATATAGATGTAAATATCCTCAACAAAATACCAGCAGACTGCACCCAACAACATATTAAAAGGATTCTATACAGTGGCTAACTAGGATTTATCCCAGGAATGCAGGATTGGTTTAGCATCTGAAAATCAACTGATATAATACATTATATGAATAGAATAAAGGACAAACCCACTCAGTCATCTCAATAGATGAATAAAAAAGCAGTTGACAAAATCCAGTACTTCTTTTTGAAAAAACACTTAAACCCTGTAGGAATTTATGAGAATTCCCTCAGCCTCATAAAGGCATCTATGGAAAACCTACAGCTAACATACTTTTTGGTGAAAGACTGAATACTTTCCTTCTAAGTTCAAGAGCAAGACAAGAATATTCACTCTTGCTTCTTCTGTTCAGCATTGTACTGGAAGTTCTACCCAGGGCAGTTAGACAAGAAAATGAAATAAAAGGCATCCATATTAGAAAGGAAGAAGGAAAGCTGTCTCTATTCACAGATGACATGACTTGTTTATGGAAAATCCCAAAGGACCCACTAAAAATTATTAAAGGTAATAAATGAGTTCAGCAAGGTTGCAAGGTACAAGACCAATACACAAAAATTAATTGTATTTCTATATGCTTGTGATGAACAATATGAAATTAAGAAAAACAATTCCACTTAAAATAGCATCAAAAGAATAAAATATGGGGGAATAAATTCAACAAAAGAACTACAAGACTTGTACACTGACAACTACAAAACACTTTAGAAAAAAATAATGAGATCTAAATAAATGGAAAGGCATGACAGATTTCTGGATCAGAAATTTTAATATTGTTAAGATGGCAATACTCTCCAAATTATCTACAGATTCAGTGCAGTTCATCTCAACATTCCAGAGGGCCTTTATAGAAATTGACAAGCTGATACTAAAATTCATGTGAAAATTTAAGAGACCCCAATATAGCCAAAACAATCTTGAGAAAGAAGAAGATTGGAGGATTCACACTTCCCAATTTCGAAACATACTACAAAGCAAAATTAGTCAAGATGATGTGGTTCTGACATAAAAATAGACATATAAATTAATTAAACTGGATTGAGTTTAGAAGTAAATCTTCACACTTATAGTCAACTGATTTTTCAACAAGAGTGCTGGAACAATTCAATGGTGAAAGAATCGTGTTTTCAACAAATGGCCCAGGAAAAGCTGGATATCCACATTCAAAAGAATGAAGTTGGACCCCTATCTCACACCACATACAAAAGTTAATGCAAAATGAATGAAAGACCTAAATGTAAGTGTTAAAATCATAAAACTCTTAGATGAAATCATAAGGGTAATCTTCATGAAATTTGATTAGGCAGTAGTTTCTTAGATCTGACACCAAAAATACACCCAACAAAAGAGAAAAAAAAAAGTTAGATCTCATTAAAATTAAAACTTCTGTGATTTATAGGACATCATTAAGAAAGTGAAAAGACAACGAACAGAATGGGAGAAAATATTTCCAAATCATAGATCTAATAAGGGATTTGGTTCTAAAATATATTTTTTAAATCTTACAACTCAATAATTAAAGAACAAATAACTCAAATTTTTAAAGGACAAAGGATCAGAATAGACATTTCTCCAACAAAGATATGACCAATAAGCACTAAAAAGGTTTTCAACATAATTAAAAACATATCAAAATCAGTTAAATATCCCTTCTGTCTTAGTTCCTTTAGACTGCTGTAACAATATCATAGACTAGGTGGCTTATAAACTGCAGAATGTATTTCTCACAGTTCTGGAGGGTGGGAAATTCAAGATCAAGGTGCTGGCAGATTCAATGTCTGATATGGACACACTCCCTAGTTCATAGATGGCCATCTTCTTGCTGTGTCCCCCATGGCAGAGGGGGCAAAAGAGCTCTCTGGGGTCTCTTTTATAAAGGCACTAATCTCATTCAAGTGGACTCTGCTCTCATGACCTAAAGCCCTCCCAATGCCCCCACCACCACCAAACACAATCACACTGGAGATTAGGTTTCAACATACGAATTTTGGGGAGGGGATCACAAACTTTCAGTCCATAGCATCTTCATACCCACTAAGATGGCTTTAATATAAAAGACAAATAATAACAAGTATTGGCAAAGAGAAAAATAGAACCTTCATACACTGCTGGGGGGAATGTAAAATGGTGCAGCCACTATAGAGAACAGTTTGGTGTTTCCTCTAAAGACTAAATGTAGAGTCACCATGTGATCTAGTAATTCTACCCTGAGGTAGATACTCAAGAGAAATAAAAGCTATAACCACAGATACTCATAGCAGCATTCACAATTCATATTAGCCCCAAAGTAGAAACAACCCAAATGTCCATCAGTTGATATGTGATGTGTCCATGCAGTGGAATATTCTTCAACAATAAAAATGAATGGAGTAGTGATGCTACAACCTGATGAACTTTAAACATCATGCAAGCAGCAGAGCCAGGGCTAGAACACAGGCAGTTTGTCTCTGGATTCTGTACACGCCCACCCTACTTTCTTTGGTTTTCACATTGTCACCCCATTGTTTAGGAGCATTCTGGTCAACCTCCCTTCACCACAACCTTTGGCTTTCTGTGTTGTGCCAACAGGATCAGCAAAGTGCAAAGGAAAGCTGTCAGTGCCATCCACAGCCTGCTCAGTTCTCACGACCTGGACCCGCGTTGTGTCAAACCAGAGGTAAAGGTCAGAGTCGCTGCCCTCTACCTGCCTTTGGTTGGTATCATTTTGGATGCTTTGCCACAGCTCTATGACTTTACAGGTAATGACACCATCTATTTCCTTCTTAGGATTGATAAAGGACCCCTGCCAAACGCCCCACTAGAATGAGGTTTCTCTTACTAGCTCCAGTGCTGATATACTTATGTGAGCAGTTCTTCACACCTGTGCTCTCCAACCCTTTTTAACATAGGTCCCATGTATACATGTATTTTTTAAGGCACATAACCGTATGTATATTTTCTATTTAGAAATTGTTTTATTCATTCATTCATTGGTCCGCTGGTATGTGATGAATGTTACAGGCCGTACACCACTAAGGGTGAGATAATAACAGAATTACTCCCTTTGGAGATCCCTGCTCTAACGCCTTAAAATAAAGGTGTTCCTTCTCTTTTCTTATACGAGTGTTTAAGGAAAGAAGCAGACTCAAATGACCCTTAACACCTGTTCCATGAAAGAAAAAGTGTCATGGTGTCTATCACTATTGGAAATTCTGCCGTGGCAGAAGAATTTTGCCTTTGGCACTAAGAAGCTCATTCTAAGGTTAGAAGTCAGTATCACCCACTTGGCCACAAGAGGAAAGGATAGATTGTCTAAAAGGCATTTGTGTACCTCCTGAGTTTGTTTGCATATTACAGTGTGGATTAGGGAAAGCAGACAAATAGAAGTACCATCTCCCCAAAATAACAGCTTCTCTGAGACCTGAGAAGACAGTCCTGTCTGCCTGCCCTCCCCATAGGACACACACACGCGCACGTGCACACACACACACACACACACAAGTTTGGCCACTTCAGAGTGGTTCTTGCTTTTCCTTCAGTGAAAGGGAAGCTCTTAGAAATTACCAAGCTGCTCTCTTGAAGAAGAATCTTGAGGAATGTTTACTTGAGCCCAGCACCCTTGCAAGCAGTCATGCTCAGAATCTTGGAACCATTCATGTTTTCCTGCTTCCTCCAAATGCAAAGTGTTATGTATGACTAAATTATTTCTAAAATTCTTATGGTGACAATTATTTAACTCATAAAAATGAACCCAAAAATAGGCAAAGAAATTATGGAAGCAAGCTTAGCATTTGCAGGCTAAGATGCATAGAGCTTCCTCTGATGGTGCCTGCCTGGAGGGCAAATGGAGAACAGAATTGTCTTCAAAATTTAAAGATGAAATTCAGAGCATGACAGGTGACTTGCAGACCATTTCTAGAACTTTGCTTGGATGTTTCAAGAAAGTTTCATTTGAAGACCTATGACTTATTTGTCGAAGCAGGGAATCATGTTAGCACACATTATCCAAAGCTTCTGTGTTGATTAGAATTTCCAAATCAGTCACTTGGGGTCAGAACTTTTCAGCACTTGGTCTTTGAGGCTTTGTGGTTCCTTTATGAATGTACTGAATTTTATAGTCATGATGTATCTAACAAGTGGGAAAACAGTAAAAATATTCTATTATTAGAGGTAATATAGTGCATCTATTACATATGAAATCTTTCAATTGATAAACTAGTAAGACTATAGTATTTTTTAAAAAGATACAGCTGAATTCAGATTCCAGCCCGTTTATTGCTATATGTGACTTTGAAAAGTTCCTTAGCCTTTTATGTCTTGGCTTCCTTTCCTCAGCTGTGAAAATGTGGTAATGATGTCTATATCTTAGGGTTGTGATAAAGATGAAATGAGAGATCTTCTATAAAAGCATTTTGTGCAGCAAATGTTTATATTCTTCCCTCTTTTTCTTATCAGCATGACCCTATGCATATTTGGAGGAACTGAGAATGCGTCCTCAAATTCCTCCCGATAATGTTATCGGTTCTTAACATGATTGCCACATACTCTTCATTTCAACGTTTGTTTAAAAACTCAATTGCTTTTAAAAAATAGTGAATTATTATTTTTAAAAATTGAGTTCTGTTTTCAGAAGTTTGGCAGGTGAAAATACCGTTCAAACTCTAATTTTTCTGAAAAATTGAAAGTCAAAACACTATAACGTTGACAGGTCTAATAAAATTACGAGTTTTTAATGAGTCAGTCTCACATGTTTTAACACACTTTTCTCAGCACTGCTTAGACAGATACTTTCTGTGTATGTGATTGATCATGGTCTTAAAAACCAGCCTTTTAAATGGTGGACCCTTATTTTGTTTACATACATATAGATCTATATATAAATACAGGTACATCTATAATACATAGATACAATAAATTAGCATTCATTTTAAACATTCAAAATTTAATAAATTACTGCTGAATTTGTGATAGGAGCTTGTTATTCTCTAAGGTATTTGTTTAATTTTGTAACTGTAGGTTCCTTTCTATTTGGTCATTTGTTTAAAATATATGAATATTGTAAAAACATCATATTACAGGAAAGTGTTATGAAAGCTCTGAAATTTTTCTCACAATTAAAAAATTAATTTCCAGCCTAATCTTGTGCTGGACATTTTGCCTCTTTCATTAGGCTGCTTTTTCCTATAGATGGTAAGAGATAAATAATGCCAAATCTCAGGTTTAACATTACTGTGCTGACCTTAGTAACTACGTATCAGTCACACAGGAGGTAGTGGATAGGAAACATAGGGAAATACTGTCTTTTCATTTTTGATGGCGTGAAGGATTTTTTTCGTAAGACTTTTTAAAAAGCAATTTTGGGTTTACAGCAAAACTGAGAGGAAAGTACAGAGGTTTGCCATTTACCCCTTACCCCCACTCATGCATAGCCTCCTCCGTTTTCAACATCCACCACCAGGGTGGTGCACTTGTTACAATAGATAAACCTCCGCTGAGACAACATAATCACCCGAAGTTGATACTGTACATTAGGGTTTACTCTTGGAGGCCTACATTCTAAGGGTTTGGACAAATGTGTAATGATACGTGTCCATCATTGTAGTATCGTGCTAATTAGTTTCTCTGCCCTAGAATTCTCCTGGGCTCTGCCTATAAATCCCTCCTTCCCCCAACCCCTGGCAAACACTGAACTTCTTACTGTCTCCATAGTTTTGCCTTTCCAGAATGTCATATAGTTGGAATCATACAATATGAAACCTTTTCAGATCGGCTTCTTTCACTTAGTAATATGCATTTAAGTTTCCTCCATGTCTTTTCATGGCTTAATAGCTTATTTCTTTTTAACATTGAATAATATTCAGTTGTCTGGATGTGCCATAGTTTATTTATCCATTCACCTACTGAAGGACATCTTGGTTGCTTCCAAGTTTTGGCAGTTGTGCATAAAGCTGTTATAAGCATCCATGTGCAGATTTTTGTGTGGACATAAGTTTTCAACTCCTTTGGGTAAATACCAAGGAGCACGATTTTTGGATCATGTGCTAAAACCAATAAAATTTTAATTGCAGCCGCAGATGCCCGTAGTGGAAAAGGTCGTGCCAATGGCTCAGATGAAGAACAAGAAGGGACCAGTGCAATTAACCAGAATGTGGCACTGGCCATAGCTGGGAATCACTTTAATCTGAAGACAAGTGGAACAATGCTGTCTTCCCTGGTATGTTGGGGCACTTTTCTCTTGTCTGTTTTTTATTTTGTGCCTTTTCCCATCCTCCAGTAGGCTTGTTCTTATATTCATCTACCAGAACCCAACCTAGAGTAGACAGTGAGCGTTCTGCCTCATTGCTTGATGCTGGAAAGACGCATCATGAGGCTAGCAGTTGAGAAGGGAGATGGCACAGTTGAGGCAGTGCACAGTCAGACAGGATTCTGGCAACAGCAAGAGACTCACAGATCAAATTCAGACAGTTTCAATGGTGGTAAGTTCAAAGCTCAGAAAACGAAGAAACTTGAACATGGGAAATCTAGGATCACTGCAAAGGAGCTCAAACCAAGGCTCCCTCAGGTGGGAGGCTTCAGCAGTGTTCATTCTATGTGTTTGTTATTCATTCTGTGTCTGCCTCAAAAAAGAAGATTGAAGGGGGCTGGTCACTTGGTAGGGTGTGTCTTCAGCCTTTCTAGCTCCCCAGGGAGCCTAAGCAGGATTGTTTGGCTCTGTCTTTTTACACAGATTCTGTGGGCTTGAAGAGGGGCTCCTCCGGGAATATAGCCCCTGCTTCACTGGAGGTGGGATCCACCTCTGTTCCTTGCTGAGCTCTGGCAATCCCTTTGTCAAGACAGCACTGCCTCCTCCAGCTTCATTTAACTTTGCATTTCAGTGTGGTGTTCCCATGTGCAGAGATCTCGACCTGGTTCTTTCCTGGGAAGGCAGCATATAGACCTCACTCTGCTTTGCTAGGTGACTTTCTCCTCTTCCCTCCTGCACCAATCCCCCCGTCCCTCATACACCCCCATGAAAGCTGAAGAGCAGAGAAGTAAAAAAGAGAAAAGACGTTGGAGAGTTGACATCACTCATCCAACAGTTTAATAAATATGGTGTGCTACTTTGGACTCTGTGACAAAGAAGCTAAATCTTGAACAGTCAGGGTATTTCAGGAACCCAGCCAGGGAAGTTCAAGGCTATACGTCCAGACCTGCTGTCTCTAGGTGAAGGAGAAATACTTGAAGATCTTAGCAGCTTAGAAGCCCCTGTGTATCACTGAGATTGAGATTGGGGGAGGGATGACGTGGTTAAGGTCCCCACGGCAAACCACCAGACCACACTGTTCCAGAAACAGAGGCTGCCCACAGTGACCATGGCTGAGTGACTGGTTAGAATGCTGCCTCAGGCAAGCCCCTTTGCCAAGCAGCCCAGCTCAAAGAACACAGCTTCCCCTGCCGCGGGGAGGCAGGGTTCCTGGAAACAGATCCCCAGCCTAGGAAGAAGTCCAGTTGCTGTGTCCTAAGAAATGAGCATCCCTTTCACTGTGCCCGCTGCTCAACCTTCTCCCCTAAGTCCATCTCCCTATCTGCCTCCTTCCAGCCCTACAAGCAGTATAACATGCTGAATGCCAACGTGACCCGAAACCTCATGATTTGCTTCCTCTGGATCATGAAAAATGCTGATCAGAGCCTCCTTAGGAAGTGGATTGCCGACCTACCATCGATGCAACTCAACAGGATTTTAGATCTCCTTTTCATCTGTGTCTCGTGTTTTGAATACAAGGTACACGTAGGGTGACTCAGTTTCACACTGGCTCTTATCTCCCAAGTTCTATCCTGTCCTGTCACTGTTACCCTTTGTAGGGCTTCATTAATTTTGTCTTGTTTCTGTAGTAAAGTCCATAACCTATTTGCATATCGGTAACCTAGCTAGATATTATAATTACACCGTGAAAAGATCTCTGCCTTCTGTAGAGAGAACCTCATTCCTGTTAACAGGATTTCAACTGTTGCATCCCCCAGAATATATATGTTGCATATGTCCAAACTGGCTGATGTCAATGTGGGGTGTTCCGTCTTTAGGATTCTCCCCATGGGCAGAGATCCCACAAAACTTAATATCCTTCTGCCTCTGTCCCATCCAGGGAAAGCAGAGTTCTGACAAAGTCAGTACCCAAGTTCTGCAGAAGTCAAGGGATGTGAAGGCCAGGCTAGAAGAGGCTTTGCTCCGCGGGGAAGGGGCCAGAGGGGAGATGATGCGGCGCTGCCGGGCTCCAGGTGTGTTGGGTCGGCCGTTCCTGCTCTCCGCCAGTGAGCTTTGTACCCTTTGTGGGAAGGAGTGTCCTCCTCGCATGATGAGTAGACATCATCACTTTCTTAAGACGTTATAGTAATAGAGATAAGCAGGTTCAAGCATGATGTGTGTAATGTTAGCCCTTTGCCTCTAAGAGAAAGCTCCCCTCTTGAGATCACAGGAACCCTAGAAATGTCCCCAAATGTCATCTTCTGTTTAAAACTTGTTGGTGGTAAAATGTCCCATCCAAGAATGTGAGTCATAGGACGTGATGAACTGTGTATCACTCAAGGCCGACACTTCACCCCAAGCTATTTGAACATCTGTGTAGAGCATGGTCAAGACACTGGAAAGTTCATGTTCCAAGATTACCTCCCCAAACCATGCAGGGCACTGTTACAGTGGAACCAACCCCCGTCCAGTGGTCTTGGAGTGTCCAGCCTTCCAGGGATCCCATCACACGAGGAATGATCTCCAAAAAGCTGAGCTCTCCTCTGTAGGATAGAGTGAAGTGTGCAGGCACCCCCAGTCTTATTCACTGTGCTCAAGTAAACAGAGTGACAGCTCCTTCTATGCAATGGGACACAATGGCACAGAACTTGGAAGGAGCTGAGCTTTTTCAGTGGGGGTCGGGCACCCTCATGCAACACCAACACTCTCCTTTTCTGTAATTCAGCAAGAACCTCCAATTTCACCGCAGCCCTGTGTTCGTGAGAAATGTGCTTGTTGACACTCCAGAAAGACAGGCGTTCTTCTAAACTCTAGCCTATTGTTCAAAGACCAGGTCAGCCCGGACTTGACGGACCTGGCTCTGGGCTTTGCCTCCTGCCAGCATCCAGCATGGATTCTAATTAGTCAGAGAAGCTGGGCTGCCTCCTCCCAGTTGAGCTTGTTACGGAACTTCTGGTTATCTTGCTAATGCTAATCAAATTCCTATCGTGCATTTCTTAACTCCTAGGGAATGACCGATTTCCAGGCCTAAATGAAAACTTGAGATGGAGGAAAGAGCAGACACATTGGCGGCAAGCTAATGAGAAGCTAGATAAGTGAGTCACTCAGCAACTTTGTGCTACTTTTACCTAAACTCCAAAACTGTTTTTCCCAGGCGACTTGTGTTACTGAGACAGCTACATCCTTCCAAGCATAAGAAAATGAAACGTTATTATCTGTGTAAATTCAGCTCATCCAAGGTATAAAGAGTTACGACTTCCAGCTCTTAAACATTTATCACATTCATAAGCATTTAAAGAAAACTAGTATTTAGCAATCTCAGCTAGCTTAACAAAAGCTGCTGATGAGGTAAGACAGTGTACCCAGGACCACATCATTTCAATCCATATTTCCACTCTAGGAATGTGTACAAAGATGTATATATTCAGTGATATTTATGTCAGCATTGCATAAAATTATTTTTAAAAACTGGAACATTCTAAATGCTTGAGAATAGGGAAATACGTAACGAACTATTAGGTTGGCATTTAAATGTTTTCAAATCATTATAATGATATGACAGATGCTTATGCTATACTGTTACATGAACAAAGAAGAAAAGACACTTGTTTGTAGAGTATAGTCTTAAATCTCTAACTACACATAGTAAATACATTTTTAAAAGACTAGAAGGAAATTTACCACAACATAGACCATGGTTTTCTTTGGGTGTTGAGAATATTTGTAAATGAAGTTTTCCTCTTTCTACTTCGCTGTATTTTTTTTTTCATTCTTTTAATCGAAAACTGTCAAACATATCGAAAGTAGAGAAAGTAGGATAATGGATCCCTAGGTACTCATCACCCAGCTTCAACAGTGATTCCAGCTTCACTTGGATTTCATGAGAACAGATGAACTGATGAATAAAACACTCTGATTCCTTACAAGAGGACCTGAGAGAGAAGCAGCACTCAGCAATTTCCTATTCCCTAATGGATGGTAGCCAGTGACGTCCAGCAGGATGTTAGATGGCCTGCCCCACAGGAATGCAGACTTGCTTCTCATTGGAAAAGGCAAAAGGCCTGTACTTGACTTTGCAACCCCAAGGTGGTCTTCAGAAAGTCAAGACACTGACTCTTCCCTGACCAGGTTCTGAAGCATCACCCTTTCCTAATCTAGCAGCATCGCCAGTAGCCAAATTCACATCACACCCAGTCTCACTCCCTCCAGCTTATTGCAGAAGCTTCCTTGTCTCAGATCTGGAGCTGGTTCTCAGGCATGAAATGCAAGAATGGCCCTGAAGCTCTAAACAACCATCTGATTGACTACCCTAGTTGCTAGTAGCAACCAATAATTGTTTTCCTACCCATTTTGTTATTTTTATAATTGTCATCATTATTCATAATAGTGGGGATGAGGCTGGCCTGGAGACTTTACCTAGAAAATCCTTGTAACCAGGCACCAATCACAGAAAGCACCCTATATTTCTTAGTTACCTGTAACCAGCTGCTTTGTTTTCTCTTCATGATTGAGTATTCAGAAGATTTCTTTACACTGGGAACACAGATTACTGTCATTGCAAAATGCCCAGATTTGATATGCACTTTAATTTGACCTTTTTTTGTTTCTTAGAACAAAGGCAGAGTTAGATCAAGAAGCCTTAATCAGTGGCAATCTGGCTACAGAAGCAAATTTAATCATCCTGGATATGCAGGAAAACATTATCCAGGTGAGGACCACAAACATCTGATCTATTCAACATGAATATGTTTCCTGGAATTTAATAAGGAATTCTTTACAGAAAATTGTGGAAGAAATCAGTGTGATCTAAAATGCTTTTTCTTAGAAAATGAAGTTGGGAAGTTCACTGTTTACAGTAGTGTCCACCTTACAAATTCCAGAGATACTTTACATTCTTCTGGCTTCATTGATTTGCTGCTCACTTAGGAGTTTGACAAACTGACCCTCGTAGTTAAATCCACCTGAGTGCCTGCCAAGTTTATAATGTGGTTGGCGAGCTTATAGTTCACTATCTAGAATAGGGGTGGTAGGTAGCCTTTTTTTTTTTTGATGGGTCAACTCCATTTGAATTATGGCTGATGTCTGTATGGGAGCTAAGATTATGACTGGACTAGGTAAAAAGAGTGCTAAATGTGATTAAATGATGTCTGTTTCGGACACAAATTAGTGAAGAAAAGCCATTTGCACCATAAATTTGCCATCCCTGCCATAGAAAAGTGCAGCATCACTGTGAACTTCACAGTAATACAGTTCACCATATGAATTTCATCTTCTAACTTAGCATTTCCAAAAATTCTCAAGACATCTAAGTGATAATGGGTTTTTGGTTGACCTGAAAAATGGGTCCTTACATGTTTCCAATGAGAAATCATTTACTAGAATAGACCCAGTATTGCTTTGTAGGGCTGGAAGAAGAAATATTGTTGAAACATAGCTGAACCGTAGTAATCCATCTTTTAAGTTGTCTTTTAAAAAGTAATTACTGTACAAAAATAACAACAAAAAGCATGTTGTATCTTTGATAAATACTTGGTATCAAATATTTGGCATCACGTTGATTATGTCTTTATGCAATACTGCTTTGAGTGCTGTATTCTTAACACCCATCCTCAACGTGTATTTGCAGTTTTCGGAACAGCTGAAACTTGCCATTGTCTTTGGTGGTGTTAGTCCTACTGCAGTTGATAAATAAGCTTCTATTTAGAAACACTGCTGCCACCAGCAGCCCCTATTGTACTGGGAGGCTCACAATTGTGTTATGAAGCCCACAAGGAAAGCTGAAGAACATTCCAAAAGCTGTTGTCCAGGATTGGGGGAGGTGTGCCTTATAACTTAGTTCAGTAGCCCAGAACTAGGCATAAATCCCAAATCAGTTGAGAGTTTTGAAATAAAGTCATGTGAAAATAGGTCTTCAGCGCTCACGGTCATGGAAGGTATGTGTAGTGCTTTCCCAGGTCCTTAGGATCTTAGACTGAGAGATGGAACAATTAGCATTACTGTGCTAACTACCAAAAGCATCTACTTGTGTCTTCACATCTCAGTTCACTGGCACAGCACAGGGATTCAGTGATGCTGTTCTTTTGTCCCCCCAGGCAAGCTCAGCTCTGGACTGTAAAGACAGCCTGATGGGAGGCGTGCTCAGGGTACTGGTGAATTCTCTGAGCTGTGATCAGAGCACCACCTATCTGACTCACTGCTTTGCGACACTCCGAGCTCTTATTGCCAAGGTAAATATGGAACGCTTATTTTCTTACTCTTAATTAAGAGTTAAGATTCTCATCTGTCTAGCTTCACATTTCTCATTTCAGGTGCACCAAAACCCACAGACCACTGTATTAAGTGCCACTGCGGTAAATGTGTTAAGTCTCACTAGGAAGGAGGCAGGTACACTCATTCTGTGGGACTCACCATGCAGAGGGAAAACAGTGCCTCTCACACTAGAAATGTGGGCCAAATTGTAGAAATTTGAAATTTAGCTGCTTGCTAGAGACATTAGAGTGCAAATCAATTAAGCAACTTTGTTTTTCACCTATTTTTTAACCTTATCTGAGTAAGATTAAAGTCCTATACGTAACTCCCATTACTAAGTCTTACAAAATGTCACGTCATGAAATGTCAGAAGGTTTAGAAATAAATTTCTCGTAGCCTGAAGAATATAGGTTTTCCTTAGTTAAATTGGTCTATCACAGATTCCTGTCTCCCCCTTTATTGAAAAGCTTGACTGATGCCTCCTACCTGAGATCTTTTATATTGAGAAAACAGAAACACTGCTGGCACCAGCAGCCCCTATTGTACTGGGAGGCACACAACTGTGTTTTGAAGCCCACAAGGAAAGCTCTCCCCTGTCAGGATCATTTTCTCTTTTTCAATCACCAGTGATTTCCAGGGAACCCAATAAACTCAGGACGAGTTATGACTTCACCAGGGAATGCAGCATGGCTAACCAGGCAGCTAATTATGCAGCCCTGATCTTAGCTGAGCAGTTCATAATGAGATCTTAAGTTGACGCCATCATTTCACTTCATCTTCTGACTCAAGTAGCTCATTATCTTTATGGAGCAGTGTCTTAACTCTTCTGGGCTTTTTGCTTGTCCAAGCAGACATTTACATATTTCAACAGGCATCTAGTCCAGAAAGTGGATGAAAGTGCCAAGTGATGTCTAATGGCCCCTTGTCTCTCCTAGTTTGGCGACTTGCTGTTTGAGGAGGAAGTGGAGCAGTGCGCGGACCTGTGTCAGCGAGTGCTGCATCACTGCAGCAGCAGCATGGACGTCACCCGCAGCCAGGCCTGCGCCACACTGTACCTCCTCATGAGGTTCAGCTTTGGAGCCACCAGTGTAAGCGCTCAGGGCAACCCAGAATCCATAGAGGGAGTCAGTGCAAAGCAGTGGTTTCAGAAAAGTTGGTACTATTACAATTGACTTCTTTCCTGTGTGGAGGAAACAATTGAGCATGTAGGTGGATAGCAGCTTTTGTTTGTTTGAATTTGCATCTAAAAGTGAATACTGGGCTCGCTTTGGCGGCACATACACTAAAATTGGAATGATACAGAGATTAGCATAGCCCCTGTGCACGGATGACACACAGATTCATGAAGCTTTCCACATTTTTTGATATCAAAACCAGTAATTGTGAGGGGAGGAGAGTACAGATGCAGGATACTTAAAATGCGTTTGAAGATAAGAGATCAGCAACTAGAAGCAATCACGTATATATACAGAATGTTATACCAAAACCTTATGGTAACTGAAAACAGAAAATCTATAATAGATACACACACACACACACAAAAAAGGAATCCAAACATAGAAGCGAATATTAAGACTAATGAATGCAGTGGTTTCCGTCAGTGTGTTTCAATAAGAAATGCATGAATATATGTAGATTAAAAGTTGTCATCTGTTGGGGGGAAAAATGCAACAGAATTAGGAATTCAGAAGAGTTTGTCCCGTTTCTAAATGCTGATTGACTGGTACCAGAATGAACTGTGGAAGAGAATTTGAAATGATCGCTATCATCTACATCTGCGTTTCCATTGAAGCTTAACAGCCTTTGGAATTCAGCTCTATTACAGAACAGTCAGCCTTTGCCCTAGCTGTCTAGATTTTGGTGTGTTCTTTTGGAATTTACATTTGCGGTCACGTCAATGAGCATGCTAAAGTGATATTAAAAGATAACGTTGCCCGTGGAAGAAAGGCAGGGTCTTCAGAATGTATGAGGTATAAGTATTTAAATGCCTTTAGGACATTCCTCAGAGGCCCTGGGAATAGCCATGTTTTGCCCTGGGCCTGGAAGGAAAGGAGAAACAGAAAGTTGCTGTCTACCCAGAGTCCAGAAATCCCAGAAATCTTGCCCATGAAGATCCTGCTCCTCTTTGCAGTTGAAATATACTCCCAAGAAGAGGAATCATGGCACAAACGGAGACATCCCGTAACCTAGCTCTGTAGGAACCTTCCTTGCCAGATGGATGTGGCCCAGTCGTCAACGAAAATTTAAAAGGCTCTGACAGATTTATATCAGAGCAAGTTCCATTTAAACAACAATATGAATCTTGAATAAAGTATAGCTCACATTTCATTGGAAAAAACGGAAATTATTGAGACTGGGTAAAAGAAACATTGGGGAGTTACTGGTATCTGGCTCTCACGCCCTCAATTATCTACTAGCTGAGTGCCTCTTATTTGTTCTATCTTTATTTTTCCTGACGCAGAACTTTGCAAGAGTAAAGATGCAAGTAACCATGTCTCTGGCATCTTTGGTGGGAAAAGCACCAGACTTTAATGAGGAATACCTGAGAAGATCTTTAAGGACAATTTTGGCCTATGCAGAAGAGGACACAGCCATGCAGACCACTCCCTTCCCCATGCAGGTAGGCTGAAGAGCATGCCTGGTCTCATGCCTGGGATCGGCCAGTTAGAAACTTGCATATAACATATATATATGTGTATCTGTGTGTGTGTGTATATGTGTGTAATATTATATAACTATACATAATATATAATATAAACATAGTTTTATGTTATATAACATTGTATAGAAAATATATACATTATTATGTCATGTGCTATATGGATAATTATATAACATATTATCATATGTATTATATGGAATCTAAGCTCAGGGCCTAAGCTGCCTCCTATCTTTTTGTATAAAAAGCCCTGATGTTCTAGAGCACAGTTTAGGGGCTTCAGGTTGCAAATAACTGAAACTAGTTGAAAGTAATTTAAACAAAAAAGTGTTGGAGAGGAAGATAGTATAAGGATTCAGGACTAATACATGGATCCCAAGGGCCAACTAATATCTGGGCCTCAGAAGTGCCTGGACCTACAAAGATGAAGGTCACAGAGGGTCCGGTCTAGACTCCCCTGTGATCTCTCCTCTCTTAGCAAAGCCTGTCCATGGCTGCCTCTTGGACTTTCAGTGCAATCCTAACTTGTTATCAGGGACTACAAAACTGAGATTGTTTGGGGCACACACTGTTTTGCAGGTGGAGGAACTTCTCTGCAATCTGAATAGCATCTTATATGACACGGTGAAAATGAGGGAATTTCAGGAAGATCCTGAGATGCTTATGGACCTCATGTACAGGTAAAATTCTCTGATAAAATCAAAAAGTGACCATACACAATAGAAAAACAGTGTCGCTAACCTGTTGTCCTTGAAACTTTCTCAATCTGTCTTCAGAATTGCCAAGAGTTACCAGACATCCCCTGATCTGCGACTGACCTGGCTCCAGAACATGGCGGAGAAACACACCAAGAGGAAGTGCTACACAGAGGCCGCCATGTGCCTGGTGCACGCGGCCGCCCTGGTGGCTGAGTATCTGAGCATGCTGGAGGACCACAGCTACCTGCCTGTGGGCAGTGTCAGCTTTCAGGTGGGGGGCAAGTTCAGCTTTTCCTTTTGAAGAATGGTTCTCAACTGGGGACATTTGACAATCTCTAGAGATGTTTTTAGTTGTTACAACTGAGGGTGGGAGGGTGGGAGCTACTGGCTCTTAATGGGTATAATCCAGGGATGCTTCTAAGCATCCTACAATGCGTGGCACAGCTCCTGCCACAAGAAATTGTCTGGCCCCAAACATCTATAATGCCAAGGATGAAAAAAACTGCTGTAGTGTACTATATTTGCCTCTTTTAATTGCTTTACCATCTTTTTTTTTTAAATTATTGCTTATAATAAATGTAGGGTCTATAGGCACTTTAGACATTTCCAAACACCTTCACATCCATGCTTTCATCTGGCGTTCCCCATCAACTAGTGAAGCAGGCAGATAGAGAAGGTATTATTACTCCCACCTCACAGATAAACTGACGCCAATTTTTGTAAGGTCATTTAAACTCTTTCTGGAAGGCCTGTAGTTGGCACAGTACACTGACAACTGCGAAAGTATTTTTTCCAAATATTGGAGAAATTATTTCCCCTCGGGGCCCATTCCTTTAATCATACTCTTCCACTCTACAGTATTCTCCTCTCTAATCCAAAATCAAGAAAGAGCCAGATTGACCAGGGAAGGGAAAAAAAGGCTGAATCAATACTTGTTTAGGATAAACTGAAAATAACCCATAATTAGCACAGGAAAATTGTCTGCCAGGCCTGAAAATTAGCGCAGACTGAGATGCACCGTGACCACTTGAACTGTTTTGCTCAACAGCTGACTACAGTGTTTAGAGGAAACAAAAATTTTATGAGTACCTTTAGAAGCATAATCCATAGAAATGACCCTCCCTGAAACCTGTATGAATATGGTATAGTAATAGAGCCCTTTTCAGGCCAGACTTGCAAAGTCATTTACAAGTGTCTGGATTATTCTTGTTTGAATTTACATGACTCATTTTTATAAAAGGCTTTGTTTTCATTATTGTTCTTCAACACACTTTTGTGATGCTGTGTGAACCAGAAAGGGAGGACAATTCAAAGTAGCTTTCCCAGGCTTGGAGAATAAGGTGTGAAAACTGTTGCTGGTAGAGCCTCTGGTTTCGTGGATACTATTAACCAGCCAAGCTGGGTATTGCTTCATATTATTAACTTCTACTTTCTTATGGTCTTCACTAACAATTATATTTTATCATTTCATTCTCAGCAAAAAAATTTATTCTCAGTTCAGAAATGTTTGTTATAAAAGCCAAAAATTAAGTTATTATCCAAAAAGCATAAAAATATCGCATCTGATTTTGAATCACATAGAAGTGAAGAAAGTTAAAAAAATCATTTTAGATATATTTGCTTCTTTTGTCAAATTTATTTTGGCCTTGGATATTAGCAAGGATGAATATTATAAGTAATACTCTTTCAAGTCCCAGAAATCTTCAAGTTTACCACTTAATGTGGAATTATATCATCCTCTTATCTTGTATAACTGAACTATTTCTTGTAATTCTTTTATGCTTTTTCCCATTTCCTGTATTTTATTTGATATTTGTCACTAAGTGTTAGTGGCATGTCATTATTGTTTCATATTTAGCAATTTTTATTTCACCTAGAATTCTATTGATTTGCTTGTAAGTCATGCCAAGTCAAGGTGAGTAGAATAGTTATTCTAGAAACAACAGAAAAATTCCAGATTGTCCCTACACAGAAGCATATAGCTCTGTTTTTTCCATAGATCTTTCTTCATTCATTCATTCTTTTAGGTGATGTTTATTGAGCACTGTCTTCATGAATGTTACAGTCCAGTCAGGTAGAGCAACATTATGTAACTAATTCTCCCATTCCTTGTTCAGTTACAATTGGGATAAATGCTGTAATAAATGCTGTAATAAAGAGGTACCAGATGCTGTGAGTGTTTATCATGTGACCCAGCCTTCTCAGCTACAAAAGAGAAGCCAAATTATGTTGATGACTACGAGCCAATTCTCTTTCTTTCTAATAAGATATACCAAATATTTTTGGAAAGGTACACATGCAAGTGACAGAATACCTAACCCAGACTGACCTAAGGTAAAAATGGAGTTTATCAGCTTGCATGAGCACCATGAGTCTGAAGTAGCACCTGCCAAACTGAACCAAGGGGCCCAAACAATGTCATCAGTCCTCGGTGTCATCACCACTTCCTGTCCCTGCTTTCTGTTATGTTGGCTTCGTTCTTCACAGGCTTCCCGTACTCCCTGAGAAGTATTTATGTTTACTACATCTTCCGAGGTGAATAGGGAGATGCCTCATTTCTAGCAGTTGCAGAAACAGTCTCAGTGCTTCTTACTGGTTCCGACAGGGTCATGTGCTCATCCCTGAACCAATCACAATGGCCAGAGAAATGGAATGCTGTGATTAGTTAGGCCAGAGCTGAGGTCCATACCTGGAGTTATGGATGGTTTCCCAGGAGGCTTTACTTTCTAGAAGGATGAAGGAATTCTGGGCAGCATTAACAACAGATGTCCAGTGTTGATTTCTTAAATGCTATGTGCTTTAGTTTTCAACCTTGTTCTGCTCCAGTAAAATTGAACTTTTGGAAAAGAATCATAAACTGGAGATAAATAAATCTGTGCAAGGAAAATAAGTCTGAGGCCATTGAATTCCAAGGAAGTGAGATCGCTGAAGTTCTGTGCCCCAGGGTGCAGTATTTATTCCACAAATGTAGATATGGATACATTCTCAGATACTGCTGTTACTTTTACCTCCCTAATTCTGAAGCCAGGAAAGTCTGCCCAGAATCTTTTCCCTCTGACTACAGCTAATAAGGCTGCATAACTTCAAATAAGTTCCTCTACATGTAGAAAATTACGTACAGTTCTAATAGTATTTGTTTCTTAGGTTATTAGATTCTTTCAACTGAATCTCTTGGACCATCTGTTATCTCTAGTTCAGAAACATCATAACAGAAAGACCAGGTTTGGAAGAAAGACTGGCCACAGAAGGTTCTGAGAGCCTCCTATATTCTTAAAACTGCATTACAATATTGGATGTGAAGATAACGGACTGTAACAAGCTTCTCTTCCTTGACTGCTGAGGATGATTCACTTGATCCTGCTAGCCAGGCCAAGAGGCAGACAGATTTTATTTCATTAGCCAACTCTGGTCAGTTGGTAGTGGCTGACTGGAGTACTATGCTGAGAATTTTGCGACCATATCCAAGCTTCAGGGAAGAGTGCTATGATGATTTGTTACATCTGCCATGACTGCAGGCATAGGAAGCAATGGCATATGTACTACCTGTTTGCAATTCCTAAGCTGGAAAAGTTTCCAGCTTCTTTTGTGTTCCATATGCATTTCTTCTATAGCTGTGAGACAGGTCGAAGAATACAATTCTTGGCCTGTCGTGAGTGTTAGAGTCACTGCCAGAGCAGAGCTGGGGGAGGCAAGTAAGGCACATAAAGTGCAGAATTTAAGGAAGCACTCTCTCTTGCGGTCAAGCAAGTTCAGGGTCATGACGTACAGGACCCCGAGAGTGAGTATTCCCTAAATTTTGTGCCCTGGGTTTTTCACTTTGTTCACCCTACCCCTGGCTCTGATCACTACTTTCTCTACTAGAAACTTTAGAAGACTTTAAACTCTGTGGTTTATGTAAAGGAAAAACATGTAGAAAGGAACCAAACATCTGTGGGAGGGTGGGTGGGGGATTCACTGCTACATCGCTAGAAAAACTTCCATTGTTTGTTGGCCTTTGCCTTTTAAACATTGTGACCCCTGGTGGATGTCCCATACCATCTTTTCACTAAAGCAGCTCAACTGTTGTTACATTGAAGTAAGTTTCCTTAATGTACCTCCCAATGGCTAAAAGAAAAGAAAATTGTGAGTTTTTAAGACCAGTTGTTCTGTGCATCCTTTCAAAATGAGTAACAGCCAGAGCCTCTTCTGGATGAAATTACAGACCTTGTGTGGTCACAGGCTGGTGAGGCTCTTGGAGTGTGGGGCTTCCTTATCCCTACGTGATGGGTTCCTATGATGCCTTTTGTTAGTCAGGTTCCCCTAGTCTCCAGGCTCATACTGCTATCTCTTCCAGAGTATTTCTTCCAATGTGCTGGAGGAGTCTGCGGTCTCCGACGACACCCTGTCACCTGATGAGGACGGTGTGTGCTCTGGCCGGTACTTCACTGAGAGTGGCCTGGTGGGCCTCCTGGAGCAGGCGGCTGAGCTCTTCAGCACGGTCAGTGCACACGGCCCTCCCTCCCGGGCCTCCGGGGGTGGCCCAAACTCCGGTGCTGGTGCCATCAGTGCCGGTCTTCTTGCCCAACGAGCTCCACTCCATGATGTCGCCACGTGCAAGGGTGTGCAGGGCAGGGGCAGGGCTGGGGGACTTCGAGGTATGTAAATTGCCTCAGCTCTCAGGGAGGCCAGAAAGCCTTTCATCCCTGCAATATTCTGGTTTTCACTGCGTGCTCTTGGGCTGGGCAGCAGTTTCACAGTATTATTTCTATTTAATGAAGGTGGAAACAAAGCCACAGAGAAGTGAAATGGCTCGCCCAGGTTTACACAGTAACATGAGGCATGTTCTCACTCCCTCATTTTCCCTCTCAGAGAGAGAACTTTTTAGGTGGAGCCTCTGGGAAGAGAGCAGAAGAATAAACAGACAGTCTTCCTTCCTTACAGAACCTCAGGGTTCTCACAGACCAGGACCGGCTCAGAGAAATATGGGAGCGGAAACCACTGAGACTCCCCTCATTAACCTAATCTGAGTCTAAACACTCCTAATAAAAGAAAAAATATATGTAGATTAAGTCACTGGGAGAGATGCAAGGCAGGGAAGAAAGTCTCTTGTCCATTTTCATTTTAATAATCTCCCTCCCCCTCCACCAAATTTTAAGCCAAGTGAATATTTAATAATTTACTCCATTTAGCTGATCCAATTTTGTTTTCATCCTGATATTTTTCTTTCCTCTCTACTTTTCATTTCTAAGTTTCCACACTATAATCTGTGTATTTTAATTATTATTTTAACTATTTTTTAATTTTCCTGCTTTCCCTTTCAAAATTTTTCCTGAATTTCAATAAAACCAGTTAGTTAGAATCCTACTCCTTTCAAGCATGAACATCTAGCTACAGGGGGACCCCTGGTGACATTTTAATATGCTAAAGCTGCCTTCCTGAATTATTCTTAGTCCCTGCTGCCAACCTCCTGTCCTATTTTTTCTCCAGGAAACCCCTTTTTCCGACTTAACATTATCAGATAGGACCATTTAGCATGTGTCTAGCAGTTTGAATGCTACAACCATCCCAAAGATACTCAGACTCTATTCCTGCTCTGTAAAATATTGTGGTGCCAACAATAAACCCACTTTCCAGTGCCTAATGCACTCTGGTTGCTCTTAAGTTTCCAGTGGATTAAATTCTCTTTGATTCTTTTCTCCTCTTTCCAAGGGAGGACTGTACGAGACAGTTAACGAGGTCTACAAGCTGGTCGTCCCCATCCTGGAAGCTCATCGAGACTTCCGGAAGCTGACCTCCACTCACGAGAAGCTGCAGAAGGCCTTTGACAGCATCATCAGCAAGGTAGCTGGGGCTCCTGGCTAACAGGTCCTCTAACCTGGCAGCAGGTGACCCTGTCCCAAAGGTGCTCAGCCCTCCTCCCTCTCCAGGGAGTGATTTCCCTTAAGGACATCATTAGCGTAGCTCTCACCTACCAACAGGAAAAAGGCTAGGAATAGACAAAGGACCATAATCCAAACTACGAAAGAAGGCAGCTTGAATTACTTTACAACCAAGAATATGAGAATCTTTTAAATTCCCTTGAAAGAAGTCCTCAGAATCTTTCATGGGATTTCTTTTGCTATTATTTCCAAAGCTTATTCCATAAACATTAAATGTTTTTAAAGGAGTGATTTCTGTTTGAATTAGCCACAGGAATAAAATGCTTTATAACAAATAATAAAGGACTCCAGCCCTTTGCAACCCAATGGAGCCTCCCTCATGAATTACATAACTAAGGGGAAGTTTTCTTATTTTGTTCACCAGGGTCATAAGAGAATGTTTGGGACCTACTTCCGAGTTGGTTTCTATGGATCCAAATTTGGGGATTTGGATGAGCAGGAATTTGTTTACAAAGAGCCTGCGATTACCAAGCTTCCTGAGATCTCTCATAGACTAGAGGTAAGACAAGTGATTCTGTGTGCCTGACACTGTGCACTTTACAAAAACAAGTTCGAGTGGGTCATTACCAAAAAACCAAGGGTCATGGATTCCTCTTGATCTGTATGTAAAGTTTCCCACATTGCATGTATAATATGAAGGCATCAGGTGAGATCGTGAGGTAAAGCAAGACAGGGATAGTTTTCCTCTAAGATTCTATATATACTTTTCAACGTCTGTAAATTTATATGCTGAAGATTTACTTTCCAGAGCATGCAAATTCAGTTAATTTCTTGTGCTCTCTTATAAACCCTTGCAAATTTTTGTAGCAGTTTTTCAGCTTGAAGTTTATCATCTTGATTTTGAAGTAATCTGGCCAGATTATCAAATTGTCCCTAGAAAATGCTGGGTTCATCCTTTTGGTGTCACCAGACAACACTTCCCGCTTCTGACGTGGAGATCGTGACAGTGGGCGACAGTAGGCCACCGTGGCCGGGGGTGCGGTGAGCTCTTCCTGCTGATCCAAGGAGCACTCCTCTTTGGATAATTAGAGTCAGTGTCCCATCCTATGGGCTGGCAGCCCCAGTCCAACCTGCTGTTTACTTTTGATCCATAATGTATCAGAAGAGAGCAGCCTGTTCTTGAAGGAAAGGCTGGAGAAAAGGGGAAACAGCGTAGAGAAAAGTGAGAAGAAAAGAAGCAGACAGTGAAGGGACTAAGTCAAGCACTAAGAACTCAGGAGGAAAGTTACAGGTGCCCCCAAAACAAAACCATCTCAGGCTGAAAGACCAAGGTCCCCTGAACCGCTGACAATAATTTACCACTCCTTATGCTTTCTTACTATTGCTTTGAATTTAGGCCCTTCTGTAGCTGTCAAACTTGAAACACTTTTGTTGCCAGTTTGCTCTTTATACAGTCCACTCATGCCAAATGAAACAGGAGACTTTAATCCTTACTTGACTCAAAGAAGCCATGGCTCAGAGTGGTTGGGTGACTTGCTCAAGGTTATTCAGCTCCTGAGAGGAGCTAACCATTCACCCCAAGCCACTTGGTTCCCTAATGTTTCCCTAATTCAGGACTAGAAGCATATATTTTGTCTTCCTGTGCTCTGTGGTTTGCCCCATTACAGGACGTCTGATGACCTCCAAGTGCCTAGTGTACAAAACGCAAGAACTAAACAGTGCCTTACTCCTGGAGCTTCTTCAGAAAATGTGATGATGTTAGTTGAATTAGAGTCAAGCATACAATTTATAGGGAAGCGTGTTTCAGTTTGCAGTGCTAGACTTTCTTATATTTTTGTTTTTGTCTCAGGAAATGCTGAACTTGCCTCATTAGCTCAGAGGGATTTTCAGTAATCGATGAGCAAATGCTCCCTTATACTTGTTCCAAACTTACTCCACTTTTGAGAGACAAAGAGTTGCATTATTTTAAAGTAATCTTTATAATCTGTTGGTTCCTCCTGCCTAGGGATTTTATGGTCAATGTTTTGGTGCAGAATTTGTGGAAGTGATAAAAGACTCTGCTCCTGTGGATAAAACCAAGTTGGACCCTAACAAGGTATGGAAAAATTGCAAAAAATAACTTTCCAGGTCTGATCCCCTTTGTTCTACCCCCAAAACATAACATGACCTCCTCTGTCTGGACTCTCCAAGTCATTTCAACACAGCCACATTTTTTCTGTCTAGAGTTAACTACTATTGGTTAGGTCCTAAAGAAACCATACTCAAAGGCAGGAGGTACCATTTATTAAAGGCCAACTGTGGGCCTGACACCACATCATCATTTCATCCTCCTTTAGCCCTTTGAAGTAAATGTTGTTATTCCTACTTTACAGATGAGAAAAGTGAGGCCCAGAAAGGTTAAGCAACTTTCTAGGATCATGCAAGTGTCAAAGCCAGTATTCAAACTCTGGGTCGTTATCCTCAAACCCATACTTTCAGTCACTTCTCTTTTCTGCCCTTTTGTTAAAACTTTGAACCCTCAATTTAAAACTTGCCAAAAGATACAAATTTGTCACTGACAGCATTTGGTGGAGACATTCCTTCCAGCCAAGTGCAAGGTCACTGGGCTGTTGAAAGCAAAGGCTGTTGATGAAAAAGACTTGGACTTGAGTTTCCTCCTTTTTTGCATGAGGGTGTCTTCTGTCTCACCCCGAGCTGGGGGTACTGCAGTACAGTTCTGCTGCTCACCACCCAGTTAGTGTCAGACTCTGCAAGTTACAGTCCTGCACGAGATTTCCCTCACTTCAAATGCCATCTTCAAGTGGGGCCGCAGCTCACCTGCACTTCTGACCAGACAGCTACAAATTTGGGGGTTCCCATGGCACCTCTCAGTAGATAACTACCTAGAATGACTCACAGAACTCAGAAAAAGGCTATATTGATGATTACAGTTTTATGATAAAGGGTACACATAGGGCAAGGTCTGGGAGGAATCCCCGAGCTTTAGTGCCCTCTCCTTGTGGCATCCAGGCATGTCACCCTCCTGGCATGTCAATATGTTGTTCACCAACCAGGAAGCTCCACTGAGCCTTGGTGTGCAGGGTTTGTACTGGGGTCTTATTACATAGGCATGATTAATTATATCATCAACTACATTATTAAACTCTATCTCCAGCTTCCTCCTACCCCAGAAATCAGGTTGGCCCAGAGTCCCAACTTTCTAACCACAAAGTTGTTCTTTTTGGTGACCAGCCCCAATCCTGAAGCTATCTAGGGACCTACCATGAGTTATCTCATTAGAGTAACAAAGACACTTCTATCACTCAGAAAATCCCAAGGGCTTTTGAAGCTCTGTGCCAGGAAACAAGGACAAAAACCAGATACATTCTTTATTATAGCACAGGGTGATGCCTGCCTGCTCAGCCCAGCTCACAGACAGATACGTACATGGGAGGGCTCTCTAAGCTGCTGGGGATAATTCAAGTTCAAGGTATTATTAAGGGCTGGGGGACTGAGGAGCAGTTGCCATCTGGCAGCCTGTGAAATGAAGAGTCCAAACTCCTCTCTCAGTTCTGTCCTCCAGGATATTACGAAGATGATGCAAGTAGGGAGGAATTGGCCAAATGGAAAAGTTTGTTTTTCTACATATTTCAAAGGACTTGCTCATTTCAGACGCATTCCCTAATCTAGGCTTGAAGCAATAACTGTGGTAAGTAGCTGAGCTAAGCTTCAGACAGGAATATTTGAGGTCTTTGAAAGACAGGATTCGCTGTGTGCCCATGGTGATCTGTGCACAACACATGCCACGTAGAGTCACCAGTGACATCCCTGACACAGGGTGCTCTTTTCTCCTCTGTTACATGCCCACGGTATGTTGTGAGAGCTTTAAATGAGAATCTGCACCCAGAATTACAAGCAGATTTCACCACACTGAATACTGATTTGTGGTCTGAGGTCAGTGACCTCACGCATCCATTTCACTGGGTGGGTGTTGCAGAGTCTAAGCTCATTGTCATTCTTTTTTTTTTTTTTTTTTTTTGATGCCTTCTTTCTGAATAAGTGCTCTTCTTCACAGTGTGTGTGTGCGCGCGTGTGTGTGCATGTGTGTATGTGTGTGCATTTTTAAATGAAGCACATGAAGTAAAATTCACTTTTTTGGTGTTTATTTCTTAGAGTTTTGACAAATGCATATAACCACCACCAAAATCAAGATATAGAGAAGTTCCATCACCCCAAAGTATTTCCCCATACCTCTTTGAAGTTATTCCCTCCATTTTTAGCCCCTGACAGTCACTAGTCTGTATTGTCTTTGTAGTTTTGCTTTTTCCAGAATGTCATATAAATGGACTTACACAGTAAATAAATGGAATCATATAGCCTTTTGAGTCCAGCTTCTTTCTCTTAGCACCAGTGCAGCTGGGATTCATCCATGTTGTAATGGTTCATTCCTTTTACTGCTGAGTAGAATTCTGTTGTGTGGCTGTACCACCATCTGTTTATCCATTCCCCACTTGAGGGGCATTTGGGTTGTTTCTAGTTTTTGTCTATTATGAATAATGCCACTACAGACGTGTGCACAGGTGTTAGTGTGAACACAAATTCTCTTTTCTTTTGGGCACACACATCGTAGTTGGTTTGCTGGGACGGGTGGTCAGTATAATTTAACTGTATAAGAAACTGCCAACCAATTTCATAAGGAAGCTGAACCATTGTGCATCCTACAATCACTGTATGAAAGCTCCAGCTGAGGGAAGAGTCTAGCTCAGTGGTAAAGTGCATGCTTAGCATGCACGGAGTCCTGGATTCACTCCTCATACCTCCATTTTTAAAATCAAATTTAAAAAAAGAAAAGCTCCAGCTACTCCCTATCCTTGTCAGCCCTTGGTATTGTCAGCTTTCTTTAGTTTGGTGGTTCTGTAAGCATGTAGTGGTCAGGGTTGTTCTGAAAAGGAAAGCCTTGCCTCTTCTGATAGCAGTTTGCAAATTCTCCTACCAAGTTTCAGTTGGATCATCAGCTCTGCCAGGAGGGGTGACTCGTGGACCTGACTTCACATGGGCACACTCCCCTCTCCTCCTCCCAGTCCTTTCTCTCATCTCCCTGCGGGTGGAGAAGAAGGATGGCCGATGGTTGAAGTCTCACTAGAAACTCTCAGCTTCTGTGGCTTTTGTGAGCTCAGAGGGGTGGTGCTGGGGTTGTGTTCCAGCCTGCCCCTCCCCATTCTATGCATTCTGGGTGACTGTCTGCAGACCTGCTCTTCCCCTACCTTCTCCTCCTCAGGCCTACATACAGATCACTTTTGTGGAGCCCTACTTTGATGAGTACGAGATGAAAGACAGGCTAACCTACTTTGAGAAGAATTTTAATCTGCGGAGGTTCATGTACACCACCCCCTTCACCCTGGAGGGGAGGCCTCGAGGAGAGCTGCACGAGCAGTACCGGAGGAACACTGTCCTGACCACCATGCACGCCTTCCCCTACATCAAGACCAGGATCAGCGTCATCCAGAAGGAGGAGGTAAAGGCACCCAGGGGGAACATGCTCAGGATGGAGGCCGCTGAATGCATGGGCCTGGGTCACCTCCCAAACCTCCTTCATGGCAGACTGGAGTGAAAATCTGAAAGGGGACACCCTTGAAATATTATTATGGTGGTTATCCTTGCCCTCTCCTGGTGCCAGGGAATTCCATTTGGGTAGCACACAGAATCACTCACAACCAGACATACTATAAACATTTTCTTTTACTTTAAAACACATCCATGTCCACTTATTTGTCATTCATTTTGTGTAGAGCCACAGTCTTCTCTGTAATTTGGGGTTGGCTGATCACAATTCAGCATTGTCTTTCTTGTATAAACCCCACCCCTAAGGCATTGCCCAGGATTTTCAGTTTTGGTTTCTGTTAAGCAGAGTGAGAGCTTAAAGATCCTTGTTAAACAATAGGAGAGCAGAATGCGTCTGAATTTTTATGATTTTTTTTTTGCCACTAGCCTTTTACAGTTGTTTGGGCACACCTAATAAGACAGGAATCTTTATAGCAACTCACTTTCATAATGTCTTGCCCAAGCATTAGCTTGGTTTTCATAGAAACAACTCTCCCTTCCACACCCATAGTTCACCAGTTTATGTGTTACTTAATTAGATTAGGTCATTAAAATAACAAGAATAGCAGGCATAATGAAGCTGGCAAATGAGCCCAGATGAATCGTGCTGAACATACACCTCCGTGGGCAGGAGCCTGCTGCCTGGGCTTCCCAGAGAGTAGCCCACTGGCTCAAGTGTTCAGCAGCCGCCTCCGAGAGTGCATTTTGCAGAGGACAGAGGAGGCCTAACGTGATGACTCAGCTAAGAGCAGGTGCGTTCAGAAGGCATCTGCTGTATTTCTTACTGTTTTGGACTTTTGAGCACCAGGACATGTAGGCATAGCACAGAAATAAGCTCATGGTCCCAGTAAGAGTCCTCACAATTTTTCTTGGCCATTTGTAGTTGCCCAAGAACCTCAATGCTCTAGCTTGTTATGGCTGTTGCAACAAAGTACCACAGACTGGGTGGTTTAAACAATAGAAATGTACTGTCTTATAGTTCCAGAGGCCAGAAGTCCAAAAGCAGGGTGTTGGCAGGGCTGGTTCCGTCTGAGGGCTGTGAGGGAAGGATCTGTTCGAGGCCTCTTTCCTTAGCTTGTGCACAGCCACCTTCTCGTTATGTTTCCTCACATTATCTTCCCTCTGTGCATGTCTCTGTGTCCAGATTTCCTCTTCCTATAGGGACAGGTAGCCCATATTGGATTAGGACCCATCCTAATGACCTCCTTTGAACTTGGTTACCTTTATAAAGACCCTATGTCAAATAAAGTCACATTCTGAGGTACTAGGGGTTAAGAAATGAATTCATGAATTTAGAGGGGACGTAACTCCACCTATAACATTCAGAAAGAACCATATTCCAAATCAACAGAACTTCGCAACTATCTGGTTGACCCTTAAGAGAATTCTGTTTACTGAGAATCCACCTTCAGGGTGGGTTGGAGAAGGCACACACGATGCCAAAATCTTGTGTTATGGCAGGGAAGAAAATCTTGAATGCTGTGCTTCTAATAGCTTTCCCAATTGTAAGTTGAGTAGCCTGTTAAACAAATGGAAAGGAAACCTAACAGTGTAGAAAGAACACAGATTTTGAATGTAGCCATTGTTATGGTCAAAATCCAGCCTCCCCACTTCCTACCTGTGTCATTTTGTGGCACTTACTTAACCTTATAAATCCCTCTTTGTAAAGTGGAAAGAATAGAAGGTTGTTTAAAGGAGTAAATGACACATATATGTAAACTTCCTGGAACATAGTGAGTACTCAAGAAATGTTAGGCCCTTCCTTCCTCTTAACCTGTCCATATTCTTTTAAATGGCTCTGAAAGCCTTAGCTACTGCTTCAAACCCAGGTGCCCTCTTTGTCATAGCTCCAGGTTTGTCCATGGCTTATAAGACCAGACGATGACCTCCCTACATTTATGTCTTATGTTCAGTTTGTTTTGACACCAATCGAAGTTGCCATTGAAGACATGAAGAAGAAGACCCTGCAGTTAGCGGTTGCCATTAACCAGGAGCCCCCTGATGCCAAGATGCTTCAGATGGTGCTGCAGGGCTCTGTCGGAGCTACTGTCAATCAGGTAAGAAAAACCAGCTGGTGGCAGCTCCTCTGGTTCTCGTTATTTTGATTTCATTATGTGTCTGATGCTGCCTTCATTGAGGTCGATGAGGAGTCTGATCAACATACAAATGATGTTCCTAAACTTAGACTGAATACCTGAGGCGGTCTCTTCTACTTCATGTAAAAACCCAACGTAGAAAAGAAATCCTCGAGATCAGTGGACCACGTCTAAGGGGTACCATTTTCTCGGAGAAGTCTTCACTTGGGGACAGTCCTGACAGTGCGATCCCACTCTGGGTCTGTTGGAATGCTGAGTCATGCCCAGCTTAGGCAGAGCTGTTGCAGGGCTTGTAAGCATGCCTGTAGGAGAGAAGGGAAAGGGTCTAGGACATCCCACCCTGAGTCAGTCACCAGATGAAACCAGGAGATTTGCTGAGCAGGAGTGACCTGGAACCCAGCATATTGGGCCACTTCAGAACGGACTGGAGCTTCTCAGACCCATTAGAATCCTCACTCCCAGGCTCAGCATGGAACTAAGCCAGTCTCAGATGCATGGAGTATGAGCTTAGTTCTCTCTGTCTCGTGCGCTTCCTTAACTTCAGATCTAGATCTGCACACCTCCACATGCAAAAACTCAGTGAGCATCATGACTCTTTTGTCCCTCGGCACAGCTGGATTCCCCTGCAAAAATTGTGTCCACGCAACATCAAGGGAACAGAAGTAGCAGAGAGGAAACGTGACTATAATATTTCCAAGACCAGAAAATATTAGGAAGCCTTTGCTAATATCAATCCTTTAATGAAACTGAAAGACTTTCTAAGCGTATGATCACACTTGTACTTTGAATATCTCTGACTCAAGCCAGCAGTTACACAAAACGATGCTTGCTTCTTGGGCAACTAGGCAAGCGGATATAAATGGATGGATCAAGACAGTCCCCATTTTCAGAAAAGCAACCCAAGCACATAGCCTTTGAGGTAGTATATTACCTTTACATATGAAGAAAAACTTCTTACTAATAGCATTTGATTAAGGAAATACATTTATACTTTTGAGTATCCCCCTAAATCTCCAGCCTCCTCCTAAGAAGTCAACATTTTCCTGAGAAGTTCAAAACCTTCCTTGATTTTTTTGTTTGGGTCACACTAACTACAAAACTGCACGCTCAAACTTAGAAGTCACGCCAACTTTTTCTCCCAAGTAATTTCATTTTCTCTCCAACATCAGTAATGTTTTTCACTTTCTCCATCAGGGACCACTGGAAGTAGCCCAAGTATTTTTGGCCGAAATTCCAGCTGACCCAAAACTCTATCGACATCACAACAAGTTGAGATTATGCTTTAAGGAATTCATAATGCGGTAAGAGGGGAAATGGCTGGGAGTTCAGGAGAGCACTGGTTCTGGAAGAGCAGTCCCCAGGCCAGCAGCTTCAGCATCACTTGAGAAATCTGCTAGAGAGGCAGATTCTCAGGTACCAATCAGACCTACTGAGTCAGACTCTACAGAGGTGTGGCCTGGCAACCGGCATTTTAACAAGCCCTCCAGGGGATTCTGACGCACACCCAAGTTTGAGAAGCTTGCGCAGGGCAGCACTGCTTGCACCACTCGTAAGTAATTAGTGGGGAGAGTAGAGCTCAGCGGTAGGGCACATGCTCAGCGTGGGTTCAACCCCCAGTACCTCTGTTAAATAAAAATAACAAGTAAACCTAGTTACTTCCCCTTGCCCCCAAAAAACAAAAAAGAGTAAAAAGAAACGTAATCAGTAACTAACACTTAAACATGCTTTCATTTTTATCATCTCACATGTGCCTCACAGTCACATTGTAAAACAAGTCTTATTACCATCCTCATTTTCCAAAAGAGGAAATGGAGAGATAGGAGATGATTGCATTAAGGTCACACAGCCAGTTAGTAGCAGAGCTGAGTTCAAACCAGGTCTTCTGAATCCAAACAGCCCACACTTCCTTCAGGGTGCTGATAGTCCACTGATGCGTTGGAGCCTGAAGGCTTCTTGGCACTAGCTAGTCTTTGTAATTTCCCATGTCAGACAGTAACTTATTCTTAGAAATGTAAAAAGACACTGCCTCAAACTGAGAGATACAAGGAAGCTTTTAAAACTGAGGCATCACCTCTGTGGCAGTTCCCAGGGGGAGACAAGCCCCATCTCTGCTCCTGAATTCTGCAGTGGATCTGCTCCAAGTGCAGCCTGCTCAGTCTAGGGCAGAAGTGAATCTTTGGACACATCTTGCAAACCACTGCAATGCAGACAGGTACACTGGGACTCCTGTGGCCCTAAAAAGAATGATGATGAAGGATGTGATGGGACCTCATGAATGAAGGAAGGGACCTCACCCATAAGAGAGGAACATCAGAAAAATGTATACCAGTGTTCCTTTTCATCCAGAACCTTAGAGTAGCATGTAGAGTGTAGGAATAGCTTCACTTGGCAGATGGGGATAAAGAAAGCTAAAGGGAAAGTTTGTTAAACTCAGTGAAAACTCACCAGAATGCTGGTGCTGGATGAGGTTTTCCTCCTTCACAGGCTTTGATGAGATGTAGGTATAAAGGAAACATTCTTTGTCCTGCAATGAATAACAGCTGCTTAGTAATAGATGGGGTGAGTGTGTGTAGCTGTGTGTTTTAAGTGTGCGTGCACGTATATACGCATGCACACAAGCAGAGATTATATTTATTGGCTTGTATTTGAATTGTTTCCTGTATTTCACAGTAATTTTGACATTACACGAAAGCTAGATAATTTTTCAGTAAACGTGCATTTTCACAGAACAAAAGGCTAGAAAAATATGGGGGGAGTTTTCAGGGGATCCATTTAATTTCCATGTGTCTTCATTTAAAATGAGTGATGTTTAAAGATCCCTGAAGGTGGCAGTGGCCTGGGCCTCCCTGGACCTCTACAAGGACCTCTGAAATGTTTAATGAGCACACACTAGGACCCAGGTATGCTATGACTTGTAGGAATACAAGAGCTGGACACTCCTGTGCTCCTGACGATAGGACTTTTATCTGGCTAAATAACAACACAGTGCAGCACGTTCTAAGAGCTGTTGAGAGCACACAAAATAGAGGCTACAGAGTTTGGGAGAGAATAGCCATTTGCAGGCTTGGGTGGCTGGGGGAGGCTTTGTCGAAAACATCACTTAAACTTTGTCTTGAGTGTAGGGGTGGTAGGAAGAGAGTAGCAGGAAAACAGAGCCATTACTGGTGAAGGGAGGACAAGACTCAGAGGCAGGGATGTCTGTGATGCATCTGGGCTCCTCTGAGTTGGCAGGAGTGGTGCATTCTGTGGGCGTGCCATCACGAGGACGAGAGCCTGGGGAGACAGGTCATTGGAAAACAGGACTCTGAATAGACTATAAATGTAAAGGGAAGCTTGTTAAGATAAGTGATTTTTTTGTGTTTTAGTTAGTGCGTCCTTATAAAATCCCAGCTGAACATGCATTTCTAATGAGCTCCCAGCCCCAGAACAAATGACTGCAGAGAGCCCCGGGGCTGGGTACAGCTAGTCCCAGGCACGACGCACAAAAGGAAGTGGGTTTTCTTAGGGATAGTCTTTTAGCAAAGTCACGTATTAAACTTTTGATGGTTAAGTTATCTTTCTCCCCTAATAGCGGGCAAACATGCTGGATTTTCACAATCAAATTCACCGCATAAAAAGTTGTTCTCTAACCCTCCCAGTGATTCATATGGGAAATCAGGCTTCTCCACCGCTGGGTGGGCCACTGCCCTGTTCTAGCAATGCCACAAGAATAGGCATCAGTGCTTCTCAAACTTGGCCATGCAAACAAATGACCTGGGGATCTTGTCAAAATGCAGGCTCTGATCCAGTAGGTCTGGGGTGGGCCTAAGACTCTGAATTTCTAACAAGCTCCCAGGTGCTGAAGCTCCTGGATGAGTAGAAGCTGTTAAGTTGCAGAGTTGCTTATTACCCACATCTCACATTTCTTCCTCCCTCCCTCCTCACGGGCTTCATCCCTCAGGCCACGCCTGTTCCCACGCCTTCCCTTTCCTCCCTTCAAAACAGCAAAGGTGCCCATGCTGTTACACTTTGGAACAACTATAGATGTCATTCGTTCATTCAGCAAAAGCTGGATGAGCCCATACTTTGTTCCAGGCACCATCCTACACGTGTGCAAGTACGAAGTCCCAGTACAAGTGAGACACGTCTACAGGCAAAACAATACTTCTGCTCACTATTTCATTGTCCAAGTCAAAGTACATTGACTTCTACTTTATTTCACATAGACCAAAAGTAGGCGAGATTGTGGTGAAGGCTGCATAACTGTATCAATCTCCTAAAACTCATCAACTGTATATTTAAAGGAGTGAATGTGATGATCTGTAACTTACACCCTAAATACAAGTAGGAAATGAGGAAACCTTCCTTTCCTCCATTGCTTAATTACTTCTCAAGTCCAATCAGCAAGTTACAGCTTTGTAATGAATAGAGGAACTGTGCTGTCAAGTTGTTTGCACTGTTGTGTTTTCTCCCCACTTCTGCTGTCAGCAGAGTTGACACAGGAGTGGAAAATGTTTAGGGATGAAACTGTTCTCAGGTTTTACCTTGAGTGAGCTCCAGCTGCTCAGCAGACTGGGGCTGGAGGTCGATAAGCCTAGATTTCCAAGGTGAACATAAGTGAGCCTTCTGATGCTGACTGCCAATAGCGGAAATGCATGCTTGCTGGGTACACTGTGGCTGGGCCCCACTGCTGGGCAGTGGCCTTTCTGACTCAGCTGTAGCAGAACAGGATAGAGCCAGGAAGAACCTGGCAGGCTGACTTGCTGCAGCTGACGCTCATCCAGCCAGTCCTGCAGTTCTTCAGATAGTTGCCAGTTGGGACCTCGATCCCCTCCTCCTTTTTCTCACGATAAGAAAAAACACATCAGGGTTTCAGAAGCCAAGAAGAAGGGGTACAACATTCTGTTTCCCTCCTCTGCCCCTCAAAGCACCCAGACCATTTTAAACACTGCCAGTCTGTGTTTTTAAGTTTTCTTCTTCTTACATTTCTGTCTTAGCTTGGGCCACTAGAACAAAGCACCACAGACTGAGTGCACAGTGCCAAAGTCTGGCAAGTCCAAGATTAAGGTGCAGTAGATTCTGTTCCTGGGAAAAAACCTCTTGCTGCCTCATAAATGGCCATCTGCTCACTGTATACTTAGGATAGGGCTTGGCACATACTAAATGATGGAAAAGTATAACATGTTTTTACACTAGAGCAAAGTGGGGGTGATGATGGTCTGTCACCCCTACTTTGCTCTAGGAGAGGCAGGCCTCCTCGCTCACAGCCACTTGGTCAGGTCATCACACACTCGACACCATTTCATCCCCATAAACCCATTTTATAGATGAAGGAAATGAGGTTAAAGGAGACTATGATTAGCCCAAGGTCACAAAGCAAGTAACTGGCAGAACCACGAATTAAACTAGTCTTCCATTGGGACAGGCTGCCCTTGGATCTGGGATTTGGTAGAGGTCAGGCTGGGATGGAAGACATGAAGGGGGCAGGATTAGAGAAAGCCACTGGGAAGTGTCCAGGGAGATGGCTCTGCCATGGGACCCTCACACCCACTGCAGTGCTTCGGGTGGAAAGGCCGGATGCCCTTCGGTGCCCTGCCCCCAAATAATCCTCCCTTACCTTTAAGTGCCTGGAGCATATGTGTCACTCCAGTCACAGGAGGAGGATGGGGGCCAATCTCTTAGTTTCTCCAGTGTCTCTCCCCTCCTTCTAGCAGCTATGTTTTTTCAATGGGCCTCAGGTAGAAGCTTGCTAAAGTATTACTAGGAAGATGATCAGAAAGGCAGAATACCACAAACTGGGACTTCCAGAGAGAATAGTTCCAACTTGAGACCAAGGCCTGGATTCTAGCTGGAAGGGTCAAGGTCTTTCCTAGGCAGCATTTGTAGTGTTGGGGTTAGAACTGGGGTTGTCGAGCCAGGTCACCTAGGTTCAAACACCCACTCTGCCTTAACTAGCTTTTGTGACCTTGGGCAAGTTACACAACCTCAGTTTCCCCAACTGTAAAATGGGGATAGTAGTCATAACTACCTCTTAAAGTTAGTATCAGGGTAAAAACAGTCAATTCATAGAGCTTAGGATACGGCTTGGCACATACTAAGTGACTGAAAAGTATAATAGTATTCAGTGGGGCAAATAGAGACCCGACCAATTTAAGTAGGAAGGAGACTTAATCTGATTTAAATGTAGGCATTGTCTGCCCAAGACTTGTCTGCCCCCATAAGGTTTGTACCATAAGACATAGTGGGGCTGTTGAGACATCAGCCTGGGAGCAGCGGGATCCTGGATTTCCATCCACCTCTGCTGTTCCCACAGGTGTGTGACTCTAGACAGGGCACTTCATCTCTTCACATCTTAGTTTCATTAACTATGGGGGAAGAAAGGGACTGGAATATAGAAATCTCTAATAGTCTATCATCATTTTCATATTGAATAGTTTCTGCACTCAGACTGGACCTATCAGGAATAATAAAAATAAGTGTTCTAGATTTTAGCTATGCCCCAGTACTATTCTAAGCATTTTATATATTCAACTCATTTAATCTTTACAAACATTTATGAGGTCGGCTAGTATCACCGTCACATCACAGGTGAAGAAATTAAGGCATGGAAAGCTTAAGTAACTTGCCTCCTGTCACAAAGCCAGTAAGCAGCGAAGCAGAATTCAGAGCTGAGCACTCCAGCTCCAGAGTCTGTCCTTTTTACTACAGTGCTGTGCTTTTCTCTCTAGGAATGACATTCAGTTGCTAGTAACAGAGAATGAAAGTAAGAGTGGCTTAAATAAGATGAAAACTTATTTTCTCTTGTATAAAATAAGATCAGAGATAGTCTTATCAGAGATGTGTGGTGGCCACATAAAGTCATCAGAGACCCTGGCTCTTTCCATTCTTTCACTCTGCTATCTTGGTTATGGTGTACCCATCCTCATAGCCACAAAATGGCTGCTAGGGCTCTGGCCATCGCAACCACATCCTAGGCAAGTATAAGGAATAGAAATGAGGAAAGAGCAAAAGGCTATACCCATTAAAAGAGCTTTACCTAGTGATCTCATCTTATATCCCAGTCAGCTGTCCCTATCTGTAAGGGAGGCTAGGGAATATAATTTTCCAGGTGGGTATACCACCTGGAGTTCTGTTACTAAGGAAGAGGGAATGGATGTTGAGAAAGCAACTAGCAATTTTTTGCCATTCTGAGGGACTGATGTGAGCTGTGCTGAAGGAGTATCACCGAGGAGGGAGGGCAAGAAGTGCAGAAGGTGAGGGCTACATGACCACCCTCTCTGTAGAAGAGACACCTACCTCCTTAGATAGAGGACTGTGAAAGTTACAAAAGCCAGGCACCATGTTCTGGAGGCACAACTTCCTGCCTTTTCTAGTCCCCATCTGTCTGGTTTCTTTAGGATTCTGACTGCTGAAAAACCCCAGCACACTGACTATAAGAGAATGCTTTTGTTCAGTGAATTTATCAACAAAGGGAGCCCCAAAGGAGGTGGCTATCTGGAACAGTGGTATCACTGAGTGAGAGTAGCACAATTCAGATGTTCGTGGACCTAATGAAAATGTTACAGATAAGACCATTAAAAAAAATTATTTGCAGTGTAGTTATATGATCCTGTGTACATTTCCCAAGAGATGTGGTTCTTTGGGAGGGAAGTTTAATGCATGGCTCACTTTAGTTTATGGGTTTAAATTAACATAGTGGAAATTAATTTTAATAAGAAAATCTAAAGAATATAATCCAAATGGAAGGAAGAAATAAATGTGGAAAATGTACATGAAACAATTTTATAAGTTATAAAATTTGTTAAAATAGAAAGTTACTACAAACAGATGAATTTTTTCACTCCACTTATCTTTTTAAAATACTTGTCTTTTTAAAACACTATGTTTTAAATATATACACACACACACACATATATATATTACTTTGCAACAAACTACCCCAAAATTTAGTGCCTTAAAATAACACCAAGGACATTTAATTATTATGTAGGTGGTTCTGGAGGTTGGCTAGGTGATTCTTGTTCAGACTCTAACTCAGTAGCAGTCAGATGGTGGCTGGGGCTTGAAGCATCCAAAGGCTTCCTCACTCACATGTCTGGTGTCTGGGCTGAGAATACTCAAACAGCAGTTGGTTCAGGATTCCAAAGGTGCCTGTCCTGAGACAGAGAGAGAGAAGAAAGGAGTAAGCACCAGGCAGAAGCTATATTGCCTTTTATTACCCAGTGGCACAGCATGACTTCCACCACGCTGCGTTCACCGAGGCAGTCATAAATGACCACCTGACTTTTGAAGGGAGTGTGGCAAGTTTCTGCAAGAGCACAGAGGATGGGCAATTATTGCTGTGGCCATTCAAAAAAAAAAAATCTTAGCATCACAGCTTCTCAATGAATTGTCCCAACAACCCTCGGCGATTGTATGAGATTACGTCCCCATTTTACAGATGAGAGAACTGAGGATTGCAACAGTTAATTCATTGTGCTAATGAGTAGGAACTCAGTTTCAACCCCAGCTCTGCCCACATGTAAAGCATCTAACCCAGTCTAGGGCACATAGTATGTGATCAGTATATGCTAAACTACCTATTATGACTTCTGATAATAAAAAACACAGAGAATGTAGTTACTTCTCCCCAGATTTGCAGAGTAGACATCCCCAAGTTAGCAGTTAGCTTCTGCAGCCCTTGCAGTCTGCCAATGTTACAAGCCCGGGCCTTTAACTCACCTGAAACTGATTTCATTTTACATGTGGTGGTAGCTCATAACTGTTAGTTGAGGCAATAAAAACAATAATAAGGGGTGATGTAGACTTCTCAGGATTCAAAGGCTACACACCTCCCCTTCTTAGCTCTTCCCTGAAACCTTTGGTATGTAACCTTAGGTATCCTACAATTTGCTTCAATTGATGTCAAATTTAAAAGATGGGCAAAAATCCAGTTAAGGGAGTTTTTTTGGCTTCTGGGGTAAATTAAATGGAGTCATTCTTCCACAGCAGGCTAATTCCATGATGAAGCTGTGGCCGTAGCTACATGCCACCCTCATTACCTTTGACTGTCATCCTGAACATGTTTAATAGAAATGATTAGGTAAAAAGGTCTGGGTGTCCCCATAACATAGCTAAATCTAGCACCACTATTAGGAAAACAGTTTAAACCACATTAATCACAGGGATCCTATTTGTCTGAAGGAAAACAGATTATTACTGTGTATTGCATGTCAGCTGAATTTCAACCATTGTGTTGTCCCTTCAAGGTTTGTCGAATGTTAAGTTCCCTTGGATAGAACAGTATAAAATAAAAGGTAAGGCTTCATCAGGTTTAAGTAACATGATTTTCTTCTATGGTATGTGCCACGTTGTCTGGGAGACAGACTCTGGGGCTGGAATACTCCCCCCTCTGAAGCCTGCTTTGCAGCTTATTGGCTTTGGGACACTAGGCAAGTTACTTAAGCTTTCTGTGCCTTAGTTTCTTCACCTGAGGTGTGACGGTGATACTAGCCGACCTCAAAATTTCTGTAAAGATTAAATGAGTTAAATATATGAAAATTTCTAAGCACTTCAAGCGCATATGAAGTGTCACCTCATTCTCTCCCCACCCTGATACTTGCCTCTCAGATGCGGTGAAGCCGTGGAAAAAAACAAGCGTCTCATCACGACAGACCAGAGGGAGTACCAGCAGGAACTCAAAAAGAACTACAACAAGCTGAAAGAGAGCCTCAGGCCAATGATCGAGCGGAAAATCCCAGAACTCTACAAGCCGCTGTTCAGAGTTGAGAGTCAAAAGAGGTAAGAGGAGGATGAAGGGTAAGGCGTGAGGCTCAGCAATCAGAAGCGCAGGACCGGGGCGAGCGGGGGCGGGCCTGGAGTCAGGGAAGCCGCCAGAGCGCGCGCGACCCGCCCCGCTGGCGTCCTGATCCCCGCCCCGCACCTCCTCCTTGAGCTCCCCGAGGCCCCTGCACGCGGCCTCTGCCCGCCGTCTTCCCAGGGCCCAATTGCTGCCTGCGTTTCTTCCCGCACAGTGTGAAGGGATGGCGGCATCTTCCCTTATTTACGTATTTATTGGGTTCTCCATGATTGGTGACCTTTTCTAGTGAGTGATTTTTTCCCCCTCCCTCTTTCTAAAAGGCTAATTGATCTTTCTTTCCTCTGTTCTCTCTCTCCCTCTCTCTCCGTAATTTCAGAGACTCCTTCCACAGATCTAGTTTCAGGAAATGTGAAACCCAGTTGTCACAGGGCAGCTGAGGAAAGCTATCTTCACCCATGAAGACTGAGGCCCTGTGACCCCGGAGAAGGACCCGCTGGTACTTAAAACATAGGACATTTACCACACAGGACAGATCACATCCTCCCTGACCAGACAGCATTCTGGAAGCTTTGGGATCCAAGTGACGATGGCAATTACACCCTAATGGGGTCTGACCAGATTTGGGGCGTGCTAGGCGATGGAAGTAGTGGAGTATGGTTCATCAGAGGTGCCGGTGTATTTATTACGGCATATTTTTTCCCATTATCGCGCAAAACAAGGCATAAACAGCGTCTCCTGCTGAATGGTCAGTCACCATCTAGCCAAGGGGTGACTTCCTCTCACCTGTATTTAAATTTAATCTGTATTTAGATAAACCCAAATTGCCCTAGGAAAAATGGGAATAGTTGTCCACCAACCTGTGCAAAGCAAACTTCACTCCTCCTTCTTTATAGGAAAGGAGAGTGAGCTTGCTGGAATGCAAAACCTTTCAATAAATCTGTGAGGGGAGGCCTTACTAGAAATCAAAAAATCATGAAGGCTAGAAATTTGGGGATGGATTCATTATTTGTGAATTTGTTACCCCTTGGGTAACGGTGGACTAATTGTTGTGTAGTTATTTTTGCTTTACCGTTCTGTTATGTTAAGTTAATTTAGCATGCGCTTATAGAAGAGCACCGTGGAAGCACTGATACAGCAGACGTGTGGTACGCTGAGCGACCTGCTGAAAGTTGCAGGTGCTGCAGTTCCTTAAATTGAAAGAATTTTCCTCTAAAGTTTTGCATATTCCTTATGTTTGCTCTTGCTTTCTTTTTTTCTCCCCCTCTCTGGGGCCAAGTTTATTTTTACAGAAGGAGACTATTTCTGCTTTAATTTCTGAACATTGTGCTGTCCATCAGCGTATGTACATCAGCTACAGAATATATTCAGCTTTGGATTCTTTTGACAATGTACTTTAGGAGAAAGATGAACAAAGTTCTTATTTGAGAATTAAATTATATATTTTTAATATGACTGATTACCTTGACTGGTACTCAAAATGTAATAAGAATTGGAAGCAAAATGTCTCCCTTTGCAATGTGTGTTTTTCATTTTGACAACTCGTAACTCTTTTGTAAAACACTTCAGAGAAGAAGAAAGATGCATAATCATGGCCTTGGTCAAACAGTGCTACCCAGGATCCCACCTCGTATGCAGTATTTAATCTTGCTGGTCACGAGAGAGAATGTAATATGGAGTATTCCAGAACTTTTTGTGTACACCATCAGGTATGCATGAATTTATAGTCTGAAAGAGGACTTTTTTTTTTTAATTACTTAAGCTTACCAGTTTAAGTGGCAAACTTTTTGTTTTTTGGGCATTTGGGGCAGAACTCTTTCTAAAGTATATTATGTATTTAATTGCTTTCTTAAATGAGTATGCATGACATACTTTAATTCCATATGTTGTTTAGTTTCTTCTGTGTGAGAGACACTGGGTGAGACCAAGGTCCAACAACACTGTCACTGCCCTCCAGAGTACCTCATTTAGTGAGGAAGAGCATCTCATCTGTGTGTACGTGGCCATAATACCCAGCAGACTAGGACAGGCCCCATGGAGTGTAACCTTTTCTGAGTGACTCCAGGATCACCATTATCAACACCTGTTGTATTCTGCCTCAGACAGTAAGGGTTAGGTGTTATGCAGGGCTGGCTTTTAGCTCTAAGAGCCCTAATAATCCTGTGACCTAAAATACTCCAGATCAAATGTCCTCTGCTTTTAGATACCAAGGGCTGGGGCAATCAACCTCAAGTAAAATCTATAACCCAACTCATGGGTACCCTGTGGCACTCCATTTGGGAAGCCCTGGCCTAAGAGTAGTTTTCGGTTGGCAATCTTTTATAAGGGACAGAAAACTAAACTCAAGTCAATGTTTTCAAAGAGGGTAGTGTAGTTTACTGGGTCATTTAACAGATTAACCTAGAGGAGAATTGGTTCAGACTCAGCTCGATTCAGGGCCCACACACCATGTCCTGGGTCCATTTTTCATCTCTGCTTTCTCTTGTGTGGCTCCATCCTCAGGCTTTCAGCAGTGGTTCCTGGAAATTCCAGGCTCACCCATCATGACGAAGGCAGTCCTGAGCCTCACAACCTCATACCACCAAGCTCCACAAAGAAAAGAAGTTCTGGGTTCCAGAATTCCCAAATTCTTTGGTTTGCTCTGGTTGGAGTGGCTCGTGCTAAGCAAGGTTCTCCCCTCGCAGAAGAAGCAGGGTCAATACCGACTCAAACCACAGGGCTAGCGATAGAGGGATGGGTAGTTCCTCGGGGAACTGGGAGGAAAGGGGAAAAGAAGCATAACAAACCACAGGGGTTCCCTGTGGAACATTTTGCTTCAAAGTAAATGCATTCAGAAGAAGGAACTTGTAGGGAGCTCAGGATTACAGGGTTTTTTTTTTTTTTTCATATCATGTTCACAACCACTGATCTGGAAGGACCATCCCTAGGAGGGGAGATGAAAAGGATATGCCATACATGAAGGAGGACCCAAGGCTTATCATATCCTGAAGAAGAGTGGGGACTGGGACAGATAGGGGTGGACACTCCCATCCTCGGGAGTGTCTTGCCAAAAATGATGCAAATGATCAGGAATAGAGCTGAGCGGGGAGGGGCACTGAGAGAAAAGTGAGAGCAACAGGGAAAATGGAATAAAATTAGGTTTGAGTGGAAAAAGTCAAGCATCAAAATTATGTTTCACCCTCATCTCTGTGTCCTCAGTGCCTGGCCCATCGTGGGCACTCCACGAATGTTTGTAAATGACCAAAATACTGAATGAAAGTGGTCATCAGTGATGATTTCTGCCAGACTATTCCTCTTGTATCTCTGGGCCAAAAGCACCTAACAGGATAGACGATTTGGGTCAACTAGCCCAGGAGGAATGTTCCCTCTAGACTTTACCTATTATCAATGAATGCATGGGCAGGAATTATGAGGATTTGTCCCCCTTTTCTGCTGTTTTCCTTTGAGTTACCATAGACCTTATCCTTAATAAGAATCACAGCACCTGATTAAAAAGCCAGGGCTCAGATGGTCACTACGTTTTCTGCTATAGAATTGGTGAAGGAAATGTAGCAGAGCCTCAGCTGAAAACTTTTCAGAGAGTTGTCTACGTTCCTACGTTCTTGGGGGAGCAGTGCTCTCCCTGGAACGATGCTACTGAGTCCAACCCAGTTCCTGGTCTGATAATGATGTTTGCGACATTAGCTTGACAGCTAAATGGCTTTCGCCTTTACTGTTTTCCCCACACATTGGAAGATGGCAAGTCGCTGGTTGCCAGGGTAAGGGAGCAATTAGCAAGGTGGTAGAGCTCTAAAGGTACAACCGAGGAACCAGCTCTCTTGTCCCTTGTCATTTCCTTTCTGCAACCAGAGAACATGACATGAACGAACTGTTCCTTTACCTAACAGGATTATCAGGGTAATTAGATTAAAAAAAGAAAGAAGGAAAGCCTGTGTGACTGCAGAAGGTTTCTGGACGAAGGAGCAGAAGTCCCACTTTCTTATTCTTCCACTCTCTAGTCCTGCAGCTCTCTGATCTTCAGGTCTTTTCACTGTAAAAAAAAAAAGGATGAGTTGCTCTGTCTTCTCCCAACCTGCTGAGGAAATCCAGTGAGACAATTACCGCATGGGGACATGTTTTGGCGACTCAAATGTGCTGCCCCATGTGTAAGGAAGCATTATTTACAACTGACACCTCCAGAAAGTTTAGCCAGGCCCTCACACATTGCATTCACTGCTGGCAGCAAGGATCAAAAGCAGGCCAAAGGTGCAGGCAGGACAGAGGCCTGACTTAACAGAAAGTAAATGCCTGGTCTATTCAACCTGCAGTGCCAGTTTACATGGTCTGGTCAAGGCCAACACAAGGGCCTTCAGGGTAGAAGGAAAAAAGGGTATCAGTGGAACTGAGAGGGTGCACAGTGGCGCCTGGAAACCCAATCCAACACGGCTTCCCTTCTCCTCAAGTGCAGCATGTTTCCAGTGCATTCCTCTGGAACGTAAATACACAGATTCTAACAGCCCACCTGTGGCCCCCAGCCTGTAAGTGCTCCCTGAGGGTATCAAAGCACACCGACTTCCACTTGAAACAGAGCCAGTGAGAGGCCAGTTTCCCCAAGAGTAATAAGGAAGAAAGAGAGGACTTGGCAGCCACGACGCATTTGCAATAATTGAGCTGCCTTTGCTGGTTGAGAAGCCCAGGGTTTATGGGCAGCCTCACCTGCTCCACTCCACCGGCTCCAACTTTGCAGCCAGAGCGCGAAAGTCTCCAGATACATATCAAGCCAAAAGTTTCTAAAGAGGACCGCGTGGAGGCAAGCAACTGATTAGGAAACTCAATGGCCCTAATCCATGGAGAACTGAGTGCAAGGAACCCCAACAAGCGCAGCTGTTTAAACGCGGGTTAGAGAAAACAAGCACACCTCCCCCCCCCCGGGGGGGTTTACTGCGCATGCGCGCGCGTCGGGCGTTTGTGTTTGGAGCGAAAAAGTGCTCGGTCTCAGGCAGTGAGTAGCTGGAAACTGGGAAATGGGGGTGCTGTACAGCATCAACGAGGGATTCGGGGAGGCTCGGGGGTTTTATTTCTCAGGAATTGTGAAGCTACAGGAAAAGCTGTTGAAGTGGGAATCAAGTAAAGTAATAGTGTGGGAAACGGGCATAGTCCTAAAATCTCCTTCCTGGGACGCCTGCGACTGGAGGATCCCAGAAGGTGCAAGTAAATGTGTATTTGGAATGAAAGGGTGGGAGGAAGTGTGTGTTGGCCGGGGGTGGGGGTGTCTAGTGAAGTCTCTGGGCAGGAACCTTCCCCTGGCTCCCGGGCTTGGTTTCACCTGCCGGCACTCTGAATCTCAGGGCAGGCTCGCACGGTGGAGGACAAGCGGGGCAGGCTTTCCTGCAGATGCGGAAGCAAGACCCAGTCCCTGCCCGGGGGAGAGCAGACCCACTCCAGTAGAGGCACGTGTGCACACAGCTTTTGTTGAAGTTTGAAAGGGTCCCCACCCTCCGTTCCACCTGAACTCCAGCTTGGAACATAGCCACAGCCTAATCCCTTCTTGAAACCTTTCTCCCGTTCCTCCAGCCCTTACTGGCCCATCGCGCTCTGGTTTTGTCTGTGTGGACTGTCCCCTCCACTTGATTAGAAGTTCCTTGAGGCCAGGAACTATCCCTCTTTTTATCAGTGAAGAGATTGAAGATCAGGAAGTTCTTATCCAAGTAGACACTAACCATCCTGGGTAGTTAAGACAGACCTGTTCGTAGTTCTTATGTTCTCCAACTAAATAATGCCACGTTTACTGTTTTGCATGGGGCTAGTCAGAGTCAGATTGATAGAGAAAATATCATTTCTTCAAATAAAACTAGATTGTGTTGTCACTGGGTAATATGAAAGCTTACTTGGTTGCTTGTTTTTAAGGTAATACATGAAAAAAAATCTATAGTTCTCATTGGTGGGAAACTGCAGTGGGATCTTATCCCCCTACCAATGTCTCCTTCACCTACTAGACTGAACCTGTCTTTCAGAGCCAACAAAGCTGGACACCGCAAAACCCCAGCCCCAGCAGAGGCAGTGAATATTGGGTACGGGGAGGTGCACAGGGAGGTTCCCAAGAGAAGGATAAAGACACTGGATGAGGGTGTGAAAGAAGGAACTGTAAGGGGGTAGGATGGGAGCGATGGGGTGGGGAGCATACTGAGGACAGAGTTCAAGAGGTGGCACTGTCAGTGTAGGAATCCCTCCTTCTGGGAGCCTAAGTCAGCCGTCTTCCCTGGCATGGGACAGAGTCAAGTCAGATAAAGTCACTGTTTCTGGTCCTTCCTCACTCAGCTGTTCTGTGAGGCTAACTGACATTTTAGTAAGAGAATGCAGTTTCCAAAACCTCCATCATAGTGGATGTTGCCATCTGAGGACATGCCATCTGAGAACCATCCAGCAAGGACCAGAACTGACTCCCTGGGCACAAGGTACAGTAGAAAGAAATCCAATCCCCACATTCTTCTCTTCCTTTGCTTCAATACTCTTCTCTAGAGCAAGAAGTGGCTTTATGTGATTGAGAAGAAGGGCTCTGCTCCTCTAGGGCCAAGTTATATCTCCAAAGGCCCAGACAAGGCCTTGTACCTAACTATGGGCACTTTGTAAGCAGCTGATGAATGAAGACAGGCATTTCCACCAGGTTATACGTCCCACCTTATCTGCAGCCCCTGCCTTGCCCATGTCCCTGGAAGGGGCAGGTGTCTCTTCTGAGTGACCAGGTTCCTGCTATTCCCCCTGGACCATGGCTGACTGACCTAGGAAACCAGTGTGATCCCTGAGGGGCACGGCGTAGCCTTGGGCCCTGAGTTTCTAACTCTCATTTCCACTTTCCTGAGGTGTAGTTCCCCAAGTGTCCTCACATATTCCATGGTTGAAATGTTTGACAGGGAAATGATCACCGTGTGAAAGACTCCTAATGGGACGTCAGCACATCACAGCTCTATCTTTTACCATAATTCTTACGATCCTTGGTGACCTAGAAGTGTCCTAAAATGAGGCTTATGCTGGTTTTCTGATAGGGATTCTATTCAGAAAATTTGTTCTAGTTAGCTAGGAATAGTCACCACTTATTTATATGTGTGTTATCCCCCAACAAACCTCAGGCATCTGTGGTCATCTGAGAATGATCTGGGAATGTGTCCAGGCGGTGATCTTGCACGAGAAGGAACAAGAGTTAATTTCAACATGAGATTAAGCCAGAGTTAATTAAGAAGCTGAAACAGCTGTCCCTATGTGATGGCATCTAACAAAAAAAGACTTTCTATTTATATTATTCACTGTTTTGAATTTTCTTTGCTGAGCCTTCTTGAGTGTCATCAAGGGGTGAGTGAGTGTGCAGGTAGGTGCCTGACTGTCTGTCTGACTGTCTGACTGTGGGTGGTGAACTCATCATGCTAGGTCAGCCATGAGATCAAGATTAAATGCTAAGTCAGCCTTAAGTGAAATAGTGACATTCCCCAGCACAGAGGAGGGCAATGTGGGCTAGTGTTTATGAGCGCAGCACTGGAATCGAAGACGGTGAGGTTCAATTCTTGTCCTGCCTCTTACTCATTAGTGATTGCAATGGACTGAATGTTTGTGTCCCCGCAAAATTCATCTTTCAAAACCCTAACCCCCAATGTGACAGAGAGGGTGGGGGCTTGTGGAGCTGATTAGATCCTGAAGGTGAAGCCCTCATGAATGGGATTAGTGACCTGATAAAAGGGACCTCAGAGAGCTCTCTCACTCTTTCTGCCATGGGAGGATACAGTGAGAAATAGGTAATCTGTAACCCACAACAGAGTCCTCACCCGATACTGAGTCTGCCCTGTGCCTTGATCTCACACTTCTAGCCTCCAAACTGTGAGAAAAACTTTTCTGTTGTTTATAAGCCACTGAGTCTGTGGCACCTTGTAATGGCAGCCCAAATGGCCTAAGATAGAGATGTTGGACAAATTGATGAACCTTGTAAGCCTTGTCTATATAGTGAGATATGTGGGGACTAAATAAGATAACCCACGTGACACAGTTGACAAGGGGCCAGGCCTTGAACAAGGGCTTAATAAATTTCAGCTACTGTTTTATTTACTGAGTGAAATAGGTGAATGTTCAGTCTTTGACACCCCCCACCTTTTCCCTCCTGTCCTTTCTCCAAAACGGTACGTGTGCAGTTTGTGTCTTGCACACACTCTCCATCGTCTGCCATTTTGTTGTCCCCTCTTGCTACCCATCCCCTCTTTTCTCTCTCTGTCGCCACATCACTTCAGCTTCCTCCCCCGAATTGGGGATGAGCACAGGAGAGAACAGAGGAGAACAAAAAGCAGAGAGATTTTGGTGTTAGGGTGACAGTGCAGCACTCGGGGGCTGTCTGGACGTTCCCATCGCTGAGGATAGCATTTTCCCAGGATTCCTAACATAAGGAGAAACCTTAGCCCCCACTTGATGACATCCAAACCCCTTATTTTATGGGTAAGGAAACTAACCTATAGAGAGGACCTTCCATGACCTCCTCATGGCATTGGCTAAGCCTGAGCAGGAGCCCAGGTCTCCCAGATTCCCTGCCCAAGAGAAAAGGAGAATGACAACCCCATGTTTCCATCTCAACCAGGATCTCCTGTCTTCCCGAAGCATTTCACCTACTTTCTTGCTCAGCTGTGGAAATATCTAATTATACCAAGATTTTGTAGCACAATGGACCTCTCATCTCTGTGTACTAAGATGCTCATCTCGTGGGACATCAATAGAAATAATATTAATAAATAACTATTGTCTTCTTTTTGAGAGCTTACTATTTATCTTTAATTTAAAAATTATTTTTTATTTTTATTTTTTCCCCTTTAACGGAGGCATTAGGGGTTGAACCCAGGACCTCCTGCCCACCAAGCATGCATTCTGACCTATACCCTCACCCCTGAGAGCTTACTATTTTTTAAGCAGTGTGTTAAACACCAACTTATCTTATTTAGTGGATTTTTAAAATAAATTTATTGTATTGAAATATAGTTGATTTATAATGTGTTAGTTTTAGGTGAACAGTAAAGCTATTCAGTAATACATATGCTTATTAGTGGATTTTTTCTTTTTTGTCTTTTAAAGTTTTACATTTGCAGCTTTAGAATGAATGAATGACTTTTGAGCCAAAGTGAGCAAAGCAAAAAAGGTAGAAATGGGTTTTCTAAAATGTTTTTCCCTAAATTAGTTCTGTTACATTGTATGAGCCATCTTTCTAAGCCCTAGTTTCTCATCTGTTCAGTGGGGACATGAACAGCTACAGGGTTATTGTCTGACACCAAGCATTCAATAAACAATAATAATTATTATTCCATTTTGCAGTTTGGGTAGGGGTTGTCAGGGAGTTTGGGTGATGGGTGAAAAGTTAAAGGACATCATGAAAAGTCTGAAAAAAATGTAATAAGGCTAATATATTTTAAATATATTATTCTTTTTTATACTCTGAATGACTTTTCCCCTGCTCAGTTTGAGGTATCTCTGTGCCTCGGGGAGGACTGAGATTTTTATAACAGGACTGCAAAGAGAAAAAAATGTACATGTCCAGCTTTTGACTTTCAAATTTGAGTTTCTAGAAAAACAGTCTTTAAATGCCAGAATTTGTAGAAAAAAGAAAAGGATTTTCTAAATTCCTGTCACTCCCATTAACATATCAACAGTCAGAAGACTGGACCTGAGCTCTAAGCCATCGGTAGAGAGAACTGAGGTTTGACCTAAGGGGTGTCCTTGCTGCACAGAAAAGATGGATTGTTTTTCCCTTCCAAACTGAGACAGTGCCAGAAGAAAGGACAGAGGTTGGAGGAGGAAAAGTGACTCGTGTGTACTGGCTTCTCCATTCAAGGCTGAGATCACAGATGGTAGATAAAGTTAGGGGAACGAGCCCTGGAAAGACAGGGAAACTGTCCTGCTCCTCACGAGACTCAGCCAAGGGACCCTCACACAAGTGGCCCCCACCAACGTGCAGCATGGGGGAGAAGGGAAGCACAGCATGGGTCCTTAGCATTCGGAGGAAGCCAAGACACAGCTTTCTCCAGTTGTCCCACATCTGGGTTTATCAGACACCAGTTGCCTCCACTGTGCTGACCAAGTTCAACCTCAAAGAGTTCAAAGTCATAAACTAGGAGTGCACCCACGAGGAAGTTGGTGCCACATCTGCCCTGGCCCCAGGATTGGTCACCTGGGTCTGTCTCCAAAAAAAGGTAAGTGATAACATTGCCAAGGCAACCAGTGCCTGAAAGGGTCTAAGGATGACAGTGAAACTAAGCATTCAGAACAGACAGCGCAGACCGAGGTGGTACCTTCTGCCTCTTCCCTCATCATCAAAGCCTTCAAGTGACTACCAGAGACAGAAGGAAACAGAAAAACATTAAGCACAGTGGAAATAGCACTTTTGATGGGATCGTCAGCATTGCCAGACAGATGTGGCACCAATTTTTAGCCAGAGAACTCTCTGGAATCGTTAAGGAGATCCAGGGGCCTGCCCAGTCCATGGGCTGCAGTGTTGATGGCACCACCCTCATGACATTGTAGCTGACAGCAACAGTGGAATGCCCATCTAGTTAAGAACTGCAAAGAGAGATATTTCAATAAAGGATCATTTGACAGCTAAAACAACAACAACACAGCTGGTTATCAGGCAGAGGGTCTGTATGAGCCTCTCTTGGCCTGGGCCTCCTCATCCCCAGGTGTCACAGGAAGGACTAAGGCATCTCACCCAACCTCCAGGACATGGGTGCAGCTGAGTTGAGAGTCAGGCTGCCCAGATAAGGGATGGGCTGATCAGCCTAAGCCAGGGACCAGCTGAGACACAGCGTGGTTTGCAGGGTCACCAAAGCCAACTAGGGGCTATGTTGACTGAAGAAAAACATACAGCTTAAAGTTGCAAGTTGTGTTTTATTCAGGGAACTTAAAACTGAGGACTGCAGCCTGGGAGGACAACCTCTCAGATAGCTCTGAGGAACTACTCTGAAGAGGTAAGGGAGGAACCACGATATGTAGGAATTTTTGCTGCAGTTGAACATCAAAAGATTACTGCTAATCACAAGAAACAGACATCTCTAGGTTGTGATTTTAGTGCTTTTTCTACAGGAACATGCAAGAGTCTGGGCTCTTTGCAGTTACTCCTTAGATATGCATCTTAACTATCTAAGGCCAGATCCTGTTTTTCTCCATCCTGAATTCCCCCCAGGGCACACCCTCAGGGGCCGCCTCAGTGACTGATGACTTGAGGGTGGGCAACATTTTTTTGTCTGCATCTGGGAGCAAGTCACAAGGGAAGACCCCTCCTTCCACCCCCAGCCCTGACTGAGCCAGAAAGAGCCAGTTTTCCCAAGCACCAAGGTCAGTAGTGCAAGCAGCCAGGTACCCAGAGACAGGGTTGAAACCAGCAACACCAGCAGCCTGAGCTCCGGCTGCCGTAACAAAAGCGCGCAGGCTGGGTGCTTTACACCACGGACACTTTTTCCCTCATAATTCGTAGCTGAAGAGGCTGGGAAGTCCAAGATCAAGGTACCAGCTGATTCAGTGCCTGGTGAGAGAGCTGCTTCTGGCTTGTAGAGGGCAAACTGCGTGTTCACGTGGTCTTTCCTTGGTGTGTCTGTGTGTGCAGAGAGAGAATGAGATCCTCTTCTTTTAAGGCCACTAGTCCCATGATTGGTGAGATTAGCTCTACCTCTGTGACTTCATCCAACCCTAACTACCTCCCAAAGGCTCCATCTTCTTGAACCATCACATTGGGGGAGTTGGGGCTTCAACATATGAATTTGGGGCAATATTTAGTCCACAACACCAACCCCCAGTCATAGGTGTGCAAATGTAAAGCTTGCTCTTTCCTATTACTGCAAGCACCTGCCACTCCAATGCACCAAGGCACCATCTTGGAAAGGAAGGCAGGAAACAATACAAGATGAGCCATTTACCGTAAATCAGAAGCAGAAACAAAACAGCTCTTTAAAACATTTTTTTAATCAAGGAGACTAAGATACAGTTAATGGTCAGTGTGAAGGAAGCCAATGAGGACAGTTTGGTCAGTTGTAGGAAACAAATAAGCCACACTTACTTTGCACACTGAATATAATTTGATAAAAATTTTACACCATTGTATGAAGGAAAAAAAAGCACCCATAACTCTATCATGCTAAAACATCTTTAAGTTATTTCTTTTCCACTTATTCTGCATATGCATGATTTTTTTAAATTACTTTAGCAATTTTTTTTATAATTGAAGTATATTTGATTTACAATGTTGTGTTAGTTTCTGGTACACAGTATAGTCATTCAGTTATACATATGTATTCTTTTTCATTATAGGCTATTACAGGATATTGAGTATAGTTCCCTGTGCTCTACAGTAGGACTTTGTTGTTTATTCTGTATATAGTAGTTAGTATCTGCAAATCCAAAACTCTTAATTTATCCCTCCCCCATCCTTTCCCCTTTGGTAACCATAAGTTTGATGTCTATGTCTGTGAGTCTGTTTGTGTTGTGTAAATAAGTTTGTTTGTGTCATTTTTTGATTCCACATATAAGTGATATCATATGGTATTTCCTTCCTTTTTCTCATTTATTTCACTTAGTATGACAATCTCCAGGTCCATCCATGTTGCTGCAAATGGCATTATTTTATTATTTTTTATGGTTGAGTAGTATTCCATTGTATATCTGTGTATATATGTACTACAACTTCTATATCCAGTCATCTGTCGATAGACATTTCTTCCATATCTTGGCTATTGTAAATAGTGCTGATGTGGACATTGGTGTGCAGATGTCTTATTGAATTAGAGTTCTCTCCGGATATATGCCCAGGAGTAGAATTGCTAGATCATACGGTAAGTCTCTTTTTAGTTTTTTAAGGAATCTCCATAGTGTTTTCCATAGAGCCTGCACCAAATTACATTCCTATCAACAGTATAGGAGGGTTCCTTTTTCTCTACGCCCTCTCCAGCATTTATCGTTTGTGGACTTTTTAATAATGGCCATTCTGACCAGTGTGAAGTGATACCTCTTTGTAGCTTTGATTTGCATTTCTCAGATAATTAGCGATATTGAGCATCTTTCCATGTGCCTATTAGCCAGCCATCTGTCTGTCTTCACTGGAGAAATGTTTGTTTAGGTCTTCTGCTCATTTTTTGATTGGGTTTCTTGTTTTTTTGTTATTGAGTCATATGATGCATGATGATTTAAAATAGCTATAATATTATTCGCATAATTTTATGTAGTGCTGTTTGTAAAATTCATCAAAATTACTTTTCCATGCTGCTCTTTAGTCCTCCTAATTATCAATGTTAATGGGTACATACTGTTAGTTAAAACTCTTGCAGTTGCAAATAACATAAAGCCAACTCCAACAAGCTTAAGGAAGAGGGGAATTTAATGTGAAAATACTGGGATTGCTCACTGAACTGCAAGGACCAGGCAGCCCTAAGGACCTAAGTATTGGGGGCCGGGGCTTGATGTTACCAGAGTTCTCCACTGTTTCTTTTCCTTCCAGACTTCTGCACATGATGGGGGCCATGCCCCCTGCAAATGTGGGGGTCAGTCTTAGACCTCGCCACCAAAAAGGGAAGACAAAAATCTTTTCAACAGAAAATCTAAGGGAAAGCCTTCGACCTGAATTAGATCATGTGTCCATCCTGGACCAATCACTATGATGAAAAAGAAGGGCTATAGTGGCCCTTTCTGAATTGACTTTTCACTCCTCTGGGGAGAAAAGGGGTGGAATCTGTTAAGAGAAGAAGGGTAATTAATATTTACTACACATAATTGATTTAAACAATCTATTGTTTAACATTTGGATTATATCTAATTATTTTGCTGTTTGAAATTATGCTGGTTAAAATCATTTGCATGTAGACTTCTCTTCATTGGGATTTTTTTACTTGCAAGAGAAGGGAACCCATGAGCCAGGAGGCTAAACACGTAAGTACATTCTGACTGATCACATTTGCCATGTGGGGAAGGAGAGAATAAAGGAGTTAGATGACTCCCTTAAGGTGATTCAGTGACTAAGTGACATTGACTTGAAAACCTGCATCTTGATTAAGATCAATGAATCAGTTCAAATTGCAAAGGAAAATACTTTCTCAAAGTGAGGAAAGCTATACAGGACGAAAACCTACTATATTAGATTTTTGTAAAGACTACAGCTGAAGGAAAAGAGAAAAATCCAAATAGTCTCCCATTTCCCCCACTCTGGCAGCTCCTTTCTTCCTGACCTTTGGCTCTCCCACAAGGAAATTCATGACAACATTGTTTTCAGAAGCCAATACCATATCCTCCTGTCTCTACTTGCAAGAAAATAACTGGGCTCCCAATAAGGATAATTGGAGTTAACAGTGATTTATTATACATCTAGTTCTCCGGATGTCCCTTCATGTTGAGATTATTTTTTATGAAAACAGAAAAATAGGGAATTTCTTCCCACTCATCAGGTTATAACAGGTCTCCAATTCACTCTGTCAAAACTAGAACCAAAAACTTTGACAGAGTTTCCTTAAGACAGAGAGAAACACAAAAAAACACATTCCATCTGGTAAATAATTGCTGGGGTTGCATTCCTGTGCATTCAGGCACGAGCTAACCTCTGTACAGCATGAAGCTGTGAAAACCTCTGGGCCTAACAGGGCAGGGGCAGAATGAGATAAGATCTACTTAGATCTATCCTGTCCTCAAGTTGCAGCATTCTGGGGTGCTGGCACATCCTAGACTCTCAACTCATTTAAAAATCAGATGAGCTGGACAGACGTACGATTATTCCAAGACGACTGAGAAAGCTCACTCTTAAGTACGTAAGGTTGGACAGACAGGTGCAGTCAATATTCTACAAGAGTGAAGAGGGATATTTGCCAAGGTCATTTTACAATGACCAGAGTTGCAGAACAAAGTTAAATATAGTTCTAAGTTACCTGCAGTCTTCTGAAAGAACTGGTTGGAAAATGTATCTAAAAGGCTGTATCAGTCTTGTGATGGAATGCTTCCAAATAGGAAAAGCATTCAGCAGTAAGCAATGAGCTACCCAAAGGATTTAAAGTAGTTAATTTGTAGCAGGTTAATTTCAGCTGGCAAGTCTAAGTTATGATTTTCACAAAGGAAGAATTCCAGAAGCATAAACAGGAGAGCCACATGTTAGAGATATTGTGAGGAAGATCCAAGAATATGGGGATCTGGGCTCAGATTGGGACTCACAGACTCAAATGCCTTTAGGGGTCAGGCAGATAAATTGTGTGAAAGGTTAAGGCATTAGGAAGAGGATTGAACAGCAGAGTGCTGGACAGGCACACCCCACCTAAAGGCATTCAAACTCATTATTTAAAGAAAAAAAGCATTGGTCTGGCCAGAAAAACACTATCTGCAGAATTTGGCCTATGGGCCAAGAGGACAGTTTGCTACTCTTGGACTTAAAGATCCTTAAGCCTTCTTTGACTCCTGGGTTCTGTAATGTTGTACGAAGAAATAACGCCCTTTTATCTGTTAAGAGCCAAACAGCTGTGTTAACCTTTGTAGTAAGAGGAGGTGGGGTTGCCTAGAAATATAAAATATGGTCTCTGACCTCTAGAAACTGAAAAATATTTTTAAACAAGATTTGCTCATACAAAGGTAATTAACAATTCCAGGCAAAATGACACAAAATCCTATAGCCACTCAGAGGAAGAATTGCTAATCCTCAGTACCTCTGTTAAGTAAATAAGTAAACCTAATCACTGAAAACAAAACAGAAGTGAGGAGGTGGAAACCCTTTTCAGAATTTGAATCTGTCTTTGAAACTACTTGGTATTTGCAGCACACACTTGGTGGCGTATGCACTGCCGTTGGTAGCTAACAGTGACTCCGTGCCCACAAAGTGCCCGTCTGTGCCGTCCGTGCTGAGCTCAGTGTGTGTGCGCCTGCACCTGCTTCCTCAAAGCAGCCTCTAAGGTGGGGTCCCTGACTGTCCCCTCTTCAGTGGCAAGTAAACTGAGCCTCAGAGGAGTAAACTACCTGCCCAAAGTCACCCAGTCAATGAGGGGCACAGATTCCCACCCAAGTCTTCTGTCTCCAGAAGCTGACTACAACCGTTGACCTCTGTGCGACACAACTTCATGTTCCTGCACCGTTCCTCCCATGGACGTGTAAATGCACACTCTACTGCGGAGGCATCTGCTGGCCTGTCATTTGATGTCAGCAGCCCTTACCTCCCAAACAAATCACCCATTTGACGCGGGAATTTGTTTCAGTTTTTCTCCAAATAGTGCAGCCTGCTCACCACGTTAGCATCACCAGGGGCACTTAAAACAACAACAACAACACTGAGGCCTCAGATCTAGCCCCTAGATTCAGATTTAATAGGTTTGGGTTTGAACCAGACATTGGTATCCTATAAGATCCCCCCAGGTAATCCTAATGTGCAGGCAGGGTTGAAAACATGGGCTGATAGTAGTGGTTGAGGGCGAGGGCTGGGATCTCAGTCTGTCACCATGGACCAGTTTGGCATCTGTGTGAGCCTTAGCTTTCTCACCTGTGAAATGGGAATTACAGAAGCGTGTACTTTACAGGACTGATCCTGGAAGGGTTAGGTTAGAGGGAAAAGTGGTATGTGATGATGACTATCCCTGGCGCTACACCCGAAAGCCTTACATGATCTAGAATGAGGTTGAAGTTTATAGTTTCTCATGCAAATACACCAGTGGCTACAGGAGAAAATGTGTTCTTCCTGCTTTCAGCCAAGACCTCCTGACACCATAGGGCAGAGGAGGCGCTGGGCAGGCACTTCTGGTAACTTGCTAGCTCTTTCAGAGGCTGAAAGGCGAATGCCTTTCAGAGCCAGACAGCTAACCTACAGGTGTGACGTAACTGGCTAGAAGGCGTGTTGAAATCGGGTGTGAATTGGAGAGAATGCCCCCTGAAGGTCAATTAATTCATTAAAACAACAACAGCTACCCCTAACAATATGCTGTTGGCCAAATAGATTGGTCTGTACTCAAATGCAGCAGGTGGGCTGTCAGTCTGTTCCCGAGGGGCTCCAGCGGGGCGCTGCCAGCAGGCACTTCCTCTTCCAAGGGTTTCAAGGACACTGGCCGTGGCAGTGAAGGGACCTACAGACCATATCCAGGCTTGTTAGAAGCAGGCAGGCAGCTAGTGTTTCAAAGTACCCGCATTGCAGTCCAGCAACCCCCACTCTAAGCCCAGCTCTGCCAGAGACTACCTGTGTGAGCCTAAATTCACTTCCCTGGGTCAGTTTGCTCACATTTCATTGTGGCTAAGATGATCTAGTCTTTGAGGTTGTCGCGAGGATTAAAAGAACAACAGACGCAGAGCGCTCAGCTCAGCACCTCCGCCCTGAGGAAGCACTCCAGATAGGCCGGCTTTTGTTTGACTCTGCCATTCTTCCGCAAAGTAAGGGGAGCCTCAAGCACTGTCTGTCCCTGCACCTGGGAGGCTCAGTTAAAGAGAGCCGTGCAGTTCGTTCTAATCCATTACCTCATCCCTCCTTTGGACCACGGTCACAAGCACTGAGAATCAAGTCTGAAAGAGATAGTGAGAGGTGAGATAATGGGTGTAAAATGACACACACACACACACACAAAAAAAGAAGTGGGGGTTTGTTTCTGGTTCGTTCTCAGGGAGCTTGGGGCTGATGGCTTGCGGAGTGGGGCACAGAGACGTGACCCAGGACTCCTCCCACAGCTCTAGCCAGCAGTGGGCTCCAGTGAGCTCCATCAACATGGCAGAAAATGATGTGTGTGAGCCCGGACTTTCTGGGTTTAACTGAGGACATCTCCTTTTGTTTCCAAGAATGAGAATCCAGCTTGTATAGTTTATCCCACCTTGGCATTTGCCATGGAAGAGCAGGAAAAACAAAAGTTAGGCATGTGTCTGTGGTTTGGCTCACGACAGGCCCAAGTTTGAGTTCAGAGAGGCCCTGGGAGCCTGGACTGCTCCTAGATTAACTTTGGTCCTTGGGTCTTAAGGAACAAAATCCATTAACCCTAGTTTCCAACTGAGAAACCACTCTCCCCACTATCAGTCCCTGTGCTTTGGATGAAACTGACTTTGTCCCATTGTGGGTGTGGTGTTCAGGCCTGGCCATCTTGTTCCTCCCATCTGGTGGCAGGTTCAGAAATGGGCATGTGACCCTATCAGAGCCAGAGAGATACAAGGAAAATCTGTTTTTAATAGCTTTATTGAAGTATAACTTACATACCATAAAATTCACCCTTTTGAAGTGTACAAGTCAATGGTTTTTAGGGAGATACCATCTACAGAGTAACCATCACAACTATCAAGTTTTAGAAAATTCTGTAATCTCCAAAAGATCTCATGCCTGGGTGCAGTCATAAGGAGACTTTAGCTGAGGAGTTGAAGGAGGTTCCCACATTCTTCTGGCTGGGTCTGTTTGAACCTAATGATGACCAGAGCTTGGAGCTACAAGGTGTCCTCACATAGAACTTGAGAATAAAGCAAGAACTACAAAAGGCAGAACTAAGGGATAGTGAGAAACTGGGCTCTTAGGGCCTGGTTGAGACTGATCAGGCCAAACCTGAAGCCAGTCCTTCCGCTGGACTTTTCAGTCACACGAGCCAACAAGTTCCCTTTGGTCTGAAGCCAGTTTGACTTGGGGTTTTCCATCTCTTGCAATGAGAAGACTCTCAACTGACTCCAAAAATTATTGACTAGACTCTAATGACTAAAGTTGAAAGCACTGTTAAGTGGATATTCAAATAGGAGGGCCCATCTTTAGATCTGTTGTAATTCTAGAACTGTTTTACCTATGACCAAAGAGTCGTTTTGCAAATGAGGATTCACGCCTGCAAAGGTAAATTGCTTAACCAGGATAGTAGCAGAACCTGAGCAAGTCGTTGACTCTGTGTAACCCTGAATTTGATCCTGTCTTTCCTCCTCAAATCAGCAGCAGCAGCAGCAGCATAGCCATTAACGTTTATAAGACTTTTAATATGCATTCTAGGACTGTATTCTAGGTATTATGCAAATATTAAGTCACTTGATCTTCACAACCACCTATGAGTAGATACTGTTATTGTTCCCATTTTATAGATGAGGAAACTGAGGTCTAAAGGGGTTAAGTAACTGTGTCCAAGATCATGCAGCTTGTGAGTGAGTAGCAGGGGCAGGATTTGGATGCAGGCATGCTGGCCACAGAGGCCATGCTCTTAACCAGGGCACTGAACTGCATCTTGTATATTCAAATTAATCTAACGTCAGCTTTTAATCAGAGTTTTACATTGGTTTTTCACTGAGGCATTGCCTTTTTCTGAACTTACATTTTATTCATTATAAAAATGAAAAGCAAACAAAAAGTCCCATGTATTTTCCATATTTCATATGCTGTGCAGTTATATAAAACAATTTTTAACCACTTGATTTCAAAGAGCCATAAACTTTTGTATTTCTTATAACTTTGTCCTGCCCTTCTCAGTACATAGTGCAAAGAAAAATTAATTGTGGCTAAAGTCTTATCTTTGGGCTTTCTTGTGATGAAAAATTAAGTGCTTTGTTTTATTAGTTTTAATTTAATAATACAGTAATTGATATTTAATATAATTTAACATGAAATTTTACACCTCATATTAGTCAACTGACAAAAAAGTGAAAGACCTGGAATTTAACAGCCCACTTACAGAAGCAAAATATACAGATGAAAAGTGATATAAATCTGTTTTCTCTGATTTCTTGAAATCACATGAAACATGTAAAGTACTTCAGAGGCTCTGAAATGCTGTGTAAATGTGACATACTATATTTTTCAACATTTTCACATACATTGTCTCAATTGATTGTTACCTAAGCCTTTTGATTGGACAGGGATTAGCAGGTGAATGAACACTGCTGTTTTTAATGCAATACCATGGAAGGCTTTTATTTTTATGCAGGAGAGTGAATTTATGTCCACGTAGGGGGGTGACATGATAAAGGTGGTCTCTTAACAAAATTCAGCTGGTGGATGCGTATAGGATGGTTTAGGAGGAAGAGCCCTTAGGAGGCTGCCCTTGTAAAAACCTCAAATTTATTTGTTTTCAAATGTAAGGGGTCTGTACCAGTGTTTAAGACTGACTTGGATCCCAGGGGGCAATAGAACTTTGTTCCAAGTTTTCAAACCATTGTTAAAAATTAGTGAGTCATCAATAGAGCACTACAGAGCGTTGAACAAAAGGGAGTGGTAGGTAACTGGGAAACAATGGCACGGGTGTGCTGGGGGGTGGCATGTGATTGGAGGCATCGTGGGTGGACTGTGGGCAATTACCCTGGGTAAGTCTGATCAGTCTTCAGATGATGGAGGTGGGTTAGAGTGGGTCTTCCAAACCCTTCACCCGTGATCCCTCACTGCAGAAGGCCGCCTGGTACACACAAGAGGCTTAGGGGCACAGACATCAGTAACCCCTTCCAGTTTTATTTTTCTAATTCTTATGGAATTTGCTTTTCACTCCCTGGCAAAGAGTGTGCCTTCCTTGGGGATTCATGCAAATTAGACAAGAAGTCAACATCTTCCCCCATCAAACCTAGGCCCCACTTTGCCGAGCTCTCGTCTCCAGGTTTCTTCTTCGATGGCCCGGCATGATTTCATAGTCATCTTATAAGGAAACAGTCCAGTGTGGCCACCAACTCCCTATGAACTCCGTACTGAACTAGTTAGTCTGCTCCATGAATCCCTACCAAAATGGGGTATGCTGGGGCACAATTCCTGGGTAACTTGTGTGCATTTCAGTTGAGGGTTTTTCTGCCTTCAGTGGTCTGCACTCACACTGTCCAATGTGGGGGGATGTGGAGCCTTGAGGGGAGGAGGACAGTGCTGCTGGGGAGGAGGAGGCTCTGGAGCAAATGGGGAGGTTAGCGTCTCACCAGTCACAGCAGGCTGCTTCTGCCTTGGCTGTCCATTCATACTGGAAGAGGAAGAAATGAAATAAACCCAAATTTTCATCCACCCTCAGTTTATTTTAATCCAACTTGAAGAGAGAGAAACCTGGATTTGAGCCCTGTTTCTGGCCACTTATGTGTTGTTTGAACTTGGATACGTGAGCAGTTACAGTAACATCTTTCCTGTCTCTTTCCCAGGATTATTGGGAGAATGCATGAGTCACTGCCTATAAAAATGCTGCACACAGACTGTGTCCAGCGTAAAGCACCAATAAGGACAGCCACTTTCATTTAGGGTCAGGATTCTCTATTACTGCTGTCTGTTGACATCTGTCATCTTGGTGTCATGGTTACAAGGGAGAGCCTCAGGCGATATTAAGTGTATAATTTTAAGGATGAGGTAGTTTCTGGAACCGTATTTTGTATATTGAAAATTGTAATTTTAGGTATAATGGAATAGTGACAAGGGAGTATTCTGGAAAACTGAGGACATATGGTCAGCAGAGAGGTACATTTTTAAAAGTACTGGACTGGGATTTAAGAGACTTGATTTCTAGTCCCTCCTCTGCTAGTCGGTGATCTTGAGCCATTGTGGCACCATTCTGGGCCTCCACTCGACCAATCGGTAAAATGAGGGTGCTTGACCCACTGTTTTGTAACTGAAATGAGTTGTACAGTCACCTGGGATGATCCCCAAAGGTAGAGTTTTTGATTTTTTTTTCCTTGCTGTGTTTCCAAAACTTAGAAACGTACTTGGTACAGGGTAGGTACTCAGTAAATATATATTTTTAATAAATGAATAAAACTTTTTGAAAATTCACAGGCCTGGGCCCACTTTAGAATCCTTGCATGTAACCTATATATATATATAGGTTAAATAAAATATAAAAGCCCTCCAGATCATTTTGTCAAGCACTCTTGGCTGAAAACCACTCAGCAAAACAATCCCCAAGGTTCCTTCCGCATAGTTGCCAGATTTAGCAAATAAAAACATGACATCCAGTTAAATTTGAATTTCAGATAAACAATGAAAGAATTTAGTATAAATATGCACCCTGCAATATTTGGTTGTTACAACTTATATGAAGATAACTAGGTAAGGCTCCCGAGGCTGAGAGTGACACCTTGAAACTGGCCCAGATTGGGGAATCAGATAATCTTAGTTTGTCTCTGCTCTGATTGTGTGATCTTAACAAATTGCTTAACGTCACTGGGCTTCATAGCAATAGTATCTCTCCTGCAGAGTTGCTGAAAGTATTAGAGATAATTTAGGCATGATAGCTCGTGGCTGGCAGGTATCTAATAAAATTTAGCTGCAATTACTATAGTTGATATGTTTAGTTGGTTTGAAGGAAAAAAAAACCCTCAGTATTAATGGGACCTTTATTGAATACACTGTCAGCTACTAAACTGGCGTTGTGAAATGAGCAAGATTAGAGCTAATATTTCTAGGTGGACCTGGCCAAAGTTAGACTGAATGTTGACCTTCTATCAAATAATGCCTCTATGCTTGGAGGAACAAAACATACTGAAAATCAATAGGTTATTCAGAATAAATAAAGGAAGGAAGTTCTTTCATGCGTTACGAACTGTCATTTACTTAACTGACTTTTTCTAATATCAAAGGTAAATATTTTCTCAGACTTTATAGGGTCACTATACAGAGGGATAGGCTATTTGGAAATAGCAGTGGGCAGTGGAAATACTTCAGTTGTGACCTAGGTTATCTGTCTTCTAGGTTAAATGCATCTTCTGTTTCTAGAGCTGTTGTTGTTTCTAGAAATTTCCAATACATCTCCTCTGGCTAAAAAAAAATAAACACACATGGCAACAAATGTAGAATGTCCATTAAAAGAAAGCAGTTTTCTCTAGAAACACGTCAATTTAAACAAAATCTGTGGATAATTTTGAGATCAAGTTTAAAGAGGTTGTGTCTGGAAAATCAATTGACCATATATTTTCAATTGAGCTACTCTGATCCCAAGTACATACGTTAAGCACCCCTATTGGTTATGTCGTTGTTTATCTGATACATATTTACTGTTGAGCATATACTCTGTACCAGACACTGTTGTGTTAGGGATCCGCAGTGAACAAAACCCCAGTCCTTGCCTTTGTGAAGCCTGTATTCTGGGATAGGGAGAGAAATAGAAACCTGCTGCAGAAGTGAGTTTTGTAGGCTGCAGACGGTGACAAGTGCTGTGGAGGAAGGAGAACAGGGGGAGGAAGACGGGACTAAGCGATGGATGAGGTGGAGCGGTAATGCTGAATAGCATGGTGACAGTGGGCCTCTCTGGGAAGATGACGTTTGAGTAAAGGAGGTGATAACAGAAGCCATGCTGCTCTGGGGGACGAGAAGAGGAATGCCAGGCACAGAGGACCGAAGGTGGACACATTCCTGGCGTGTTCCAGGAAGGATGAAGAAGCCAGTGTGGCTGGAGAGAGGAGAGGGGAGAGGGAAGAGGGGAGGAGGGAAAACTAAGTAACTATTATGGTCTTCATCATGATAAAGGACTCCATGAACCCAACTTCCACTTTGGAATCTCAGTTTACCTGCTCTATGACTGCAGGGAAACCCTAAACAACTTACTTTTTTTTTTGGTGGGGGGTTGTGGGGAGGAGGCTAATTAGGTTTATTTCTTTCTTTCTTTCTTAATGGGGATTGAACCCAGGACCTCATGCATGCTAAACAGGCATTCTACCACTGAGCTACACCCTCCCCCTGGAATGATGGTTCTTGTAAAGCATGAGTAGGTTAGGATTTTTTTCACAAAACTATAACTAGAGAAAGTCAGTATAGCTTAGTGATGATGTGTGTGCTTTAACTGATAGGCCTGAGTTTATATTCTGTTCTCCTTACTTGCTTGATGTGTGCCCTTGAGCAAGTCACTTAACCTCTCTGTGCTTCAAGTTCCATCTCTGTGAAATGAGGCAATTAGAAGTGCCTCCTTTTGAGTTGTGAGGGTTATAGGAGAAGGTCCACGTAAAATGCTTAGCACCACGCTTGGCTCTCAAAAAGTACTAAGTGAATGTCATTATTATTTCTTGAAAAGTATAATTAGGAGGATTAGGTATTTTGAAATATCTACTTCAGTGTACACTTGAAATGTATGTTTAATAGCCAAAACATGCTTTTGAGCAAAAATGTCTTATTATTCTTATTAATAGAAGTGGTGGCCAGCCTCCAAGAAGATCTCCAAGGATCCCCATGTCATTCATTCACACCCTGTGTTAGTCTCCTCTCACATTGCATCAGGGTTGGTCTGTGGGACCAAAGAAGATGGTGGAAGTGATGGTACTTTTGAGATGAGGTTATAAAAGACATTGCAGCTATGATCTTGGTCGTTCTCTCTCTCTCTCAATCACAGTTCTTGGGGAAACCTGCTGCCATGTCAAGAGCAGCCCTGTGGAGAGGTCCCCTATGGAGAGGCACCCCCAATGAGGTACACATGACAAGGCGCTGAGGCCTATTAAGCAGCCCTGCTAGTGTGGGGGGGATGGGCAGGGGTGGAGAGTTAACACTTCTTTATTGACACGACTGAAGTGTGTTGACATCAGTGTTCCTTATTAGGCTTCAGCTGCGGTCATTCTCAGTTGCACGTGGGCAGCGTCCTGCCTCCCGGCTCAGTGCCCCTACCACCCGTGGAAGACCACGCCCTGCCAGCTTCGCTCCAAGAACCTTCGTTTTTATCTTCCCTTGAAAGTTTGTCTGATGAAAAGATTCCAGGGCTCAAAAGACAGCTCTGTTGTTCGAAAACCACTAGGTTAGAGAATGGTGCTAATGAGGTCAAGGTCACCAGGTCACTAGGTCAGGGTTTCCTTGCCAAAGGAGAAGAGGCTTCAGTGACAATGACTCAGCTCGAAGTGATCACTAACATGATAGAAAAAACAACACAAAACAAAGCAATGTAATGCACAGGCTGTCCTAAGTTCTGGCTCTGCACTCCTGCCACCTGGGTTCGAATCCTGCCTCCAGCACTCGGCGCTGTGGCTTCCTGCAGATATCTGAACCTCCCTTAGCTCCATCCTCATTTCTGCAAATGGTGGATAAGAATCATGCTACCTCACAGGAGAAGCAAGTTCTCAGTAAGTGTTATCAATTACTAAAATTATATTGTTTTCATTATAATAATAGTTATTCTTTTAAGTATTATATATTATATTTTATATATAAATGAAGTATTATATTATTATAACTGTTTTATTATAATACTGCTTATATTATTATTATAATACTTATCTTTTTCAAGCCAAAGTCTATTATATTATAGTTAATTTAGTAAATATATTAACTTCCCTAAAGGTCAGGTAATTTCTAGGGATATATTTGTGTCCTTTATAAAGCTTAACCCAGTGCTTTGGTCACAATATTTCCTCGGTAAATATTTGTTAAATAAATTAATGTTCTAAATATAGTGGGTCTGCAGGGATAGGCTTGTACACATAATCCCTCCACTTAGCATCCTAGGAGAATGTCATACACCTTTGAATGCTCTATAAATATTTTATAATAGTAACAATGATATACTGAAGATTATAATTATGAATAAAGATTATTCTTAGCTAAATTTCCTGAACTAGGGTTACGTCCTTCAGGAACATAAAACACGTATTCATACGGGGCTTCGGCTTAATGCAAACTGAACCCTAACTTACTTTGTGAAATAACTAAAGCAAATGAGTCAATGTGTCCTTTACCTTTCAAACAGTCGTTTCCAGGAACCAGAAGTGCGGGACTATCACATTAAAGGCTGAGATAAATTAGGTCCTCTTTTCTTTCTGGGTTTAGATAATAATTATCTTATGTGCTTTCTGATAAGAGTCAGCAACTAGATTATTTTACATTCATATCCTAAGTTTTGTAATGCTTATAACTAAATGGCAAACTAGCTTGTGAAATCTGAGTTATGAGCTTTGGGATATAGAAAAGAGCAGAGCTGGCCAAATGCTTCTCCATTTTAGTTTTCTTCAACGAGGGAAGCTGAAGCACTCTTTTGGGAGAGGAAACCACAGAGCCATTGGCAGAAGGGAAGTCTTCCAGATTGTGACTCACAGAGTAGCATTTTGTAATATTAATAACTGTTCCTTAAAAAGAAGACTCCTTGGTGGCAGTAAAGCCTTGGGCAAGGGTGAGGGAACACATCACTTCCCTTAGTAAAATCCACAACCTTGAAGGTTGGTGTTGGAAAAGGCCCTACAGGTGGTGGATCCAGCTCTCTAGACAGCACAATTCCCCTGCCCTCCGGTTTACCTTCCCTCTGAGGGAGACTCACTCGTGCCCAGGTTTGTACACACTCCCTGTCTCACACGCATGCACACGCACACACACACACACACACACATATTCTTGCCACTTTGATGACTTCCCTTTAATACTCTGGTATGAAGACAGCTAAAACCCCTTCCTTCAAATCTCTGTAAAAATTTTGAGAATGACAAGAACTTTTTAAAAATATTAATAAGTATGGTATATATCCATTGTAAAAACAAAAAAAAGTGAGGACAGGGAATGAAGAAGACTATTAGGAAGGAAATTACTTCCAGGGCCTGACCCCATTCTACCTGCCCCAAAGGTCTGGGGTGGCTTTGGTGACCTCTTGCCTGTGTCTTCCTTGCTCTCTCCTGATTTATCTCCTTGCAGGCCATGTGCCTCATTGGGCCTGGGTCTGTGGGACACTCAGGGTGCCGGATTCTTACCTGCAGCATACCCAAGGCCCATTCTGGTCCACTTACTCTGCGCGGTTTGACCCTTACTGTACCTTGATGAAGCAGGCACAGTAGGTATTTCTTCCTTTTATAGACAAGGACCTTGAGGCTCAGGGGGGTCAAAGAGTTGGCTGCTGCTATTTGCACACCATTCCTAGTATGTGGCAGATGACTAATTGCATACATGAAGGTCCACGGTGCAAGTGGGCTGCTACCTCAGAACCAGGGCAGATGCTCTTTAGCTGCGAAGTGTGTGTGACTTACGGTCATGTTCATTATTAATGTACTAGATTTCCTTAACTTAATCCCGAAGGAATGGGTGCAGGATAAAATGGCTTTGACGGGAAAGGAGGGAGAGGATAAGGTTCTGAATGCGGGGATGCTGCCAGTAAGACAGTCTTCCTTATGACCACACATGTGGAGCACGGAGCCATATGCTGCCACTGGGGCTGATATTCAATAAACAAACGATACGTGTTAAAAAGGGCCTGAAGGAAATTTGCCGTGCGTTTAACAGTGGCTGTATCTAGGTGATAGAGTCATAAGTGATTGTTGTTTTTTCTTTATTCTTTTTTATATGTTTCCAAATTTTTCCTTATAATTGGCATGCATCACTTTTATAGTCTAGAAAACTGTTACACATTAGTTTATGATATTTTGCACAAATATATGACTATCAAGTTAAAAACGTGTGTGCTTCAAAGGACACTATGGGAGAAGATATTTACAAATCACATATCAGATAAAGGACTAGTATCAATTATCAGATATAAGGAAAGACCTCTTATAAAGACTAACAATAAAAAAAGACACATAACCCAATTTTAAAATGGGTAAAGGATTTGAATAGACATTTCTCCAAAGAAGATATACAAATGGCCAATATGGATATGAAAAGATGCTCAACGTCATTAGTCATTAGGGAAATACAAATTAGAACCATGAGATAGCACTTCATACCCCCTATGATATATACAACAAAAAAGATGACAATAACAACTGTTAGCAAGGACTTGGAGAAATTAGAACTTTCATAATGGGAATATAAAATAGTACAGCCACTTTGGAAAAGTGTATTAGTTCCTCAAAAAATTAATCATAGAGTTACCATAAAGCCAAGAAATCCTACTAGACATACACCCAAGAGAAATGAAAACATATGTTTACACAAAAGCTTGTACATGAATGTCTTAGCAGCATTATTCATAAGAGCCAAGAAGTGGAAGCAATCCAAAGTGCCCATCAATGTATGAATGGATAAACAAAATGTAGTATGATCCATACCATGAATATTACTCAGCTATAAAAAAGGATGAAGGAATGGTACATGCTACCACATGGACGAACCCTGCGAGCAAATGTTAAGAAGCCAGACCCAAAGGCTACATGTTACATGTTTCTATTTATATGAAATGTCTGGAATAGGCAAATCCGTAGAGACAGAGAGTAGATTAATGGTTGCCTGGGGCTAAGGGTCTGGGGACTGGAGAGTGACTGCTAATGAGTATGGGTTTTTTTTTACTGGAGTGATGAAAGTGTTCTGGAATTAAATAGTGCTGATGGTTGCATAACTGTAAATATATTCAAAATCACTAAATTATACACTTTAAGAGTAAACTTTTTTGCTATGTGGATTGTATCTCAATAGGAAGATGACTAAAAATAAAGCTTCTAGGATAGATCCACTAAAAATTAAGGATCTGCCATACTTTTGATTGATTAGGTTTGACTGATTAGGTTTCATAGGTTTGAGGACCTATGAAATAAGTGTTTACTGATTAAATGTAAGGAAGGAGAAATAAATGATGGAGGGCACGTTGTGTATGCAGGAGCCCCCTTGGGAATAAATACTCTTTTCATAGAATCATAGACATTGGGCGGGAGGGTTAGAGAAGATGTATTGAGTCCACATAGCCTGTTCTACAGTTGAAGAATCTCAGGCCAAGAAGGAGGAAAGAATTTGTTTACTGTCACCTGGTGAGCTGGCAAAGGGGCTGAGACTAAAAATGAGATTTCCTGTTCCCATATATCTTTGAGCTGCCCTCTGTTCATCCTCTTCACAGGCGGGGGCCATCAGTTTCAGGAATTTGCAGGTGTGCTTTGGCTGTGAACATGTAGGGAAACATTGATCTCACAGCCTCTTCTCCCCAGAGGCCAGCCTTTCGTCTTGTGAGGTTTGATGACTCTTCATTTTAACCTACTTGCAAAGATACTGTGACGTGCCTAAAGCCCCCTGGGCATGTGCTGTGCTGGAGAGCTCAGGGGAGGACGTCCCCACCCCCACACCTTGCCCTCCTGCCCCTTAAGAAAGTCAGTGATTGAAAGCTGACATTAGTGTTTCTTGTCTCGGGTAGGTTTTTGTTTTGTTTTGTTTTTTTAATTTAACTAAAGTCGATCCTGCCGTCCTGTTTATTCAAACCATCTTCAATTTGAAAGAAGACTTAAATCATAGCCTCACTTGCACTCACTGAGGTTGTTCTGAATCGACTGTCTGACTTTCTAGGTTGGTTCTGAGCTCCCAGGCAGGTACTGAACCTTCTTGAGTCCCCCGAACACCTGCACCCTTTTGGATACGCATTCTCTCCTTTCCACTGAGGACTCCGTCCTGCAGTTGAGCGGGCGCGGACGCACGGAGGACACAGGGCGGGTCCAGAGAACCGCGGGAGGCTTCTGGCTTCCCCACAGACTGTCCCGCCCAGGCACCTGCCAGAAACCAGAGCCCAGCATGCTCCAGTGTCCCGCTCTCACCAGGGGCCAGAAAACCGACCGTCACAGAGCAATTTCTTAGCGGAGTGGAGGGGGGGGCAGTAAAAGGCGTTAGGCGGGGGTGTTAATCGTGCCAGCCTCTCGATCCAGGTACCCCTCAGGGTCAGAGGTGTTAGAATCGAACTGACGTAAGTCTCACTGGGGATGGATTTTTTCCCCCTCCCTCAGGGGAAAAAGGTAAACACACATCCGCAGAAGCAGCGTGCCGGGGTGGAGGGAGCTGCTCTGCCTGCTTCTCGCGATGCAGAAGCCTGCCAGCCGGGGTGAGCCGGCGGAGGTGCGCGAAGGTGCCTCGTGGGCCTGGTGGAGTTGGAGAGGCGCGCAGGCGCACTGGAGTCTGCCCGCCGGCCGGCTACGGGGTACAAAGAGAGCGCCGCGGAGTGCCAGGGTTGCTTAAGGTCTCGGGAGCCGCCTGGGGTTTCGCAGGGCCAAGCTGTCCCTCCCGCCCCGCTCCGGGACGCAGCCACAGACGTTTTCCATCCAGAGTCTGAGGTTTGCCTGTCTTCCCCGAGTACCTCGCGCGTGAGGTAGCTGCGGGGCCTGGGTGGATACTGGACGTTTCGGGGTTTAATTCTGGCGCTTGCGAGCCGGGGCCGGCTCCGCCCCTCCGCCCCGCCCCCTCTTCTGAGGTCCGGGAGCCGTGCGTGAGGCGGCGAGCGGCCGGCGGGGCGCCGCAGGTGGGGAGAAGCGCCTGGAGGTGAGTGGAGCTGGGGACTGCGCCGCGCTCTTTTCCCCAGCGGGTTGGCGCGGTGGCGCCGTGCAACGACCCCTGCCCCGAGCCGGCCTCCTCGCCCAGCCAGGCCAGCTTGGCGCGCGCCAGGGCGCACGGCGGCTGTGGCGGTGGAGGAGGGCAGCCCCCGCGGACTCCCGCTCCCCGGGTTACCCAGGCGGCCTCAGGGCGGGCCTAGGGACGGGGTCCGAGAGGTTGCGGCGGCCCGGTGGCCGGCCGAATTTGGCGCGCTGAGGCAGCGGGGCTCGGCGGGTCTGGAACGGGAGCGAGGCGCGCCCGGTTCGGGGCAGCTGGAAAGGCCGGGCCGGGCGGCGGGAGGGTGCGCCTGCCCAGCGGGGACGTATGGCTTTTGGGTGTCCCTGGGGCACTCTGTTGGCCCGGGAAGGGGTAGGAGAACTCTCCGAGGGGTCTCTCCGTAAAGTTTTTGGCTCTGCTCTGCAGGAGGGAGTGGCGGTCGACCCCTTTCTTCCTCTGTTACAGAGCGGCAGGTGGCCTCGGGTCGCCCTCAGCCGACTCCGAGATGGTTCCGCCCGGGGTTGGAGGGGTCGGGAGGTGGGGGAGGGGTGTGGGGGGCTCCGGGGCTCCGGGGCCAGTCGAACCCGGCCGGAGGTCGTGTCCAGGGAGGGTGCGAGCGCCCTTAGGCGGACTTGGTCCCTCAGCAACCCTCTCTTCCATGCCTCTTCGGCAAACACGCAGGAATCCTGCGCCCACAGCAGCTACTTCCCCATAACCATTCTAATCCACCTGGATCCGCGTGGAACTTTCCCAGGCAACTCTTCGCAGTGGGTCCTGCAAGTCAGCAAGAACTGTGCCGCACCGGGGTGACTTAAAGAAAGCTTTGGCGAGTTAACTTTAAAAATAATCTATGGCGTCCTCCAGCGCTCGCTCTCGGCACATCGTCTCCACGGAGGTTCATCTCGTCATTATTAATTAATGAAATGTTGTATCAGGACGAGAACCCTGAGACTAACAAGGAAGGTTAATCATACAGATCTATAATAGTGCACTTTTTTGCCCTGCCTTCATCCCATCCATCTCTGAGGTGGATGGAAATCAGGGCCAGTTTCCTTATTTTTAATTCATGAGTTTATTCAACTTGGTTTTTCAGTGGTCTTAGCTGTCCATCTGCTAGTTGCTCCTTTCGTTCAACTTTCTCTTTTTTCTCAAAAAAAAAAAAGTTGGGCACCCCCATATTTTATTTATTTTAAAAATTGAGATAAAATAAGCTGTCATAAATTTACCCAATTAAAGCGTACCATTCAGTGTTTTTTTAGTATATTCACAAAGTTATGCAGTCATCCCTACTAATTTCAGAACATTTTCATCACCCCCAAAAGTAACCTCGTACCCATTAAGCAGTCACTCCTCATTTACCCTTTCCCCAGCCTCCTACTCATTCTAAGGTGACCCTTTCCCAAGATAGACATTGAGTGAGAAGACTGAGAGATTATTGACTCCTTTTATTCGGTCCTTTTTCAGTTAATAGATTTGGGGAGAGGTGCTGCTGCTGAAGCAGGGGAAGAAAAATTAAGAATGGGCTGTCCGCTGGTGAGATTACAATGTCTAAGGAAGCTGCCAGTGGGGGAATAATTGCCTCCTTTAAAAATACACAAATTAGGAATGCATTTTATCCCTGTAGGGCACACAGGTGCTTCGGGGCACTTTCTGCACTTTAGATTTACCAGGACCACAAATCACTCTATTTGAGGTTCTAACTCAGAAAATGTGAGTTCTGTTTTGTGTGTATGCGTTTTGGGAGGTGTTAGAGGAGGGAAAAGGACTGCAGGTTTTAAACTAGTTTTGTTTTAAATTACCCAAACTGTCTCCAAAGAAAGAAATCACAGGCAAATGGCTACTAGAATGGATACAGTCAAGACTTGAGTTCATTTCTTGAGTATCAGCATCTGCTCCCAAATAGTCCTGTGAGCTAATGTGTTCGTGCATTAACCCCCTGGTTCCAGGAGGAAGAGGAAGACGGGAAAGGGTCTAGTTGGAGGAAATTCAGGCAATCGGAGAAAGGCTGAAAGGGAGCTGAGGTCTGTTAAAATGGAGAAGGGTGAGCAGGTTCAGAAGCAGCAAAGGGATCTCTGGAAATTACAGACACCTCACTTAGGCATTTGTTGGACTATCTGTGCGTATTTTAAAAGTCACGTTTTAGTGAGCAGAGTTGAAGCTATCCAGATTACGAAACAACCACCACACTTGTCTTCTGCCCTCCAATCAAATGAGGCCAAGTTGGTTTCAAATGTTACAGGATATTTTATGCCTGTTGCATGGATGGCTTGGCTTATGCATCTTTTATTAGAAATAATTTTTAAAGTTGAACTGTAACATACATATAAATATTAAGTGTACAATTTTATGAACTTTCCCAAGTGAACATAAACTTATAATCAGCACTGAACTCAAGAAACAGAGCATTGCCATGTTTTTTTCCAGTCACTCTCTCCCCAGGGGTAACCATAGACTAATTTTGCCTGTCTTCGTGCTCTATATACATGGGGTCATACAGGGGTTTTTTGGTTTGTTTTTCGTTTTTGTTTTTTTGGTATCTGGCTTCCTTCACTCAAAATTACGTTTGTGAGATTTAGTCATAGTTGTTGCATGTGGCTGTAGTCCAGTCATTATCATGACTGTCCAATATTTCATTGGGTGACTGCACCACAGTTTGTCCATTTTAGGGTTGGTGGGCATTTGAGCAGCTTCATTTTGTCTGTGGTGAATAGTGTGACTGTGAATATTGTACTCTATGCCTTTGTGTACCTCTGTATTCTGTGCAATCCTCAGGAGTAGAACTGCTTTTAATTCCTCTCTCCTTTCAAGTAAAACTCAGTAAAAATTTCTCTAAGGTGAAGGCTGCTCCACTAACTTTCATTTAGAATAAACCAACATCAATGAATTGTAATAAATAATAATTACATTTCTCTTTTATCCAAGGCCCTGGTAGGGAATTCAGAGACTAAGATCCTCATGGGATTCATAGAAAGTGGGGAGATGTAAAGATACGGTATTGAGTTGGAGGCAGAAGTATGGGAATATCTGATATAAATGACTTATTGGAAATGGGGGAGGGGGGAATTAACACTGAGTACAGAGGTTTGGATGATATTTAGGGCCTTGAAGAATGTGTACAGTTGGGGATTAGAGTAAAAGACATTGCAGTTTAGGCCATAGCATTTAAAGAAGCAAAGCAGTCCTTGTCATTGTCAGTCACATACTTGGAGATCCAGGTGAATGGCAATTTGAGCTTATGCCCTTCTAGTGGCTCTCATGACTACTGAGTGAGCCTCGTGATCCTTGTGGAAATATTGTAGCTCTGGACCCAGACTGGCTAGTTTGAATTTAGATGCTGCTGCTTGCTGTGTAACCGTTCGGTTACTGAACCTCTCTGTGCCCCAATTTTCCATCTATAAAAAGGGGATAATAAAAGCCCTCTCCTCATGGGGTTATTGTGAGGATTAAATGAGTTAAAACATATAGCATGTAGAAGATTGCTTAGCACACAGTAAGTGCTAAACATGTTTGCTGTTGTTTCTTTAATTTTTAATTGTTTAAATATCTGTAGTTATATTTGTCCATAGTAAGTATATTATAAACAACAAAGAAGGGTTTAACATGAAAACTAAAACCCATTACTCCTTTTTTATCCCAACTCAGCTACCGTCTCTTCTCAGGTGTGATAACCTACAACCTGTTTCTGTTTTTAGTTCTTTAGGTGATTATCATTGAACAAGTTAATGTAAATTTTAGTGGCTTAAACAATTGTTTCATGGTATTATCGGTTCTGCGGGTCAAGGATTCAGGCCGGGCTTGGCTGCTTCTGCTCCTTGTGGTGTTGACTGTGGTCTCTCTGTAGCATGAAGCTGGTGAACGGGCTGGTCTGGAGGTATCCAGGAAGGCTTTGCTTCCACGCCACGTGCCTTGGCAGGAATGGCTGGAAGACTGGGCTCAGCATTGACTGTTGACCAGAGTGCCTACAAATGGCAACTTCAGTGTGGTGGCCCCAGGAATTTGCATAACTTATATTGTCACCAGCTTCCCCTGTGTGTTAATCAGGGTCTGTAGAGAAACAGGCCAATAAGGTGTGTATCTGTTTATAGAAAGATTTAAGATAAGAAATTGGTTCACACAACCGTGGAGGTTGGTGAGTCCAAAATCTGCAGTGTAGGCCGGCAGACTAGAGACCCAGGAGAGCCCGTGTTGCAGATAAAGACTAAAGGCAGTCTGCTGGAGAATTCCCTCTTGCTCAGGGAGACGAATCTTTTTTTGTCCCAGTCAGGCCTTTAACTGATTGGATGAGACCCACCCACATTATGGAGAGCAGTCTGCTTTAACCAGAGCTCACCACTTAAAATATTAATCTCATCCCAAAACACCGTCCAAGTAGACACATGAAATTAACTTGAGGTATGAGTGGGAAGCTTCATGCCTAACCTCAGGAGTTATATAACTTTCCTTTCACCAAACTCTGTTGGCTGGAGTCAGTCACAACGAGGTGGGGACACAGACCAGCCACTTGATGGGAAGAGTGTCAGAGAACGTGCAGCCTTCCTGTGCCACAGTCTACACTTGATTTCACAAATCTGACTGAGGAAGAAGTGGACTTTGTATTACCTCCCACTTCTCTTCCTCTCCTCTCTGCCTCCCAGTATTTATTAGATATCCTATTATTTTTGTCTTATTAATTTTAGCTCTCTTTTTTCAGTTACCCTTATAATTTTAAACAAAGCATTCTGTACTTGACAAGGCCATGGAGAGGTGGAAAGCTGACATCTGTTGGAGTGCGTGTGTGTTTGGGAGGGGCAGTTAAAGAGAACAGCAGACCTGTCTTGAATGGGGGGACCTCTGATGATGAGGCTCTTATTAAAACACTGCAGGCATGTGAATTGCCTGTGAGCAGGTACTCTTTGCGAGCAGAGCAGGTGATAAAATCCGACAGTTTTTATTTTCTCTCTTTGGCTTCTAAACTTGGATATCTGTTTGCCTTTTCCTTCCTTGAGCTTTGCATTTAAAGTATGGATTCTGGAAGCAAATGATGTTCTCACTGATGAAGAATCTTAAAACAGATACACTGCTGAGTTGGGTATTTGTGTGTGGATGTATGGTCCAGAAGACCCTGTCAGAAATAAGTATCCTCATGCTTCTTTCATTACAGAAGTAATCAGTTAATTGGAAACAGTTATTTATTTCGGACACTGTCAGGAACCCTGTAGCTCTGTTGTCTGGTGGTTTCTTTCTTTCTTTTCATTTCTTTATTTTTTTTTAAATCCATTTAGTTAATGGAATTGAGCAATGGAGCTTAGTTTAACTCTCAGGAGGCATACTAATACCTTTTTATAATTATCTGATCCCCTGAGAAGCACATGAGAACTTCTGTTTTTGTTGGTTTATGTTTATTGCATATGCAGTTAAAACTTGTTTTGATATTTATTTTATATAATTTTTGGCTTGCTCAGAGGCAAGAATGTAAGTTTGTTGTTATCTGCATTATATTTTTGGCTACGTTTGTTTAGATTTCTGTTCATAATTCTGACTGGCTCACCCTTTGACCTTGGGCAAAAATATGAAAACATAATTAGAGCATAGATGGAAATCAAGCCTGGTTTTATCCTCCTCCCCTGTTTTTATATTCTTAACAGAGCTACTCTTTCCTGTAAAACTACCTGCTCAAGAGTGGCTGTTTTTAGGGGCTGGGATTGTCCCTGTTTTGTGATGCTATGGCTCACTTTTCTGCCAAGTGCTCCCTCATCTCTGTTTCTCAAAATAGAGCCATAGGCCCAAATTGATCATCTCCGTGTTATTACCCCTTCCATTCACTGCTCTAGCCCGAAGGGTATCCTTCTAGTAGCACTGATTACTTTTGTCAGTTTTTGAACTTTGTATAGAACCACAGAGTGTGTTCTTTCTTGCGTTTGGCTTCTCTCACTCCATGTCATATTTTTAAGATTGCTCCAGGTTGTTGTGTGTGGCTGTGGATTGTCCACTTCCGTTGCTCTGCTGTATTCCATTGTGTGAATGTACCACTGTTTAGCCATCCTGATGGAGATGTACACTGGGTTGTTTCCAGTTTGGGACCAAAACGGAGAGTGCTGTTGTAAAATTTTTTCTGCATGTTTTCTGCTGAATGTGTGTACTTGTTTCTGTTGGGTGAGTGTCTAGGAGTGAAATTGTTGGGGCATACAGTTCAGCTGTAGTAGGGACTGCCAGGGTGGTTTCAGTAATTTATGTTTCCAACAGTGTGTGTAAGTTCCAGTTGCTCCTGTTCTTATCAATGCTTCTTATTGTCTGTTGTCCTATTTTAACCATTCAGGTGAATATGTGCTATTAAATTTAATGACTGATGAAGAGGAGCACCTCAGGGCTTATATTTTTTAAAAATTTTATAGCAGAGTGAGAAGGAAAAGGTAGACCAGTTAAAGAATTCATTGAGACTTGATATCATTTTTTTAAACTAATCTAGCTTTTCTGTTTCTCCATGTTCTAAAATTTATTTCTTGTGAGTTTTTTTTTTTCTTTTAATTGGTGGGAGATGCATCTCAAGCGATTTATTACTAATAAAAGTTTAAAGAATGGAAGTTTGTGAATAACCTACTGGTTCTGAGAATTAAGGTGTTCAGTATATTTAAAGGCTAAAATTTTGCTCATGCTGTCTTACTTGTTCCACTTTTCTGATTTGTTAAATCAATCTATTGATTTTTGCCATTCACTGTGACTTTTTTATAGGGGAATTTGCCTGTAGTTGGCCAGGAATTATATTTCCACATGAAAATGTAAAGAAAAAAAAAAAAAAAGTAAAAGAAAATTTGAGTTCTTGGTGCATAATTTTTTAAAGGAAAAACAGGGGTTGTCAACATAGGGATAAGTTGGATATAGTGACACTTCAGTGGCACTGCTGGAAGTTTTTGCCATTTCTTAGAAAATGAAGTGACTAGTTCTGATGAAACAATATATGGTTTGGTGGGCTTGAGTTTTTGATTTATTCTCTGTTGGCCTTTTAAAACTTCATCCTTCTGCTTCTATTTAGGGCACCAGTGTGTTTTCTCAATTGTTTCTTTTTAAGGATTATGTGCTCTTTAAGAATGCAACCTGTCTTAGTGTGTGTGTGTTCCGTCTTCCCTTAAATGTTACTAGGATTAGTGCTGACCAAGGGATAGACACTACTGGTCCTAAATACTTGTAAAGCATTTGTGGCTACTGTTTGGTTTCTTGGTGGCAAGATTAAGTCCTGGGTGGCATAACCTAAAGGGTCTTTGGAGAATCCAGACTTTTGACCTTGAGGGTAATAAGATTTCTCTGCCTCCAGACACATCACATTTTGATCTCCTTTCAGAGTTATGATTCAGGAGTGGGAGGAGAGTTGACTGAATCCCTCTCAAGGAGAGGAGGTTGGGAGAGAAATGATTGACATTTGCGTACTACAACTCAAAGTATCCCAGCTCTGGCAGGGTTTTGGTAACAACTGGGAGAGGCAACTCAAATAGTTCACTACTATGGGAGTTTTTGTATATTGTTTTAATGTTGAAGGAATTCAGGTTAGTCCTCTAATGAAGTCATGTGAACTTAACTTGTGTTCTGATGTTTTTTTATTGGGGAGGGGGAGGAAAGAGAAGCCGTTGTGGTCTGAGAATTGTTCATCATGTTGGGGATGACAGCCATGGGGGTAGGGGATGCGGTGTGGAGACACTGCCTTGAGGAACACGAGAGCTTTTTATGGAGCGGCCACATGGGAGGGGAGTCACTAGGTTATGCTTTGTAGGCATTCAAGAGTATTTGTTGAATGAATGTATGTAATTTCATCAGCGGCACACTGTGGCTGTGAGATCTGCTTGAAGGTACCAATTCATCAGTTACAGTGATTTAGGTGCCCTTTGAATGGTAACCTATCCTGCAGGTAATTAGAAGTTTCATGCTTCCATCAGTTGAAGTTCAAACATTTTGGTTGTAAAGAGATTTGTCCTAACAACATTTGACCCCACCTGCCAGGTAGTGTATCTGAGTCAGGTGTTGATTCTCCAGCTCTCCTCTCCACACACACACCTGCTTGTGTGTGTGTGAATTTAGAGCCATGAGAAAACCATAGGTTATCCTCCCCAAATTCAGTGAGCTCTCTTTTTCAGGAGAGTTTAAATCAATTTTAGGCTAATAGAAAAAGAGAACTGTTTCTTTTTGTTTGTTTTTTAAGGTTTATTTTAGCCAACCTCAGGAAACAAAAGGCTACTGTTTGGAAACCAGGAAAAGCTAATTGGAATGCCTTTGTTTTCCCTTTGGTGAAATCCTTTATGCTCAAATAGTTTTTTCCCACCTTCTGGAGAGCCAAAGTATTACTCAGAAACAGAGGGCTACTCTGTCCAGGCTCAGTTGCTGGGAAGGGTGTGCCAGTGGTTCACCTGCTGAACTCAAGAATGAGTAAGAAGACCTTACTCTTACTAATGAGCCCAGAAGGACTCAATAAAGTGGCTTTAGTACAGTGGAAAAAAATGTCACTTTCCTGCTCTGTCAAGTTTGCTAGCAAAAGGAGGAAATACTGCTTAAGGGCTTGCAGTTTATATTGTTTATGAATCATTTTCTTGGGAGCGTTCTCTTTCAAAGAAAAGGTGTTGTGAACCTCTGGCCTCACATTCAAGTTGACCAGATAACTGTGCTTGCCTGTTAACCTGATTTGAGCCCTGACTTGGAGTTGTTCTTCACGTTTTGATGTCTGTATTTTGGCCTGGGTCCCTGGCAGGGTTGGGGGTGTTGAGTGTATGGAAACTGTGCGTCATCCAAGCATCTTTTTTCTATTTGACCCTCAATGACCCAGGGAAGCTTTTCTTTTCTTGTCTCTTCCCCATTTCATAACCTTTATTTTTGGACAGGTCACAACATTGAAGGGACCTGATTCTGTTTAGGGCAGCAGTTAGGAGGTTGGCCTCTGGAACCTCAGGCCAACTGCTTCCTGCCAGCCATGTGTTTCCTTTGCCTCTGTGGGTCTGAGAAGGAGGAGTAATGTAGTTGTGCCATGTGTTTAAGTGTGTCTTGGTGTGGTGGGGAGGGAGGGGGAGGGAAGAGGGAGAAGAGAGGGAAGATAGAGGATGGAATATCTGGGATACAGTCTTTCCTGACTGTAAGTCTCCCTGGAAAAAAAAGTCTCAAAAGACCTACCTTGTTTGCTTATGACCAGAGGAGCTGAGAAAAGGCTGTGATCCCCGGTGGCACACAGTGGACCAAAGAGAACCCTGGGAGCAAGTAAGAAGGTAGAGACAGGTTCAGGGACCTGGGTCCAGTAGGAAACACCAATTCCATGAAGTGCCACCACCTTTCTCCCTTCTCTGCAAGCACTAACACAATTTTAGCTGAGCAAAATCATCTTTCTCTGCTTAGACCGTGGGATAACGAGAGATACTGCACAGAGGAGCTGGGAGGATCACTGAGGAAATAGATGTGTGAGCCCTACCCAAGCTTCCTTGGAATCTGATCATTGGAGAAGCCCATTGCTCCTCCAGCCTCAGACAGGAAACTTTCACTGGCTGTTTAGGAAAATGGGATTCCTGATAATTGCTGGGAAGTTGTTGAGATTGGGATATTTTTCTCTGGGGGTACTGGGTTGGAGAGAGTTGAGGTATGTTCTTTGGATTGTGAACTTGTGCTCTGAATGTCTCTCCAGGGAAACACTCTACAGGGCTGTTGGTTGTGTTGGGCTGTGCTGGAAGCCATGCTGTGCAACTTTTAAGGCCTGGTGGTGAAAACCATTTGCCATTTATAACAATGTTTCCAGGGTATGATGCATAAATATACTTGATAAACTGTGGGCACACTACTGGTTAAATTGGTGATTTCTTGTATCTGAAGCTTTGAGGAAGTGAGGATAGAAACATTGTATTTATAGTCCAGGGCCTATGGAAAGACTGGGTCCCATTCAATTGGCTAGTTACCTTTCCTTCAATCTGTGTCTGTGTAGACCCGGGGATTGGATCTATTTCTCACAGTAACATGTACTATTTTGCTTGTTCTCATGTTCATTAAAATTAAAAACTTTCACTCAGTGGTCAAATTAAGAGTCAAAAGGCAAGTCACAAAGTAGAAGATATTTGTCGTAACACATATCCAACAAGCAACTTGTCCAGAATATGTAAAGAACAGCTATAAATCAATAAGAAAAACAAAACATAATTTTTAAAATGAGCAAAAGGGTTTCAAAATTATTAGTCATCAGGAAAATGCAAATTAAACTGCTATAAAATACCAACACTTAGTCACCCAAATGGCTAAAATTAGAAAAAAAAAAAATCCTGATAACCAAATGGAAATATAGAAAGACTCAAACTCCTATACACTGCTGGGGGATATGTAAATTGGTTTAACTACTTTGGAAAGCTGTTTGGACTTATCTCTAAAACTGAACAAACATGTATCCTGTGACTCAATAATTATACTCTTAGATAGGTATACCCAACAGGAATGAGTGCATATGTGCACCAGAAGTATTTGCAAGAGTATTTATAATGGAATAATAGAAACATAGTAGAATCAATACAAATATCCATGAATGGGTAAATAAACTGTGGTGTGATTATGCGTGAAATACTACATAGCAATAAAAAGGACAAATGCCTGCTACACAAAACAACATGATGACTCTCATAGATATTTCGCTGAGTAAAAGAAGTCAGAAATAAGTGTACATATTGTATGATTTCATTTAAATGAAGTCAAAAAGGCAAAAATACTTGATGGTGACAAGTCAGAATAGGGCAGGGGTGGCGCAAGTATGAACTGACTGGGAAGGGGCTTGGGGGACACTTCTGGGGCCTGATAGTGTTCTGTATCTTCGATCTAGGTGCTGACGACATGGATATATTCATTTGTGGAAAAAAAAATCATATGTTGTAAACTGCTATACTACAATTAAAAAATTCATCATGATAAAAATTTAAGACTTAAGTGCTTTACTGTATGTGTATTATTCTTTAATCTAAAAAGTCTATGAAGATCAAACATTTAAAAATAAAAAATCCAAAAAGTAAAACAAACTTAGAAGGTTTATTAGCTGCAAAGAAGAGGAACTCATTTAAACTGGCTTTAACAAACCAGCATCAACAATAAGAAATTTGACCCAAACAAACAACAACTAACCCAATAAGGAGTTTGTTGGGAGGAATCCAGTGGAAACCCAAGTGCATGGTAGCGCAGCCAGTCCTCCTGGGAACTGGGGAGTTGGGGCAGGAAGTTATGATTTCTTTTGGACACTCGGGGCAGCTTGTCTCTAGCATTTGCACCGTTCTCTGGCTTTTCTCTAGAGATTACCTTTCTCTGCCTCTGCTCCCACATGGCAGAAAATGGCAACACAGCCTTTACTATGACCTTCCATTTCAAGCCTATCTCTTTTTCATACTGTATGGTTCAGTCTTTCTAGCCCTCTCTCATTCGCTTCTGATCAGCTTGGCCAATGATCAGAGTAGGAACCATTCTGTGGTCCAGTCAGCTGTGGCCAGAGAGGCTGGGATCATATAGAAAACACGGAGCAGCCAAGGATGGGTGGATTTCTCTAAAAAAGGGGAATGTGGGTGGGAAAATGCTTGCCATCCTACCGCATGTTTTCCTGCTGAGTGTCTGCTTCCTCCCTTCTTTCCCAGCCACTGTTTGGAGCAGGGAAAAGAGTCCCCCGGAAATTGTCTTCCCTCCTGGCCAAATCAGACTGTAATGTCTGCTTCCAAACAGGACATCTCAGCAGCTTGGCCCTAATTTCTTGTTGAGTCTCCTCTAACCACAGACTAGTCTTGCAGAAGGAGCTGTCATTACCTTGTACTGGTTTGGGATTATGGAATAATTTCCCAAATGCTTGACAGTGCACACCTTCTGAGTGTAACTTTGTATCAAATTATAGGAAATATTGTTCCTAACTTAATTTGATTTAGCAATGCAAATAGCCTTTCTAGTCATCTATTATGGGTTTGATAACCCTAGGGGAGAGAATTGTGGGCCCCCAGATTAAGGACTGTTTAAAGCAGAGTACAGCATTACCTCTCTCCTAGTCCCTTGGATAAGCTGTGAATTGTCTGTACACCTTCACTTGGTTTATGCCTGAATGAAGTTTCTTAGTGTTGCCCTTGACCTTTTACCAGGTACCTTCTCACTGTGCCTTTTTTTCATTTGTCCCCTACCAATTGAACAGCTTCTAGATAGCACAACCTGACAGCTTAGTCCTAGTAAGTGTTCTGAGTTTCTTTGGACTTCTAGCTTGCCAAGACCTCATCACAAATTTACAAGAGGGGGTGTTGAATATTTTTCCTTCAGAAATTAATTTTTAGATAAGTTCTTGTATATTTTCAGGGTAGCTATGAGAGGAGTATTAACTTTGGACATTGTTTTTCTTTGGCTTCTGGAAAAGAATTTGAGAGATCTAGTAATTTTCGTTGAGTTCTGTTTTAATTGATCATTTGAGAAACTGTTTGCATCATCAGATCTTATATCTGATTAGTTAAGATTTTCAGGCAGGGACTAATACAGAAAATTGAAAATGAACCTAGCCTAGACTTTTTGGGGGATGATTTCTACATCCCATAAAATCTCAGGCAGTTACATTTCCTTGTTTTGCCAGGATACTGGTGTGCCAGTTAAGTTTATAACCTTGATTCCTGTTTTATCCCCACATCAGTTAGAGATTAATTACATGCCTGTGGAAGGGTGAGCTGTTGAACTTTATCTTCTTTGAACCTACTGTTGTTCTCAACGAAGTCTTCTAAAGGTCAGTCAAACAAGTAACTTAAGTTTCTCCCTTCCCCCTAAAGCACATATTTATAAGGTGAAAACTTTAATTAGAAGAAGGCAGATGTTATTTTCAGTTTATTACATTCATTATGCAGATGGTTAACATGAAAATTCACTGGCAGTGAGACCTACATGTTCATCCACCTTTATTAGGCTGCTCTGGGTATTATTTCGTTGAGCATTAAAACATTTTTTAAAATGAAGTGTTGGTTTCATTTCTCAGCTGAGACTAGATGGAGCTCAGTGGCTTAAAACAACATATTTTAATTTCTTGTTCACGTTACGTGATAGTAAGGGCTCTGCTCCATTCTCTGCTCTAGATCCAGACTGAATGAGCCACCTGAGTCTGGGACAAAATCTCCTGGGGGTCAGAAAGGAAATGACCAATTCAGTCATGGCTATTAATGCTTCTGCTTATATGTTACTTCCACTCACATTCCATTTGCTGAAGCAAGTCACATGGCTAAGCCTACTAACAATAGGGTAGGGAGGTATAAGTGGATATTCCATCTGGAAGCACTACAAGTCACGTGACACAGGAGGTGTAATCCTCTTACAGGGAGGGCAGCAAATAACTGCAACAACATTATAGTCTACAATAGTGGAAAGCTGTCAGAGAAGTTTAATGGTCTGTATGCGGATTCAGAAACAGTTTTTTGGAATTGATTAAATCTGTATTTCAGGGTTTACCTTGAAAAGGTTTTGCTTCAGAAATCTACCCAGATACGGAAAACTGTCTGGTTTTGGTACAGGACTGATTAATCTTTTATGAGTGGCAGAACTGTACCCACAATTTGGCAACTTTCTGCTCATTTTTCAAGGGTCTAGATCTGTATTTTAATCAAGAAATGACTCTTCTTACTCTTTCGACTTTTATTTCTTGATTTTCCGTATATTACTGCTACAATACTGGTCATTGTTTTTTGTTTAATTGTCTGAATTAATATGGTCTTGGCAGTCAGTTAAAGGCAAATAGTACTGTGAAGGGTAGAGATGAAGCCTTTTGGTGAAAGTAAAATTTATTAGGTCCTAGTAAATGTGGCCTGGTTTTTTTCTTTCAAAGGTGAAATTGCTGAGCTATTGCTAATATGCTTACTGGGAAATTTCTATCCTATCATCTAAAAAGTGCAAAATCAGAATCCTTGAAAGGAAGACAGCAAATTATAATCATACTTACTACGAGATGTAGAACTTTAGTGCTTTGATGGGTTACTCACCATCTAATTTTTGGAGAGATTCAGAACTCCTTTTGGGGATGGGGGAATCTTGATCATTCCTACACGTTTACCCTCACACACATTGTGTGATGTTGGGGGCTGCCTGTTTAGGCAAGAGTCTTGGATTGTTTCTGTAATTTTTATGAGAATGCTGAAATTCCTTCTGCTTGGCTGACTTTTATAGTTGGTGGACCAGCCCTTGATTGGTGACATTGAATGCTGCACTCTGGGTTCTTCCTGAGCACTGGACCTGCCCCAGCTGTTAGTGAAAACAGAGAAATAGGGCTCATTCGTGAAATTCTGAAGGATCTTACATACCAATTCCATCAGAATATTGGATACTTGTAATGTTTTACTTTTCTTTTCCTTCTGATTTCCTTTAATTAAATTTCTTTTCATTGAGCATGTGTTATGTTCTCAGCTTACATTATTGAGGGATAGTAAAGAGTTTAAGAAATACCCACAGGAAACTATCACACATTGCTGCCCCTTTTGTGTCTCTCTGCAGCCCTTTTTTGAGGAAACATTAGAAACGCTGCCCTAAGCCTCTGTGTCAGGCAGTGCTAGGACGTTTCTTTGAAAAATATTTGATTGATTGAACATTGTGAATCTTGTAAGAGAGTATGATTTCTTTATTGCTTTGGTCGAGTTTATATTCCACTGTTAAACTATGTAGAACTTAATGATAGTCATTTTTGCTAACTGGTGTAGGCCTCATTTACTATTCCATTATATTTTCCCTTGTTCTGAGTTTAATTTTTTTTTTACTGTTTTTAAAATTAATGTGCATTAGTCAAGTTTTGAAAGTTGCCTGAAGCCCTTTTTGGAACAAGGTTGTATATAAAAACGTATATTATGCTTACTTGGTGCATTTAAAAATTTTTAAGAGGGTCCTGCTTATATGAAGTACCCAGAGAGAGAAAGAGGGAGGTGGGGGTGGGGCGAGAGGGAGAACACTCTTCTCTGTACTCTTTGTCTCTTTTACTGTTCTCACAAGCAGATGTGTGTGCTCCAGGGATTACTGGGGTCTCTGTCCCTTGTACTCAGACTCAGGTCAAGAGACTATTTCTGGCCCCTTGCTAATGAGGAAGGGGCTCCTGGTGTGCCATGGGATCTGCTCTCCAGGCCCAGGACCGAGAGTGGGATTAAACTGGCAGAAGGTAAACAGTATAATGGGCACTTGTGCAGGGACGGATCAGGAAGGGGCTGCACACTAATTTGGAGGGTTGAAGTTGGTATTTCCTAACGAGCTACTCTGGCATCTAACCCAGCTCATTCTCTAAACTCTGATATTCTCCTTGGGCTAGTAGTGCGTGTCTGCCTGTGCTCCCTTGACCTCCAGCCTCTGCCCTGCCCTGGCTTGTCCTTCCCTGCCCCCCACCCCCTTAGTGCGGGAAAGATCGTGGGAATCAAGCCAGAGTTGGCCAAAAGCTAAATGTGTGGGCTGCTGTGCTGTAACTTCCCTGTGCCTTCCCTGAACTCAGACTTGATGTTATTAGCCCTTTTGCTGTTATTGATGGATAATATAAAGCGTGATCGTGTTAGACTTTTTCTGCACCTGCTGATTGTCCTCCTGGCTCACTCACTCCTCCTCCTCAGTTTCCTTTGCTAGTCCTTCATATCTGTGAATTCTTTTTTGGCAGGGGGCGGGCCTTGGGCTCCGTCCTTGATCCTTTCTGTAGACACCCACCCCATTGGTGGTCTCATCCAGTCTCATGGCTTTAGGTACTGTTGATATTCCAGTTATTCTCACATGTACTTCTCCAGCTCTGACTTCTTTTCCTAACTCCACACTTGTATGTCCAGCTACCTCCTCGTATCCTCACCTGGATGTCTGGTAGCCACGTCAGGCTCAGCAGGACTGAAACAGAATTCCTGGGTTCCCCCCAGACTCATTCTTCTGCAGTCTTCCCTATCTTGATAGGTGGGAAAACCCCCAAACTGTAGCCCTTCTCTCTTGCCTCTCACACTTCACCTGGAATCCATTAGCAAATCCTGTTGCCTCTACCTTAGAAACTTCCAGCTTTCCCCCCTTTCCACTGCAACCATCCTCTCTCACCCAAATGACTGCAAGAGCCTCATAACTGGTCTCCCTGCTCCTGCCTTTACAGTCCATTCTCAACAGTGGTCCTTTAAAAACAGAAGTCAGATGGTGACACTACTCTGCTCAAACCCTCTCTTGGCCTCCTGTTTCTATAAGGGGAAACATTTTTAAGTAAACCCCATGACTTTCTTGACCCGGTCAGTCTGTTGATACTCTCTAGCTTCCTCTCCTGTGCTTGGCAGCACTGGCCCCTTGCTCTTCCTCAAGCATGCATGCCTGTGTGCTTCCCCTCAGGGCCTTTGCACAGGCTGCTTGTGCCCGAAGTGTTCTTCTTATCTCCACACTTGCTCATGCTGAGTCCTTACTCAGCTGTCACCAACTCAAGACCTTAACTGTCTATTCAGAATTATAATCTGCCTTCTTCTGTTTCCCCCTTGCCCAGCTCTTTTTTCCCCCACAGTACAAGGACACATGTCATTTACCTAATATGTTTATTGTCCATCTCCAGTAGAATATGGGCTTCCCTAAGGCAGGGATCTTTATCTGGGATGTTGGCTGATAAATATCAAGCTTCTAGAATGTAGAAGGCACTTGACAGGTATTTGTTATTGAATAAGCTACTGATGAGGATTTGCTGAGCCATCAGACTCCCTTCTAGGAGGAAGTGTATGTTTAAGTTCACATTTAGAAAAACATTTTACAGTATTTCCCTGATGAACAGGGACCTTTTCCCCCCTGAGTCCTGAAAGTCGTATACCTCATCCCGTTTCCTTTTCTGCTTTGGCTACCAGGATGCCAGGAACTAAGCTTTATGCTCACCTGTGATAGTGCTTCAATATTTGGGTGAAATAATACAATCCTTCCCTTCTTTTCCCCTCTCCCCAGCCTTCATTTGATGAAAAGTTGTTCTGTAGTTCTTTCTGTTTATTTTAGACAAGGACTATCTGTACCTTTTGTTGTTAGACCCTTCAAGTAAACTTTGGGGGTGAATGGTTTATAAAAATTCATATCCACTGTACAAAGAGAAGTCATAGCTTATTAAAGAGATTTGTTTGTCTTCACTTATTGCTGGGTTTTTTTGTTTGTTTTGTTTTGTTCTGTTTTTTGAGCTTCAGCCAGGTCAGCACCATTGTTTCAGGTAGTATGCCACTTACTGGTTTGATCAGCGTTCTGAGACAGCAGTTTTGGATGCGCCTTGTCTCCATAGGCTTTTATTTGGTTGAGTTACTCTTATACTAGTATTAGTATACTTGTAAACTAGCATTGTCTACTTGTTTGTCCAGTCAATTCCAAACTCTTGCTTCTTAGATCCAGGGACCCTAATTTCTGACAGAGTGTCCCTCGAAGAATTTCTTGCCACATTTCAATAAAAGGAGTTGTTGGCTAAAACTGGAAAGGATTAAATTAATGGCAGGGTGTTCAGTCTGGACACATAACTGATGTCCCAGTGTGTGCTTTTCAAATGGGAGTAGTTTGCGGGGGTATCCAAAATCAAAGGCCTAAATATCTTCCTGGAACTTCAATTTTGCTTGCAATTTTTTGAGAAATCTCTTTTGAATTTGAGCAACCTCGGAAATTCTGTCACGAAGATGATTACAAAAAAATATACAGAAATCCGTATTTCTGAGTTGGCCTGTTTGAGTTCATGATTTTGATAAGTGTTGTCCTTTGATTTAAGCAGCCTATGGTGATATTAGCAGGGTGGTCCAGGAGAGTAAGTCACAAAGGCTTGTGCTAATGTCCCTGCTCCTGGGACTGCTGTTTATGCGTTAGAACTGGAGATGAGGATTTCACAGTGACTCCTTAGAAACCACACAACTAGTTTTTTAACAAACTGAATTTGCCACCCACAGGATCAGTAGTCTCAGTTGGTTTTAAAATCTGATTACCTAAAGTCATTGGTTCTTCCAGATTAGTTCAGTTTCCTGTTCACGTTGCGTTTAATCAAGTTCTGTGTACAAACCCACACATATGCCTAAACTTCGCCTCTTATGACTAAGGTAATGGAAAACACAACAGTAGGAGGAATTCTGATTTTATCTTGTGATCTCAGTCACTTTAAAATGATAAAAATTGCAGAGTGAATGAGAAAACCTGAAAAATCCCAAACTCTTCAAGGAACGTGACCACCCTGGCATTGTATGTGAAGGCGTTGCTCCTCATGAGTGGGCCAGCGAGGTGAAGCCTGTGTCCCCAGCCCTCAGGTAGGCAGTCCCAGCACTAGTCTCCTAAAAAACACAGACTGCGTTTTAGTGCTGTTTGAAATATGGGTTTTTATTATGTTGGCAGGGCAAGTTAGCTCGTCATTAATTCTCATGTGTAAAAAATATTGAATATCATATGGCTCTATGTAAAAGGTTAACCACGTTTTACACGTGTGTTTGTATTCTTTAAAACAGTCAGGTGGTTCTGCAAGGCCTGTAAATGAAAACAGCACCTCTCTACCCCACCTTCTCCCCCGATTCCTTCCCCTTAGAGGAAACTACTTACATACATACATACATGTATGTACTACATACATCCAGGTGAGGATACGAGGAGGTAGCTGGACATACATACCTCTTTTGCTTCTAATGTTGTTGCACCATAAGAAAATACTGATATTTGACTGGTTTAGACCTGTGAAAATGGCAGGGTTTTTTTAATTTGTTTTAACTGAAGTATAGTCAGTTTACAATGTTGTGTCAATTTCTGGTGCACAGCATGTTTCAGCCATACATATGTGTACATATATTCCTTTTCATAGTGTTTTTATTATAGGTTACTGCCAGATATTGAATATAGGTCCCTGTGCTATACAAAACTTGATGTTTATTTATTTTATGTATAGTAGCTAGTATATGCAAATCTTGAAAAAATATGGACTGCCTCACGAATTTTCGTGTCATCCTTGTGGAGGGACCATAGCTCTCCTCTGTATGGTTCCAGTTTTAGTATATGTGCTGCCAAAGTAAGCAGAAGGGCAGTATTTTTAGAAAACATGATTATACTGTCATTTCTCAATTTTCTAAAATCCAAATTTGGACATTTCCTTTCTTCATACTGTGAAAGATGAGATTATAACTCTTACAACTACTCCCAACACTCTTTTCTAAAATTATCCTAATGTAAATAAAGTATTAAATTTTGATTAATATATATGGGAGTCATTCTCAGCTGAGACATGTAATTTAAATGGCATTTCCTTACTCATACAGCTTTTCCTTACCCAGAGTTAAGAACTGTTTTGTTTGTTGACCTTATGTACCTCTCACTGATCCACCCCCAAACTGAAGCCCAGCCTCCCTCTGTCTGTGTTTGAAAACCTCGGGGTAGCTGTCTGTTTGATCCTTTCCTCCTGAAGGCATCCTCTGTGAAGTGTCCCCATCAACCCAGACATGCCCTTCATGTCTCTTTCCTGGATTCTGTGGATCACCTTTCCTGGTGGTCTCTCTTGGTCCCTTATCTTGGTATAGGGCACTGGCCATCAGCTTCTGAGAAAAGGGTACACAGGGGATACAGTTATACAAGTTTCTTGAGATTTGACATGTCTAAGTTTTACCCCCAACCCCCCCCCCCCCCACACACACACTCTTGATAGTTTAAACATACAATTCTAGGTTGGAAATCCTTTTCCTTCAGCACTTTGGTAAGGTTGCTTCCTAAATTGCTAACCTTTTATGAAAGCTGGAACTTTCCCCTCTTCTTCTCTTTGAAAGCTTTTAGTATCTTTTATTTGTCCCAAGTATTCTAATTGATCTGTTTTCATTAGACTTTTCTGGACACAGAGTGACATTCCCAATATAGAAGCTTACGTTTTTCAGTTATTGGAAAATTTCTTGAATTACTTTGATCACTCTCTTCTTTTGCTTGAATTCCTGTTTTCAAACGTTGATCCTTCTGGAGCAATCTTCTGATTTTCTTACCTTTTTCTCTTCTGCTTTCTAGGTCTCTGTCTTTTTATTCAATTTTGGGGTGAATTCTTCAGCTTTATTTATAACCATTTTACTGAATTAAAAAGTAATCTTCAGGGCAGAGGGTATAGTTTAGTGGTAGAGTGTGTACTTCTCATTCACAGGGCCTTGGGTTCAATCCCCAGTACTTCCATTAAAATAAATAAGTAAATCTAATTACCCCCCCAATTTTTTTAATAAAAAAAATTACAAATGGAAAAGAAGTATGGAATTCTTAAAAAAAAATAGTGCCATCTTCAAGTGGATAATACATGGCTCAAATTTAAAAGATATAAAAGGGCAAAATGAAAAACTTCCCAGGTCCTGCTGCTGGCCACCATATTCCCTGCCCAGAGGCAATCAGTGTTCTTTCTTGTAGAAATACTCTGTTCATATATAAAAGAGTGAATGCGTGTGTATTATTTTTTAACAAGATTCATTTTTTCTACATATCGTTATATGCACCTTGCTTTTTCATGTAATCATGTCTTGAGATTCCTCTGTATTTTTATATGGAGGTTCAGTGTCTCCTATATTTTTATAGTTCAGTTTCTCCTGTATTTTTATAGTTTTAAGCACAGCAGCAGAGTATTGCTTTTCACAGATGCTCCGTGTTTTGTTGACCCTGTCTCCTATTGTTTTGCTATTTGCAACAATGCTGCAAGGGATAACTTTGTACAAACATTGTTTTTGCTGACATGTGACAGGATTCTAAATATGGAATTACCCGTGAAGGGATACGTATGTATTTGGACTTGTAGTAGACATTGTCCCGGATGCCTTCCCTGTAAACTCAGCAGCACAGTGTGAAAGTACCTTTTTCTGTATCCTTGCCAACACGGTAGGTTAGGAAACTTCTTGGTCTTTGCCAATCTGATAAGTGAAAAATGGTATCTCGTGTGGTTTTAATTTGCATTTGTCTTAGGAGGTTGACTATCTTTTCATGAGTCTCTAAGAATTTGGATTTACCTTTTTTTTTTTGTATTTTGTATTTGTGTTTACCTTTCTGTGAACTGTTGTATCCTTTGCTATTAGGCTGTTAGTTATCAAGCTGTGTCACTCTGTGTATAAGGGCAATAGGGCCCTTAACAGTGGTAAGAATTGAAGTTGTTCCCAGTTTGTTATTCATTTTTTGACTTGGATTATGTTTCATTTCTCCTTGCAGATGAATTTACCAACTGCTTCTTTTAAGGCCTTTGAATTCAATGCTATAAAGAGAGAATGGTCTTCTCCACTCTAAAAATATATATTTTTTAATTGACCAGGGTTTCTTCTGGTACTTCTGTGGCTTTCATTTTTATATTTATATTATTAATCCACCTTAAATTTATTTCAGGAAGTAGGGATATCAGTTTATTTTTTTCAGATGGCTGCTGGTTTTCCCAACCATTCATCGATAATCCATTTTTCTTTTTCTTTTTTTGATAGGAAATGCCACCTTTACCATATACTAATCCCATATGCTTTTGTGTCTGCTTCTGTTCTGTTGATCTCAGGCTATTCCTGTTTTAATTGTAACACTATTCTAATTGTTGAAGCTTTCCAACATAATTTTGTATTAGGGAAAATGAGGTTTTTGTTTTACTCTGTTGTTGATGTTAATCATCAGTTTTGCAGTGACATTTGAAAATGAGTTATGCACATTTTTAAGGAAACCAATTAGAATTTTATGTTATGCAAAAGAAGTACACCACCCTAGGTAAAGGGCAGAGTTTCTTAACTCAAAGTTTGCTTTCTTTTTTCCAGTGAGGGAAAAACAAGATGCCAGAACAAGGGTAGTACTTAATTATTCACCTTTGGGATCAAGATTGGCTTATGCATCAGAACATTTAGCCTTGAGGGAGGGAAAAAGTATTTACATAGGTCAGCAATTGTGCAGCAAAACTCAAGTTTGATAGTTGGATGAAGAGACTTGATTGTGGGAATTCTGAATCATTTCAGATGCGACTCTTAGTTCATTCTCAGGTGATGAAAATACAGCATCAGCAGTCAAGCAGCACCGGTGAAAAGCCCTTTATTTGTCTGAGATGAAAAGAGAGACTCAGTGAACCAGAGACCATTTCCTTCTGAACCATGACAGTCTTTTGGCATCTCTCCTCAGTGTTACTCCAGGATAGCCCATGAAGTGGAAAATCCAGTTGCCACTTCTGTGTGTGTGTCTGTGTGAGCCAGTCTGTTGCTGTATTAATACTGGGACAAGAGAGCAGAGAACCTGTCTGGGTGGCCTCCTGAGCTATGGTGCCCCAAAGGCATGCTCATGAGTGAGGCATTTCAGAAACCCGTTTTAATGGGTTTAAAATATTGATTGACTGTGAATGCAAGCACAGATGTATTATGGGATAGACTTGTCTTAGTCAGCTCTGGCTGCTTAACAAAATACTCAGATTGGGTGACTTGAACAACAGACATTTCTCATGGTTCTGGAGGCTGGGACACCTAAGCAAGGGCCTCAGTGATTGGGTTCTGGGGAGAGCCTGCTTCCTGCCTCGCAGAGGGCTGCCTTCTTACTGGGTCCTCACATGGTGGAGAGGAAGGGCTCCGGTCTCTTCCTCTTTATGTAAGTTCTCTAATCCCATCAGGGCTGCTCCCTTCATGACCTCATCTAAACCTAATTTCCTCCCAAGGCCCCACCTGCAGATCACAGTGGGGCTTCAGCATATGAATCAGGAGGGGATGCAAACATTCAGTCTGTAGCAAGACTTAAAGTGATAGGTGGAGACTGGCTCCATTTAGACATAACAGCTTAAATAGATTGAAAAGTCACTTGAGAGCGTTCATCTTTCTTTGGGAGCCCTGAACCTAAAACTTGTGTTTTAAGTCTTTCCTGTAATGCCTAGAACGGATCCAGGGTCTTTCAGTGGTTTGTTTCAAAAGGTGCTATAGCCTCATTTCCCTTTGTAAGTGAGAGGTTTCAAAGAAAGAAGCATTCACTTGAATGTTAGCATAAGTTTGTTTGTTTGTTTCTTGTTTTTACCATTTTAAGTGTACAATTCGTTGGTGTTAAGTATATTTATATCACCCACATCCATCTTCAGAACGTTTTCATCTTCCGAAACAGAAACTCTACCCATTAAATGCTAACTCATGTTCCCCTCCCCTGACCCCTGACAACACCCATTTTACTTTCTATTTGCTTTATTTTTATGTTTAAATATATAGCTGATATTCAGAAGCTAAACATTCCTTATTTGAAAGTCTTCACTAAGCTACTTGCCGTGAGCATACAGTTTGCTGATTAAGCCTGGGATTAAACCAGTCTTAATCATTGGTTTTAGAATGTCTTGGAAGTGGATAAAGTGTCTGAGTTTATTGTGAAGAAATGTACTTTCGGATTTCTAGAGTAGATCAGAGATTGCCTTACCAACAGTAGCATCTCAATCAACTGTGTATATCTTACCTCTTGGCCAGAAAACAAAACTAGCCATTGTGGTATAATAAACCTTGTGTACACCGCTGCAGGAGGGAGCAGGGAGGTAGCTGTGATCAGAGACCCTAGGTTACTTGCGGAAGATGGTGGGACATCTGGCACCATGTGGTTTCTGGTAAGAACAGTTTTGGAATTGGATTTTGTCCTGTGGTGATGGTGACTCTTTGAAGAGGAAGGCATTTTTGAATATTTGCATTGCTTTGAAGGCAGCGCCAAGGAGATATTGTGACTTATTGCCAGTCAGAGGCAAAGGTGGGTGTGTGAGGCTTTCATAATTCAGGAGCAAAGATTGTTGAGATAGTCATCAATATTGTCAGTAAAAATTTTGAACCCCCAGGGCAATTTGGAAGAGTCATAGCTGTTTTTAGAATCTGCTGCTAATCACAATATATCATAGATGTTAATCCTGGATTAAGAATTTGAATTTGGGTTCAGAGTTTAGGTCTGCTGGTTTGTGGCTTCAGGCATATTGTTTAACCTTCCTAAGCCTCCGTTACTTCATCTGAAGAATGAATATCGAGACAGTTTGTTACTGGGTTCTTTGTAAGAAACAGATGAAATAACGCACAATGCGTTTAAAGTGTGTGGCACAGTTTAAGTACTTAATATGTGAAAACTCATGCCCCTGAAAGAGGCATATAAAGTGGAAAGTTTTATACATACATACATATTTTTATCCTCTAGAATACTCTTAAGAGCTTCCAGTGGAGTTTATTTGGCTTATTTGAATCCCGAATAATTTTTCCTGAATCATGTTTGGATATCTGGACTATCCTGGTTGAAGGCGAACACTGCCTGGTGAGAAGTCAGGGATAACAGAGGCTGGTTTTTGGCACAGTCAGTCAAAACCAGGGTGGCATTTCTAGTTCCTGATAGAGTGAGTGAGGCAGATGCAGAGGTCATGTGAGCTTGGAACAGTTCCTACCCATTATGTTGTTTTCCTCTTCAAAACGTAGTCTGGAATTTGTTTTCAGTAGCTAAGTTCATTATCTAACTGTCTCCCAGCTGTACCTCCCCTTTTCCATGTTTATGAAAAGCCAAACAAAATCACTAGGCGCTCACATCATCCTTGTAGGAGGATCTGGAGATTGACTAGCTAACGCTCCCAGATTCTGCAGATTTGGGTTCAGATGAGGAGAAGAATATGTCACCCAGTCCTTTTCCCTCTCCTTTTTATCGACAAGGATTAGCAGAGAGGTTTGCAGCCTGGGGAGCAGAGAAAGGGGTGGGCAGAAATATGCACCCAAATAACGCATCTGCCTCGATAACTGCCTCTCTGGGTTTACTTGGAAAGGGCATGAGTAATAATAGTGGGAGTGTGAAGAATAAGCCTTTAGACCTACCCAGCCTGTGGAAATTCAGAAAATGTAATGCAGAAATGTACGTTTTTCCAGTTTGTGAATCCAAAACAATGGGCTTGTTGGAAGAACTTTTGAGACTTGTTCTTTTTTTGAAAGCATTATTGTGTTCAGTGGGTACATGTTCTTTGCTCATAAAAGTCTGTGCCTTCAACATTGTACACTGACTATACTTCAATATAAAGGAAAAAAAATGCCAAAAAAAAAAATTGTGCCTTAATCACATTGCCAGGGAGGCTGTGGATTTTACTGCCAACAAAGTAATGGAAGATGTGGTGTCTTCTCAGCAGGCACCAGGAGATTCTGTTGAAAGGGGGAAAATGCTGCTGTTAAGCAGAAAATGCTGACTGTGTTGGCAGACATGTATCTTATAAACACCACACACTGGTGGAGAATGATCTGATTCTTTGCCACATTGGTTTTATCTTAATCATTCCTAAGGTGATTTTTCCCCCCTTTTAGTTATGCAGTAGCCTGCTGGTTGACATTTAACTGCCGACTGTTAATCCTAGGGAATGAACTACTGTAATTTATAGTCAAGGGTACAGATGTAGAGAGACTGAAAGGATATTCACATGCTTTTAGTGCCTTTTTTCTTCTCTGTGATGTCTTGTCCCAGAAACCTTATGAAAGCACCCAAACCAAAAAAAAAAAAAAAAATTACATTCGGAGAAAAACTGCCTTAAGTAGAAAATTCTGTGAGTTTCTGTAAAATTTTGCTTTGTCTTACCCACACAGGGACAATTGTGGCCTTTTAATTTTCATTGTGTTTTATAATTCCTTGGATGGAGATGGGTGGAGGCGGGGGAGAGGGGAGGCTGAGGTAGGAAGCCAGGCTGGAGAATTAAAAATGATGTCTTTCTTTGAGGGGCCCCCTTCACCCCCTCCTGCTGGCTTCTCGACCGTGGGACCCAGCCACATCACTTCCTGCCCAAGTTGGCACTGGCAGTGGCACAGTCTCTCTGCCCAGTGTTCTCAAACTGCAGTTGGTGAGTTTCCAGTAATAGAATCAACCAGAGGAACAACTCAACCTCCTTTTTGTCTTTCTTTGCTGTCTTGGGCAGCTTCCTCAGCCCTCAGTCTGTCTGTCCCTTGCGTTTTGGAATAGCCCCATTGAGTCCCCAAACCTTGCCTTTGATTTATAGGGCACTGGCTTCTTGAAAAGCCAAGTTTGCTTCTGTTTCCTTCTTTTATGCTTAGGCCCTAAGTCTTCTCTAGGGAAGACTCGTCAACTGCTTTCCTGTGGGAGAAAGGAAGGATATATTCCTGTGCAATCATTTTTCTCCTTTAGACTGGGTAAGAAAAATAACTCACACTTTTGAGCCTACTGTGTACTCGGCACTGCACTGAGGGCTTTTTATGCATGACCTCATTCAATCCTCAGAACAATCCTTCGAGACGCGTGCTAGTCATCCCTGCGTGCGGGTCACAGAGGTTGTTTGCCCTGGGTCACGTGGCAGGGATGTTGCAGCATTGCACAGACAACAGCTTTGCTCAGTGGGAAGTGGGACAGCATTGCACGGACAACAGCTTTGCTCGGTGGGAAGTGGGTCCCCCGATTGGTCAGGGACCCTCCCCCACTTTGGGGCCTCTCTTTCTGAGGGCACAGTACGCAGCATGGTAGGATGGCAGTATTTAGGTGTATTCTTTAAGGCAGTTTGTGTTTTCTCTACCACCCTCTTCACTTCCTTCTGAGTCTTCCCTAGCAGTCCTTAACATCCAGAGGTCTCGAACAGGTCTGTCCAAGGCAATGTAGACTTTCTCTCCCATCCACTTCGGAAGCCTTCCAGGCTCCACTCACTGCCCAGTTCTAAAGCCACTTCCACGTTTCTTGGAATCTGTTATAGCAGTTATACCCCACTTCCAGGTGCCAAAATCTGTAATGGTTTTCTACCCCTGCTGTAACAAGATTCACAAATTTAATGCTTAAAACAACATAAATGTATTGTCTTATAGTTCTGTAGGTCACAAAGTCAACACAGGTCTCACTGGAATCAAATCAAGGGGTGGGCAGGGCAGGTTCTGGGAGAGAATCTGTTGTTTCCAGCTTCTAGAGGCCACCTGTGATCTTTGGTTTATGACCCTCTTCTTCCATCTTCAAAGCCTCCATCAGTGAGTTGTGTCCCTTTCAATTTTTTTCTGGCTGCTACTTCTTCTGTCATCCTCTCTCTGACCACAGCCAGAAAAGGTTCTCTGTGTCTAAGGATTCACGATGACATTGGACCCATCTGGATGACCCAGGCAGATCGCCTCATCTCAAAGGTCCTTAATTGTAATCACACCTTCCAAGTCCTTTTTGCCATGTAATGGAACATAGGTCTGTAAATTAGGATTTGGATATCATTGGGGGTGGGGTGCATTTTTCTGCCTGCCATACATGGCAAGGTATGAACACAAAACACAATGAACTGTTTGGTCTTAATTTGCAGCCAGCATTCCTATAGATTAAGCATGTGGTTTCTAATACAACAAGCATTTTATTCAGGGCTCATGAGTTCCATCTATCTGGCTGGCAACATACACCTTGTAGGACAGGTGTCAGATGAGCAAAAGCTGTTGGAAGGTGGAAGCTTCCACCTCCCCTCTTTCAGGGAAAACATGAAATAGAAGCAAGACCACTTACTTGGGTTTTGACCATCTTCCTTCTTGTGACATTAAGAACTGATACTAAGACAACAACAAAAAGCCTTTCATAACAGAAATACTAGTGCTGGTGTGTAAAACTGACCCACCTCCTAAAAGGCTCTTTCTTCCTTGAAGACAAAACTCAGGTGCATTGTTTCGTTCATGGGAAAATCAGACTCCCTGGCGGCAGGTGGTGTGTTGCTGAGCGGGGGTGGGGGGGTGGGCTTGGAAGATGGGAAGCCCCCCCCCCCCCAGCTCTCCACCTGGAATTGGATGCCACTTCTGCTCCAACAGCTGCGTAGCCTGTAAGGCCCTCACGAGTTAACTCTTGTCTCAGGAAGTAATTTGCTAGAAGATCAAAACATGGATGGAACAGATTAATTTTTCAACAAACCGCAGGTCTGGGAGAATGTAAACGTTATCTCTTTAAATGCTAGTAATGTCTTTGATGAAGGAATAATTTGGGGGGGGATTCTTTTTTTTTCTTTTAAGATTGTAATTCTGCATTTGATTGGCTCATGTCTTATTATGCTGAAAAAGAACTCTTGACAACTTGCACTTGATGAAGGTAAGGCCCTGCAGTAGCCGGTTACTTTTATGGATTTCACATCTATCTCATTTAGAGCAGTGGTTCTCAAGGGGTTTTGGGGGTCGAGGCCAGGGGTGCTACTACACACCCTGTGATGTATAGGACAGCCCCTGCTATGTACAGCTATCCAGCCCCAAATGCCAGTCATGCTGGGGCTTGAGAGACCTTTAGAGGGATAATTTTCAGTTTTTCACTGATTTGGCTCTGTCTTTAACACGGCACATAGATTTGATTTCTTTGAGGTTTCCAATCCTTTTAGTTTCTCTCTCAACACAGCATCTTGCCCTTCGTAGGCTCAGACGTTTATCCATTGAGTTGATTTCTCCATCCCCCCCATCCTTGTTAAGGTATTCATCCTTTTTTGTTTTGGACCAGAGCTTTTAGGGGCATCGTGGTATGGAGAGTGGAAAGAACACAGGCGTAGGACGCCTCTCAGACTCTGCTTTCCCATCTGTGAAATGGAGGTAATGATAGCACCCAATTTAGAATGATTGAATTTAAGGATGGTGTTGTAGCATACAGTAGGAGACCGTGTTTAGAGTCCCAGGAGCCTAGGTAGGACCGTCTGTTTTTTTGTTTTTTTTTTTTTAATTGTTTTTTTTTTTTTTTAAAGGAGAGGCACAAATTCTTAAGCATTCTGGGTTGTTCTCAGCTCTCCAAGGAGGAGAAGAACTTACAGCTTTTCAGTAAAATGTTACTCCTTGATTGACAGAACAATCTGAGGTACCTAAGAGGCATGTTTTGCCTCAGGCCAGAGCTATTTTAAAAAACAAAATTGACAGCAGCTAGTTTAAGTTGGAACATTCCTGACTTAATTATAGATACCTGCGAAGGTTCCTTCAAACAGGGGGGTTTCTGCCATTGGGTGCTATTTGGGAAAAGCTATTTCTTGCTCACTTGTTTTTGAGAGTCAGCTTAGAACATAGGGTTAGCAGTCAGATTTAGCAGTGAATTCTGTCTGTTCTGGCCAGAGCCTCAGTTTTCTCATTTGTAAAATGGACACAATACTACTCCTCTCAGAAGATGTCTATAAGAATTAAATGAAGGCATATTTGTAAGACATCCAACTTCATATATGATGCTTATAAAGATTATTGGTTCAAATTTTTCCAGTTGTTTAATGTCATGTACAAAGGTGCAATGAGAGGTAACAAGAAGTTAATTTTCACCCAACCTATTTTTTGATATTTCTATCCAATTATATTTTGAGAAGATTGGACTTGCTGCTCCTTGTCCTTTTTTGGAGGGAGGGTCAGCACAGATCTCTGTGACTTACAGTTCTCATGCCACCAAACTGACTGTTCCACGCTGTGTGGGCTGTCAGTGCCAGTGGAAAACTAGCAGGGAGCAGTTTACAAAGTTCTCACTCGAAAAAACACGGAAAATCCAACTGATTTTTAAAAGTTGTTGATTGTTTGCAAAATTTGACATCTCTCTAATTAATTTCTATGCCTGTCAATTTGCCTCTCGCCACCTTCAAAATCATCTCAGCCCAAATCCTGCGCTGTAGAAGGAGGCTCCAGACTGTCTCTGCTTCATCCTGATAATTTCTCTATTTTGCATCTCCTAACCACCTGTTTTCTGAGGCTGCCTTTTCTAATTTGCATCTGTAGACCTATTGTTTGGTAAATAGAACATTTCTCATTATGCCGTTTCCCTACCTTGGTATTTTTCTTGAGGACGAGTTCCATTTCATGCATACCTGTTGATACCGCTGTAGCTTCTGGTGCAGAGAGGGGCATTCTGTAGTTCTGCTGCTTATGTTTGCTTTGATGATGAGCCATAACAAATTTGAGATCAGCAGTGAACAGAGGGACCAACCAACAGCGAACGGAGGAGTAAGTGAGGCTGAAGCTGATGGGTGGTGAAAAGAGGAGATATAGCTGGTTTAGTCGGGCGGTCAGGCAGGTAAGTGGAGTAAGTGCTCTGATGGGGGAGGTGCAGGCTATCATGGGCACATAAAACGCTAAACGTTGATGGGTGGTGGGGGTCAGAGAAGCTTAAGCTGAAACCTGTTGGGTGAGGTGGAGTTGGCCAGGTGAAGTGGTAGATTTGGGCAAGAGGCTGTTCCAGATACAGGAGGGAGAGCATCCTGTGTCTAGAACCACAGAGAGTTTAGCTTGTGATTTCAAATTGGAGGGTGGAGTTGGGTACAGGGGTGTGTGTGGACTTGGGGGTAAGGTCATAAAGGGCCTGGCAGACCATGTTAAGAAATTTAAAATTTTATCTCAAGGGTGGTAGGAAATCATTGTAGAATTTTTAACTGTTGAGTGATGTAATTCTGAAGTTCAGGCTGAGAAACTCCCTCTGGCTTGGGGATGTGAGGATGGCCACAGAACTGAGGCACCTGCAGTGATACCCAGGTGAGAGAAGTCTTAGTCTGGGTGAGGGCGGGGCTACGGCAGGGTGGGCAGAGTGGAGGTGTAGAAGAAGGAGCTCTGAGCTCATTGGGTGGGCAGGGAAGAGTCAAGTGCAGTGCCCAGGTTCTGGGAGGGCCGGCTGCGACTCAGAGGCATCCTAGGAGGTTTGTGTGAAATCTGCATTTAAAGTTCAGAACAGAGAGAAAGAGCACACAGTGAGTTGAATTCTGTGAATCTCCCTCATATGACTGGCCATTGCAGCAGTGAGGTAATAAGGCCACTAAGCTGGGGTGGGGTTGTAGAGTGAGAACGCTGAGGAGCAGCCTGCCAAGGAGACTGAGGAGGGGCGGCTACGGAGGTCGGAGGAAACCTGTAAGAGTGCATTTCAAGGGGGGATTGGTTACTGGTGTCTGATGCTGTGGAGCCATGAGAAATGAGGCGTATCTGGTGGATTTGGCAGCATGAACAGTTTCAGAGGCTTGATGGCTGCTGGGCCCAGAGCAGAGGGTGGAGGAGTGGATGGGAAGTGAGGAGGGCGAGACAGCATGTGTAGATGCAGTGGTCTGGCTGGCCTGTGTGGAGCCTTGGGGGCGTTAGGAGAAGGTGTGCTCCCTGTGGGTGGACACAGTCCCTGGGTGTGGGACTTGGGCAGTGGGCCATGGGGGAGACTTCAGTTCCCATGTGCCGCCTTAGTGGGTGCCTGTGTTTAGTATGCACACTGCACCCCCTGGGCAAGGTTGTGAGATGTCTGTATTTTAATACCACTGGTCAGGAAATTCTGTTTTGGCAAGCCAGAGACGGATGTTGCTTTGGCTAATCTAAAGTAGTCCATAATTCAGTGTCAGGTTGATAAGGCTTTAATGCATGGTCAGTCAGCCCCTTGACTGTCAGGCTGGGAAAAAAGACAGGAAGTGTTTCTTGTCTTTAGAAGCAAGCCTTGCTTCTGGCTTTGGGAAGAAAAGAGAACAAATGGTTCTCACCAGATAGGGTTGCACCAGCTCTCCCAGCATTTTGGGAACAAATCAAGTCATTATCTCGACAATGTCAGAGCTGTGTTCCCAGATCAGTTGTTTGAAACATTTGGGCCTGATGAGGAGGAGAAGAATTAATGAGCAGTTCCCTCTCCTGGTGTCCTTTTTCAGCCTTCTCACATTGCAGCAGGACAGTCTCTCAGACATGCGGGCTGCTCACTTGATAATCTGTGTTTTGCACGGGTACAGAGGTTGCTCGCGAAATATTGCGAGCTCCTCTAACGTGAGGCTGATAGTGTCCTGGGTCCAATGAACAAGAGAATCTACTGTAACATACCGTCAATGGGGAAGCACTTGAACTCACAGAACAGCCTTGGAGAGTCCTGGGTAAGTTTGACGACCTACGTTGCCTTTTCTGTTTTCAAGAATGTTTTACCCTGCACCAGTGGGTAAATCTAAAGCCCTTGAGAGAATGAAAACACACTTGATAGTAAGTTTTGGCAAAGAGTGTGCAAGACAATGAGAATGTGTAGGGTTAAGAACAGGAATCATTTTAATTTTAAAATAGTGGAGTGGAGGTGGATTAAAATGAGCTGCTGGCCGTGTTGACTGCAACATATACCTTGATTGTGGGCTTGTTGTTTCTGAATTAATTACTGTATATAGAGACTTATTTTAGGCCCCTTCCTATTAAACTGTTTTTCATATAATTAAAAAAGATAGGGCTGATGATAAGAATTCTCTTCCTACACAGTGAGTGCCATTGTACAAATGGTATAACCGTGCTTTTCGTGTATCTGCATGTGCAGCCTAGTTCCGTCTACAGTACCACAGAATAGGAAAGCACACTATAGCTTTTAAATTTCTGTAGTGTAGCATTCAGTCCCTGCTGTGAAAGGGGAAGGTGGCAGTGGGCAGGAAATGGGAAGTTTTAGGCTAAAGAATACTGATGTAATATCTTATTTCCAATATGGCAGACTCTGATCGTATAGTTAAACAGTTTGAGA